>NC_071332.1:20719728-21919728 GCF_010183535.1 Caenorhabditis remanei | reverse complement strand
GTCATAATTCAATTCCAACTGTTTCATTCATTCGTTCCCTCGATTTTCACTTTTACCCCAGCCCTACCACAGAAAAATACAAAAATAGAAAGAAATTTCACTTTTTCATTGCAAATCGAACACAAAAACCAAAAGAAAATAGAAAATTAGGAAACCGTACAAATTGGAAAATTGAAATGGGTGCCACGTGGAATTACAGTAATCATGACTATAGCAGATGCAGATTTGTCGGTCGCCGTGCACCCGGCAGCCTTGCTCCTCGAGCTGCGGTTTGTGGTAGCTTCTGGAAAAAATATATAATTGACTAATAATGTTTAAAATAAGGAAAAAATTATTTAGGGGGCACCCGGAGTTGAACCAGGGACCTCTCGATCTGCAGTCGAATGCTCTGCCACTGAGCTATACCCCCGATGAAAGTTACGGAAGACAGGCGGTCGATTTGAACGGGGGGAATCGGAAGAGAGAGTGGTCAGAATGCGAGAGAGAGATGGTCATATCGGAGGGCATTGAGATGGAGGAGACACAATGTTTGTTCAGTTTGTAAACGCAGAAGGGGGAGGGGGTGGTCTAGGCAGAGAAATAAAGAAAATTAGATTAAAACGGCCTAGAATCGTATCTACACGCGGTCTGAAATTATCTCAAACAGTAAGAAAATTTGAATAGAAAATGCAGAAAATGTTTCAAACAGCAATCCAAGGCGTAAGATCGTGGAAACGCGCTCCGTCTCACAACGGTTGCCAGAAAAAGACTAGAGTGAGTGCAAATTTGAATTTGACAAAGTTCCAACGATATTTCGTATCTTATCTTTGATATAAACCGCTAGACGGCTCGAAAAATTCAAGTCAGTTTGTTGCTGATCTTACGGCTCGCACTGCTGGCTAAAGTTGTTAATATCTGTATTAAATGACGAAAAATTGTTTGAAATTGCCAGGTATTAGAATTGGCTTTGCAACAGTTTGAACTTAAACAATCAAATTGTTCAAAAAAAACCGGAAATCATGAACCATGACAAAAATTAATTAAATACCTGCCAATATAACTAATCAATAGGTTAAAAACTGTCAAAAAACGGAAAAAATAGGTCAAAAATAGTAGAAATCGAGCTAATTTTATTCAACCCTTTGTGAGAACGATTAAATTAAATGTATCCGTTCAAAACTTTCTGAATTAAGTTGATAATTATTAATTGAAATTGTCGAAAAGTTAAAACATCAGCCAATACAATAACAGTCGGTCTCAGAACCAAAAAATCAAAAATTTAATAATTTCACGGTTTGAAAATCATCTGAAATTGACAAAAACTGAGGTTTCTAGCAGATTTAAATTAACATTTATATTAAATTTTAATAAAAGTCTCCACTCCCATAACTGCCAAAAAACCTTACCTCGTATCATAAGGCAAACACGTCAACGCGATCTCCCTATTATCATCCATATTATGTGAGACCACTCGGGTACACGCCACTCCGGAACACTCGCCACATGATGCATCCAGCACGCAGTCCGATCCTTCGAGACATTGCAGGCACGCTGGAAATATGTAATAGTTCCCCCTTTTCAACTTATATCTCGGGGGGTATCCCCAATTAACTTCTACACTTCGGAACGTTTTCTCTTCTGCCAAATGAATTCAGAATTCTAAATTTCTCCTACTACAACTAGTAATAGTAGTAATACATAACCTATGCAACAATTACATCAATTATCCCTTCAAAAATTTGTCTGTATGTCCAGATGTCCCCTACCTCCAATTTGTGCTCTATTGAGCCGGAACCCTCTTTCTCCTCTCTTTCTAAGGGGGTGTCCTTTTGCTATGGCATCCGGTGAACATATCAAATGTCGTAAAGTTGTTGAAAACGAGACTTGTACTAAATCTAAAGCTTTTGGAATTCGAAATAAGTAGTGTCAAAGGAAAGTTAAGCAGCTCCAGATGAGTAAGCCGCTACCAGTCTGGCAAAGCAGCTCCCTGGCTCTGTCCCCTCCTAGACATTTAACATCCCCCCTTTCCTTCATTTTACTACCCCGCGGACCCCCCTTAAAGACGAACAAGAAGAAGTCCATAAAAACTAAAGTTGGACATTTTTATAACCCAATAAATACCCCCTTTTCCTTCCCTCTCAAAATTATCGATTTACTTTTTCCTCCTTTTAGAACGACTTCTTTGTTACCGAAAGAGAAAAAATTCGATTATTTTGCTCCTCCTGCTTCTGCTCAAACAATTAGTCGTCTTCACTAATTTTTGACAAAAAAAAGAGGAAGACGACGACGTCAACGTCTTCAAGAATGTATTCTGAAGTGGTTGGGAGGAGGGGGGACTCCTGGTAGAAAATAGGGGGAACGAGTGGGAAAGCGTATCAAAGAATCATATGGAAATGAGGATGTATTTCCAAAAGTCAGAAGACATGTCTTGATTTTTTAGGCAAGATTTTTTATTCAGTTTGTAGGTCTGCAAACTTGATATAAGCTGATGTAAATTAAAACCAATTTGAAGAAATTTGAAAGGAGTTATAAAGATATGAAAAAAAAACAATCTCAAAAATTTTTTAAAAAAGAAGCAGTTTTGCCTGTTGTCTAGTACAAAAGGTTTTTATTCATATTTCGAAAATTTTATATGAAAATATAGCCAGAGGCTAGATCTCTATTTTTATAGTTAAAAACTTTTTTCTATCTCTCCGCCTTCCTGAGATACGGGTGTTCAAAGTGAAACGTATAAAATCTGGGTAATTGAATAGAACTGTCTCTTTGAAACTAAATAACTCTACACGCAACACAGTTATAAAAAAGTTGTCAACTAATAAAATGTGTAAAATTTCAAGTAGATAATTTTGGTAGTTGACAACTTTTCGATATGACATCTCTCTCAAAAGTTATGACAGGATGTAGCTGTTTTTCCAGTTGTCCCCCCCCCCCCCCCTCTATTTTCCCTCAAAGGTACATACACATCCCAACTCTTCCCCCCTTCTTTTCTCTCTATTCAATTAGCTATTCTTCACTAAGAAAATGATGACTTTTCTTCCTCTTCTACTCCATGTTTCCAATTAACGTCTCCTTCTCTCTCTCTCCAGAAGAGCTCATAGTGCACCGGGATTATGACTTGTAGTCTTTCTTCTTCTATGTCCGAGTGAAATAAAAATGTGTAATAGAGGGAAAGTAGAGACATCGATTAGGTATTCAAGAGGACGCTAATTGGCATTCGATTACAGCCAACAGAGAGAGGTTAGGATGCTCTTCTCAGCAAGGAGTCCTATTGATTTTTGATCTTTCAGAGATTTCCAGAAGATGTTTGGGCTGAAATGGGCGGAGCCTACGCTATATCAAAATGGAGCATCCACGAGAAACTATATTTCAGAAATTTGAGTTTGGTCCCAAATGGGCGGAGCTAAATAATTAGAAGTCTGAATAAATGTAGTCGCAACTCGCTTCAAATAAGACCAAATGGAACGAAATTTGTACCAAAAAATAGGAAATTTTCCAGGCTTTCATTTTATATAAATATTTTACTATTTTAGTAATCAGAAATTTTTCAAAAATTGATATAAACTGACTCAACTTAATTTCCGAATGTGGCAATTTTGACCAGTCTTCCAATAAAATTTTGACTAAAATTTAGAGAATTTTCTAGAGATTTTGAACCTATAAACTGATTTTCTTGAATAACAGGAAATATCAAAAAAGCATGAGCATAAAGATATGTGTTCCGGGCAACAGCATACCAATTCACTCAATTCTGCCAACTTTTCAAGAAACCCGAATTTCTAACTATCCATTTCTTCTCCAACATCTCCACCTACTCCCTCTTTTCACTCCAACAAAAATTCCCAAACGGAGGAAAAAAAAGGTGCACATTAGTGGATCATTGAATTAGTACTCAATTCAAATCGGTTTCTTCTCGATGACCTAATTCATAAATAATTCATTTTGAAAAGGGAGAAAAAAGAGAAAAATCGGAGGAGGATTTGGTTTCTGCACTATAGTCAGTCAGAAGGTACAAAAAAAAGCGGAACGAAGTGATGTCAGTTTGGGTTTCTGGCATGGGGATAGTAGTCAGCAGCGCCAAGGTTATCTACGCCCGTAAGGCTTAATTTTAGTTCGGACAGTAATGGTGCAGGCGGTAAAGCGTCGATCTTTCATCCGCGAGCTCGCGGGTTCGGTTCCCGCTACCGCCAAATCTTTTTTATTTTTCCTTTTCAGCCCCTACCTGCCATTCCAACACAAATCAGGAGCAACACAAGTAGACTGGCGAGACCATTAGGCATAGTAGTGCTTTTCAGTTGGAGTTGTCAAGGCGGCTCATCCGATGAAATAAATGAGCGACATAAATTGACGGCGATTCTGGAATGATTGGGTTTGGCGGGAAATTTTAAAATATTCGAAATAGAACAAATATCTTCGAGACAGGAAACGGAAGTGGAAATATCCGGAAATGCGGGAGGGAATCTGAGCAGAATGCTAAGCAGCTCCCTAGCATCGTAAGCAGCGCCAAGGGCCTGTCAAAAAGTGAAAACTGAATTGGGTCTGCTTAGTTGGGTCTGCTTAGCGGTGGTGTTAAGCGCTGCTTATTGGGGAATGGTCCACCCAAAATTTGCTATGTTCGGCCCCATATATCACGGCACCTAAAGATAAGTTTGGGAGAGCGACTCGTGGTCGAGGGGTGAACGTTTTTGCCTGTGAAACTATGCAGGTTCGACCCCCGCTTGGCCCAAAGGTTTTTTGACTTTTTTTGTTTTTTACCTCAAAATTAAAGTAACAAAAAAGAACGAACGACATGTATCAGAAAAAGTGAGACGACGTCCAAAAATGAGATGAGAGGGGACGCCTTCTCAAGAGGCCTTCTCCATAGGAGGCGGCTCCGTTTTCTTCTTCTTCTTCTTCCTGTGCCTTCTTCGTCGTCTCGTCTCAAGGAATATTGTGGGAGCTCAGGAAGTTTGTGGGCGGAGCCTATCGGGGAGAGCTCGGGTTGCCACTTATATATGCCTTTATAACTTACTTTTTTCTCTTTTTCTGAATGTGAGCTGGTGCTCAATAGAGCATGATTTTTTCTATTGCTTATGTTATTAAATGAAATTTTTAAATAAAACTGAATGAACGAATGAGAAAAGAAAGGGAGGGCAAAAGTTATCGAAACGAAATTAAAAATTTGATTATAAAATTTAGAGAGATTGTGACATGATTTAATGTTAGGTATTCAGGTGGACCAAGCCACGCCCACTTTAAAGGTCGATCAATCTGAACACACTAAATTACAAGTGAACGGCAAACAGAAAATGCGTCCGACGGCACGACAGCCAGAATGGGTAAAACAATTAGAATAAATTAGAACAAAAATTAACGACGACTATTAAACGGGACACGAGAGATTCGATCGAAAACTGTCGGTTGTTCACGCTCTGGCGGTGGTGACATTTCGACGACACGGAGTTGTGGACGATGAGTACGGTAGCTGGAGCTGGAGCCATGGGAGCTCGATTGGTGACGAGATTGCTGTGGTGCTGGTGCACGTTGGACGGTACTAGCCATACGGTTGGATGATGAAGAGTAGGAGATTCTCTCACGGACTGGTGCGACGGTGACGACGTCGTCGTACTCTTCTTCTATCAGCTCTTCTTCGTATGGCATCTGGAAATAAGAGGGTTTTTGAGTGGAAAACATCACTTTTCAGGCAAAATTTTCTCAAGTGAGGCCATTTTAGCGCTGCTTAACAGCGCTAAAATCTTCAAACACGGTAATTTTAGCGCTGCTAACCAGCGTTAAAATCTTCAACCGATGTCATTTTAGCGCTGCTTAACAGCGCTAAAGTCATCAAGAACGGCAATTTTAGCGCTGCTTAACAGCGCTAAAATGTTCAACCGATGACATTTTAGCGCTGCTTAACAGCGCTAAAATGTTCAAGCGATGCAATTTTAACGCTGCTTAACAGCGCTAAAATCTTCAAACACGGTAATTTTAGCGCTGCTTAACAGCGCTAAAACCTTTAAGTTCGGTAATTTTAGCGCTGCTTAACACCGCTAAAATCTTCAAGCGATGTCATTTTAGCGCTGCTTAACAGCGCTAAAACCATCTATTAATGTCATTTTAACGCTGCTAACCAGCGCTAAAACCGTTAAGTTCGGTAATTTTAGCGCTGCTTAACAGCGCTAAAATCCCCGAGTGATGACATTTTAGCGCTGCTTAACAGCGCTAAAATCTTCAAGTGATGTCTTTTTAGGGCTAAAATTCAATGTTAGAGCGATCTACCTACCTCATCATCCTCATAATCCAACACTTCTTCTTCCTCTTCCATCTCGTACTCCTCAACATCTCCACCACCAACATACACTTCTGTCGGCGGATTTCTGACTGGAAGTACTATCTTCTGAAGTCGTCCTTCTATCCGTGACGTCGTCTTTTTCCCATTCGGATCCACACTGATTCGTAGAGAGCCGGATGGTGTCGCGGCAGAGGAAGAGGTTAGACGGGAGCTGAGAGATGGGCGGTTTGTGATGGTTCTGAAATGAAAATTGATTTTTTTAAGCAAATTTCAGTCATTTCCCTACTTCTTAATGCGTGACGGCGCGATTCTCTCGATTTTGGTACCAATCTTACGACGATCCGTCGACGAGGACACCTCTGGCAACTGTTTTCGATACATTCTCGCCGCTAGACTGCTCTTGTCTATCGGAGACACGCTCCGCCCACCTTGACGGACACCGGTGGTTCCACGGACTGCAAGACCTGAAAATATTTTTTATTTAATCAAAAATGTTTCTCAAAATCTTTTTCTTACCTTGCTCTCTCATTTGCTCTGCTTTTTGCATTATTTCGCGAGTTCTATGTGTATTTCCAACCGGCATCTTCACGTGGTATATCTCATGACGATCTGGCGGTGGTTTGCCACGCCGATGGTCGGGAATCGTCGAAAATTCAGAGTTTGGAGCGGTAATTCGGGCTTTTGGTGCAGTTTTCGGTGCCTCCACTTCATCCATATCGTCATTGCCACGTTCGATAGCGGATTTTGCGGCTTTAATTCGGCGGAGTATGCAGAGCTGAAAGAAATTTTAAAAATTGTGTTTGCAATGAAAAATCGTTATTTTCTTACCTGATCTCCGATTGCAGTCACTCCAAGCTCTGATAACGTCGATTTGTCAAGCTCTGGCAGCATTTCCTTGGTGATTCTGAACGAAAATACTATAGTTTCACATATATTTCGTGGTTTCAATGCTCACCGATTATTATGGAAGGATTTTGCATATTTTTGAGCGATTTCTTTCGGAATACCGGCTCGTATGAAGAATTGGGTCCACGCCTCCATTTTTTCGTGTGAATTTCGTGAAAAATCAGGCGAAAATTAGTGGAAATTGGTGGAAATTGAGCAACAGCTAATTAGAACAGTGTAAAGCTGTGGTGTCGATTTACGGTAAACAGCAAGCGATAGCGGGATTTCGGAGTGTCGTTTAATATCTATTTTTCTCTGCCTCTCCTCAAAACGTGTAGTCTATAGTGTTATAAGAGAAGTGGGAGAATTGAAAAATATCGGTTTTTGCAGTTTTCATAGTTTTTCAGAAGTTTTTATTCTTTTCCATTATTTTTTCTTGTTATTTCATAAAAAAACACAACTTTTGACTCCGAAACCCATATTTTTCGCTAAAAAATCGTTCCTTAACCACCGCTGCGTTTCTTAACTAATTTTCAGCCAATTTTAACTACAATTAGTCCCCAGAAGTAGCACAGAAATTATTTTATCTCCCAGAGGTTAGTTTTCATATCAAAAACGTCATATAACCGTCAATTTTCAGCTCTAAATGCACCCCGAAGAAGTAACAAACGCCGGCTACTGGGACTTCGTGCAACGACAACATCTGAATCCGGCACCACCAACAAGCTACAATGGTCCAGTGCAGTCTTTAGGCAATTCAGGGGTAGGTCAAGTAAGATGTGGTTTTAGCGCTGCTAAACAGCGCTAAAAATCTTCAAGCGATGTCTTTTTAGCGCTGCTTAACAGCGCTAAAAGCCTCACGCAAAGCAATTTTAGCGCTGCTCAACAGCGCTAAACTCTTTAAGTGAGACATTTTAGCGCTGCTTAACAGCGCTAAAATCTTCAAGCGATGCCATTTTAGCGCTGCTTAACAGCGCTAAAAGCCTCACGCAAAGCAATTTTAGCGCTGCTTAACAGCGCTAAACTCTTCAAGTGAGACATTTTAGCGCTGCTTAACAGCGCTAAAATCTTCAAGCAAGGAAATTTTAGCAAATTCCTCTCATTTTTCAGCCTCCACCACGTCGACGAGTTCTTCTAGCAGATCCTCGGGGACCACCGGCGCCCGCACCTCGACCAGCTCTTCTCCCACATCCACCGGCCGCCCCTGTTTCCTATTTTCCACGTTCTCATCCTTATCAAGCTCCGCCCTCTCGTCCGGTGTTACTTCCAACTCCACCGCCACGTCATCATCCGTATCCACCGCGTTATGGATCGAATTACGGAGGACAAGTCCCGGCGCCGAAAAAGTATAAACCGTCACAATCCGAAAGAAAACGACGGAAAGCGGCGAGAATATTGGAGGAGGAGCGGGTTAGTAAGGCTTTTCAGACGTTTTCATTATTTCTAGAAGGAAATTTTAAAAATTTCAGAAAAAGGCTCAGTCATCATCCGGCACTTCTGGATCCGCTGATAATCCCGGAGTCGAAGAATGTGCTGAAGACGGGACGTCATCTGAAACATCAGGAGGTGTAGAAGCGAAAGCGGATTCTGAAGTCCTTGCCACGTCATCAGGTCCAGAATCCGAGAATTCTGAATCCGTAGACACACCATCAACATCAACAGTTGAAAAAGAATCTGAAACTATTGCCACTTCATCAGAAGCAAGAACTGAAGATAAATTTCGAGAAGATTCTGAATCCAAGCCATCTGACTGTTCAACTACAAGTAGCTTTACAAAAAACTATATGATAAATTCTGAAGCCACGTCATCAGATGCACCAAAGATAACAAAAACAGGCGATTCTGATGTTAGTCTCCTCTTTAAAAAAAATTATCGTTATTATTAAACTTCAAAATTTCCAGAAACTACCAGAAAATGAAGACGTCAAAATCGAACTACCAGATGACATCCCCGGTTCATCGCCCGCCAAAAACCCTGTAGAAGAATGGGTCAACTCGATAATGAATGAAAAATCATAAAAAGTTTCTAGTTCCTCAATTGTGCAATTCTCTCTGTTGATACTGTGATTCTCTGCTCATGTAGCTCTTCCTGCCATTGTCATATAGGTAGATTGCTTGTAGCTTATTAATAGACATAATGATATTTTTTCTCCTATTATCGAATTTTTGATTAAAAAATCACTTCGGTTTTTCAAATTTTCAGAAAAGAAGATATAGGGTACATTCGAAATGTTTATTACAGATTAAATGACCGAGCTTGCAAATCGGTTCTCAACGAAGGGAAAGATCTAAAAACTTTTGAAATGAAATGTCATCAGAAAACAGGGAAAAATGTACAAAAACGGAAAATTTCTACACACAAAACGAAAGAAAAGTAAAGCAAATGAGAAAACACTGAAAATTATTATATACAAGATAAATTGATTTACAGAAAATTACAGGGCAAAAATATACAGCTACTAATCCCATTGTTGCAGGAAGAGCAGGTCATGACAGTTGGGAAAGACTTTTTCGAAAATGTGACGGACGCCGAATAGTTTGTTGATTCGTTGTGGCTCGGCTACGATTTCCACAAGTTCCACACGTTCGACACGTCGGATCTGAAAGAAATTGAGATGAATTGTGTGGAAATGCATTTAAATGAAGTGAGAAGTTGTCTTAGCGCTGCTTAACAGCGCTAAAATCTTCAAGCGATGTCATTTTAGCGCTGCTGACCAGCCCTAAAATCACCAAACTCAGGTTTTTGGCGCTGCTTAACAGCGCTAAAATCTTCAAGCGAACCCATTTTAGCGCCGCTTAACAGCGCTAAAATCTTCAAGCGAACCCATTTTAGCGCTGCTTACCAGCGCTAAAATCTTCAAGCGAACCCATTTTAGCGCTGCTTAACAGCGCTAAAAACTTCGAGCGAGGCGATTTTAGCGCTGCTTAACAGCGCTAAAATCTTCAAGCGAACCCATTTTAACGCTGCTAACCAGCGCTAAAAGTCAATAGCCACCACTCACCTTTCCAATCATATAACCGGGCCTTGGTGCGATCATCGGCGCATTCATCATAGTGAGCTTCAGCGTTTTCACCTCGGCTCCATCCAACATGTTTTGCACGATTTCATCAGATGGGTCGAATCCCGAAAAGCTTGTGTACGAGAAATTATCAAACTTCGCGCCGGATTCGGTGATTCTGGAATTAAAATTTTTTCGAATTTTTTCGAATTTCCGCACTCACCTTATCATATGAAGTGGGACTTGATGAGGTGTCGGCTGGAATCCCAGATCAAACGACATGCATCCGAATCGATCCAAACGAATTTTGTCGGTGAACCCGTGTGACGCTTCAGAAATCCCGACTCGTGTAATCTCGCGCAATGTCGACGCGTTTGCACGTATGACGTCACCGATTTTTGTGACGGACTGTCCCGCGTGACGTCGCTTCACACGTAGCGTCTCGAGTTGCACATTTTCCGACTTGACCACCTCGTCGAGCATTCGATTCAAAACTTTTAGGTTTACATCTTCAAAATATAACTCCAGTTGTGTCACTTTTCGCGCTTTTGATAGTACGAAACGGATCATTTCCACGGCGACATTCGAATTCTTTGTTCCAGAATTTTGCACGAAATACACTTGATTCGTTGCGTCGGTGTTGAGAATCTCGATTTTCAGCTTTTTCACCTTTCGAAACGCTCGATTCACCGCGAAATAGGCTTCGCTGTGAAGGGTCTGGAATTCCAGTGCCTGCTTCAGAGGGACACTAGAAGCGACGTTTTCGAATATTCTTGACCATGAGAAGACGTCCAGGTCGGCCGGTGGGATAGAGTAGGAGCATGAGGGCAGTTGTTTTAGGAGATCACTGGAAAATTGTATTTTGAATAAGCTTTCTGGAGCTTTAGCGCTGGTTAGCAGCGCTAAAAATCTGTTAGGAAGTTTTTAGCGCTGCTTAACAGCGCTGAAACCATGATTCGGAGTTTTTAGCGCTGGTTAGCAGCGCTAAAATCCCAGTTTATCAGTTTTAGCGCTGGTTAGCAGCGCTAAAAATCATGCTTGGGAAATTTTTAGCGCTGGTTACCAGCGCTAAAACACCGCTTTTCACACTTTAGCGGTGAAATCCATAACCTTTCAAATTTAGCGATTTCCTACCAAAATCTTCTCTTTTTCTGCCAAGTAGGTAAAAAACTTACGATTTAGCGACCAACGCGGACGTCGACATGTCTTTATGTGTATAATTTCAGGTATTCGCTGTAATAAACGTGTTTCTAGTTTTGAACAGAAGTTTTTTTTGATAAAAGAAAAGGTTTTTATGAGAAGAAACTGTACAGTTTATTTATTGATAAGAAGAGGAGGCGAATTGGAAACGAGAAATTTCAAATTGTGGTATTAAATTTTAAATTGCGAATCGAAAAGTTGAAATTGACATTTCGGAACGAATCGAGACGAAGAAAGTGAAAAAAAAACAAATTGGGGGAGAAGAGAGATGATATGATAAGGCAGTGGGTATCGTTCCAACCATCGACAAATCTTATTTCATCTTTCTCTCTTTTTTTCGATTTTACTACTTTAAATACTCACAAAACCAGATTCTCTGTCAAGGCAGACAGGGGACGGTGATTTTGATTTATTAAGGAAGTAGTTTTCTATTTTTGAGACCGAAATTTGACCGTTTTCACCGAAGAATAGCTAGAATTCTTTGAAAACAATTTTGGAAAATGAAAATTGAATTCGGTTTAGCTTATGCAAATGCGCTCGAATGAGCTCGGAGATGGAGCACAGGATTTTCAGAGACGCAGAGAAGCTCAACGCGCGAGTTTTAAATTTCGAGGGTTCTCTGTTTTTGGGGGAACCCCCTGCGAACAAAAGTAAGAAAAAAAGGAAAGTGCGAATTAGAGATTGTAATCAGAGGTACCGCCACTCATGTGTCGAAAAAACGAAATGATCGCATCATTACAACAAGAGAGAAACAAGAGATAGAGAAGAAGCGAAAAACGAGGAAAAAGTTCTAGAGAACGAGAGAAAGATTGAGAAGGAGGAGAAGGGGCAAAAGAGATAGTTGACATATACCGGCACGTGGTGATTTTGGGAAAGAAACTCGGGTATTTCCACAAAATCACGTATTCCGCTGAGTTTCAGCTAGTTTCGGGTAGAAAGTAGTGGGAAATTCAAGTATTTTAAGCTTTATAATGTTAAACTATACGAAAATTGATTAAAAACAGTGCAAATACTTAAAAGTTTTCTAAATTTTCAGCGATAAAATAATTAATTTCAAATTCGCGCGATTTCAGGTCCGCAAACACTCAAGCCAAAAAGTTCACAATGTGCCAGATTTTACGACGAAATTCAACGTGGCATTCTCAGATTTTCAGAATAATTCTAATTTGGGTGTTTCAGATGGATTTTTGTGATTTAAAATATTTAAAATTGAAGCAAACTTTGTAATTTGGTAATTTAAACCAATTTATAATAAGGTAATTAAAGAAAAGTGTGGAAAATTTTTAAAAATTTGAAAAATACAAAAATTGAGAAAAAAGCCGCATTAAAAACAGCTGGGAGGCTATCATGGTTTTCAACAAAAAAAATTAAATTATTTTCCGCTCCAAAAAATTTCTTCCGACACTGGTCACTCAAAAAGAACATCAGCATTTGAATGATAAAAGTCGACACTCTCTCCTTATCAGTCACATTTATGCATCTACCCACGAAGAAAAATTGTACCATTTAATGCATTTTTTTGCAAATTAATGCTATTCACGAATGCAAATTAATGCATTAATCTGCAGTTTTGTACCGTAATCAGAAGCACTGAGAAAATTGTCGGCGCAAAATATCGCAAGCTGGAAATTCCATGCGCCTTTAATTTTTGTGTGGCCGCCCGTAAATCCACTTCGCTTGTAAATCCACACAAACATCGCCCACACAAAAATTAAAGGCGCATGGAATTTCCAGCTTGCGATATTTTGCGCCGACAATTTTCTCAGTGCTTCTGATTACGGTACAAAATTGCAGATTAATGCATTAATTTGCATTCGTGAATAGCATTAACCAGTCGGTTAACGCAGCCTAACGGCTGCTAAACCTCCTTTTCTTCTCCACCCTTCTGGGTGTTTCAGCGCCTGCGGCGCTTCTCAAATGGTTCCGACTATCGAGGTTTCATAATTTTTCCTACTCCTGGATCGTATAAATTTTTCACTTGTTATTAGTTTTTGTAGGCTAAGCAGCCCGTTATGATAGAAACCAATTAAAGCACCTCTGCTTTACTGATAAGATTTCGACAAACTTTCTCAATGACTTATCTTTCCTGTGGAATATGAAGCGATTTTTTTCTTCACAAATATTCTTAAGGAAACATAGACAGCAGAGTTGAGCGGAATTCCGCCTTCCGCCACTTTTTTCATTCCGCTTTCCGCTTTCCGTCGAAATGTTTTTATTCCGCTTTCCGCCTTCCGCCTTCCGCCTTCCGCCTTCCGCTATTTCAAGAGCTTTTCCGCCTTACGCCTAGAGGATATCAGCTTGAAAAATTTATTCGCAGACTCCAATTTGCTGCTATTTTTGAGGTTTTTTTTGCAGCAAAGCTATCAGTTTTTGCCGAAAAAAAAAAACAAAATTTTACCCAACTTTAACCATTTTAAGGGCTTTTTGCAACAAAATAAGGCCAAATCGTCTTCTTAAAAACGACATTGTATTCCGCCTTCGGCCTTTTTGCATTTTTTTCATTCCGCTTTCCGCCAAGAAATTTGTTGCTTCCGTCTTTGGCTTTCCGCCGATTTTTATTAAATTCCGCCTTCCGCTTGCCGCTTTCCGCCCAAAAAATTTCATTCCGCTTTCGCCTTTCGCCTTCCGGCAAAAATGTTTTTTCCGCCTTCCGCCAAAAATGTTTCTTCCGCCTTCCGCTTTCCGCTTTCCGCCAATTTTTTAAAATTCCGCCTTCCGCTTGCCGCTTTCCGCCCAAAAAATGTTTACTTCGCTTTCCGCCTTCCGCCAAAATAGTTTCTTCCGTATTTCGCTTTCCGCTTTCCGCCGATTTTTTTTAAATTCCGCCTTCTGTTTGCCGTTTTCCGCCCAAAAAATGTTTACTCCGCTTTCCGCCTTCTGCCTTCCGCCATTTCAAAAACCGCATTCCGCTCAACTCGGAAAGACAGATCAATTAGAATTTCGTCCTTCATGATCAGAGTTGAACGGAATGAAGAAAGTGGCGGAAAGCGGAAGTCGGAATTCCGGTCAACTCTGTTCAAGATGCAAGAACCAATCATATCCCACTATCATCTTCTAATATTACTAACCAATCAGAAATTATTTACTTCTGATCCTCACAGACTTCATCTGTGTCAAGAAGTTTCTAGAATTTTCTCGGAATTTCGAAAGGATGAAAATCACCTTCGGCAAGTTAGATTCCTTGCTAACAAATCAGTTGAATATAATCTAACCTACATTTCAACATCTGACTCGTCTCGTGCACATCTGGTTGTTCATAGCAAAAACAGTTTGCAGAATAGATCTGACCCAAGATTCGTAGAACAACTTTCCAAAACCATACGAAAATGTGAAGAAATGAATTCATTTGAAGAATGGAAAAGTTCTATAACTATTTTTCCCGTGAACTCCTATTTCCCATTTCGGAAATGAAAGCCACTGAAAGGCTTGAAAACCATGTTTTTTCACGTAGTGACCTATTTTCGAACTATTTGAACTAAAAAAATAGACGGGCATCATCCGGGGAAAATTTCCAAACGATCTGTGTAAGTTTCATTAAAAACGGTTCAGTACAGAGGGCGCTAGAGTCGGCGACAGACGGACAGACAAACGGATCTGCTGAATATTATTAGTAAAGATTTGCAAAAAAATGCATTAAATGGTACAATTTTTCTTCGTGGGTAGATGCATTACACACATCATGTGTGTTTATTTAAAAAGGAAGCGGTCGACTGGGGAGTGGGCGGAGCCTCTTATACTTTTCCACCTAAAAACTATAACCACGTGGAGTTAGTTTATGGTTGACTTTCGAAAAAGGTGTCTATAGAAAGAAACTAGTTTTCAATCTGAATCTGGGTGAGTGAGGGGTGTAAAGTAGATAGAGAGAGAGGTACTTCTCTCTTTACTGTGTTGTTTTAATTATGTATGCAACTATGCATAGTTGCGAAATCAGCGGGAGAGGCGAGGAGATGGTAGAGAAATAGAGAGAACAGATGGGTTAGTAATTATAAATTGATGAGAATTGGAAGCAGGGAAGGGGGAAAAGAGATAGGAGGGAAGGGGGAAGAGCAGATGTTTTGGGGGTCAAAGTATAGGGAATACTGGGGGATTGGTACGTTGTACCCATCAAAAAGATGTTGGAGGAGCTACCCCGTGCTAATTAGTACCGCCTAACCATACTTAAAGAGGGACACCGGTATTCCAAATGATTGAGTTTTTATATACATCGACTCAGATTTTTGCGCAAAATAAAAAAGTCTATTGGAGCCAGGCCTGAAAACTAACCTAAAAAGAATTATGAGGCCTCAAAGTGTCAAAAAAGGCTCCTTGCCGTGGTGATTTTCATTTTATTTCGTCTGCACAGCAAGAGAATTTTGCGTTGAAAAGACAATGAAAATCACCACGGTGAAGGACCCTTTTTTGACACTTTGAGGCCTCATTACTCTTTTTAGGCTAGTTTTCGGTCCTGACTCCAAAAGACTTTTCTCTTCTGCCCAAAATTCGAAGTCGATCTTTATAAAATTTAATTTTTTGGAATACCGGTGTTCCCCTTTAACCTGAATCTTTGTATTATAAATCTAAAACTTGCTTTTTCTGAAGTTTGAGATCCTCAAAACCATGATTTTCAGATTCAGCATGTTGCTTAACCCTTAAATAAAAATTTCATAAGAAGTAGTGAATCACCATTTCCTTCTAATCAAAACATGATAATAATAGAAACGTCGCAGCAAAATGAAACAAAAAAATCAAAAACATTCAAAGTCCATTTTTCGCCAAATTCTGGTTTAGAAGACAGAAGAGAGACGCCGTACAGGGAGGTAGTGAAAAATAATAAGACAGGGGAGTGTGATAATAATTGGGGTGGTTAAGCAGCGCCTAGGTAATTAACTATGTATAATGAAAAAATTAACACAAAAAGTGTAAACGTGATTTTTACGATTCGTCTGTGAGTATTTATGCACTTTTGGTGGATCACATGTCCTTACATTAGTACCAAAAATTAAAAGGGAAAGAACAACCTGATACGGAAGGACAAGAGAAAGTACGATCTAAACTTGATAAGCAGCAATAATTCAAAGATTACGTGTCAATTTTCAAAAAAAGAAAAATATTTGTTTAATTTTTTCCAAAAAATAATTTTGACTAAACACCAAAGGGGGAAAAGTACACAGAGCACCAATATGCTAAAAACAGACAGGCGGTGATGTTTTAAATATATTTTTATAGTGATAAAAATAAAAATGATTCAAAATGGAAGGAGGAGCAGAGCAGGACGAGCAAAAAATAAGATGTCACGTGTGTGCTCAGGGAGCACATACACACATACACACGCGGACAGATACACACATTGGGGGAGGGGAGGAGAATGGGGAGGGAATCATTGATGATAGAAAAAGAAAAACACGAGGGGAGTAATGAGACTGGGAAGAGGGAGGAGGGGAGGGAGAGCTTAGATTTTTTAGAATTAAGCAGCTCCCAGACGGGAGTTGCTTAAATTTCTACAAGAGCTGCTATTCACAAATTATTGTGCTTCGACTAGCGAGATTTCACAAAAACGTTTGAAATGTGATACTGGCTGGGTAGCTTGAGAGATACCTGGTCTTGGTAGCTGCTTTAGTCTCAAGCTTACTGGTGAAGACCAGGCCCGGGAAGGCCCGATGGTCCGGGCCGAAGGAAAATTTTGAAAGCCCGGCTTCAAAAAAAAACAAATGTTTAAACTGTGAAACTTTTCGATGGTTTTTCAGAATTCCTTCTAATTTTGAACCGTAGTCGAAAATTTGACTAACAAGGGAAGTATATGACGGACCGAGTTGATTTTTTTCTATAAATTTGACCGTTGGTAATTTGGACGATGAGGATTCGAAAACTGCAATAAAAATCTGCTAAATGGTCACGTGAAAATTTCGGAAAAAAGTTTTTTCCGAAAAAAATTTTCGGAAACCGGAAATTTCCGAAAGTTCCGAAAACATGATTCCGTTCCGCACATCCCTGGTTATGACCCGTCAAACGTTTTCTCTCCTAGGTATCCTTTCTCTATCAAGGCTTCTCCCCTTATATCGTTTGCTCTGGTGCAAAAAATGTATATAAATCCAAAAAAAGCATTTCATTCATAATCACTTTCAAATAGACACATTCAGATTCAAAACAGGACAATTACTTGAAAAGAATCAGTTTTTCAATGTGCACAATCCATCAGTATCATCTCTATCACTTGGGCATTTAGTTCCAGGCCATCCGCCTTTGAAATCCCGGTTTTGAAAAACGTTTCTGTAAATTTTTGATCAATTATGTACGACTCTTATTTCTGTTTGGAAACTCACTGTGGTCCAACCACACATCTGGCAGTAACTGGGCATGTGGGACCATAACATGATTCTTTTAGACTAACGCAGCCAAATTTAGTCTGGACGGGTATCATAAGATTTCTAGTCGGTTCGTCTTCGAAATAGCCCCTAACTTCCAGAATTGACTTCCAGCCTCTATCATTCGAGTAACATACAACCATATAGTCGTTTGCCTGTGTCTGACATGGGATTCCTTCAGCTATTTTTTCGAATCCAACATCGTATGTCTAGAAGTAAATCATTCAATTGATATCCTCGATAGTGAACGTTTACCATCTCATTCATATTTGCTATGCGATAATTTTTTGCAAAATCACGGCGTCTTTTATTAACAGCATCAAGAATCGTCTTTCGATCCGTATCAGTCATCTCAACCATCTCTCGTTTAACTTTGAGAGGAGCAGTGGACACGAGGAGCGCTGAAAATGGAGCACTTGGAAATTGAGCATTCTTCAGACGAACCGCACGCAGGAGAGGAGGAGAAGTAGGGTGCAGGGGTGCATCTTCTCAATGGAAGTTTTTGAATTGGTTATTTTTGGTTTTCCGCTTCATTTATATGGTAGTTTCTGAGATCTTATCTATACAAAAAAAAATGAAAGTTCAAAAACAAAAAAAAATTTAATTTGTTTGTTTTATAGTAAAATTAACTGTCCACGGTCTTCCACATTGCGAAAAGAACTGCAAGAAACGTGTAGCCGATTTTTTCACGTTTTAATTCATTTCTTTTATTTTTTGCACTGAAAATGCAATATTTTTCAGGTTTTCAGACGTCGCAATGGATGAAAAAAGAGCCACATCCATAAGAATTGTGGAAAGAAGCAGAAAACTGTTTCAAACGAAAATTGCACATAATATACTTGAGGAGGCTCTGACAAAATTTACGTTTTTTTGGCTCATAAGATAGAAAATATAAATTTTTCACATTTCTTATGGATGGGGCACTTTCTTCATAAATTGCGTCGTCTGAAAACCTGGAAATACAGCATTTTCAGTGCAAAAAATTAAAGAATTGAATTAAAACGTGAAAAAATCGGCTTCACGTTTATTGCAGTTCTTTTTCGCAGTGTGGGAGACCGTGCTGTCTCATAAAGTAAGGGATCGAGTAGACCCAGAGTAGATCTCTATTTTTGTAGTTGACAATTTTTTTTGTACGGGCGCTCTCTAGCAAGTTACATCTCGACAAAGTAATTTCTCCCTCAAATCGCGCCCATTTCAGTGCAAAATAGTGTGATTTTTGAGCTGATTACTAGAACTCTCTAGAAAACAATAAAAATGTTGAAGAAGGCAAATATTAATTAGATCAAATGAAATAAAATAATGAAAAAAAACTTTGAAACAATTAAAATAAACATATCTGCTTAGCTTGACAAATTGAAGTATTCAAAAAATTTGAATTTCTCAATTTTGGCGCCAATTATCTGGCCGGGCTGACAAGTATGCTCTCAAGAGGAGATGCTGAGGCATGTAGAGATTCTGATCCGGCTTCATTCCTCAGCTGTTCAAGTCATATGTATTCCAACAAAAAAAACAAGAAAAAAATTTTTTGGAGCACCAAAACGAGAAAAACAGATTTTCCTTCTTTTTTTTCTTGGAATATGATTAGTGGGAAGCTTCACAAATAGGAAAAACAGAGTGAGGAAAGCGATTGGAAAAGAGAAAGAAAAAAACAAGAAAAACTATTGGGAGATTTTGAATGAAGGGAGCTGCTTAGCTATTGGAGGAGCTGCTTAGCTACTGACCTGCTAAGCCTCTCCCCATAATTACTAACTTTTCAGTAAACCAACTCAACTTGTGACCTAACAAAACTTTTGAACTTTTTCCGAAAGAATTCCAAGAATTCTTCTTCTCAAAGGTTACATGTGTTTATAGAGAAAGAGGTCATAGGACACATGACGTCAAAACATAGAGAGAAGTTTTTCGTCTCTGTGAAGCTCACGAGAATTCGAAAATAGAAAATAGTGTGGGAGAGGGAGAGACGCAGATGGAGGGAAATGAGTAGATAGCGGATGGGGACGGACAAACGGAACATTTGTTTGTGGTTTTGGTTTTTTTTGGGCGAGGGAAAGGACTGGGGAGACTGGTGTGTCGGAGACGCGTTTTTCGAAAAGACCAAGAGACGGACTGTCAAGGTGTCAGAATCAGGGACAAAGTCACAACATATTCGGGAAGAGATTCATATCAAGTGGAGTTCTGTGGAGATGAGCTATTAGCTCAGCACAGTTCTTACAACTGCGCTCCATTGAAATGCCCTAAAAATGGCTATTTTTCTCTGAGTCTCTCAATTTCGCCGACGATATTCGTTGGTTTCGGTGGAACGCAATTGCAAAAACTATGCCAAGCTATCGGAAGCTATTAGCACTTCACGCTTCTCACAACCGCGCTCTACCGAAACTCAAGAAAATTGTGTGCAAAATTGAGAGACTCAGAGAAAAAGAGACATTTTCAAGGGATATCAGTGGATCGCAGTTGTAAGAAGTGTGTCGAGCTAATACAACCAACTGAACACCGTCATTGAGTGTTCTCATTTATCACCAAGATACCTTATACGGTATAAAATTATGTATGGAACATTCCTTATGATGATGATTCAAGAATGTTTTTTTGTTTCTCTGCTCTATTTATAGTTATACGGAGAACATCAACCATTTTTATGGACCGTTTTCACCACAGATTGATATGTGAGTTTTTGGTCGTCTTATTCTATTTTTCTAAAACTATCATTTTCTAAATTTGGTTTTTGATTTGTTGACGGGATTTAGTGCAAAAATATTTATGTGAGTTCAACTATCTTTCAATATAAACTGCGACGCACACGCGACGCGTCTCGGAAATTATTTAACTCAGGAATGTAGAATCCTCGTATCGCTGACTATGACTCAATCAACTGGTGTTGTTTGCTCCGTCATTCAATATAAGAATTATTGTTCTTGAGCACGAAATAGACAAAGAAATTTAGTGAACTAATTGCGAGAAGACGAAGATCATAGCATATTGTTTGCAGCTCGAATGAAGGGTTTTCGAATTGGACCTGGAAAAAAAATGAAAAAAAAGCTTCGATTCTCCCAAAAAGAGCAAAGAGACAAACCGGATACAATCTCATATGAATATAGAAAATCTCACAGTGATGACTATCCAGGGCAATGAAAGAATTGAAACTGAAATAGATACCAAAGATCAGCTACATAGTTATCCAAGTAATAATTGTGACAAAAAATGAATAAAGTTCTCATGAAACAAATGTTTTTTGCTTCTTATGAGAAAAACATGAGCAAAATTTTTTTAATGGAAATCTTTACTAATAATATTCAGCAGATCCGTTTGTCTGTCCGTCTGTCGCCGACTCTAGCGCCCTCTGTACTGAACCGTTTTTAATGAAACTTACACAGATCGTTTGGAAATTTTCCCCGGATGATGCCCGTCTATTTTTTTAGTTCAAATAGTTCGAAAATAGGTCACTACGTGAAAAAACATGGTTTTCAAGCCTTTCAGTGGCTTTCATTTCCGAAATGGGAAATAGGAGTTCACGGGAAAAATAGTTATAGAACTTTTCCATTCTTCAAATGAATTCATTTCTTCACATTTTCGTATGGTTTTGGAAAGTTGTTCTACGAATCTTGGGTCAGATCTATTCTGCAAACTGTTTTTGCTATGAACAACCAGATGTGCACGAGACGAGTCAGATGTTGAAATGTAGGTTAGATTATATTCAACTGATTTGTTAGCAAGGAATCTAACTTGCCGAAGGTGATTTTCATCCTTTCGAAATTCCGAGAAAATTCTAGAAACTTCTTGACACAGATGAAGTCTGTGAGGATCAGAAGTAAATAATTTCTGATTGGTTAGTAATATTAGAAGATGATAGTGGGATATGATTGGTTCTTGCATCTTGAACAGAGTTGACCGGAATTCCGACTTCCGCTTTCCGCCACTTTCTTCATTCCGTTCAACTCTGATCATGAAGGACGAAATTCTAATTGATCTGTCTTTCCGAGTTGAGCGGAATGCGGTTTTTGAAATGGCGGAAGGCAGAAGGCGGAAAGCGGAGTAAACATTTTTTGGGCGGAAAACGGCAAACAGAAGGCGGAATTTAAAAAAAATCGGCGGAAAGCGGAAAGCGAAATAC
The DNA here is from genome assembly GCF_010183535.1 of Caenorhabditis remanei. Taxonomy (NCBI): domain Eukaryota; kingdom Metazoa; phylum Nematoda; class Chromadorea; order Rhabditida; family Rhabditidae; genus Caenorhabditis; species Caenorhabditis remanei. The sequence goes on along the minus strand of NC_071332.1, from coordinate 21,897,951 downwards.
GGAAGAAACTATTTTGGCGGAAGGCGGAAAGCGAAGTAAACATTTTTTGGGCGGAAAGCGGCAAGCGGAAGGCGGAATTTTAAAAAATTGGCGGAAAGCGGAAAGCGGAAGGCGGAAGAAACATTTTTGGCGGAAGGCGGAAAAAACATTTTTGCCGGAAGGCGAAAGGCGAAAGCGGAATGAAATTTTTTTGGGCGGAAAGCGGCAAGCGGAAGGCGGAATTTAATAAAAATCGGCGGAAAGCCAAAGACGGAAGCAACAAATTTCTTGGCGGAAAGCGGAATGAAAAAAATGCAAAAAGGCCGAAGGCGGAATACAATGTCGTTTTTAAGAAGACGATTTGGCCTTATTTTGTTGCAAAAAGCCCTTAAAATGGTTAAAGTTGGGTAAAATTTTGTTTTTTTTTTTCGGCAAAAACTGATAGCTTTGCTGCAAAAAAAACCTCAAAAATAGCAGCAAATTGGAGTCTGCGAATAAATTTTTCAAGCTGATATCCTCTAGGCGTAAGGCGGAAAAGCTCTTGAAATAGCGGAAGGCGGAAGGCGGAAGGCGGAAGGCGGAAAGCGGAATAAAAACATTTCGACGGAAAGCGGAAAGCGGAATGAAAAAAGTGGCGGAAGGCGGAATTCCGCTCAACTCTGCTGTCTATGTTTCCTTAAGAATATTTGTGAAGAAAAAAATCGCTTCATATTCCACAGGAAAGATAAGTCATTGAGAAAGTTTGTCGAAATCTTATCAGTAAAGCAGAGGTGCTTTAATTGGTTTCTATCATAACGGGCTGCTTAGCCTACAAAAACTAATAACAAGTGAAAAATTTATACGATCCAGGAGTAGGAAAAATTATGAAACCTCGATAGTCGGAACCATTTGAGAAGCGCCGCAGGCGCTGAAACACCCAGAAGGGTGGAGAAGAAAAGGAGGTTTAGCAGCCGTTAGGCTGCGTTAACCGACTGGTTTACTCTATTTGGGGAAACTATGTTCGTGCAAATACATGTACAGTATCGCTCAAAAGTATATTGAGTTTAGCCTTCTTCAAATGAAATCGCCAAACTTTGAGAGTGTATCATGGTAAAACTAACTGCCCCACAAAACGAATTTTTTTTGTATCAAACAGAGAAAGAATAGAACTCCATTTTTGTAGTTAGGAACGTTTTTGTACGGACACTCCCTAGCAAGTTACATACTGTCGAAGTAATTTCTCCCTCAAATCGACTCTTTTCAGTGCTAAATAGTGCGATTTTTGAGCTATCGTCTGAAAATGACCATAACTCTATAGGGAGAGTCCGTACAAAAAAGTTGTCAACTACAAGAATGAAGCTCTACTTTTGGTCAGTATAATTCATTAAAAATTTATTTGATTACTCAATCAATACTACCATGACACACTCTCAAAGTTGGACCTTATCAACTGAAAAAAACCAAAACTTAGTATACTTTTGAGCGATACTGTACGTGCAAATACATGTATATGTACAATGAGAATCATGTAAGATTTTAAAGATTCTTCAAGACTGAATCAGATGACAAGTAACAGTACCCATTCTGATCAGCGGCCGATGGATCGAAGGTGTCCCGATGAAAGGTCTAGCCAATTGAACCTGAAAAATGAATTCTGAAAGTTGTGGAATCCAAGCACATTAGAAGCTTCCGGAAAAAAGCGTTGGGGATAAAAAAGTTGTTTCTCTAGGGGTCTCTAATCAAATAAAGTATCACAGCCTCCTTCCTCAGGAAGCGTAAACCTTATTTTCCGGAGGGAGGGTCTCCCCCCTTATTTCCTTCATTTCGTCTCTAACTTGGCCTCGTGTCGAGTCGACAACATCTTCATCAGATGATTTTATTCAGAAGTTGAAGAAATGGACGTCATGATAATCGAGGAGGATACGTGGCAGGTAAGCGTTGGGGAGGTGGCAAAGAAGAAGGTATAAAAAGATGACCAAAACAATCAAATTCAACAAAAACGCAGGAAAAACGCTTTAAAAATCTCAAATTTCAGTAAATGTTGATTTCTCGACGTTGAAAACACGCTAAAGGTGCCCCAGAGATTTTTGAATCTGGTGCGCCTCCGGAGCGTTTTTGATGGAAAATAATCACTTTTAAGCCAAAAATTTCTCGGAAACTCAATTTTTCTTCTTTGTCTGAAAACTAGAATTTGCACCATTTTCAGCTCAAAATTTACGTTGAGTCATTTTGAAACCTTCAAGGCGTGTAGCTTTGAATCACATGGTCTCCGGTTCAATTCCTATCTTATTTTTCATAAAAATATTCCAAAATATTCAAATCTCCCTCTTCTTTCTTCCCAATTTCCAACAGACACAAACACCCATCACTTGTCTCTCGACATAAATATGAGCTCTCTTCGTTTTGTCGTCGTCCCCCCCAGACATCAGAAATGTGTGAAACCCCTTCCCGTCCCTCAGAGCCACTCGACATCTTTCCATGTTTTGCTTTTTTATTTCGAGAGGGATTTTGAGTTTGTCATCGGTTTCGAGTGGTTTTGTGACATTAGCACTCTATTCATCAAAAATTTTGGAAAAAAAGTGTTTTCCTTCTTTTTTCGTCAGCATCCTAGTTAGAGTATTCCTAAGATCGGTAGTCTAGAAACACGGCGCGTAACTTTAAATGCCATATTATGAGTTGAAAAATGTACCAAAACCAGTCGGTTCACGTCGCCTAACGGCGACTAAACCTCCTTTTCTACACCACCGTTCTAGGGGTTACAGCGCCTGCGGCGCTTCCAAAACGGTTGAGACTATTGAGGTTTCCGAAGTCTCTCCAACTTCTGGATGTAAAATCTATGTTTTTCTGATGCGATTTCGATCCCTTACTCCTCTATTTGTTTTAAATCTGGCGATAAGAAAAAATCTTTCGCGTGTCTACATGGGTTAGAACCAACGGCTGTATTCCAGTTTAGATGTCCTTTAAAAACTCAAACGCCCCTTAAAACACTTAGACGTCCCTTGAAACACTTAAACGTCCTTTCAAACTCTAATTTTTTTAAAACGTCCTTTCAAAAGTTTAGACGTCCCAAAAAACGTTTAAACGTCCCATAAAATGTTTAGACGTCCCTTGTAATTCCAAAATATAGTTCTGAAGATTTAAACGTCCCAAAAAATATTTAAACCACCCTTGAACACTTTCAGTGGTTTTTAGTGTTGAAGGGACGTCTAAACATTTTTTGGGACGTTTAAATGTTTTTTGGGACGTCTAATTATTTAAAACAAAATTTTCGGGCTTCAAGGGACGTCTAAACATTTTTTGGGACGTCTAAATGTTTTTTGGCACGTTTAAACATTTTTGAACATATTTGGGATCCGAAAGGACGTTTAAATGTTTCTAAGGACGTCTAAGTGTTTTAAGGGACGTCTAAGTGTTTTTTGGGACGTTCAAGTTTTCAAAGGACATCTAAACTGTAATAGAGCCGAACCAACTGACTACAGTCAACGTTGCCCAACTTGCCAGATCGGATGCAGCAAAGAACCGACCTTCGCCATTTGAAATTCGAACTTGTATTTGAAATGTAGTGCCTCGTAATATGAATAAACTGGATCCATGCTTCTGATGTAGTGAGTATCTGGTTGTGCATCAGTACCAACCACTCCGAGAATAGCTCCCTTACGTGTCGACTTCCGAACTCGATGTGGTCTGCCTGACTGTTTCGCTTGAGTTACACACGCTCTGGTGGTGTTGGCTCTTGTTCTTCTTTCCGTCACATCTCTTCTGGTCGTCTGGCAGCTGCCGGGAAATCATTAAAGCCCGTCTAGATCTCGTTTGATCTTCGAACTCATTTTTCCTGCTGATTTCCATTTGTTTGGTATTGGTTCTGATATTTCTCGACTGTTCAGTGTCAGACTGTGGAGATCGTCGGACTGATACCATCAGCCACGATTTTAAACCTCAAAGATAGTAAAGATCCTGACTATCTTGGATGCCGGATAGCACGGCCCGAAGTCTCCTTTTTGTCGATGTTTTTCACAGGCTCCATCAGCTGAGTGCCCTCGATCGCTCACATCTGAATTCTGTTGACATGTCAACAACATTTGCTATGGAATTCTGACAATCTTGATTACGGATAGCAGTCTTTTTGTCGTTTTTCTTCACCGATTCTTGTGTCATGAGTTGAGTGTCCTCTAGCCCATTAATTGATCCGAGCTCCACGCTACCATCTGATTCTGTTCTTATTCACGCAACTTCCGCTAATCTCTATATTTTACACGAACAAAATAAGCGGAGCAAAAACAGTGGTAAGAAGAATGTAAATGCTATTACTTCTCATACCCTCGCTCTACCGGAACCCAAAAAAGTGTGTGAAATTGAGAGTCTCAGAGAAAAACATACATTTATCATGGGCGTTTCAGTGGAGCGCAGTTGCAGGAACTATTCCGAGCTGATAGCCAAAACGGCTATTAACACTTTCTTTTAAATGAGCACCCATATGTATCCAAAATGAATCCCATCTTCCTTCACCTGTGTCCAGAAAATTGTCGTTTCTTTTTCTGATATCAATCTGGAAACAAACGACACGGTTGGAAATCTCTATTTTTCTGAATCAGATGATAACAGCACATCTTTCTCATAGTCCCTTTTGGAGAACGGTCCGTATTTCTTTGTGACGTAGTTCTCACTGGAAACAGGCTGCACGTTCGGAAACCTCTATATTTTCCCAATCTATCAACGAAAAAAATCAAAAACTTTTCTCGGCACGCGGGATCGAACTTAAAACTAACTGTAGTCAACGTTGCTTAACTTGCCAGATCGGACGCGGCGACACGTCAACCCTTACCATTCGGCCACGGAAAATGCAGGCTGAAGAAATGAAAGAAATGGCGACCCTTCGGTCGACAGTTTCACGCCACTTTTCCCGTGTTCATTCCCCTATGCTTTATCAGTGTTTTTGGCTCAGAAGGCGTCATTTTGAGATTTTTGAAAAAAAGAAAAAGACGGGCATCATGCGGGGGAAATTTCTGATCTTTTGGTCCAACTTCGAAGAAAATCGGTGCAGTAGGAAGGCCTGTATGATCGGCGACACACACACAAACATACAGAATCTGGTGTTTGTTAATAGTAAAGATGTAGATCTCAACGAGTTCTATAACCGTAAACTACTACGGGCCGGATGACTAGTTGATGTACCGCAGGACCGACTAGAAAGGTTTTTTTTTGGTAATTTTCGCGTATTTTGACACTTTTTCCCGGACCGCGGCACATCAACAATCCTCCATCCGGCCCATAGTAAGTCACGAATACAAAATTCGCCGAGATCTACATTTTGGTATATTTTTCAGCTCATAAACTTGAGTTTGAAACGAGTTACGCGCCGGCTCGTTCCGTTTTGGCCCAGTTTGCAAGTATGCAAAAAACTAACCTCCGCTTCATAAACCTCTCGACTCTCAGCAGATTTACCAAAATTTCAAAAACTTGATTTTCTTTGGTGTGTATACTCTAGACACTCGTCTATCAATTGGTATACGTGATTAGGCAGACACCTTTAACTTCTCCGGACGCTGTCTGCTTAACAATCAAAAATTCTTTTGAAAGATAGCCCATTCTTATCATAAAAACATGAAACTTAGGTGGAGCGTAGTTTTCCATAATAACGTCACCGATCCTTCTCCATACATGTTCAGGTTTCCTGCTGAAAGTGCGAAAAAGTCCAGTTTTCTGACCTACCAGTTCATTTCAAAAAAAACTCACATAAAAAAGTGGAGAAAACATTCTTCCCCTATTTTTCCCGACCTATCACCACCCTCCCCAAAATTTCCATGAAAAACATCCTGGAATCTGAACATGTATATCCTTCTCTTTCTTTGCAACCTATCAGTCTTGGGTTTCTTCCGCAAGTGCATTTTCTAGATTCCCATTTTCCGAACTTCTACCGATATTTTCTCTCCATTTCCAAAACCACTTCATCAGTCATCCACTCCATATTCCTGCCGTGACACACCTACCTAATCCGCTTGTGTTTAGCTCTCTTCCAGATAATCCCCCCTTTCTAACGGATTCCCATTTTCCCACTCTTCAAATCCCTTTTCAAATCCTTTCATGTTTTGAAAGAAGCCATTGAATACTCACACACCTGGCTCATTTTTCCAGTGTGTTTTGTAGGAATAGTCACGTTTTTTAGAGATAAGTGTTTCAGTTTTCCGGGGAAAGAGTAGATTAATTATATGTTATTCGAAAATTAATTTTGGGGATGAGATAAGTACTACCTCAACCCAAGATCTATAATTATAGTAATCTGCAATTATTGAAAACGCAATCTTATTGACAGAACAATACTTTTCAAAAAAAAAAGTGGCCAAATGGCTCAGTGGGATTTTCGACTGAACGTTTTTTTTTCTACGTTTCTAATGGTCAAAACGACGCAACAATGTGAAGCTCTCCCGTCCCACTCTTTTAAAGGCGCATGTCTCAAAAGTAGGCGGCCCACTTTTGAGATATGCGCCTAGCAGTCAATGTAACAATTTTCGTTCTTAGTTTATTAAAATAGAAACAAAGAACTACGGTACCATGACTACACTCAATAAAAAGAGTCTACATATAATTCCTGCAACGAATTTCAATTTCCTCCCCCCTTTTCCATTTTTATAGCTTCTCGAAAGTGCACGACGAAAATGAAACTCTTCTCCCCCGTCCTCCTTTTCCATTTTTTATTGGTATTCTCCTATTCCTTCTCGCTTTTTTCTTCTTTTTCTTATTCTTCCCTTTTTCAGTTTTTTTGCTCTTCCATCTCCTTTTACATTTTAATCCATCCCTTATCCCCCTTGAGACAGTAGTGGTGGCTCACTATTTTTTTTGACCTCCTAAGAAGTATTAGTAGATGATGAATTGAGACATGTGATATATGTGACATATACTTAGTTTTTTGGGTTGGGGTCTAGGAGACTACAAATTTTTCTTGGGCAAAGAAAATTGAGTTTGTCATTCTACCCCATGATTATCCGTCTTTTCGGTCGGAAAAATTTTTCTTGAAAAAATGTAAATAGAAACCGAAAATTTTTCACAGCTATGGAGATCTATCAATTTTAATGGTGGCCTAGAAATCTCTGAGAACTTTTTAAAGGTTCATGAAAAATGATTTTTAGGTCGGAAATATAACTGCCCCGTATTAGAACCGGCCGAGTCAGAACTGGTACGAATTAGAACCGACTAAAAGACGGTCACAGCCGATAGACCTAGATTTGACAGTTCTTTTTCATACCGGTTTTTATTCGGGGCAGCACACAAAATTGAGCTATAATAGGCCTCCGTTGTCTAAGGATCTCAAAAACTCATTTTTCGCTATTTTCAGATTTTCTTGATTTTGTGATGTCAAAAATTCGCATATTCAGGAGGAAACCTTGATTTTCAGTTTTTCTTGACCAAAATTCAAAATTTTTAAGCATTTTTTAACCTAAAATCATAATTTTCCGCTGCTGACATTGAATTTTTTGGGTTTTCAGCTCAATAAATCTAATTTCAGCGTTTCTATACTGAAATTTTGAGATTTCTCAGATAGATATGATTTTTGAGGCATATTTCTGTTGTGGTAATGCACTAACTATGCTCATTTCTCTTCCCCTTCTCCTCCCTCCTCCCTCCTCCCGTCTTCCACCGAATTCTGAAAAACGGCTCCCATGGGTTCGATTACTACATTTGTGACTCTTCACCATTTCGGCTAATTCTCATATGCTATGGGATCATTTGCTATAACTCAAAATGCTATTTTTGCTCAGTTGCTATATAGTCTCTTTTGCTATATGAAGTGTCTCTTCTGCTATTTTGGCTCATCTGCTATGGAAATGGGGTTCCTTGCATGGCTCAAATGCTATCATCTGGCTCATATGCTATGGCCGAACTCATATGCTATAAAATGCTCTTTTACTATGAAAATTAAAACCCGAATGGGTACTATTTTTCAAAGTCCAGAAAGAAGAGTAATCGGAAGCGAGGGACCTCAATATGATAATATGGTATCGGAATGAAGGCTCCAGTATGATTTCATAGCTATTAGGTAGATATACCAACAAGATAAGTTTTCATTCAGTTAGTGACAAAACAAGAGGGAAATCTGGAAATTTCATCAGGTCAAGCAGAGATAGAAAAAAAGTCGGAAAATTCAGTAGTGAAATTGAGTTCAATATTCGATGAATTGGATAAAATATCGTTTCCTAACGTTTTTATTCACTTTTTCTCAGTAGGTCTGAAGTGCTCAGTATTTACTAAGAAGGTACAATTTTTGACATACTGTGAATTTGTGAACTAAAGTGTTTTTCCCGCCAAAATTTTTTTTGAAAATCCTTGTCGAAACTTTATTTTTTTCACAGTATCTCGAAATTTTTTCGACTTGCGTAAATGGACTATAGAAGACTTTTTTAAAACCTTTTTCTCTTGTTGTAGTGCGCTTTGAATAACTTCATGACACTTTCTTTTCAATTCCGACGAGGAAAAAATGTCGGAACTTGTTTATTTCGATAATAGTAAATACTGAGCACTTCAGACCTACTGAGAAAAAGTGAATAAAAACGTTAGGAAACGATATTTTATCCAATTCATCGAATATTGAACTCAATTTCACTACTGAATTTTCCGACTTTTTTTCTATCTCTGCTTGACCTGATGAAATTTCCAGATTTCCCTCTTGTTTTGTCACTAACTGAATGAAAACTTATCTTGTTGGTATATCTACCTAATAGCTATGAAATCATACTGGAGCCTTCATTCCGATACCATATTATCATATTGAGGTCCCTCGCTTCCGATTTCTCTTCTTTCTGGACTTTGAAAAATAGTACCCATTCGGGTTTTAATTTTCATAGTAAAAGAGCATTTTATAGCATATGAGTTCGGCCATAGCATATGAGCCAGATGATAGCATTTGAGCCATGCAAGGAACCCCATTTCCATAGCAGATGAGCCAAAATAGCAGAAGAGACACTTCATATAGCAAAAGAGACTATATAGCAACTGAGCAAAAATAGCATTTTGAGTTATAGCAAATGATCCCATAGCATATGAGAATTAGCCCACCATTTCGCCTTCTCCCCCTTTTTTTTCTCCCGGAAATTGTTCGCCTACACTGGAAAAACTGAAAAGCACAAAAAAAGCAGTTTATTATCACATTTATCCCATCTTTTTTTCAATGTTTTCGACTGTCGAGAATATTTTGTTTCTCGAAAATTCGAATTCCCGCTTCAAACTTCTATTCTTCCCCATCTCACTCTACTATATTCCTACGAAATGTTGCCTATTCCAGCAGTCTCCACTGCGCGAAAATTTCAGGTTCATGGACCAAACGAGCCTAATATGATTGATTTCAATAATATGGTTAGTGTAATTGTAATCACGCTCTGTTGATAATCAGATAATCAGCTATTTGGATGGAATTCAAAAAATTTTAAACTATGCTAAGTTTCCAGAACCAAATCGTGTCGCATCGTGTACCGACCACTCGGATCTCCACATTTCTTGTCACTCTCATCTCATTTCTGCTGGTTTTGGTGGTGTTCGCCACGTGTGTCATGTGTATCACTTATGTGAGAAGGAAACTGAAACGGAGACAGGAGGTAAGTGCTTAAAAGTATGAAAGAGGGGAGGGCCTAACTTTTGCATTTTTGGTTTTATAGGCCATCGGGTGAAATACACATGAGTTGAGAATTTTAGGTGCTGCATAACAAATACCATATTGTACAGCTCTCAGTTTTCAAGCCTAATAAGATTTTGATCATTTTTCTGTACCCTAGCATTCCGAAAGCTTATAACTAGTTGAAGTTGTCGACCGTAACACAACTACAAAAATAAAGATCTGGGTTTACTATAATTGTCATGCTGTCGATACTTTTCGCGCGTCGTTAAGGTAAAGACTTGTAAGTGGTCCAAAGTTTGACCTCGTTTTTCTCGAATACCAGGGCTCAAAGGCAAAAACCGTATATATTTTTGGAATCAGCGTCACTTCAGCTTTCCAAATAAGTCCCGTCCCAAATCTCCAAACTGACTCCATGACCTTCCCTAGTTAGCTGTGGACATCATGATAGGGTCTCAGACTTGTCTATTTTTCACGTATTTGCAAACACGACTGTGAGCCTCCAAACTCTACTTTTATTTTTGTGTATTCAGAATAGTCTTCTCTGCCGTGACGCCACATCGGAAACCCTCATCGAATCTTCATTAATCAACAGTGATACTCACACAATGTACAGTGCAATTGATGTTTGAGCTGGACTCTTCTGATTTTATAAAAACATGTGTCTAAAAAACCGTATCCTTGAATTTCCCCCGTTTGAACTGTGTGTATGTGACTATTCATGCATTGTTGTGCACCTATTTGTAAATAAATCATGGGTCTTATACAAACTTGTCAAATTTCAGCCTGGCTTCAAGAAAAGATATGTACATATTAAAGATTTTACATTTTTAAAAACTCAATTTCTTGATGCAGCTTTTGATTGAATCTTGAAGTATAGTCAAAAAATCGAAATTTTTGGAAAAAAATTGTAAAAACTGGTGATAGCCATACGATAAGTACCATATTGAATCAAGTTAGGAAACCAAAACGATCGATTCTGGTCTACTGGTTCATAAATACTATTTGTCTTCTCCGAGCGGGTGCGCGCACACCTGTCATCTTTTTCATATTACACCCAGCAACTGTTACCTGACCCCCATCGCCTGCCTATCCACTATTAATACCTATCTCCCCTTACCTCACTCCATCAGAAAATGTCAACTTCTCCAAATTTCCCCTTATTATATCTCCCAATTATTGTCTTGAATCAAGTTCTGAAATTGATGACTCCATTCGAGTTGTAAGTTTGAGTTTTGCAATCAATTTATGCATTATTTCAAAAAATTCAGAATAGCTGTGTCACTGTGCAGTAAAACCAGTAAACGATTGTGCAAATCGATACGAAGTGAGATTCAATGTGAAAATGCGAAAGATATGTTTATAATGAGATACTCGACTAGCACAACAGTATGGCTGAGATTCAAATATTTCCCAAAAATCGAATGGATGTTCGATGTGAGAAAAATTCCGAAGGAGTTTAAATTGAGGAAACCCAAGAAAAACTTTTTGCACAAAATATTGTCTCTCTTCCGGAAAAAAGAAAGGAAAAATGAAGTCACTCCCACGAACATAATGAATATGTTTGCTACCGACTGGACTTCAAGCACAGAGATATTGCCCAAGTGAGTCTTTGTTTTAGAAATAAGTTCAAACTTTTCAGGAAAATTTTCAAAATTTCCAGAGAAAACGTCACTATCGAATCTCTCAACATGTACTGCTCAGAAGAGCCATTGGCATCCACTATCAATCCAGGGATTCTATACCTCTCTGATATCTTCAATATATCTATGGATCATGTTGAACTTCATTTTCAAGATTTCAACAGAGAGCAAAACGAGCGACTTATTGATTTCTACAAGCAACAAAACCTGAGAACACTCACTTTGGTTGGGAAACGATTCAATACAGCTGAAGATGATAAAGTGTTGGATTATATTCTTTGTCGGCAGAATCCCAAACTTAGATTAAAGCTTGCGTTGGAGCCAACTTCCGAGTTCCGATTTAAAAATGAGTACTTCCGAAACCATACGGAAGTATTGGAGATCAATAACTCACAATGGATTGGGATGGATGATGTTCTTCAACTGGAATCATTGCACATCGATTTGTATAAATCAAAAATCGAAAGTTTAGCCATGAAAAGTTTGATTCAAAAATGGGTCGACGGATGGATACCAAAGTGGCGGACTCTAATGATTGAGCACCCTGAAAATGTGAATATCGATTTATATGTAGAGGAAATAGTTAGTGGTGAGAAGTAAGTTTAAAACAAGTTATTTTTTAACATTTTATATTACAATTTTAGCAGCAACGCCGACGTGAAAAGCTTAAGAAAAGAAGCTGCGACCGTAAACTATGTTCAACATGTGCTGCTTCGAAAGGACGGACATGCTGCAGTGGTGGCTGTAAAAGATGATAAAATCGGATGGTTTCATGTTGTGGAGAAGGTTTTTCAGAAGGATTTTTTAATCGATAAAATCAGTGAGGATGACATTGGATGATTTCATTTTATATTATATTATTCTTCTGAAATGAACATTTGAATCAGATAAAAATACACCTGAGAATCCAGATATAAATTTTTGACTAAAATCCAGTTATAAGCTAGGATCAAGACCACCACAACTAAAATATTCAGAGCATATATATTAACTAATTCTAAAATTCAGCTCTTGGTGAAAACTTCAAAGCTAGGGAGAGGAAATTCGAGTGCAACCGTCATATTCTAGAGAAGCGTACCTGTTGAGAGATTAACCAGCAGCTGTTGTGGTGAACAGACATTGGTGCACAAGACATTTGAATAGTACCGTGCGGGTGATAAAAACCGATAACCAATTAAAATTAATTAATTAATAGAAGAAAAATTTTCCAATTTGTAAACCATGTTACTCGAAGGAACTGAAACTGCTTCTCCTTGCTGATCTGAATGGGGGTTCTGACTGCGGACAGATCCTGTACTTTGAATCTGTAATAAATTTTTGCAACTGAAGCCTGTGGAAAAGTTGCCATTTTCCGGAGCTACAGATTCGGAACTACTGTGAAATTTTCTACAAGATAGCATTTGTCTCAACTCTGAAAACCAGTTTCCTTCCAGACCATTGCTTAGTTAACAAATATGATATCTTCGTTAATTAGTGGAATTTCAAGCAGAGATTGCACACTTTGATGCTACTGGCTTTCTGAAAATCTAATACCCTCTTCATAAGAGTTCAAATGAGAAAATTCACTGAACAGATGAAAAACACAAACAACTACAAAATAAATTAATCGATATGGTAATTTTTGACACGAATATTTAATCTATTCAAAGCCACCGAAATCTATTCAATCATTCATTCACTATCTTGTCCCCCAATGCTTCCCTTCCTCCTATACCTTCTACTTCCAGTTTTAATCCAATCCTGCTTGGTTATTAGATACACTGAGCCGCGTAAGTCTTCAGATAATTACAGCCATCTAATAATAGAAATATGTACTTCCAGCAAAATGCGAATGTCAATGGGTTTCACTGAACAAAACAAACATTCAAAGTTTTGTGAGCGAAAATCCATTTTATACCAAGAATGTTTCTTTATATTGGTTGGATGGTTCGTCCCCTCCCGTCTCCACTCAAGATGACTGTTCTTTATCAATTTATTGTGTCACCGAGGGAGACAGTCTTGTTGTTATGACCAAGACATTTGCTATTTTGGTATAAAACTTTCGAGAAAGGAGAGTAACAATAATTCTTCAGTTTGACGCCTACTCTGCGGACGCCCTTTGTAACCCTTATACTCAAAAGTGGCAAGTGGATAATGGGGCGGAGCTTGTTACCTATGATGAGTTGTACGCAGTTTGCGTGGATTACAGTGAGTTTTGAACCATGCTTGTTACTAAGCGAGCACCTCAAATTTTTCAGGAACATACACCACAGGTCCTCCGCCAACATTCGAAACAACCGGAACACCGCCACCAGAGATTATTCCGTTCAGAAGTGCAGTTAATAAGGTTTTGAGTTGGTTTTGGTAATTTCTCTGATATGTGTAAAAATGAAATAAAATTGTTATTCTGCATCTGATATCTATTTATATATTCATAGTATGAATGCGCATTTTTGAAATCTAATTGCAAGAAGTCTACTGTAAGCAAAAATGTTCTCGTCAAAACAATTTGCTTCAGTATTTCAAACAAATGCAAAGTGTTATCTTTGCCCATGTTATGTTTTCATTTCCCTTGCTGTTTGGTTCTTTTGCAATTGACATATGAACTTCATCTGACAGGTATAGCTTATTGAGCTCACATAGCAATTATAATTAATTGAAGAACAATTTTCCAGTTTGTAAAGTTGGTCACTCGATGCAACTGGAACTGTTTCACCCACCGAGAGTTGTCTGAATAGATGTTCAGACTGCGGGCACACCCTATCTTTTAATAAATTTTAGGATGATTTTGAGTCTGTAATCAATTGAAACTTGCGGAAAAAGTTATTCACGGTTTTCTAAATATCAAGAGCATTTTCTGGAGTTTCAGATTCGGAATCGCTGGGAAATTTGTTACAAGACAGCAATCGAATGTGTTATTTTTGTTAATCATTGGAATTTTAAGATTAACTAATAAATCGATCAAAAACTCAAACAACTAAATAATAAATTGGTCGATATGGTAATTTCTGACACGAATATTCAACAAAAAGAGGCCACCAAAATCTATTCAATCATTCATTCACTATCTTGTCCCCCAATGCTTCCCTTCCTCCTATACCTTCTACTTCCAGTTTTAATCCAATCCTGCTTGGTTATTAGATACACTGAGCCGCGTAAGTTTTCAGATAGTTACAGCCATCTAAGTATACAAATTTCTAAATATACTTCCAGCAAAATGCGAATGTCAATGGGTTCCACTGGACAAAACGAACATTCAAAGTTTTGTGAGCGAAAATCCATTTTATACCGAGAACGTTACTGTGTATCATTTATATTCTTTGTTGTTCCCTCCCGTCTCTACTCAAGATGACTGTTCTTTATCAATTTATTGTGACACCGAAGGATTGAGTCTTGTTGTTATGACTAAGACATTTGCTATTTTGGTATGAAACTTTCGAAAAAGGAGAGAAACAATAATTCTTCAGTTTGGCGCCTACTCTGCGGACGCCCTCTGTAACCCGTATACTCAAAGGTGGCAAGTGGATAATGGGGCAGAGCTTGTTACCTATGATGAGTTGTATGCAGTTTGCATGGATTACAGTGAGTCTTGAACCATGCTTGTTGCTGAGGCAGCGGTCAAACACTGAGGTGTTTTCATAACTTGGAAAGTGACTAAAATGTTTCAGGATTGAGCACTACGCCAGAACTACCAGCTCGTACAACGGGAACACCGCCACCAGAGATTATTCCTTTCAGAAGTGCAGTTAATAAGTTTTTGAATTGGTTCTGGTAATTTCTCTGATATGTGTAAAAAAAGAGCACTGAAATAAAGTTGTTATTCTGCATGTGATATCTATTTATATATTCATAGTATGAACGCGCATTTTTTAAATCTAATTGTAAGAAGTCTACTGTAAGCGAAAAAGCTTTTTAAAAAATTGTTTCAGTATTTCAAAAAAATCCAAAGCGGGCACACCCTATCTTTTAATAAATATTACGCTGATTTTGAGTCTTTAATCAATTGAAACTTGCGGGAAAAGTTATTCACGGTTTTCTAAATATCCAGAGCATTTTATGGAGTTACATATTCGGAATCGCTGTGGCATTTGTTACAAGACAGCAATCAAATGTGTTATCTTTGTTAATCATTGGAATTTTAAGATAAACTGATCAAAAACTCAAACAACTAAAAAAATATATTGGTCGATATGGTAATTTCTGACACGAATATTCAATCTATTCAAGGCCACCAAAATATATTCAATCATTCATCCGCTATTTTTCTTCCCAATGCTTCTCTTCCTCCTATACCTTCTGCTTCCAGTTTTAGCCCAATCTTGTTTGGTTATTAGATACACTGAGCCGCGTAAGTTTTTAAGTTTTCAGATAGTTACAGCCATCTAAGTATACAAATTTCTAATTATACTTTCAGCAAAATGCGAATGTCAATGGATTCCACTGAACAGGGAAAACATTGAAAGTTTTGCGGGAGAAAATCCATTTTATACCGAGAACGTTACTGTGTATAAGAATTATCAATTGTATTCTTTGTTGTTCCCTCCCGTCTCTACTCAAGATGACTGTTCTTTATCAATTTATTGTGACATCGAGGGATTGAGTCTTGTTGTTATGACTAAGACATTTGCTATTTTGGTATAAAATTTTCGAGAAAGGAGAGTAACAATAATTCTTCAGTTTGGCGCCTACTCTGCGGACGCCCTCTGTAACCCCTATACTCAAAAATGGCAAGTGGATAATGGGGCGGAGCTTGTTACCTATGATGAGTTGTACGCAGTTTGCCTGGATTACAGTGAGTCTTGAATCCCACTTGTTGCTGAGGCAGCGGACAAACACTGAGGTGTTTTCATAACTTGGAAAGTGACTAAAATGTTTCAGGATTGCGCACTACAGTTACACCGCCACCAGCGACGCCAGAACTACCAGCTCCTACAACAGGAACACCGCCACCAGAGATTATTCCTTTCAGAAGTGCAGTTAATAAGTTTTTGAGTTGGTTCTGGTAATTTCTCAGATATGTGTAAAAAAAAGAGCACTGAAATAAAGTTGTTATTTTGCAAGTGCATTTTTAGAGTCTAATAGTAAGCCCTCTACATTTTTGTTCAAAATATTTTTTCATTTTTCAAAAAAAAAATCCAATATGTCCTCTCTCACCTTGTCATGTTTTCATTCTCCTTGCTGTTTGGCTCGTGTCGACACACAAAAAGAAGAAAAAACATCAAAAAATCATTTCTCTCAACACCTGCCCTATCCCTTCTCCTCTAGCTTCCGCCATCATCATTTTTCTCACTTTTCACTTTCTTTTAGGGAATTTATGTTCATTTTTCTGCAGATATCATCATCATCATCATTGTTTCATAAACAATTTTGCAAATGTCTTTGCATTCTGATAAATCTATGCCCAGACAAGTGCAGTATTCTCTTAAAAAATGCGCCTAAGGCATCCCAGTCTCTCTGTTTTAAAATAGACACTTGGAAATTCGGATATCCAGATATCGTGACGGAAGAGTCGAAACGGCTTAAAATTATTATTTTGAGATCTTTTTCTGACTCAAAACGCGTCTCTGGCACCCCAGCTATCTCTGAACTTTTATTGATGATTTGAATACTCGGCAGCCTGTTTTACCACCCCCC
Source organism: Caenorhabditis remanei (assembly GCF_010183535.1). Lineage (NCBI taxonomy): Eukaryota > Metazoa > Nematoda > Chromadorea > Rhabditida > Rhabditidae > Caenorhabditis > Caenorhabditis remanei. Next base: position 21,881,136 of record NC_071332.1, on the reverse strand, counting down.
ATTGGGACCTCTGGATTGCTATCCATCCAGAACGCGTCAATGGCACCCCAGACACTCCGAGATTTTCAACATTCCAAGTATCTGCCTCCTCTCTCCGCTCTCATATTTCAATAGATTGCGAAACAGAGATTGGAGACGAATATTATTCCACTGTTCCTCTTCTTCTTCTACTTGGAGAGGAAACAGTTGTCTCAGTCGGATCAAGATGAGAAAGAGTGTGAGATGTAGAGAGACTTAGAGAAAAGAGAGAATAATAATAATAAGATGAAGAGATAGATCATTGGGGAAAACGTTCATCATAATTGACATGACGACGCGCCTATTCGAATCGGTTTTATGATTTTATGAAAGTTTTATACGTTTCGAAGAGGAAGGATTGTTATGGGGTGGTGATTTGAGTACTGTTATATTCTTGATTAGAATTTTTAAATTAGTTCGTAAGACAATCCTTTACTATAGTAACGCCTAATAATTATAAACGTTTGCTTCAGTAAATTCACATTTCCGTAAATCTACACCAGACTTCTGAGAATTAACCTTCAGTAAAGTTAAGTTTAACCTTTCTTTTTAAATCTATCTTTGTAAATCTACATTCAATACTTGTAAATCCACACCACACCTCTTTCATAACTAACGTCTTCACCATATCTCTATCTTTTTGCAAGGGTTTTTTATATCACCGGAAATGAAGATATGATGAAGCTCCGCCCACTTAATTTGAACATCATTTTTAAAAAATTTGCAAAAGCATTTCATTGAATAAGATTTCGCAAAAACCGTAATCTACACCCAACTTCCGTAAATCGGCACAAATTTTACTTTAACCCAGAAATACCTACCGTAAACCTACATCGCTATTCTCGTAAATATGCCCCTAACTACCGTAAAACCACACCATGATTTCGTAAACCTACACCGATCTTTTCGTAAACCTACATCACTTTCCTCGTAAATCCACCTTTGTTTCCCGTAAATCTACATCCTAGTGAATTCACAACATTCTTTAGCCTCTGCTTCCCCCTCCAGTTGTTTTTTTTCCAAACATTTTCCCCTTAATTTACGACTTTTTGTGTTTTTTTTTCTAACCTTTACGATGTTCCAGTTCCAAATTTCAAAACTTGATTCCTTTTCCTCCCTTTTCCCAACGTTTTTTCTCTAATTCTCATCGTGTCTAGGAGGTTCAACTGATAAATGGAGGGGCTCATTGACACCCATCCCTCTTTTTTCTTATCAATTGCGAATTGAAAAACGAAACCAAACAATTGTTGCTTTTTTGTTGTTGGAAGAATTGACGTTTTTTTGGTTGTCTGTGTCTACATACATATGTGTATGCTTTTTTGGTCCTATGATCCTTTATTTCGTTTGGGAAAATATGTTTTTTTGTTGAATAGTTGGGAAAAATGATTTAACGATCAGCTATTTCAATGAATTTTTTTTTATTTGAAAAAATAATTGTTTTGTTTCCAAGTTTGAGAGTCCGTTACCAAGTTGAATTTGACAATTTCTAACAATTTCGCTCTTAATTGCTCCTAATTTTTTTGCTCTCAATTTTAGTAGCACTCTTTGTTTCTTCTAAGCTTTCTAGATATATTTTTCGAAAAACATAAGCGACAACTCGCTCTGTGTTGACATATCTCAAAAGTAGGATGAGCTATCAAAAAGTAGTCAACTACAAAAATGATCAGCGTAAAATTCTCTATAACTTTGTAGTTGACCACTTTTTGATATCTCTGCAAGAAAGAGACGCAGACAATCGGACAACCTGGTTTCTATACTTCCTCTCTCACTCCTCGTCTCCCAGCCATCCATCTTTCAAAACGCATATCTCAAAAGTGGGCGGAGCTATCAAAAAGTAGTCAACTACAAAAATGATCAGCGTAAAATTCTCTATAACTTTGTAGTTGACCACTTTTTGATATCTCTGCAAGAAGGAAACGCAAACAGTCAGACACTCTCCTCCTCCTAGCATCTTTAAAGGCTCGTATCTCAAAAGTGGGCGGAGCTATCAAAAAGTAGAAAACTACAAAAATGATCAGCGTAAAATTCTCTATAACTATGTAGTTAACCACATATTTCAAAACCTTAAAGAGCCTTCTAAAAATTGTTAATTACAAAAATAGACAATTTGTCATGTTCTTTAACAATGGACCGCCAGGAAATGTTTGATCTCTGACCACTATGTATTAGTGTAGTTTAAAAGTATCTATTTCGCAAAGGGTGTTCCTCAGATAATTAGTCATTTGAAAAGAAAAAGAATTCCTATCATTCTTCTCCTTCCTTGTCATCATCAATTAGTTTTTTGTCTCCCCTCCCCCTCTCCTCTAGTTTTCCCTAGCCATATCATATTGCGCTTCTCATTTTTTTGCCCTTTTCCCTCCATTCCTTCCGGTTCTTCCCCACCAGGTAACAATTTATCTTGGTGACTTTAGGCTTCCGACAAGGCTAGCCACGTGGCATCTCGGAATTTCCAATTAGGAACACACGCTCATTAATTAGTGTCTGTTGTACTTCTTGGTGTGGTCGTTAAACTGAATTGGTGATCAGTTTGCTTTTTTGTCATCTGATGACTTTTTCTTCTTCTTTCTGACTTCTTCTAGTAAAGAATTCAGAGAAAATATCACTGGCTACATTCTTGTTCTGGAATTTTCCAATTTTTTTTCTAAATTTTGTAAATCATCTAGGTTTTGAGATTTACATCTTTAATATCTGTGAGTATCGTTACGGATTTTTATTCAATCTTATCACCCCAATTTCTGATAAGTATACTAAACAAGACAAGGGCTACATTTTTGTAGTTGACCACTTTTTGATAGCTCCGCCCACTTTTGAGATATACACTTTTGAAGTTTAGCTAGAGGGAAAAATGAAGGAAGGCACAGAGAAGCTAGAGAGTCTGTTTTCTCTGCGTCTCTTTTTTTCTTGAAACCCTCATATCTCAAGAACTTGCAGTGTTGTCAAAAACATAAAAAATACTGGAATTTTAATTTTCTATTTTTTGTATTCTAGTTTTCAACTTTTTCGAACAAATTATCCCTGGATAGTCAAAAAGATTGAGATAGCTGATTATCTACAATTGTCTATAACTTTACAGGGAAAGCACATACAAAAAAGTTGTCAACTACAAAAATAGAGAACGCAGTGTGATCTACTCAAAAATATAAATTTGGTACAGATTGAATCATTTTTGACTCTGTGACAAGCTTTCAAAGTTTTTGATATTTCATGGAAATCGTTTCTTTCATCTTTTTTTTTTTAAATATTTAAACAAAATGTCAATTTTTCTTACTGTCAGTCCTGTCTGTCTGTTTGTCAGTTCCTTCCTCCATTTCCATATGTTTTCCCCAAAATCCTTATTTTTCAGACTTCATACTCATACATACACATAAAAAGGCAACCCTGGCCCCCCTCATACCCCAAAAAATGTCAATAAGCAACGGCTGGTCGTCGTCGTCAATTATCTCGGACGTGCTGCCAGAAGAGGAGTTTGAAGACGTTGAAGAAGGTAAATCTACCTGTTTTTTTCTTTTTTCTTTGTTATAACTTTTGCTCTTTTTTCCTCTATCGACGAGAAGACTTGAAAAAGTGCACAAATTTGCACAATTATTTTTTAAAACACTACCAAATGTATACTTTCTACTCCATACTCTAAATGTTCTAAATTCTCCTCCCAACTCAAGACGGTCTCAGAGAAGAGAATCCCCATGAATCCCTAACAATTCCAATGCATTTCTAACAAGCATAAAAAGAGGATTCGCCCCCGTCTCGAATGTTCCCACATTCCACCACTTTTCCCTATTTTGGTGTCCCGTTTGTGAAAATGTTCAATGTGCCAGGGTTTTGTACTCTACGCTCTCAAGTACAGACCCAACAACCGAGAGGCGCTAATTTGTGTGAGTTTTTAGATTTGAAGGGGGAAAATGAAGTAAAAATGTTGAAAATTAGATGAAAATTAGATGAAAACTTGAAAAGTCACGGATTTTCGAGTTTCAAAGTGCCATATCTCAGTCAGTTTCTGCCCAATCGATATGAAACTTATATTTCTGGAATCTAGGCGTCAAGAGCTTTTATATGAGTGCAAAACTGTATTATAAATGCGCCTGAGACTGAAAATCGTAGCATGCGGGCATCCGGACTCTTGCCACACTAGGGAAGATCATGTAGTCATTTTGGTGGTAAGGGATGTGTCATATATCATTGAAAAGCTGAGAAAACGCTGATTCCATGTATATATTTAGTTTTTGACTTTGAGCCATGGTATTCGAAAAAATGAGGTCAAAGTTTTTATCGCTCTTCACTGTCATTTTCTCACGTCGGTAGGCTGATAGCAGAGCTGTGAGGAAGTAAAAACAGGGAAATTATTTTCGACAGTAGGAATCTGACGGCAATAATACAAAGTTAATTGGTCGTATTGAAGGTTTATATACCCTCCAAGCAAGAAATTTGCAACATTCCTTTTATCTGGTATCACTGGACCTGAAAAATTCTTCGCTTTTGCCTTCCGTCTTCAGTTTTCAGATTCAGCTGCTTTTTCTGTCAGTTTTTTCGATTTTTATGGTCGGAGGGTAGTTATACCTTTAATACGACCAATTAACTTTGTTTCATAGCCGTCAGATTCATAATGTTGAAAATACTTTCACTTCCGTGCGTTTTTTTCTTGAATACTAGGCCTCGTGTGCTAAAACTGAACATACATTTGGAATGAGCGTTTTCTCTGCCTTCCTATGGTACCTGACACATCCCATAACTCCAAAGCTCGAAGTTTTCTTCGTATTCCAACTTCCCTATAATTTCCAGACGAACTAATCCTCTCCGACAATGACCGTCTCCGTTGCCGTGTTGAGGAGTTGGAGAAAATTGTGTTGGCTCAGCGTAATGAGATTGTGAGTTTGATTTGTGATAAAAACTGTAAACCTCTTCCTCGAATTTTAAATTTCAGCTCCTCCTTCAAAGCTCCACTGTCGAAATCTTACGGAGACTTCAGAATCTGGAGATTCAACAGCAAGACAAGGCGAGGTCCCCAGTGTCTTCTGGGTATAATTCTTGTAAGTCTGTATTTTCTGGATCCTTTTTCCATAGCCCTCGTTACAGTACCCCGCCGAATCTCCAGCTCCAAGAGCACCTACTCCGTGAGCCCATCCTCCCATCCTCCACCACCTCGCCCTCATCATGCCAACTCGAAATCCCTCTATATCAATGGTCTAAACAACAACGAAGACGCCACCCAACAAATGCCACGTCGTCCTCCAACACGTGGCAGTGATATGGTGAATGTGTCAGTTGGAAAGTCAGCAAGAGGGTCACCAATGAGAAAATGGGTGTCCACACACGATATGAAGGATACTGAGAGATTCAGAAGGCTGTCGACGTCATCTGAAGCTAGTACGAGCGCCACGACGATCACAATGAATCCGATAGTGAATAGTGTGAGGAGACTGTCAACGTGAGTTTAGGATTACTGTATTTGGATTACTATTTTGTGTGGCCTTTGCATGGTTTTCTTCTAGCACCCACTACCGCCAATCCAGCCCTTCACTTCTATCCCTTTGCTCTATCGTCTCCAGAAGTCCGAGCACGTCTTCCATTTTGCGGTGTGTGTGTCTTTTTCATAGTTACTGTAGCTTCAAATTACTATCAATTTTCAGAAGGAACCATAGAACCTGCCAATTCTCAGCTGAAAACGGGCAGCTACCTATTTTCATCTCGGGGAAGACTGTGCAGGTACCAGTACCCACGGGTTATGAAAACATCGACCCAACAGGCGACCAAAACCCTCCAGCCGTCAAAGTTACTCTGAAACATGTCTACAGTAAGATAAGACAGTAGCTCCCGTACATTGAATTTTTATTTTGCAGGTTACCGAGGGAAAGATGTGAGATCAAATATCGAAATGCTGCCTACCGGAGAGCTTGTATTTTTCTCGGCAAATCTAGTGATACTGATGAATATCACTGGAGATGATAGGAGTCAAAGGATATATCACGGACATACTTGTGATGTGAAGTGGTAAGAGTCAAAATTAGGGTACTCCCCCATTTCACAAATTTACAATTTATTCCAGCATCGCCCTGCACCCCAACAAAATCCTGGTCGCATCCGGTCAGTCCTCCTGTCACTCCTCTGAAAAAGCTCTTAAAACCGAGCACACTTCTCCCGTAGAATCCCCGGAAGAGCTCGTCAAACAACTGGAAATGGAACACACAGAAGCTCATGTCAGAATTTGGGATACCGTGAAATTGACCACTTTGATGATATTGAATGGTTTTGAGAAGGGAATATGCCACGTGGCGTTCTCCAGAACAGATTCTGGAGGTCTGTTGGCTGTGGTGGATGACTCGTTGAAGCACACGATGTCGATTTGGAGTTGGCAGAAAGGGAAGAGAGATGGCGAGGTTAAAGTGAGTGATTGCTAAAAGTGGGCGTGGCCTAAATAAAAACCTAAACTCATTTTTAAGGCGGCCAACGACCTGGTGTTCGAATGCAAATGGCATCCAACTATCCGAAACCTTATTGTCCTCTACGGAAAAGGACATTTTTCATTTTTCAATTACGATCCAGCAACAGGAGTCCTTGTGAAGTCTGTGGCCACTTTTGAGGGTCGTGACAAGCCGAAAACCGTGTTGAGTTTATGCTTTGGTGGTGACGGACAAGTGGTGACTGGTGATTCGAATGGCAGTATTTCGATATGGGACCCCAAGACTTTTAGGACGTTGAAGCAGGTACCCTTGACGCCTTTAAAATCCCCTAAATTTCAATTTCTAGGCCCACTCCGTCCACCCTGGAGGTGTTTACTCCCTGGCACTTGCCAAATCTGGAAAACTTCTTTCCGGCGGAAAAGACCGTATTATTTCCGAATGGGATGTGAATGACTTGGTCAGATCTCGACGGCCGATAGAGCTACCTGATGAGAAGGGATTCCCACGTGTCATACTGCAAAGTGGGACGGATTTGGTGATAGGCACGTCGTCGAACACTTTGCTTCATGGGAATTTGGAGAATCCAGGGAATTTGGCGAGCTTGATTGAGGTGGGGATGGCTTCTCAATATATGGTCGTGTAGAGCAAAAGAAGGGTTACTTTTGTAGTTGATAGTTTTTCAAAAGGTCGTCCAAGTTTTGAGATATGCGTCTTGAAAGTTGCGCGCCTCAGAGTATGAGTGACCTCTTCTCAGGCTTCAAACTTTTGGCTGTCATATCTCAGAGCCCTGCATAGGTAACAAAAAGTTATCAACTACAAAAATGTAGAAAATTTTATTTTGCATATTTTTGTAGTTGATAACTTTTTGATAGCTATGCAGGATTTGGAGATACGTAACTAAGACGAAAAACTACTAGAATTTCAATTTTCAATTTCCTATATTTTTGTATTACAGTTGAGAACTTTTTGATATCTCATCGGGGTTTTGAGTTATTATACTTCTTATGATTCCAATGCATTTCAGGGTGACCCCGGCGATCTCACCTCTCTCCTCACCTGCGGCTCCAATCAACTCATCACCACCTCTCAATGCGGGACGGTACGCATCTGGAACCACACGGAGAAGCGCGTTGAATTCTCCAAAAAGTTTATGGATTCTGTAGAGTGTGCCGATGTGGATGCAACACAGACTCATGTCATTTTGGGATTTGCCGGTGGTCTTTGGAATGTGATTAACATTTCAAAGCATCAGACGATAGAGGAGAAGAAGGAGGGAAGTCAGGCGATCTCTGCGGTGAAGTTTACACCTGTTGGAGGGACGTTTGCAGTGGCCACTAAGGTTTGTGAGGGACATCCGGACATCCGGACACATCTGTATTTTATTCCAGGACCCCTCGCTAACCGTCTATCGTATCGATGGTTCTAAAAATCTGCTCATTGTTGCCCGAATCCATCACCTCCCCGCACCTCTGATAGCTATGGACTTCTCCACGGACTCACAATACCTACGTGCACAGTCCACTGGAGCGCATTTACTGTTTTGGTCAAAAACCGGAGAGATTTGTGATGGAAGTGCAGTGAGGGATGTGAAATGGGCGAGTACCCGAGTGAAGATTGGTTTTGAGACAGCGCTGGTTGCACATTCCTCTAATGGTGAGTCATTGGGTACTGTAACTTTCTAATTTCATGTTTCCAGGCCAAATCTCCACTGTCTCTCAAAACGAGGACCTCGTCGCCGTTGGCATGGAGAACGGTACTCTCCGTGTCTACCAATCTCCAGTAACCAGTGTGACAGCTGGATTCGTCGAGTTGTTAGGACATGGAAAACTTGTGAAGAGTGTCGCATTCAACACGAAATCTCAACTGTTCTCATGCTCTCCGACGGATAATTCCATATTTGAGTGGAGTTTGGAATAGAATGTGTATTTTTGGAATTGATTCTGTAATAAATGTTCTGATTTTTTTGAAATTTAAAATGTTTAGTTATACTTCGGTGACTCAAAAAGTTCTAACCTACAAGCAGTAAGAAATTCAGCCGTACTTTGAGAAAGTGCACGGAGAAGAAAAAACCCGAATTCGCTCCGAAATTGGCAAATTTCAGGATATTTCGGACTGAAATTGACCAGCTATTGGGTCAAAAGTTGCCAAAATAACCTGAAAATTGTTGTTTTTGACTGAAATTTCATTGGAAAACTACCAAAATCAGTTCTGACTAAAAATGACCTCATTTTCTCAAAAGTTGGTTAATTTGGAGTCAACGTTTTCTCAGCTTTCCAATAATATATAATACACCCGAATAACGAACTGCAAGTCCAATTGAGCGCATATGCATTTTCAGACATTGGATTCTCGGACAACTATAGCGAGCGACAGTTGCGCTCTGCTGAGAACTTCCGCTTACAGAGATAGAATTAGAACAAAAAAATCAAATCTAGGTCTAATAGTTCAAATATATGTAATCATCTTTGGGTAGTTTTGATTGTCCAGATACTTCTCTGTCATGCTACCAACTCCAGAAGTTCGGCCCCAACAAAATAAGAATAAGGTTTTGCTCATCTAAAAGCTAGCACCCTCTTCTTACTCCATTCTTTTCCGGATTGTCGGATACCTTTCCCCTTAAAAAAAACCTCAACCCTCTTATGTCATACTTATATTCATTTTCTTTGTCTTTTACCTTTCACACCTCGCCCTCCTCCGTTCTTTTATCCTTTCCCTCCTCTTCAATTCCCATGAATCTTTTGTCACCTTTCGAATCGATGTCCTGTTCGATGACACCCATCCGTTTCCGTTCAATCCATTCACACCATGGTGCCCCTTCCTCCCCCATGGATCCGTTCTGGAAGTGAAAGTGTGGGAAAAAAATGAGATGGATGGGATAGCTGTCAGATCCCTTCTACCGTCCCCCGGGAGTCGAAACCAAAACTATTTGCCTAGGTTGCATGACAGATTAGCACAAGCCCGCTTATCCAGTTACCCTATATGGTCCCTTGACTCTTGCCGCCGTCTTACCTGTCATGCCGCCAAAAAACCATTCGTCCCCCCTTAAAACCAAACAAGCTTAACAGTAACCTAATACCTTCTCTAGATATTCCATATCTATCGCAATTCTCTTCGTCCCCTTCTTTCCTGCCACAAAAAGCTTTTCGAGGTCGACATTATTGACTTTTGTACGCACCGCCCGAGTGAGAGACTATCGGGTAACTTTTGTAAGAGAAACGAGCACAATTGACAGGAATTTCGAGTGAACTTTGACTGGTTTCTTCTTTCCACTCTTCGTCGGAACGATCGGAAAACGAGGATAACTCGGGGTCATGTGACTACAAACTACAAAAATAATAAAGAGAAGTTTACTGTTTAGTTCGAAACCAAAAAATGACGTGGCGAAATAACAGTAAACAGAGATGTTGCAAGGTGATGGTTGAACAAGTGATGACAAATACTTTTTTTCAGTTTTTTCCAGGAAGTGACCACGTTACAGTAGGAATTTGTTGCAGAACACATAATAGTAAAGCACTGTACAGTAATCAGTGTGTCCAGATGTCTGAATGGAAGGCTGAAACTCGAATAGTGATCAAAAAGGAAAAATTTGTCTGTACATTTCTGCAGCTCCTGATGTCCAGAGATTAGACCACCCAGTTGAACCTGAATATAAAATATTTAAGAAAAATTATTTTAAGAATTTCAGATTAGGAATTATGAAGGTTTCGGGAATTTTTGTCGCCCGATCTATTAAAAAAGGCAACTTGATAAAATGGCAAGTGCTAGGAATAAAAATGTCCGGATGTCCACATTCACTATTTTTCCAGCGACCCCTGAAATATCAACATTCGCTGGTTTTAGTGCGAAATTTCTAAATTTTTCTGCTTGGAACAGGACTAAATTTTTATATGAGTGTGTAGTCCGATCCTACAAATCCAGTTAACAATTTTTTGTAGGATGCTTCCCACCAGGAAAGTTTGAAACACATTTTTTTTCCGAAGATGAAGAAATCCTACAAAAAAGTTGTCCACTACAAAAATGGAGTACTAGATCTGGCCTATACGGTCATATAAAAATTTTACCGGTAGAGAAATTTTTACCCCTGTTCCAAGTAATCAAAGTTCGCTGTATTTCAATGACTGCTACTCTGCATGATCCAAAACCCTCAAAGCCAACAAGTTTAGATTAATTTTAGAAAAATGTTATAATCAAAATGTCTGTGCCCCCCAATATTTTCAATTTCCAATCCCATTTCAACCCCCTCACCCTATTCCCCTAAAATTCCCTATTTTCCGTTTTCTAAATTTTCCACACATCACATCATAAAGACAGTTCTCTCTCTCTCATTCCTCTAAAATTTCGTCCTCCTTTTGCGCACGCAGCTCCTTTCTCTCACTTCTCTCACCATCTCTCACTTCTCCACACTATTTCCATACAGTTTTCTTAAAACTCTCTCGATTCCCAATAGTCTATCTAGTCGAGCTATTTACCTTCCGGGAGGATCCGTAATCCAGTCTCTCTTTCTCTTTCTCTCGGCTTCTCTGAAACGGTGCTGTTTGTACAGTCCGTGGTGATGGCGGGAAGGGATCGGAGAGGAATAGAGAAATAGAGAAATAACGGGGTAGAAAAGTACAGTAATCCAGCTAGATAGTTCAAAAATCCAATTTGAACGGGAAAGTTTGGATAGTTTTTAGTTTTAGCGTTTTTCAGATTTTTTCAGATTTTTCAACTTTGGTGCTCATTTTCTTTGCTCCAAACCTAAATTTTCAACAACAATCTATAATTATCGGATAGCCCTTCTCAATACCTCTCCAATCATCCTAAAACCAAGCCCCTATCCCTATTTTCAGCAGACTTAGAAGCCAGGACCGCCCATATTCCCACGGTACTTTAGAAATTCCCACGATCTAGTCAAATTTGTTCAAAACTTATGCTTCTCCTGTGTGCAATGTTTTCCCTTCACACACAAAATATATACAAATATACACAGGAATCAAACAAAAAGTGTCTATATTTGTTGACAAAAATGGAATGGGGATTCCCCAGAGTCCTAGAATATTTATTGGGAGCCGGGCGCCATAAGGTCAAAGTTTTGAGAGCCGAGGGAGCTAGAGCTTCAAGGGTTGCTAAGCAGCTCCCTAGACAGACTGTAAACAGTCAGGGGAGCTAAGCATCACCGCAGTAACAGAAAACTTTAAGCAGCTCCTATGCCTACTAAGCAATGCCAGATTTGCGAACCGTCAGTACGGCTTCTAAGCTAACGCGCTATGTAGCCCAAGGCTAAGAGGTCCCCCTCTGACACAATTCCCCCCCCCCCCTTTACAAAGATTTTCAAATCCACAATCTACCGTACTTCCCCCTCCTCGTGTCAATCCGGAACTCTATTACCTCATCCCATTGCACAACTTTAGTCACACATTACCTGTCCCCAATAAATGTTTACCAACTATTGGCACCTCTCCAGTGATTGACCTCTCCCCAGCAACAACACTTCCTTCCGAATAAGGAGATATGTTTCCTGTGCTCATTGTTCTAAAGGGTCTATTGTACACAAAGAGACAATGGATGTGTAGAAGAATGGTCCTCTTGCGGAAATGGAAATCTTGGAGAGGATTGATTTCAAGTTGTGCGGGTATGTATTATAATCAAAACATTTATTAGAAGGAAAAAAATTTGAGAGGAAAAAAATACTAAAATTCCAGAGACAAAAAAAATACCAGTAGGCATGAAGGCAATATAAAGGACTCAAGACTCAAAGATTGGCTCCAGGAGCTATTGCAGAAGTTGGACTCCCATTCGTTGGATCCGTTGAGCTATAAAGAGTGTTCTGATATGTGTCGGTGTACCCATTTGAGTAGATGTTCGTTGGGTTATAGATACTTCCATTGAGGAAGTTTTGTGGTTGGAGGAGGCTACTAGAGTAGTTGCCAGTGTAGATGTATGGTGTGGAGTAGGGATTGTTCAGGTTCATCTGAAAAGAAATTAATGTTCCCAGGCAGCTAAGGACCTCCCGACCCCCCGCTATGCTCAAAAAGTCAAGTCACTAATATTTGTACAAGGGACTCACCTGTGACTGCGTAGCTCCAAGAGTCCCGACACTAGAGATGACTGAAGTGGGTTGAGTGACCGTCGTTCCCGCCGGTAAGACTTCCTCCTTGACTTCAACTTTCGGGGTAATCAGTTGATAGGTCGGGTTGTTCTCCTTGATTTCTACTTTTACCAAATCCTGCTTCGCCTGGACACCACGCTTCTTTCTTGGCGATCCTCGCTCCTTGAGCTTGAATCGTTTTTGACGGCGGAGGTAGCATCCGTTCTCGAACATGTTGCCGCAGAGGTCGTGGAGGGTCCAGAAGGAGCCCTTGCCTGGCTTATCAGGGGATCTGAAAAATGGTAAAACTAGGTAGGGAACGGGAGTTGATGGGGTCTGCACTGCAGGGACTAAGCTAGGTGGGACAAAACCTAAGCCTGAAGTCGTTATGGATTTTCAGCCTAAGCCTAACTAAATTTCAGGTCCTTACGGAAGTCAAAGTCAAAATTGCAGGGTCTTTTGAAGTTTAAGCCTAACTCACAGGGCCCCTTGAAGCCTAAACCTAAAGCTGGAAATAGTTGGAGCTTGACCCTATTAAGCTTAAGCCTAAGTACAAAAACTAACCTCTGAACCTTCACAAAACAATCATTGAACGACAACGAATGTCTAATGGAATTCTGCCATTTCTGCTGATGGTTTCTATAATACGGAAAGATCTCCATGATCCAATTATAGAGCTCCGAGAGTGTCAGCCGTTTAACGGGTGATTGTTCAATAGCCATCGTAATCAACGAAATGTACGAGTAGGGGGGCTTATTGTGCCCAAAGTTTCCTCGACTCGTGATCTTTTCCAACTCTTGCAGAGTTAGTTGCTGCAACCCGCTGGTTGGAGATGAGGAAGCCCTGGCTCCAGAAGCTGAGACGATCGTGGAGGTCAAGGAACGGGAGTTGAGTGCAGGAAGAGTGGCAGATGATGTGGTGGGGGTTGTTGTGAAGCCTGGAAAGTATTGGGTTACAGTAGGAAGTGAATAATTAAGAAGGGAGACTCAAAACAAGCTTGTGGGCTTAGAAGGTGGGGGAACTAAAAGCTATGCAACTCATTTCAATAAAAACTATCAAAAATTTTAATCAAATGGATTTGTAGCTCTTGAAAATCTCTGACATACTGAACTAATTTCTGAAAAACTCAGGGTTTGGTACTCAAATTGAAATAACTTTGCTAAATGTGGATATATAAAAACAAAAACAATTAAATTATTGAAATTCAGATTACAAACCAATTCCTTGCGACCCCTGGTTTTCCGAGCAACTCCGATGTGTAACTAAACTTTGAACCGGTGTAACTTTGTTCAAAACTTACATAAATCGATAAAAACTAGACAATTAGAGAGCTGGTAAAAAACTATACAATCTTAGTAAAAATTTCATGATAACTACCCTTCAAATCGTCTCACAGAACTAAAAGTTATACGAAAATATAGCTGAAAACTAGCTCTATAAGTTTTGCCCTAGCTCCAATCCCCTTTATGCTATACGGCTTACCTAACGACGACGCTCCAATTGAAGAAGGAATTACTCCTCCTCCTTGACTGAAACTTCCAGTCAAATAGTTGGATCCCATCTTCGGATTCAAGTAGCTGGATCCTCCCATTTTGGTACTTGGATTCAGGTAGGTACTCGGACTGTAGTTGGATCCCAAGTTGTTAGCAGCCACATACGAACTATAGTTATAGTTGAGAAGTCCGTTGGTGGAGGTTGGGTACTGAAACTTATAGAAATTTGTTAATTGACTACTCAATCTAATTGGTACTCACCAACTGATACAAGTTCTGTTGCCCGCCGTTTGCCTGATAGGTCAACTCGGATCCGGTGTAGTCTTGGTGATAAGCCTCGGGGTTCATGGCTTCCTGGAAATTTTTTGTCTGTTATATAGGGGGAAAGGTTGTTATAGGGATTATGTAAATATTTGAGTATAACAAATATTTAGATATTCAAAGGACCCCGCGGAAAAAGAAAAAGTAAGCAACAAGAAAAAAAACACTGAAAAAATACATAGAACACAACGGCTGGACAAACAGATACACGTACGGAGAAGGGTCTTTCCAAAAAATGTGTAAATAATAAGAATCCAAGAATACACCCCACAGCTAGAAAAGGAGGAGTTGAGAGAGCTGAGAGGGTGTGGTGCTCCGCCTCCCCAGAGGCCCCGCCCCCGGTAGACGGTCGGTGAGCGCGAGCGCACCGACCGTCTACAGTATCTGGGGGGGGGGGGGAAGGCAGGCACACCTCTCTAGCACAGCAGGAGTCTCGATGGGAATTATTGGGGGAGAGTCAACAAGATTCTAGAAATCCGAAATCCCACTGAGATTCTGAATCCTCATGGGAAACCACGGAAAAGGGGAATCCCCCAAAAAAGAACAAATGGGCGGGGCATGGATACAAACAGAAAAAAGTTCCGGATAGATAAATAAGAGTGAATAAATATTTGGCTTCTTCTTGCTGGGGGAATGGATGGTCATTCATTTTGACTATTTTTACGGTGTCCGAGTTGGCTCTTCTTACTTTTCTGACTTACTTTCTTGAAGCGCTTGTAGTTTTTTGTAGTTGAGATTAGTGTATAAAAGAATAGAGGTGAGAAATATAATTTGTGTAGAAGAGGATGAAATTCGCCGTGTTTTAAGCAACAAAAAAAAACGGCTAAAAATGTTAAAAGTTGGGAACGTTTGAAAAGTTTGAAAATTTCAAAATTTTCAAAAAAACTTTTTTTTCCGAATGTTTTGAACACTTGCAACTTTGTCAGTTTTTCATCATTTTTATTGATTTTTAACTTAAATTAAAGCCAATAAACCATACATTTAGGCCATACAAAAATTCTATTATTTTTACCCTTCGTGACCCCCCAACCCCTCAACTTTCCAGACGCCTATTACAAAACTTCGATTTTAAACCAGATTTTGACTATTTTTGTGCAAAATTTCAACTTTTGAAGACTTTAAGAATAAATTGTGTTATTCTACCTCTAAAATACATTGAAAATCACTGCTCTGCAAGGAGATTTGATTGTTTAAACTTTATGCCAAACAAAAATCAATTTTCAGCAAGGATTTTCATTTCTAAGCATTTCTAAGCATTTTTGGTCAATTCTGATTTAACTTTCTGTAGAATTCATAAATTTACATTTTTCTTAAAGTGAGCTACAAAATGCATTAAAAATCAAGTCTCTAGGGTAAATTTGAAGGAAGTTACGATCTCCCTAGTCTGGTGCACCTTTGGCGCGTCTTTGGCATCCTCAAAACAATAAGAAACACCTCTTTCTCAATATAACAATTTTTATGACGTTTTGATAGAATATGAATGGATATAAGAGAACAAAATATTTCTGGAAAAAAATGTAGAGAAAGGGAAAACAAAAAAAGAAAATACCGAAAGAAAAGTGAATTTCAGGATGTGGAGTGGGGCGATGGACAAAGACATGTTTGTGATGGGCGGAGTTTTCAAATTCGAGAATAGTAAAGAAAAAAGTAATAGCCTGGGAAGTGGAAGAATGGTCCCTGCGAGACAGAAAACAAATGATTTTTGAAAAGAAAAGTTTCGAGATTTTTGGGAGAGAAGGAAGGCGCTTAACAACATAGAAATTTCATCAATCTGGAATATTATGAGGGTTACGGTGGTGATACTGTAGGAAAGAGAGAGAGAGAGTGGGAAAGGGTAACTTATTGCAAAAGGTTAACCGGTAGGGGGATGGATCGATTTTTGGTAAAGAGGGGGATTTAAGGCATCTGAAGATGATGGGAAGAACCAGTTGTATAGAAATTCAAAAAATAGGAGGCGGGGCTTAACGGACTTATTTACAATAACAATGGGATCTTGATCCAGGAGATTCAGAGATTCGCTGCAGAGTTCGGGTTGGTTGAGCTGAAATTTAAAAAAAAATTAGATTATAACTTTGAGGGAGTGGAGTCTCTTACCTGTAGAGTGTGTTCTGATATCCATTATAGTCATTGTTGGCATAAATGCCCGACGGATTGTAGATGGTGTTGCTCAAAAAGTTTTGTGGCTGTAGGAGACTTGTGGAGAAGTCACTGTAGATGTACGGTGATGTGTACTGACCGTTGAGGTTCATCTGGAAAAGGGGAACATTTTTTGTTGGAAAGCGCGTGTTTGCTATCCCCCAAGGACCTATATACCCACCTGTGACTGTGCAGCTCCAAGAGTCCCGACACTAGAGATCACTGAAGTGGCTTGACTATGACTGCCAGTTCCACCCGACGCCGCACTATCAAGTAACACCGAAGCCGCAGTCGCCGCCACCGACGTCGCATCTTTCAAATCCTCTTTTGCCTCGAGCTTCGACGCCGTCTGAGCAATCATCGGGTACGCACCAAGAGACGATGTTGAGGAGACGTTGGTATCCTCCTCCTTGATCTCAATCTTCGGCACATGTTGTTGTTGTTGGGAGTGGGCGTTACGCTTCTTTCTCGACGGCTCACGCTCCTTGACCTTGAATCGCTTCTGACGACGGAGGTAGCATCCGTTCTCGAACATGTTGCCGCAGTGCTCGTGGAGTGTCCAGAACGAGCCCTTGCCTGGCTTATCCGGGGATCTGAAATAGAAAATAGTAGGATTAGATGGGAGAACGGGAGTTGATAGTGTCTGCACTGTGGGTGTGACTAATCTCAAACCTAAATCTCAAGTCCCCTTGAAGCCTAAGCCTAAAACTATTATCTTCAATTTCAAAGAGACCTTCAAACCTTCAAACCCATCCCCTCCATACCCAAAAAAGCAACTTCCGGAAAACATCCATATCCTCTTTTTTGTCTAACTAATCATCATCCATCCCCTCTTCCCCAATTTTTTCTCAAAAGCCACCGGTCATGACTAATTGAGGTAGGAGAAGGGGGGACGGCGCCCTCCTCCCATCATTTCTCATCTAAACAGCTTCATGCTTCGTTGGCGCCCTCTACCTAGAGGAAGGGGGGACGATGCATTGAATTATAAATGTGGCGCTGCGCCGGGAAGGAGTCCTTGAGAAAAACTATACATTTATATAGATAGGTTTTTATCTATTCTCATTGACCTCTCACTGGGGATAGAGCTTACCTGGCAACCTTCACAAAGCAGTCGTTGAACGATAGGGAGTGACGAATCGAGTTTTGCCATCTCTGCTGGTTATTCTGGTAGTACGGGAAGAGTCCCATGATCCAATTGTAGATTTCCGAGAGTGTCAACTGACGGGTGGCGGACTTCTGGATAGCCATAGTGATCAGTGAGATGTACGAGTATGGTGGCTTCGACTGTCCGTATGTTCCCTGTCGTCTGATTTTCTCTTGCACATTGTCAAACTCCTGTACTGTCAGCTCCTGTCCACCACTTCCAGATGATGAATAGGATCGATCGACGGGGGAACCGGCGGCCGCGTTGATAGTAGATGCTGTTGAGCTGGAATTCCGGCCGGAAGATCGATTGACGACGGAGGCAGATGAGGTGGTGACGGAGGTTGAACCGGTGGATGGGTTAGTTGTGAAGCTGCCTGGAATGAAGGAAGGTATTAGGTTACAGTAGGAATAGGATATGAATAATTGAGAAGGGGCGAGGTTGGAGACTCAAAACAACCTTATTTGTGGTCAAGAGTCTCAAGACGGATAAAGGGGGTGGCTAGGTTGTGGACTTTGAGACACAAAAGTAAAATTTCGACGCGATTTTTTCAAGGACCATATTTCAGCTCACCGTCGGTTTCGAAATTTGAAAAAATACCATTAGAGAGCCCTTGAAACGTATTACAAACTTGTTATTATTTGAAAATTGTCAATCTTGATCTTAGTCACTGAAAATATGCTTTGGATAAATCAAAGGCTGAAGGACAGGTAAGCTCACTTCAAACAAGGTTAACTTGTCTCAAAATAAGTTTGATGAATTGAAAATTACACTATTAGAGAGCCCTTGAAAAGTACTACAAAATTGGAATATCTTTAAAAATTCCCTTAATCTTAGCCACTAAAACTGTGAGTTTTCCGAGATGGCCTGTCAATCTCAGATTGAGTGAACGATGGTGAACTCTGAACTGGAATAATTTGGCTCAAAACGGATTCAAAAATTGAATGTTATACCATTGGAAAGCTATTGAAAAGTACTACAAAATTAATATAATTAAAAATTGTCAGGCTTGGTCCTAGCCACTAAAACAGTGAGTTTTTGGAGACGATTTTCAAATCGAGTGCTAACTTTGAACAGGAAAAACATGGCTCAAATTGAGGTTTAAAAACTGAAACAACTACCATTCCAACGCCCATAAAAAGCTCTTTCATACTCGTTTTTGTCAAAAAAATTTAAATAAATTTATTCAGTTTAAAGATGAGCTTGTTTCAAGGTGACTTAAACTTCATTTTTACTTACCCAACGGTGAAATCCCGCCTCCTTGCATAAAATTCGTCGTCGGATTGATATAGTTAGATCCCAACTGATTTGCCGCGGCATACTGATTATAGTTGTAGTTGAGCAAGTTATTCGTGGCGGATGGGTACTAGAAATGAGATATAGCTTAATAAGAATCAAGAGAGGGGGACTTACCTGATATGTCTGATAGTTGAGTGTCGAATTGGAGTAGGCGGGCAGATAGTCCTGAGCGTTCATGGCCTGGAAAAAAGAAGTTTGCTAAAGGGGGATTATGTAAATATTTAAATACAACAAATATTTAGATATTGATGGTCACATACGGGGGGGAGAGGGCGCGAAAAGAAAACAAGCTACTTGTCTGGACAAACAGACAAACAGATTGATTATTTGTAGAAACTGGAACACAAAAACCAAAAAAAAGAAGAGTAAAGGTGTTCCATCCTAGAGAGTCTAGAGAGGTACTGAGGAGAGGCGAAAGCCCTCTCTCACCCCTCGGGGGAGGCTCCGCCCCTTTGCGCACCGCCTATCCCTCCATCCCCCAAACACCTACAGTATGACTAGAGACACGCCCCTAAACCTACCTGCGCTGCGGGGTGGGTAAGTATGGTTTTCTAGGAAGTTGTTCTCTAGAATTTCAGATTTTCAGAATCCATGAGAATTTTTAGAATTTCTGACGTCTCCTCTCTAAAAAAAGGATAGGAGGTAGGAGGGAGGGGGGGGACAGGGAGGGTTTCGGATAAATAAATAGAAATTGAATAAATATTTGGCTTCTTGGGCTGCAAGGACGCCCTGCCCACCGACCAGGACCCCTTCTTGTGTGGACACACACATTTTCCTTTCCACCCATTTTCACCACTTTTACATTTAGATGCATGTGCTTCTGTTTTTTTTTGTATTGCTACCTGTTATAATTTTCCAAAAAGTTGCCAGATTCTAGACCTACTTTTCATTTGAAAGGAAACTTGATTTTTCATAAAATTCTGGTATAGATATAGGTTTCTAGGAACTTAAAATCGGCGAGAATTGGCGAAAATTGGCGAAAATTGGCTGAAAACCGTCTAGACTTCGGTAGGATCTTCAAAATCTAACCAAAAGTGTTAGTTTTGACGGTTTTAGATCACTTTTTTACAACAAAAACGAATTTTTCCCAAAATTTGAGCTTAGAAATCTTAGAAAAAAGCTTTGGAGTAGGAAAACGAGTTGACCTAAAAACTGTTTTCGAATTTTTTTTACCAAAGTTCGAAAAATGATCGTTTTGACGGTTCTACCAGAAAATCCACGGTTCTAGGTCAGATTTTGTTAAGAAAAATGAATTTTTACAAAATTTGAGCTTAGAAATTGAAATTCTTAAGAAATTTCAGAGAGAACGAATTGACCTAAAAAACTGTTACCCAAAATTTTTATCCAAAATTTTACCAAATTTCCAAAAGTGGTAGTTTTGACGGTATACCAGAAAATTGGCTAATTTTCGATTGAAAATATGAATTTTTCACAAAATTTCAGCTTAAAAATCCTAAGTTTCTGAGAAATTTCAAATCTATGGAGTAAGAAAAAAACTAATTGACCTAAAAAACCGATTTCGAAAATTGTGAGAAATGAAAGGGACAAAATTCGATGGAAATTTTGAATTTTCCATTGAATTTAAACCTAGGAATCAAATTTTCATCAAATTTCAGCAAATCGAACATTTCGACATTCCGACCTAAATCCCAGAAAACTGCTCTTAAAGCCAAGAAAACCTTAAAACAAAAGAAAAAACCTAACCTAAAGAAGTGAAGAAAAACGTGAGTCACGCACTGACACCTGTGATGGGTTCTGCTCTCAAACCTACTCATCAATATCAAAAGAACGATGATGCACTAGACAGTTAGAGAGTAAAGCATATGGTCTTGAGAAATGATAAGGAGCAAAAGAGTGGAAAAATAAGAGTCACTTTTTTTCTATATACCGTCGTCATACTTATAGAGGGGAGAACTTATTATTAGTCAGTAGGTCAAAATTAAAACTTCTAGTTAGAGACTTTTTGCTTAGAGGCTAGTCCCCCACCTACCGTATAATCCAAAGTACTGGCCGCTGATGACGTGGCGACTCCATCAACACCACTATCATTACTAGCTCCTCCTGTATTCGGCAACATGCTTTTTCCCTCTTTCTTATTTCTCTTGCTCCCTTGTTTCACTTGGCCTCCACCACCTCCTCCGACAATCTCCTCTTCAGAATTCGTCGTCTTCTTGTTCTCCTTGACGTTGTTGAGCTCGACGTCTTCCGAGTCTGAAGTCGTCGTCGCGTCCTCCTCTTCAGAATCCACAGCCGAATCGTTGTCCGACACTGGCTCCTCTTTGATGGCCTAGAAAAAAAGAAAAAAAGTTTTTTTGGAAAGTTTAGTCCCCTATGCCCCCATATCGTTCTTTCCCACTTGACCCAAATTTTTTCCTCTTTTTGGAGGGGGGAATGATGAAGAGGAGGTATTGAAAGTATAGAATTACAAAAAAGTGGGAGATGAGAGAGAGAGAGTGATCAGAGAAGACATAGAAAATTGTGAGATTTTTGGGAATGAATGAAAGAAGGGGGCCCCGGGGCAATAAAGGGGGGGGACATGATGAGAATCTCTTAAAGATCCAATATATAAATGAAAAAGAGAAGGATGAGGGGGAAGTGGCTCTAATGGGAATGACGCAGCAGTATTCGAAATTGAAACAAAATTTTTGAGGGGGCAAGGAGATGACATATTGCTAGAATCTGGGAAAGGGTTTTAGGGGGTCAAAAAGTAGGGAATGGTTTGAGATGAATTTTAAAATTGGTAGATTTGAGATCAGGAAAAACAGTCTTAGGCCTAGGTTTTATGGCGCCCTACGAGTTATGCTTAACATAATTTTTTGTTTCATTTTTAGGCTTAGGTTTACACGATAACTTAGCTTTAGGCTTAGGCTTCAAGGGGACCTAAGATTTAGGCTTAACCTAAGAGAAAAAAAATTTAAAATTTAAATGGTTCTGTCGGTTTAAGACAATTTTAAGCTATTATGAGTTTTAAGGAAAATCTAGAACATTCCAAAAACTTGAAAAATTCACCGAGAACCCCCAAAAATTCTTTTGAGCCCTTACTATCCTCTCTGAACAGTTTTCAGCTTTTCTAACTGAAAAACGGCTCAAAACAACCTGGAATAGCTTCAGACTGTCCTAAACCAAGGCCTTTTGAGATTTTTTCTTTCAAAACCTCATAGTAAAAACGTTCCGTTCCCCATTTTTCCAAGATTCTTCCCTTCAAATCTCCTTCCTTCTGACCCAGTCCATATCCATCCCCCAGCTGCCAAAAATAGTCCAAAAACCCAAAATTCAGCTGCATCTGAGCAACCACCTGTTGCTCGTGTCGACTCATACTCATTATTTTTTCGAAAAAAATTTCAACACCTAATCAATAATCGTAACGAGCTGGAGGGAAGGAAATGGGTTAGGCGTAGGCGTCACTCAGCCTTATCAGTACATTCGCCTGGAGACGCCTAAGTGATTTCATACTAAAAAACGTAATACAAAAAAGTATATATGCCTAAGTTTTATTTTAAAAAGTTATAATTGGGTAATTAGTTCCAGGGGTCTTATCACTGAAACAAATTCGGAACACTGCAAACAAAAGAGTAAATTTAAGAAAAAGCAAACAAAAAAACTGATAGGCCATGTGTGTGTGTGTCTTGTCAAATATTTGCATGGAAGGATGGGGAGAAACGGAGGGAGGTAGGAGGGCACCAGCAAAAAATATTGGAGCCGTTTTTGGTGGAGCCCCCGGCTAGGGGCTCCGCTGCCCAGAGGTGGAGTAGATATCGCATTTCATGGTCCCCTCTCAGGCCTTGTTTTTGGGAAAACTTATAGGTTTTTAGAGGAGAAGGAAAAATAGGAATAGTACAAAACGTTGGAGACGAGAAGAAAGGAGATGATAGGAAAAAGCGTGAGAAATTATGGAAAAAGGTTTTTTGGAAGAGGTGGAATCGATATGGAACTTTGGTAAAGGAAAGAGAAGACAAGCCTAAAATTTTGCATTAAGCTTATAGGCTTAAGCTATGACCCCTCAAGGGTGGTCTGGAGAAAAGTTTAAAACTTAGGCTACACCTGACACAAGCCTATAGTTTTAGGCTATCCCAACAAGCCTAAAATTCAAGTCTCAATTTTGTAAGCCTACAGGCTTAGGCTAACGCAATTCTTTAAATCGAATGTTTTTTAAGCCTTAGTTCCCAAACCCAATTTTTAACGGTACAAGTTTGATTTAGTCTAGATTCCAGAATTCTCAAGAACAAAATTGTTCCCCAAAGTTTGGTCCCTGGGAAGAAGACAGATGGTCCACCATGCACCTGTCCCTGAGAAAACCAAAAACCCGGAAAATCAATGAAAAATCCACGATTTTTTCCAGTAAAACCCATAAAAATCACAATTCCATGACATACCTTCAACGGGAACAAGTCCTCCTCACTCATCGATGGCGACGACATAGTTTTGATCCAAAATTCAAAAATCAAGGGAGTTCAGTAGGAAGACGGTTTGGTGTACAACGATGTGTTGAGGGTGAATGAATATGACTGACTGGTTGTGGTCGACGGAATGGAGAATAGTGAGGGTGGTGGTGCACACTCTTTCTCTCTTTCTTTCCCAGAGTGACTTCGTTATCAAATGTGACGACGAAGAAGACGACGGTATCGAGCGACTTGGTTGGATGGAAATAGTGTGTAGACCCAGAGAGATGGGAGAATTGGAAAAGAGCACTGATTGATAAGAGGATGGCCAGGAGACTGGAGACGACACGTGCTCTACTCGTCGTGTGCCCTTTTTGGGTAGACACAGAGAAGAAGCCCGCAGAATAGAGACAACTTGATTCGAAGAGACACCCAGACACCACCTTTTTGAGTCATCTTATACAGCCGCGCGGACAGGGAGGGGGGAGCTGCGCCATGGTGTAGAGACAGGTATAGCCCCGCCTCTCTTGGCGCGCGCGGGGAGTTCTTTGTAACAGGGCTATGAGCAATCGGCGGTGACCTGGAATCGTATAGCTGGTCACCTATAGAAAAAGAAAGTAAGAGTCTTTTGATGTGGAGAGTGAAAGGGTGCACATGGTTCTTGAAGGGGTACACTGGAAACTATGGTATGTTCCATTTTGGCTTCGAGGTCTTGGCTTCCCTAGATCTCCAGGACTTTAGGCTCAACTTAGACCATGGTCATCTTCCAGAGCAAAATCAGGGACACTGGAAACCGTGTAATATTAAGGACAAAAGGAAGCGGCTAAGACTTGATCAGACCTTTAGACCGTGGCCTGCTCTATCACAGATTTTCGGCACAACTTATGAGGTACATACAACCAGACTCCTCTGGGCTAGATTGCTCAATTCTTGCTTGGCTCAGTCCAGGTAAACGGATCTTTAGACCCTCTAGTCTGATCCAATTGGGTTTAAGGCTGTTTTTAGGCCGATCTTCAGAATGCCGAGCTCGGTCTTCTTCCGATTTCAATCTCTACGACACTGACCTCCTCAACTTCCAATTTCTCATTACAAAAATCCCATTAACCATGCCATTCCAAAAAAACCACTCACAATTTTCCCACCGGTCTTCTCTCTCTTTCCCCTTTTACCTCATGTTTTTGGTGACCTGGCACAGAGAGGGGGCGCGACGACATTTCTGAAGTGTTTTGGGAGAGATGGCAGCGGTTTTTTGGGTTTTTTGTGGGGAGAAGTTTCCAGAATTCCGCGAACGCCTTCATGAGTCAGATAGAGATTGTTCAAAGGAAGAGTTCCGACTCATTGGGTTGCCATTAACGACGTGTACTTCTAGAATATGGAGGATGACTAAGTAGGGGGTGCCGACACTATGATAACGAGTTGGAGGGAAGTATATGTAATCATTTTATCACCCCCAAATGTTGCATAATTAATGGATTCTTTGTGTAGGGTGGTAACGATGCCGCTTTTATTGGCGGCTTTTGGCTTTGGCGGTTAAAGAGCTGACTTATTGGAGCCATGGGGTCGGGGAGCTAGAGGGTCAGGTCTGGGAGATCGGGGGAAGATTTTGGGTCAGTGAAGCTAGATTGAAAACCGGAGACTTGAGGTTCTCGGGGAGTCTAGGGACCTGGTCTTCAAGAAAGAATATGGGCCAGAGGACCTGGATCAAGAGGATCACCGACTTGAGAGCCGTGGGCTCAAGGCTCCGTACCAAGAATGACATATTTGAGTTTTGCACCGATATCACAGGAATCTTGATGTCTTAACAATAGTTTTTCTGCTATACCCAACTTGGAGAGCCTGTCCTAAACTCCAAAATTTCCAAAGTGTACATATTCGAATAGTTTCAACCTAGACTTCAATTTCCATAGTCCTTCCGGAGATTCCCATCCTTCCTTTATCACCTCAACCTCCTCGAACTCACTTACCACACTATCGCCTGTTGTGTATGACAACACACACACAGCTGTGTTATTGTCAATTTCAACCCATCCTCTCACTACAAGCCTAGATGGCAAGGTTCGTTGTCCGGTTAAGTGATCTCACTCGGGTGAGAATGTAATGTAGCCGGCCTGCCTGTTGGAGATGATGGGGAATTTTAGGTGGGGGAAAGGGGGGACCAACTTGTATCTTATCAGAAAAATTGAAGTAATTGGGTCATGACTGATAGGAATGATAGAGCAAGATAAGAATTATTGGTTTGCGTTTGAAAAAGTAAAGAGAGTTGGCAGGGTGCCAGGAAGGGAGGAAGGGCTCTCCCTGGGTTCGCAAAGTATAGGTACTTTTTCTTGGGAAGATCATGGAGTCAGTCTGGAGATATGGGACGTAACCTATATCGTTGGAAAGCTGGGAAACTGCTGATTCCAAATATATACCTGGTGTTTGAGAAAAACAAGGTCGAAGTTTGGACCCCTGACCAAAAAGGAAGATTTAATTAGGTACATATCATTTCAACAAGAGTTTTCAAAATGTGACCAGAGCTACACTATTTCAAAGTGATCCAGGTGTTTCTTTTCTCTTCGCTTAGGCCTATCCTGCCTTTGTACAGTTCAGCTACCTCCGATCATTCCCAGAATTTAAACTTCCCAACAAATCTCGACACCATTGACACCCCCGATTAGCCCAGTCACCCCAACTCATTATCCCAGCTGACGCTGATAATCAAAAAACTGAGACAGATACATATCATCTCCTCCTAATTGAAATTACACTTATGTGAGTACTAAAACTGTCAACCGCCACGTTCAGGGAGTCAAACCATCTGGAATCCTAAAAAAGAACAAGGCGGGCTCCTGGGAAACATCTGGGTTCTGATTGTAAAATGTGATTTTCTAAATGGTCTAACAATGAGAAATGACACTAAGAAAGCAGTGTCATATAGAGGTCGTATTGAGGTGGGAAGTTTTTGTGTGATGATAAGACAGGTGGATGTGTGACTGGGAACGAAGATAGCGAAAACGAGAGTGGCCAACAAAAAACAGATTCAATTTTCAGAAAACCAGGAATTGTACTGGTGAAAAAATTCCACAGAATTCCGGAAACACGTTCCAGGATAATCCAAACTTTTTAGTTTTTCTATAAATGCATAGTTGAAAATGTCGGTTAGTATTATGTCTCGTTATTACAGGTGTCTGGCGTGCCTTTGACGCGTTTTCTAAGCTTTCAGGTTATTCGTATATCGCGAGGCTGGCGCACCTTCGACGCTTTTCTTGATGGTATCTTCTGGTGTAAATTGAAGATGAGTTATTTAACACCCACTAAAAAAAAGGAAAAAAAATCAAATTTGTAGGATAACAGGGGCACAAGTCACTTATTTTGAAGCATGTGTGTGCTCCAAATGTGAAAAAATTTGAATTCATAACAGATGTGATGATTTCAGGTGTTCAAATGAGTCATAGAAATTTAGAGACCTCTAGCAAGTGTTTGGAGCATCATATCCCGGCTGTCTTTAAAGATATTAAAATTGTGTCAACTGAAGAAATATTCTATGAATTTTAAGCTATATTTTTTCAGTTTACAACTTTTTGATATTTCCTCTGGGAACCGAGATATACAGGTTTTCCGGTATTTTTATCCATTTGTCACTAGTCCCTCGATGCACCAAGCCCATAACCTCCCTAACCGAAACTTATTCATTTCTCTTTCTCTGTCTCATTACTCAAGTACATGTACCTGTATGGGGTCACCCTCTCCTCTCCTATCTTCTTGACTACTAGAGGAGACAGAGAGTTCAAAGAGAAGCCGACGGCTTCTGTTCAACTTTTCTTATACATGTTTGGCGGGTGGAATGAAAAGACAAAAAAAATAAGAAAAAGAAGATATTTTCGAGATTTGGCAAGAGAAAAAATTGGGCGAGTGAAATTGAAAATTAGAAAAAAAGGATCATGGGGATGAAGTCTGTGTATGAGGAATGAATGAAAATGATATCTGCCGCACCTTTAACGCGCTTCCAGGACATAATGAAAATTCAAAAAGTAGCTGGGGTGCCGTTGGCGCATTTCAAAGAACCTATAAGTTTGTGTCAAGTTCTATTATTACAGGTGTCTGGCGTGCCTTTGACGCTTTATTAAAACAAAACTGACTAAGAGCGAATTACGCGTTTTCTAAGCTTTCAGGTTTTACGCATATCGCGAGTCTGGCGTGCCTTTGACGCGTTTCTCAATAGTATCTGTTTGTCTGCATTTCCAAACTGTTTGACTTTATCGGGAAAAGCACAAATTCAGATTGGCCTAGAAATCTTATTGATGGCCTAGAAATGTAAGAAAATAATGTGTGATGTCTACAGTACCCCCAGTAGTGGGGACACAAAAAATTCCCCCCAAATCGAAAAAAACCAGTAAAACTTGTAGAAAACCACAAAATAGAGAGTGAGAAAGGTCTTATGACGACTAGACACTGCACAAAAATTTTTGTGTGCTCCGTGAGCAATAAGAGGGTGCTCTCTCCCCGCGACTCTCCGAGACTTCTCGAACATACAGTACTCTACTCACGGTAGTGATTCGAGAGACGGAGAGAGAAAGTCAGAAAATGTCAAAAGAGGATCTAGAGCACGTCGGGGGGATCGGCGGGCGACGGCGGAGAGAGACAGAGAGAGAGAGTACTGTATTCTCGATGCCTTTCCTTCTTCTTCCACGAGGAGATAGAAAGGTAAATAGAGAAGGCAGGTGGATCAAGAGAAGCATCGCTTCGCTTTCTTCTCGATATACCATTCTCCCCCAAAGCATTTTTAGTTTTCTATTCAGTTATGATGCAGGGGAGAATTTGAATGACATCTGGAAGAAGGGCGGTGCTGACGAATGAGAGGGAAGGTGGGGAGCGTTGCTGAAATTTCAGAAAACTTCCAGATATGGGGTCTTGGACATCCGAACGCATAGATATACAGATATAGAAAGGGCCTGCGGACATTGAGACACACAGACAGATACAAAATGTGTGGTCACCAGACCGTAAAGGTAATCAAATTAAAATTGTGTGTATCCTCTGGGGTGCCTTTGACGCATTCTTCCAAAACTGACTAGGATTTCCAATTACAGACAACTGGAATAACGATGGCTTCCAGACACTAAAACTGTGTTTTGGACATCCGGAAATTGCGACACCACACAGACTGAGATTCGTCAACTATGCAACACTGCGGATATCCGGACTCACAGACAACTGGGCAGTCGGAAATGTTGTAATTTGTTCCTTTTTTTCTGAGCACACATTCAGTTATTCATTTGCATACACAAGACATCCGGATACATGGACACACAGAATCCAAAAACTGTATACCTATTTTCAGACACCTATGCAGGCTAAATACCGTACACCTCCAATCACCTCCAAAACCGATTAGTCACTCTCTAGGGAGGACCACCCGGGTCTTCTTAAGACGGAGATTTTTATTTGTTTGCAAAAAGGATCAGGGCTTTAACCTGACCTCCCCCATCCCCATCTTACCTTTCCCACCAATCCATTAGCAATACTTTTTTGGAGTTAGGGCACCTAGGTACAAGGGAAAGGGAGGGGGGCAATCTGAAAAACGGTCAGCTTCTGAAATTTCCGATTCAGAATCCTAAAAGAGGAACACCGTAAGAGTGGGTGTCCCAAAAATTAAAACCGCAAATATTTGGTGCCGAAATGAGAGGGGATGTTTGTAACAAACACACACAAGTGAAATCATCAAATATTTATCCTTTTACATCACTTTTAAACACACTTTTCACACACTTTTCACACCTTTTCATAGGTATTTTTTGACTCTTTATGCTGAAAAATTTAGTTTCCAGAAGGCTGGATATGCATGTCTGTCTGTCCGTGTGTCCGGATGTCCATATTCCTTTGTAAAAGAGATATGTAGTTCTGTACCTGGAAATGGTAATTTTGTAGCTGGTACACAAATTATATGTCTGTCTGTCTGTCTGTCAGTGTGTCCAGATGACAAATATTTAAAAGTTATAGTTCCTTTCCTATTTTCTTCTCTTTTATTTTATTTCCCAGTCGAGATTTTTCAGATTTCCAACTTTTAATCTTTCACACCTGTTTTCTATCCTGGAGTGAGTTCGGATACCTCCGTCAATTTTTTGTACGAATTTGACATTTTACTTTTCCTGGCTCTGGGACACTTCAAAACCGGACGTTTGGAAACCGAGGCATCCTACTTTTCGGTCGGTTTCAAAACCTCCTCAATCCTCAATCCACGAGCCCACAGTAATCCTATGCATTTTTCGAGTGGGTGTATTCCATAATTACATTGCCGAAGTAAGGACATATCATCACGTACTTCTGACGTAACTTTGTGCATATGAGACTACCGCAGGGGATCATGGTAGGGGTCCTTTACAAGTTGCCGGCCAGACACCCACTTGTTGGTATGGGGTGTTTGGGGGATCGGGGGACCTCTGAAACCCCTGATCCAAATTTCTATTAAAAGTGTCCAAGCTCTAGTCCAATTTTCCAAATTTTAACATATTTCTGTAGATCAAACCTAAAACTTCATTTTTGTAGTTGACGGCTTTTTTGTATGAGTTTTCCTTAAAGCCAATTGATGTTTTGTTCTGCCTTTATCAGAACCACCCGGTTTAGAACTGGTACGAATTAGAATCGACCAAAAGCTGGTTAAACGTTCGAAAACCAGTCCTATTTCAAGCCTAACACCTAAAATCGGAGCTTTAAATTGGGTCAAGCCGAAGCCTAAGGACTTTCTTAAGTCTTAATCGACAGTTTTATGCTTAGGCTCAAGTTTTAGACAAACCTAAGCCTAAACCATTAACGAGGCCTCAAATTTTGTTAAGCCTAAGCCCAAAGACAAAATCATGTATGCTTAGGTGTAAGTTTTAGTCAAACCTAAGCCTAAGAAACTCACCGGAGTTTCAAATTGTGTTAAGCCTTAGCCTGAAAATTTCTTTGAGCTAGTTCGTGCTCTTAAAGTATTCCAGTCACAGCTCTATATTTAGATTCTCCTCATTCTCCATCAATATGAAAAAACCAGATCAATCATCCTCCATTCTATTGTCCCACCTGCCTTTCACCTCTTGCTCCTTCCTGTCAATTCATTCATTCAATTCTCATATCAGGTTTCAAAATGTACTGTGGTAATAAGGAAGAGGGTACTTGAATAAGTCGGCTGCTAAAGAAGAATGGAGTCGAGTTACCAGACATCCGGACTTTTCAGACACAGATAGACATTACGATTTCAAGGTACCGTACTCTCTCACTCGGTCTTTCTGTCCTTTTTCACGAAGAAGACGCCATAAAAGACGTACAATCGATTAGTCACATGAACAAATATATTTTCGCCTATATAGTATTCTATATCAAAGAGAAGACACTTTTTATGAGTAATATGGATAATGCTGCACCATCACAATAATATAACGAGGTGATAAAATTCTCGCATCGCTTTTCCCTTTTTAGGCGGGAAAAGCATAATAGAGGGGGCTTCTCAAAAGGGTCCTTTTGTTGTTCGCACACGTCTACAGTACCCCGTCTCCTTTAGCGCACATCGCCAAGGCGTTTATAGTGTCGTAAAATTGGAATGCGATGGAGGATGCGATGGAGGCGTCGTAATAATGTCTTTTTGGAATAGATTTGTAGAGACGTCTTCTATTTTGAGGGCACGGGTTTTTGAGGGATCTGAGAATTTTGAAATTTTGAGTAATAATATCGAGGCCTCCTTTTTAGCGCTAAATTTCAACGTGGATCGATTTTAGCGCTGCTAAACAGCGCTAAATTTTCAAGCATTTATATTTTAGCGCTGGTAAGCAGCGCTAAACTGCCACGTGGAGCAATTTCAGCGCTGCTTAACAGCGCTAAATTACATTTTTGTTGAATTAGAGTTAATAATTAACCTTATAACTTTCAGGTCTTTCAAATTTTACTACTATCAATTAAAATAGTTGAAAATCACCTGATTAAGAATTTGCGACATAAACTGTTTCCAATTTTTTCCAATAGTTTATCTTTGTACGGCCCGTCCCTACGTAAGTAACTTTCAAATTTTTAGTTCAACCAGTTTCTTAAAATTTACAATAATTAAGCACGTCCATTTTTGTAGTTTACCACTGAACCGTCCGTGGATAGTTATCCTTAAAGAATGCTTTTGCAAAAAGTTTACCCTTTTCTTCCTAATTAATCTTCCCCTAATTGCGTCACCTCATTCCCATTATTACCCAAAAAAAGTTACCTGTAATCCCCCTCCCTATACCAAAGTTACATCACCACCACTCGAGTGGCCACTTTGCGGCTCCTTTAGAAGAACATGAACACACAGAGAATCCAGGATTGGGTAATTACTCGCCGGTATTAATTTTCAACAAAAAATTGTGAACATTTCAAGTTTTTCAGATTGGACGTTTCCATGCTCGGTTATAGCTTTTAAAAGTCAGCCTGCTCACTTTAAAAAAAAGTAAATTGGTTAACCAGTTCTCTTCAATTCTTTTTTCTTTTCAAATGTACATTCTCAGGTATATACCTGTCAAAAGGTATTCGTGGAAGCGAGAGGAGGCCATTGTGACTGACTGCAAAATCAAAGTTTATTTGCACAGCCGTGTCTCGTCGACTCTCCCGACATCGTACAGTCTCTGAAGCGTCTGACACGGATTAGGTTCGGGCACAAAACGGTGGAAAGAGGAAAGAAGTGCTCGGAGAGAGAGAGTGATGTGAGCTGGCAAAAATGGAGAGGATTGGGGGAGAGGAGGGACCAATTAGAGAAAATGGATTTCAGAATTTCAGAGTCTTAGAATTCCAGAGGGGAAGCAAAAGACATCATTTGTGAAAAAAGCTAAAAACTGAAATATATTGCAAAAAGATTCTCAACCTGAAAATGCTGCCTGTTGTATCCGTTTCTTAAAAATTTCTATATATTTATAATCTTCAAATAAAAACCTTCATTTTTGTAATTGACAGTTTTCTTGTACAAGGTTTCCCTTGACAGTTACAGACGATTGAAGAAATCCTTGTGCTTGAAGAAAAAAATGTTGACTGCACATTCCTTTCCACAGAGGAGTTATACGGACCACAAAAATGAAAAAAATGAAGATTTAGACATGAATAATACAAGTAATGTACATTCATGACAGTTGAGACCTATTTGCACCCAATGCTCAAAAAACGTGAATAATAGTTCTCACAGACTTCCTTTGCAAAAATAGATCACAGATTCGGAATCAGTGTGAAATTTCCTATCAGATAGCATTTCTATCTGGTCAGATCGTCTAGATCTCCATTTTTATAGTTGACAGTTTTCTGGTACAAGTCCTCCTTCAAAGAGTTACAGTCGCTTTCAAAGCTTGGATCCTATAGACGGCTTGTACAAAAAGTTGTCAACTACAAAAATGGACCTATGGGGGTTGTTCTCACACTTGACTTCCTAGCCTCTCTAGCCAGCATGAGACTCCAGGACTCTATCTCGAGAACGTGTGACATTTGACCACCCGCAGTGCAAGTTTCCGACAAACATGTTGCATGGGAAGAACGGTGTGAAAAGTGGTGGCGAACGGTATTGTGTACAAACAAAGTTTCATTCAAGAGAGTGAGTATGGGTCATTAGGACACACACGTACTCAATAGACAAGTGGCATAGAAGAGATGAATGGACATGGAAATGGATATATGAGGGAAATTGGGGGGATCATGGAGTTCGAAATAAATGGTTTGATGTAATATGTACACTCAATTAATCCAAGTTTACACAAACAGTTTATCCTAATTGTGTAACAGTGATTAACCTAATGGTGACAGTTCTGGATATGTTATGCAATCAACAATTTAATGGGAGATTAGAGAAAGTTTACACTAGGATCGTGTGATGCAACAGGGACTAGGATATCCTGGAAATGAGAAAAAAAAAGCTTGGAATAATTGGGGATCCACTTCTGGAATGAATAAAAATTCATAATGAAATTTTTTTCAAAAGTGGTAAAAACTGCTGTTTCATTAGAAAGGGGTTTATTTTGTTGGGTTTGTTGGCGAAACACGGGCGGCTCCAGGAAGTTTCAAAACTAGTCGTTTGGCAACCTATTCTGAAAGTTGAAGATGAGGATTCTGAATCTGTATTCAAAATTTTCCCAGGATGGATTTGAGCAGAGTTACAGCGCATTTTAGCTGTGTTAAAAATTGGGAAATTGAAACTCTTGTAACGTTGCTCAAACTTATCCTAGAAAAATTTTTCAGAATCCTCACGTCTTCAGCGTTCCGATTATATAAAAATTTCAATAAGAATTTTGAGATTTCTTTAAGTTTTCCAATATATTTTTCGTTCAGAACAAGCCAAGACCTTTAATTTTGTAGTTGACACATTTTCATTAAGATTTGTTTTTTTTCATGCAACCAATTATTTTCATAATTCCCACCAATCCCTTTCCATGGTCTCGCCACGACCGTTACGCAACCGCGACGCAGGTCTAGTCAGTGGTCCCTTTTCAATTTTTTCCCCCGTTCTTGATCCCCCTTTTTTAAAAGATGTTGATCGAAGTGCAACCACTATCCGGGAAAATACTGGAGATCAATGTAAATCCGGAGGATAAGGTCTACACTATCAAAGAGAAGGTACTTACCTAAAATGGACAGGAAATTTTTTTTAAATAATTTTGACTTTCAGGTCGAACAGGCACGTGGAATCTCTGCTGAACAACTAAATTTGATCTTCCGGAACCAAAAAATGGTTGGAAACAAGAAGATCTCGGAGTTCAAGGTGTCTGATGGAGTCACTATCTACATGACTATCAAACTGGATGGCCCCGGATACCGTATTCACGGCCTCCAGCGGAGGCTCTATCAATGCACTGCGCACAGTACTTTGAGAGGGCCTCTGCAGGAGGCCGTGCGTATTGTCAAAGGTTTGTCATCTTTTTTTAATTGCTTTAATGAAAATTTTAAATAAATCTTTTGAAGTATTTTGATAACTTTAATTTTTCAGCAACTGGAATGCACATCAATGTCAACTTACTCGACGGAAGAAATTTTGAAATCAAAGTGAAACCCACCGATACAGTCCACCACGTCAAGAGAAAGGTAATTTAGTGAAAAAAAAGCCAAAATAACTTATTTTTTTCAGATTCACGAAGCCCGTGGATTCCACATTTATCAACAGATTCTACTCTTCCGAAGACAAGGAATGACCGATGAGCAGACAGTTTCGGATGTTGGAATTTCAGAGGGAGACGTAGTACATATGTTGTTGAATATGCCAGGCTATGGGCACTCGACTCGATTCGTCAGTGCTGCCTAATTTGTTTTACAATAAAAAATTTCGAATATTTTTGCTTTTGTTTTCTTTTTTCTCTACATTGGCTGAATATACCAAATATATACCTCTTTTCTCTAAGGATTATGATGACGCAATTCGAAATCTTATCCCGGATTAGTGTTAATAGAATTTAAAAATTCAATTCCAGCTAAAATGCTCATCACAGTCCACACACTAAGTATTGGCAGTTTTGAGATCGATGTCGAGCCGACTGATACGGTCCGGCAGGTCAAGGGAAAGGTACGACTCAATTTGTAAAACATTCAACAAAAACCCTTGTTCAGATTCAAGCAGTATACCATAGATTTCCGATTGAAGAGCAATTTCTTATTTTCCGGAGACGAGGAATGGCTGATATGCAGATGGTCTCAGACTATGGGATCACAGAGGGAGATGCGGTTCATATGAGGTTGGAGTTTGCACGACGGTCCAATGCGAATCGGGTTTTAAGATATGCAAGTGCTGCATAATATTTTAAATTCAATTGGAATTTCTAAAATTTGTTGTCGAATTAAATATTCTCATTGTGTTTTGCTGTCCACCAAACCAAATTCATTCTATATAACATGTGATATTTTCCCAATAAATTTTTAAAATAACACTACATTTTTCCCCCATCATTATACTTTTGACATCAGAGAACCATCAGAAGCAGTCAGCCATAAGATGTTTCTACGTAACAAGCGTTGCTAAGCAGCGAACACTTTTTTCTTTTAAATGAGGGATTTCGCAAAAAAGTTTAGTGCAATGTTCGAGTAGTGCAACAATGTATTGTTCTTATATTTTTTGTAAGGAGCGCCGATTAGAGCAGAAGGAGGAAAACACGGTAATTTCAGATTTTAGCGCTTCTAAACAGCGCTAAATTGCCACGTGGAGAGGTTTTAGCGCTGCTTAACACCGCTAAATTTCTAAGAATTCACATTTTAGCGCTGTTTCGCAGCGCTAAAATCTTTAAGCGATGCCATTTTAGCGCTGCTTAACAGCTCTAAACTGCCACGTAGAGCTATTTTAGCGCTGTTAAGCAGCGTTAATAATTAGTTTTATAACTTTCAGATTTGCTTTCACCATAAATATCTATATTACAAAGTTCACAGCTAAAACACTTTCTCATTCCCTTTTCTGTCTTTTCGAAGCCGAAAAACCGGTTTTTCTCCTCTCACCTCCGATTCTCTGCCGCCGCTGACGTAACTTTTGCTACTTCGACATTTATCTACGCTTTTCATCGCTCTGTGGTTATCGCCGAATGTGTTTTCCAACTGAAATTCAGCTGAAAATGCACTGAAAACTGCTGAAAAGCTACTGAAAATTGATAGGAAACCACTGCTATTCTCTGCGCTCTCCACTCTCTAACGCGTGACCGTGGAGCGCGCTTGCATTATTTTTTGTCAGTAGCAACGTGTTTTTAGCGATTTTTCGTGGCTTTTCAATAGATTATCTTATTTTTCTTATCAAAATTTTTTTAAATTCGTAATTTTCAGCTCGGATTACCCCGGCTCACCACTCGAAAATCAATGGTATTCGATGAGGAGCCGCCTAACCAAAAGAAATGGACGCAGGTTGCGAAATTCATTTAATATAAATTGTATCCAAACTATTTCCAGCAAGCCACCACATCAGCATTCGGTCTGATGGAATCCCTTCGTGGCCAGGGATCAAGTTTGGCGAAAAATTTAAAGAATTTCGGAAAATCTCTAGTCAAAGAGAATAAATCTCAAGGTGCAACTACTCCAGTAAGTTTTCTATCGAATTTTAATAATTATAAATGTTAAAATAACAAGAAAACCTCAAAAACATCTCGTAGTGCCAAAAATCCTCAAAAACCTGAATACCTGGCGCTGCGACCAGTTATTTCATGCCAATTTCCGGTGGCTTCCGATATTATATCCGATGCTTTGCTTAAATAAAATCCGGACAATTTTCTCTTTTACTAACTCATTTTTCGCGTTAAAAACATCCCGAGTTGTGAATTTAAGTAGAAGTTTAGCGCTGTTAAGCAGCGCTAAAATATCAAGACTTGGAGTTTTAGCGCTGCTTACCAGCGCTAAAAATAATTAGCGCTGTTGGACAGCGCTAAATTTCAATCAATTTCCCTCAAACTCATTTATATATTTTCAGCCAGAACACCGCGACGATGACATCCGTCTCACATGGCTCACAAACCGTCTGGTGCTTGCCGATACGTTGCACAACTCGAAAGACGGACTGCTCAAAGCAGAAACTGCGGTTGTTCGAGAAATGATTGACTGTCAGCCGTATGTGGTGGTTAATGTGCATTCTGAGTATGTTTTTAGTCTTTATTTTAAAAAATTCAATTTTTAACTTTTTCAGACCGCTCAAACTCGATGGATACGCCAAATCAGTTCATGTTCCGTTGGGAAGTGGTGCGAAAGGTGGTCTACCAAAGTATCCGACAATTCAAGCACTTATTCCAGTAATTTTTTAATTAAGAATGAAAAAAAAAAACATTAAATTCAAAATTCAGATTCTCAACGAGTATTGTCTGCTGACAAATGATGCTGCAATTGTGATTTTCGGAAGCGATGGTGAGTTTTCACACAGAAACTAAAATTAATTTAACAAGTGTTTTCGGCGTTTTTCACTCTCAAACAACTAAAATTTCAAAACTTGCTGCAAAAAAACTGCCAACAAATCCACAAACCCAATCTTTAGCGCTGCTTACCAGCGCTAAAAAATTCTATTAACGCTGCTTAACAGCGCTAAAAATCCGTTTAGCGTTGCTTAACAGCGCTAAAAGTTTGAAGCACTAACGCTGCTGACCAGCGCTAAATCTCTCGATTAACGCTGCTTAACAGCGCTAAAACCACATTTTCATTCTTTTTTCAGAAAATGTCCAAATCACCGCCGCATTCTGTCTCGTCGCCTCCCGCTCCCTCTCAAGAGTCTCCGATTTTCTCCGTGATTCTTTACCAAATCGATTCGAACGTCTCCCAAACACATATCACTTGTTTTTGGAACAAACTAAACATATCTGTAAATTACACTCAAGGCAGAAGGTTATTATACTTCTTTTCAAAAAATTGAGTAAAAATTCAATTTTCAGAATCTCCAAACCGGTGCGCTCGTATCTCAAATAGTTCTGGAACCGGGAACCCTTCTCATTGACGGGGATCTATACGTTGCAATTCAACAAGGTGTAAATCAACTAAAAGTTCTGGAATTCTCGGCGAACTCGTGTAGAAATCGTCAAGGACAACTTGTTTTCGATATGGACGGAACTGAAACCGTCGATGATGTCGTCATTTTCGTCGGGAAGAAATCCGACGTGGTACGGGAACACTGACTTGAAATTTGGAAGAAAGAGAAGAGTCCCAAGGGATTCAATTACTTGGGGAGAGAATGTGTCACCCCATTTTCTTGGAGCGGCAGAATTTTTTTCTTGGTTTTTGGAAATGTCTTTGGTAGTACTTTTCAGCAAGAGCGTCCAGTTTCTATTCTTGAGGCCATTTATATATCTAAAATTCTACTGACTGAAAAGAAGAAGAAAACACAAACCCAGGAAAACATTATAGAAAAAGAGCAGTATGTGTTTTTCTTTCATTCTGCTTCCTCGTGCTTTCATTATTCTTCTGCCAAAGAATTTCAGAGCTGTTTTTCATTTTCTTCTGGAATTTTTTGAAGGCTAAAAAATATATTTCGTAAGGCGTTCCTTTTTCATCAATTTTTGATATTTTTCAATGCTGGAGTAGTCATAACACTATCTTTGAAGATACCACACTGCTATTTTAGCCAATATTTTCCAAAAAAAAACGGTTAGCCTTTTCACTGTCTCTTGAAACCAGAATCTCCCAGTATTCACTTCCGATTATAATACATCATTAATAAGCCTCTCTCCCTCTCCCAGCACCTGCAGCTAACCGGTCACTAGACAGGTGTGGTAGTAACGGGAAACCCTTCTGTCGCTCCTCTGTTTCCTTCCGAATGACCTACTCCCTATTTACCTATTCGAAAATTGGAAGAAGGAGGAGGAGAATGTGCTTTCTCTCTTCGTTTTACCGCCTCATTTGGAATCCAAATTAGGCGGAGAGAGAGAGTACTCGTATTGTTCTCGCTTTCTTGTTGTTGGTGGCAAGATTTTATGGATTTTGGTGGAAACGGGCTTAGCTGATTCCAAATTGTCTCAAAATTTCCGAATCATATCAGCGGCAAGATAATCGGAAATGTATCCACTCATTTTTGCTCTTTGATCTACGTTTTGACCCTCACCAAAATGCGGAAATATGATTTTCTAGGGTCATTTTTCATATGTCAAGAGAGAGGAGAGCACATTTGACATGAATGAGTGGTCATTTTTCACTCTCCCTCTATTTTTCTAGTGGATTTTGGCGCTTCTTAGCCTTTTTGCCGCATTGTTATTCCTTTCAGAAAAAATCTCATACGAAGAGTTTAGCGCTGCTTAACAGCGCTAAAATCCAAACTGTATAAATTTAGCGCTGCTTAACAGCGCTAAAATTTCGATCACCGAGTGTTTAGCGCTGCTTAACAGCGCTAAAATACAAACGTTATAAATTTAGCGCTGCTTAACAGCGCTAAACTCCGAAGTGTCTCCAGTTTTAGCGCTGCTTAACAGCGCTAAAATCCGAGTTGTTCCCAGATTTAGTGCTGCTTAACAGCGCTAAAGTTCGAAAATTTCTGCGCTTTTTGATAAAATTTCCCTCCAATAAATCTAAAAGACCAATTCTCTCCCTCCAGTACTCAAAACTTTCGTCGTCACACCTCAAAATGTATCAAATTTCGTTTCAGAAGCATCCAATTCTCTCCGCCAAATTCAACACACAACTTTTGGAGTCAGAAGACACGTCGCTGGTGTTGACGCCTTCTGAAATGGACGTGTCGAAGATGGTCGCCTCGGCGATGCCTATCCAGGATTTGAGGTTTGTCATTTTAAACAACGACACGTTTTTATGCGACAACAAAGTAAGCGAAAGGGGAGAAAACAGAAAAAATAGAAAAAAAAATAGGAAATGACTTGGTCACAAGGCTATCGAGTTTCATTCCATTTCGGCCCCTTTTCTGCACCCAAAAAAGCGATAAACTGAAAGAAAAAGAAAATTGGAACTTTTTGAGTACTTTGCTAACTCAATTTGGCTCTCCGGGAGGAAATTGGAACTTTTTTCCAAGTTTCGGTCGAATTTTCCATCCAAAAACTTTCAAACTTTCAGAATGATTGTCAACTTTGCCACTCGCCGAATGCCAACACTCAACACATTTCAATTCGATCGCTACAAGTTGCTTTGTGTCAGAAATGAGCGGGAATTAGGTAATTTCAATCTGAAAATTTCCAATAAATTCTCATTTTTCATGTTCAGATGGCTACCAACGATCGTATGGTGACGTGGATTCTGAAGACGAGTCGCCAATTCTGAGAAGTGCGCGGTCGAAGAGTGGGACCCAGAAGTCTGATGCCTCATCGTCACAAAGCAACTTCTTCGATTCTCTTCAATACGCAGATAACAATGAGCCTTCGCATTTCAGAGAGCAGAGAGAGTCAACGCTGTTGGTATGTTTCGGAGCTCCTTAGTGCTCTTTACACGGAATTTTTCTAAATTTTTTAAATTTTCCTTCTAGGACACCCATGAAGACACCACTCAGCACACCGCTGATCTTCTCGATGGATTCCATTTGGGCGGGCAGGAAGAGCTCTCTCCAGCCAACGAGACTCCGATTCTATCGGCTCCGACTCCTGCAAGCTCTGATTATGACTCGATGACGAGTTCTCGGAATCAGAAGAATCCATCGCCCGCTCCTGCTATCGATGATTTGTTGGGATTAGGATCTGTGACTGCTGAGGCACCACCTCCCGCCGCCGCTCCATCTACACAAAGTTCCAGTAATGCAAATCTAGTGGACTTTGATTTCGGCGCACCGATTAAACCGACGAGTTCTGGAAGCAATTTGAGTAGTACGGCGAGTCCAGCCACATCGTCATGGTCGAATTCTGATTTGCTTGGTGGATTCTCTTCCCCGTTGAAACCACAAACGACGGCGACTCCACCGAATACAAGGAATCCGTCGGCAGCAAACTCAAAACCAGTGTCCCAAGTGAACTCGCAAGCCGATTTCGAGGCATTCCTCTCGAATTATCCCGAAAAGCAGCAGGCTCCGCCCACGTCTCAACCTCCACCGTACACACAAAATGCGCCAAAGACACAACAGACGAGGCGTAAGATAAAGAATCAGGACGGATTTTTAGAAACAAAATGAGATTTTTTAGCAGCACAACCTTCGTATAAGCCTGCATTCGGTGGAGATCCGGCTGGAAAAGCAAAGGTTTCGATGGATGCGTTCGGGGACTTGCTTAATCAAGGGGTGAGAAATAATTCAGGATTTCAGCGCTGCTTACCAGCGCTAAAGATATTTTAACGCTGCTTTCCAGCGCTGAAGCGCTAAAGATATTTTAGCGCTGCTTACCAGCGCTAAAGATTTTTAACGCTGCTTACCAGCGCTAAACCGCTAGATTTTAACGCTGCTTACCAGCGCTAAACACAGCCATGTTGAAAAATTAGAATTGTTTATTGAGAATTCACAAGTACAGTTACTAGGTTCTTAACGTGGCTGTTGACACCTTAGGAGCTTCTGAATGACTTCTCCCAATAATACTTGATTTCTTTTCCGCACACCCCAGAAATGACTTCAACATCTTTCTCATTGATGAGCTCTCCATGAAATATACGAAGAAATTCATGGCGCAAATTGTTTCCAGACGAAAATAGAAGTAGGCGTCACGAACGGACTGTGGGAGGCTTGAGTAGGTATCCTGGAATATTGAAATGATGGCTTATTTCGAATTCTGTCTTACCGGGAAAGTGCGCATTAGGAAGGTGCCGACTTCATAGAAGGATAGGTATACGGTAATTGCCAACGCCTGACGCATCAACATTTGTTCTCTTCGCTTCTGGCATTGTGCCAGTTGGGTGGAACTTGTCATTGACACAGTAGAAGTCTTTTGGAGCATCTTAGAGTATACCGAGTGGCGGACTGCCTTGAGGTGGAGGACTAGAGTGAGATTTATTAGGAGCAAGGTGGTTGGGATCCAGATGAGATGGGTGTTGGTGATTCGGGTCATCTGAAATTCAGAATCTGAATTGAATATTTGGAAGAAGGCCGCTTACCGGATGTCTATCTGGGGAGCAGTCTGTTTGGAATTCCAGCTTACTTGCCATAAAGTTCACGGAGCATGTAGAAAAGTAGGGTATTAAAAGCAGAACAAGACAGAGAATCTGAACTGGCATAGGATTGAGATTCAGATTTTGTCTTACCAGAATTCCAAAGCTATACAAGAATATTCGCTTCTGACTGAAAACAGTTTGATCCGTGGGTCTTAGCACGATAAATAACCGATTGGAGGTCATAAGAACACTGACAAACATTGGGATAAAGTAGGTTAGGGTGCCAAGGAGAGTGACCTCTTTTCCAAGGAATTGCCGGTATTCTGGAAGATTCTTTTTCGTGTTTCAAGTTAAGCAGACCCCCAGGAACAGACCCAAATAGTCCAGCTCATTCGCAACCAAATAGACTGCAAAGTCGGTGATAAATGCGATTTTACAAAGCACCCCGCATACGGACATCACAATCAAATAAGCGACTGGGAAGTTAGTGTCGTTCCGATGAAAAATTGCGAGGAATAACAGTGTGGCATCAAAAATTAGAAGGAATGAAGTGAGAATACAGAAGATTAGTTGAAATATGACATGGAATAATGGAATTTCGGAGAGCATTTTAGGAGGAACTTTGAGTTTCAAAGTCTTTCAGATGAAAGTGACAAATCACTCACAAAATACGAAAAGTGAGTGTTGTGGTCTTCGAAACTTAACGACACAATCAAATCTCACTTACTTTCTACGGAGAAGGCGAAAAGGGAAATAAAAAACAAGCAATATGCCAGAAAACACATTAAGGCACACACATAAAAACACAGCTGAATATTAGTAATTTCAGCTCGGAAAGCAGTTTTATGGGATTTTCTGAGAAATGAAAGAAGGGTTTACGTCAGGGTTACTGTAATTGTCGTAACGGTTTGCTTCTTTTTGGAAAACCCGAGAAACTCTAGAACGAGTTGTCTTGTGACACGGGTTATAACAAAATAGACAAAGAAGTTCAAGGAGCAAATTGTCAGAATCCGAACGAAATAGAAAATGTCTTTGAATTCAGATGACATCACTTCAAAGTATTCCGGCAATAGACGGATATATAAGCTGCCTATCTCATAGATAGATAGGTAGATAGCCGTGGCGGCAACTTGACGGATCATAGCTCCATCATTTGTTATTCCACGTGTCATTTTCATATACATTATGAGAAGAATATTAGCCAACATAGCGGTGACTGGGAAGTATATGATATACTTGTTTTGAAACCAGGTTAACTGGAATCACTAGGGTTACTGTAATCACATGTTGCCATACTTACGGGATGTCTATCAGGAGCACATGCGGAAATCCACGTAGCAGGATGAGCATGAAAATTGATAGAGCAAGAAGAGAAGTAAGGGATGAGCATGTCAATGTAAGAAAGGATCTGAAAACATTATTTAATTGGAGTTAATCGGACTATCCTAGAGTGTTGACTACCATAATCCCGATACAGTAGCCCATCAGTTTCGGCTCTGAAAAGATCCAAACTTTCATTGGCGCAATTACTACTCCGACACGATGAATAGTCATTAGCCAGTTGAAATATATAGGTGTCAGATAGCCCCAGGTGACAATAAGAGAGAGCTGCTTACCGAAGAATCGACGATATTCTGGAAAAGAGCAGATCTGGAATAAATCAGATTCTGATTTGAGTCTTATGTACCTTCATATCCCTCATCTCCACCTATCTCATGAGATATGACATAACCATCCACCAAAAGAATATGTGATATTTTATTTACAATTCCACAAAATGTCATACAGATTATATAGACTATTGGGATATCTTTTAAACGTTTTTTGACAGTTACAATGAGTAGAGTTACGTCATAGAACAGTAAAAGAAGGACAAGAAGAGAGAATATGATTTGAGAGATCAATAGGAGCATTTCTAATTCTGGAGTTTCAAAGGAGAAGTAGAAACGAAGTTGGAGAAAATAAAAAAGTAGTCGTGATTTA
The DNA here is from genome assembly GCF_010183535.1 of Caenorhabditis remanei. Taxonomy (NCBI): domain Eukaryota; kingdom Metazoa; phylum Nematoda; class Chromadorea; order Rhabditida; family Rhabditidae; genus Caenorhabditis; species Caenorhabditis remanei. Next base: position 21,837,508 of record NC_071332.1, on the reverse strand, counting down.
TTAGTTGAAACCACTCCGATCAGTTTTCGAAGGAGTTTTATGTCATTGTTACCGTAATCGTCGCCACTGCTCTCCTCTTTTTGGAAAACCCGAGAAACTCGAGAACGAGTTGTCTTGTGACACGGGTTATCGCAAAATAGACGAAAAAGTTCAAGGAGCAAATTGTCAGAATCCGAATGAAGTAAAAAATATCCTTGAATTCAGATGACATCACGTCAAAGTGTTCCGGCAACAGACGGATATATAAGCTACCGATTTCATAGATTGATAGGTAGATTGCCGTGGCGGCTACTTGACGGATCATAGCTCTATCATTTGTTATTCCACGTGTCATTTTCATATACATTATGAGAAGGAGATTAACCAACATAGCGGTGACCGGGAAGTATATGATATACTTGTTTTGAAACCAGGTTAACTGGAATCACTTGGGTTACTGTAATCAATGAAATGTACCACTTACGGGATGTCTATCAGGAGCACAAGCAGAGGCCCATGTAGCAGGATGTGCTTGGAAATTGATATAGCAATTGGAGAAATAAGGGATGAGGAGATCAATAAGAGATATTATCATAATAAAAATACAGTAACATTTCAAATGGGAATCTGAGAACATCCAGAGTTTCCTTGGGACGATGACTACCACAACACGATGGATAGTCATTAGCCAGTTGAAATAAAAAGGTGTAAGATACCCCCATGTCTCAATTAGAGATATTGGTTTTCCCAGGAATTGACGGTATTCTGAAAAGGATCGAATGGTGGTAAAGTACGCGGAGAGATGGCTACCTACCTTCATATCCCTCATCTCCACCGATTGTCTTTGATATCAGATATCCATCCACTAGTATAATTTGAGAGATTTTATTTACAATTCCACAAATCGTCATACAAACGATATAGATTACTGGAATATCTTTCAGACGCTTCTTGACAGTTACAATGAGAAACACTACGTCATAGAATAGTAATAGAATGACGAGAAAAGAGAATAGAATCTGAGAGACCAATAGGAGCATTTCTAAAAGGGAAATTTGAGTCTCAAATTATTTGAGAAAAGAATAGAGATTTTTCGGTGAGTAAAATACTAAAAACATGATTTATGAGTTCAACTTCGAGATGCAATTGTTGGAACCAATCCGATCTTGTTGGTCTTAGACCATCCGAGAGTGCTGAGAACTAGGTTTCGTGTAGTCTTGGTCTCGACGAAGTAGACGATGAAGTTGATGGATCCGATAGCGAAGAGGCGGAGGTCATAGGAGATTGATTGGAATTCCAGAGGGAGACTTTCAAAGTGTTCCTGGAAATTGTCGTCAGGTTTAGGACTATTCACTAGTCATAGGCTTACCGGATAAAGTCTCAAGTGAAGATACAAAATCTCGTACACTGAGAGATAGGATCCGATGAATAACGCTTGTCGAATCATCACATTCTCTCGCTTCACATGTGATTGAGAAACCAATACGGGTCCAGTTGGTTTCCAGAGTTTTCTGGAGATCTTCAAGTACAATACCATTGTGGAGTTGACTACCATAGAAGCCAGTGGGACGTAGATCAAATACTTGTTTTGGAATAGGGTGATCTAGATAAAGATTTATAATCTTGTAAGTGCTCGCTGACTCACCGGATGTCTTCCTGGAGCGCACGCTGACTCGACTCGGCTTGTCAAGGCGTTGAAATTCAAAGTGCAATCTGAGAAATAGGGAATGAGAAGCCAAGTGAGAATAGTGGCACTGATCATGGAGCTATAGGCGAAGATGTTCTTTTCAGAGAACCAGCTAGCACTCTTGATAGGAGCGAAGAAGATGGAGATCCGATGGAAGGTCATTAACCAGTTTAGAAAGAGCGGTCCCAGATAGGAGAAGGTGAAGAGAAGGGTGACCTCCTCTCCGATCCAATCCCGGTATCCTTGGTATGACACCTCCAGGATGTCAGAAAGGGCCCATGAGTCTACCATGAACAGCTCGCAAATCTTGCTGGTAATTCCGTATGACGTCATGAAGACGATGTAGAAAAATGGGCCTTTCAACTCATTCTTCCATCTTTTCAATATCACGCAGAATAGCAGAGTGGCATCGAACACGATACAGAATACGGTTAGGATTGAGAAGATAATTTGAGCGGGGAGCAGGGTCCGCATGACTCAAACTTTGGCCTCAAAGTAAGAGAGAAGTGAACGGAAAGGCGGAACTGGTAATATCGAAAGTTGCTGCAAAAACTTATTCCAGAGTTGGAAAGATTTTGCAGTAAAGTCACGCTATTCTAAATGGGTTTCTTGAAAAGTTTCTGGAAATCGGAATGATGTGATCCTGGATGGATTCGGACTATATTATAGTCGATTTGGTTGGAAATTGGGTGGTGATTAGTAGATCACAATCAAGAGCTTTATTTACATGTTCACACATCAAAAACAGCAAAATTAAATAATTTTCGCTGATTGCACTTGAAAGTTGGCAGTTGTCTGACTGACACTTCCAGTCCTTTGCTTCGCCACCTTCTTCATGTACCCCAAGAAAGTAAGTACCAATGTCCGTGAAGACTGTGTGAGGACGAAATAGACGAAAAAGTTCAATGAGCCAACTGCCAGAAGGCGGAGGTCATAGGTGAGAGTTTGGAGCTCGAATGGCATTGAGCGGAAGGATTCCTGAAAATTATTGGATTTAGTCTTCAAATTTTGAAGTTCAAAAGAAAGATCCATACCGGGTAAAGTCTTGTGTGAAGATACAAAATCTCATAGACTGATAGGTAGACACCGATGAATAAGGCTTGCCGGATAAGAGCATTTTCCCGCTTCAATTGGCTTTGAGATGACACAAAGCTTTTCCAGAATTTCCTTGAAATTCGTTGTGCAAAGAGCATAAATGCATTGATCACCATTGACAATATCGGAACATATATCAAGTACTTGTTCTGAAACCATGTGACAGGATGGCGATCGGGGGCACATGCTGATTCAAGGAAACTTGTTAACGCATTGAAATTCAAAGTGCAATTTGAGATTTGTTGGACTAAAAGCCAGATGAGAACTAGGAGACAAGTCGTGATACAGTAGCAGACCACTTTGAAGTCACTGAACCATTTAGTGGATTTGAGAGGGGAGATGAAGATACAGATACGATGAATTGTCATGATGCAGTCGAGAAATAGTGGGGTTAGATAGCAGATAAGGAAGATTAGGGTGATATAGGAGCCGAAGAAGTTACGGTATCCTGGAAATCAAATGGACTTACGGTTGCTCCATAGGATAAAGGGAACCTACTTTCATATCCATGTTCCGTGTCAAACCACTCGGACACCGGCCAACCATCAACCATTAGAAAAGCATTCAATTTTTCTACAATACCGAAACCGGTCAGAAAAATTATATAGACGAAGGGACCGGTGCTTCGAGATAGGGAGACGCGTTGCTTGATAACGCAATAAAGAAGGATAGAGTCGAAAGAAGTGAAGAATAGATTCATAAGGGTGAAGATGATTTGGATAAGGAGTACGAGCCAACGGAGCATCTTGAGACTCAATTTGAGAGGAGAGAGAGAGAGAGAGCTGGAAAGATTACAAATGTTAAACGGAAAATGGACAGGCTCTCCTCTTTAGGAGAGCTGAAAAATAAATAACAAGAGTACACTCTATTCTGGACCAAAAACTGCCACAAGACATTCCATTTTTAGAAGTAAATTAGAACTTGAGTTGATAATTTATAACAAACTAGTAGTATAACAGAACTTTTTAGTATTAGTAGTAAGTCACAAACAACTTTTTTTTGAAGTTTTTCTGGAAAAAACATGAAAAAAGCACCTCCTAGATAAGTGACCTACTGATTGAATGGATTGGTAATAAATCTGTCGCGCGTCACTTTTTTGAAAATTTTTTTTACGCTTCTATTATAGAATTCTATAAGAACTTCCCCTAATTTTAACGAACTTTTTGATTTCAGGGCTTCAAACCAACGCAGCGTGACAATCAGAAGCAGAGCATCGGAACAATGCTCAAACAGGAGCAGTCGAAGAATTTGACGCCTGAAGAGATACAGGTAATGAGGAAGAGACTTGCAGAAGTTTTTGGTTTGAAAATTTCAAACTTTTGAAATTCAGATGATGAAACTATAGACTTTTAAAGTTCTGTTTAGCAAAATTCAATAAACTGAAAGTTTCAACGCTGTTTAGCAGCGCTGAAGCTCGGAATTTAGCGCTGCTAATCAGCGTTAAAACTTCATCATGTTGGATTTTAGCGCTGTTAAGCAGCGTTAAAGTTTCAAGTAGGCAGAATTTAGCGCTGTTAAGCAGCGTTGAAACCAACAAGGATAATGTTGTCATATTATCCAAACTAACAAAAGAATGCAGATGTATACAGAGTCTGGGAAAATGAGTAATAGCCGAGATCATAAAGTCCTGTTTTTGAGGTGTTTTTGCGAACGAGGCATGGGAAAATTAATAGGAATTTTTCATTTCCTTACTTTTTTTTTCAGATCCGCGATTGGACCCAAGGAAAAGAGCGAAACATCCGTGCTCTTCTCGGATCACTTCATAATGTTCTCTGGGAAGGATCCGATCGTTGGAATCAACCGTCGATGGGTGATTTGTTGACGCCGGATCAGGTATTCTTTCTGCATTTCAAATGCTTTTCAATCAAATAATTTGTTTCAGATCAAAAAGCAATACCGAAAAGCGATCCTCGTCGTCCATCCCGACAAGTTGACCGGTTCACCGCATTTGCTACTCGCTAAAATGGTATTCTCTGAGCTCAGCGAGGCCTACAGCAAATATCAGAATGATCCGTCGGCTTTATAATCATTTTCCCCATTTGTTCGTGCCTTTTTATATTCTTGAACCATATATATTCTAGTCTACCACGTCTTCTCTCCGTTTCCCTTTTTGTCAATTGCTTTTCGTCTTTGCTCTGTGATTAATTTTTCGAATTCCTCCCATCAGTTTTCTTGTGAGCTTTTTCCTTTTTTCAGCACTTTTTATTTATTTTTGGACTATATTTATATCGCTTGCTTCCATTTCTGTTTCCTAAAATTCAAATGTTCCATAATCTTCTTTTACTCTCTCTCTCTTCCCAGCAAGGTTCTTTTTCTATAAATTTTTGAACGCAAACTCTAGAATTTTCTCAGTTCTTCTCCTTTCTTCTCTAACTTTTTTCATTATTCAAAAGTTTCAGAATTACTAATACACAATATTTTGGTGGCGGTGGTGGTGATTGCTGCGTTTTTTTCAATTTCCCTATCCCTTTTTTCTCTTTGCTGTTTTCTTCATAATTTCATCGAAAAATGATGTCACATTTCGGAGCGAACACCAAGTTCTTCTTGTTGTTTCGGTTCTCTGATTTTCAGATAACAGCGAGAAAAAAGAAATGACGTCATGATTGTTGGTGATTGATGACCCCCACATAATTCGGTACACGAAAACATCAGAGAAGTATCAGTTTTTGATAAGAAAGACTGAAACAAATATATCGAAATTGTAGTAAATTGCATAACTAAAAGAGGCGGAGCCTGAATTTCAGAGAAAACATTTTTTCGATTGCGAAATAAGCAAATAATGAAGACACGAATTTAGCGCTGTTAAGCAGCGCTAAAACTGCTTGTGGGAAAGCTTCAGCGCTGCTTAACAGCGCTAAAAGTGCTCTGTTTGCATCATTTCTTGACGAAAAAACTCGATTTTCACAACAAATTCCGCTTAAAAACGCTCCATGTACTTTAACTCATCAAATGGTTCCAGACTGTTGTGTTTTTATTTTACTCCATAGATTGTTGCTCAGTGGTCGTTGATCGAAGCGGGAGGACGGGCTAGGAGACAAACACTTATTTTCTGTTTTTTTTCGTTTCGTTCTTCTATTTGTCCGACCTCTCTGCGTTTTGGAGGTCATTTAGCTCATTATTCTCTTATTTCCTTTTTTTAAGTTCTTATCAATTTTCAATGTTTTTCAGACTACACAATGGCATTCACCGGGTTGAATTGGGAGCACGTGAAAAGCACATTTTGGGAAGCGAATAAAATGGTAAGGCTGTCAAATCGAAAAGAGAGGAGAGAGTGTCTTGGAGACGCAGAAATAGAGAACGTTGGCAATGGCGTAAACAACGAAAAACATTATGAAAGCGAAAAGAAAAAAGGGAATGATCATTGGTGTCTTATTGTGGTAGAGGACAAAATGTGTCACACAGGCACGATACCCTTATTCAGTTGGTTTTTGGCGTGTGATCGGTTCCACGGTTTTTTGAATAATGCTTATTTTTCCAAAAACATATTTTGTATTCTAGAGGAGCTCCTTCTCATATCTTTTGTCTTCCGAAACTCCCAGTTTTATTTTTCAGATAGACTCAATGGTTACAATGATTGCTGGAAGTAGTGGGAGCCGGGAGGGCTCCGCAGACTCGAGATCATCTGGAAGCTCGTCAGATGGTGCTATTGTAGCAGGTTTGTAATTTTTCTTAAAGTAAATTTTGTATAATTTTAGCGCTGCTAACCAGCGCTAAATTTTAGAAAGCTATGATTTTAGCGCTGCTAAACAGCGCTAAAAATGAAGCCAGCTGGAGTTTTAGCGCTGTTTAGCAGCGCTAAAATCGAACAAGCTGTGAGCTTCAGCGCTGCTAAGCAGCGCTAAATTTGAGAGCGCCAGCATTTTAGCGCGAAAATTTATATTTGAATTCCAAAATTTAGCGCGAAAGTTGCCAAGCAACTCCGAAATTTCCATCTTGACCACCACAATTCACTACTTTCCTTCCAGGACCCGGCGGCCGTCTCGTAGTGCTAAAACGAAAAAGTGCAGACGAAGACGACTCGGACGGTGCGGCACTTTCCAAGAAGATGTGCACAGAAAACAACGATTCGCAGTCAGATTTGAGCTCTTCTGAAGCCGAAGACACAAAAGGATCCATCAGGTAAATTCGACTTCCGTGAACTTTTTAAACCGCGCGCGCGCTTTGTTTACGTGGTTGTTTACGTGGAATTCCAGAATTCCACACGAAAAATAAATTTAAATTTTTGAATTTTTACAACAATTTAACGCAAAAATGCCTGCGGAAACCGAAAATAAAGAGAATGTGGAGCCAAAAGAGCCAAAAACTGGTGTGAAGAATAAGTAAATTTGCAACAAACCTTCATTTTCAACCTAAAACCAAACTAAAATTTCAGATTCCTCTCCTCGCTGACCAATGTAATAATAAGACCGTCACAAAAACCTGCGCCCACATACGCTGGTGCAGATGAGTGGGTGCCTAAGGAGATGGAAGAGATCGCCGAATTCCCAATAGAATCGGTTGACAAGTACAAAAAAGTGCACCCAAATGCAGAGGCACCGAAGAAATTCATGCTTGTCAATGGGGAGTTTTCGGTGGTCGCTAGTTTGGAGGTGAGTGAATGAAACTTTTAGCTGAAAATTTAAAGAAAAAAACTCGAATTTTTCTTTCAGAAACTCACCGAGGAGATGAACATCCGCGCCTCGGAGCAAAACTCTCCACGTCAGCACAAGCATCAAGACTCGCGAGAGGAGAAATTGACGAAGAACGAGTTGACAGATAATGAAGATCCGAAGAAAAAGAAGGAGAAAGAGTGAGTGAAAACGATGAAAAATACGAAAATGCGCTGTTTAGCAGCGCTAAACGACACTCGTTCTCCTTTTTAGCGCTGTTTAGCAGCGCTAAACTCGTAAGCTCCTTAGGTTTAGCGCTGTTTAGCAGCGCTAAACGCCACCCATTCTCTTTTTAGCGCTGTTTAGCAGCGCTAAACGACATCCATTTTCATTTTTAGCGCTGTTTAGCAGCGCTAAAAGACATCCATTCTCATTTTTAGCGCTGTTTAGCAGCGCTAAAAGACATTAATTCTTTATTTTAGCGCTGTTTAGCAGCGCTAAACGACATCCATTTTCATTTTTAGCGCTGTTTAGCAGCGCTAAAAGACATCCATTTTCATTTTTAGCGCTGTTTAGCAGCGCTAAAAGACATTAATTCTTTATTTTAGCGCTGTTTAGCAGCGCTAAACGACATCCATTTTCATTTTTAGCGCTGTTTAGCAGCGCTAAAAGACATCCATTTTCATTTTTAGCGCTGTTTAGCAGCGCTAAAAGACATTAATTCTTTATTTTAGCGCTGTTTAGCAGCGCTAAACGACATCCATTTTCATTTTTAGCGCTGTTTAGCAGCGCTAAAAGACATCCATTCTCATTTTTAGCGCTGTTTAGCAGCGCTAAAAGACATTAATTCTTTATTTTAGCGCTGTTTAGCAGCGCTAAACGACATCCATTTTCATTTTTAGCGCTGTTTAGCAGCGCTAAAAGACATCCATTTTCATTTTTAGCGCTGTTTAGCAGCGCTAAAAGACATTAATTCTTTATTTTAGCGCTGTTTAGCAGCGCTAAACGACATCCATTTTCATTTTTAGCGCTGTTTAGCAGCGCTAAAAGACATTAATTCTTTATTTTAGCGCTGTTTAGCAGCGCTAAACGACATCCATTCTCATTTTTAGCGCAGTTTAGCAGGGCTAAAATCTTTTTGTTTGATTTTTAAAAAACTAATTTGCTAATTTCAGAGCCAAAGAAGAGGAGGAGAACAAAAAAGGCGACAAAGTCCTCTACCACCTGGCAATCACTCTTTTCAATGAGGAGAACAAGAAATATGTGATGTCTTTGTACAGAAGTCATAAGGTTGGTTCTCCTTGGAATTATTCCAATAAAAATATTTGCAATTTCCAGCTCGCCGACGTCGTTGCACTGTGCGAGAGATGCCGTGAAAATCCGGAACTTTTTCGCGTATTCCCGAAAAGTAAGGTTCAACTGACGGAGACGTTGGAAGTTGAAGTGCCCGAGACGTTCTACACGACGTACTTTGGCTACTCGTCAAATCGCGAAGATACTGATGTAGTTTTCGTGACGAGAACCAAGAAAAGTATATTGAAAACTGAGAAAAATATGCGTTTTTGGGAAATTTTTGCATGAAATTGTTGAACTTTCGTATAAACATCCTATTTTAGCGCTGGTAAGCAGCGTTAAAATTTGAATAACTGAATTTCTGAATTTTTAGCGCTGGTTAGCAGCGCTAAAATACAATATCCGTGCTTCGAGAGCTAATCCGCGCATTTCTTGGTTTCCTCCTATCTCACAACTCATAATTTCCAGATGTCAACATCAAAGAGTATCTACATCTGATTTTCAACGAACTCCGTGACAATATGACCTGGAAATCAGTCCACATATCATCAAAAATCGGACTTCTTGAGTTTTTCGAGAACATGAAAGAGCACAAACTGAAAAAATATCTCAATCTGATTGTGCAGCCAGAAGGGCTCTCACCGCTTATGATTGCTATTCAAAATGATCAGTGAGTCGAAAGTTACATTCATTTAGAAATTTGAATTTTCAGACAAGAAACAGTAAAATGGATGCTGGAACACGGTGCGGATATCAATACGATGACATCGGATGGTCAGAACGTGCTCCACGTAGCTGCTACGATTTCGAATGGAGAAATTCTGAAAATACTTTGGGAGACGAACAAATGTAACGAGATGGTGAACAAGGCAGATGCCAATGGATCTACTCCAGCATACACGGCAATTACGAATGCGTGTGTTATGAATTGTCACATGCTGAGAGGTCATGGTGGTGCTCTCCAGTCGACTGAATCTCCAACTACAGTATACCCATTTATCGGTGCTATGAAACGTGGAAAATTGGATGAGGCATCGCTCAAAAAGATGCTTGAAATGAAGCCAGATGGATTGACAGAAACCGAACCGACTACTGGAAACACCGTGATCCATTCGGCTATCAACAAGCGATCGCTGATTTTGCTCATGGAAAAATTCCGAGATCAAACGGATCCGGAAGCCCGAAACGCGCTCCAACAAACGCCACTTCACACATTTGTCATCAAAGACGAGCTGGGTCTAGTGATGACTCTTTGTGCATACGGAGTTGATAAGAATGCGCAGGATATCAATGGAAACACACCGTTGCACTGTGCGGTGACACGTGGAAACACGGAAATCGCCAGAATGCTGTTGTGTCTCGGAGCGAAACCGGATATTAAGAATCGGTATAAGGAGTCGCCACGTCACATTGCCGCGAGATTGTCGGAGAAGTGAGTTTTCAATGAAGCATGGGAATTTAGCGCTGTTTAGCAGCGCTAAAATTGAACAAAATGTGATTTTAGCGCTGCTAAACAGCGCTAAAAATGAAGCCAATTGAAGTTTTAGCGCTGTTTAGCAGCGCTAAAATTGAACATGCTGTGGTCTTTAGGGCTGCTAAGCAGCGCTAAAAGTTGAGAAAGCTATATTTTTAGCGCTGATGACCAGCGCTAAAGTTGAACAAGATGTCAGCTTCAGCGCTGCTAAACAGCGCTAAAAATGAAGACAGCTTGAGTTTTAGCGCTGTTTAGCAGCGCTAAATTTGAGAGAGCTATGATTTTAGCGCTGTTTAGCAGCGCTAAATGTTGAGATTGCTATGATTTCCGCTCTTCCTTACTAACTCTCATATTTCCAGAGAAGCGAAAATGGACATTGTCCGCGCACTCATCATCTGTGGAGCTCCTGCTTGTGACGACGGTTTCATTGGATGCGCATTCGGATGTATGCATAAAACGGGTCTGACTTCATGCAAAACTCAACTTGGATCCTCTTCATCCGATGAGCAAAGTATGGAAGATCGTGTGAAAGACATCCACGTCAGTGAGCACGCTGCCTCGGCTCCCTATGAATTTGTGTTGGATCCGGATACCCAATTGGTTGAGGAGGCGTACGCGGAGAGAAACGAGACAAGAGCATTCCCACACGAAGAGGCGTTGAGAAGAGTGAAGGAGAAGTTGAAGGAGTTGGTGGAAAAGAAGAATACGTCGAATGTGATCAATGTGTTGGGATTGGATGGTGGTGGTATTCGTGGATTGGTGACTGTCCAGATGTTGATATGTCTGGAAAACTATCTCGACCGTCCACTTGTTGACTATTTCGATTGGATTGGTGCCACGTCGACCGGATGTTATATTATGTCGACTATGATAACTGGAGGATCACTGAGAGATGCTCAGAATTATTATCTGATGTTTAAGGATCAACTATTCGATAGTTGGACGAGACCGTATGATACGAAGACGTTAGAGATGTTTATTCAGAGAGCATTCGGAGCGGATCGATTTATGAGTGATATCAAGTATCCGAGGTATGTTCTGAGTGAACGCGCCCAAGGTACGCCAGACGCTCAACGTTTTCCAGATTCTTCTGCACCACAGTGCGCGCCGACACGTTCCCTGTTCAACTGGATCTCGCCAGAAACTATCGTCTACCGATTAGTGAGAAAGAGAATCACGATTTGGGATTCGGCGATCCAAAAGGTATCTACCTAACTTCAGAATCCCCTTAGAATTCAAATTTTTTTGTTCAGAACTTTCAATGTGGCGTGCCGTCCGTCGTAGCAGTGCCGCCCCGACATACTTCTCGGCTAGTGAGGGCAAATATATCGATGGTGGAATGATTTCGAATAATCCGGTTCTCGATTTGATGTCTGAAATTTGCTTCTGGAATACCACGTGTCAGAAGATGAAGGTACGGTGGGAAGGATAGGGTTACGGTAGAACGGATTTATAGGATAAGCAGAATCTAGATAGGGGAAGATTACGGTAGTAGGATTGGATAAGGTTACTGTAGCTGGATCCTAAAGCCTTCAATTTTCCAGCTACCTGACAAAATCGTCGATATCGGATGTGTCTTGTCCGTGGGCACTGGAATCACCCCGATCTGTCCCGTCGATCCATCGGTTTTCGAGATGAACGATTGGTTTGGAATGCTTCGTGGAATCAAGAACCTGTCACTTGTTGTCATTGATCAGGCCACAGCCACCGAGGGAGCGCCGATCACTCGTAGCAGAAGTTGGTGTCATTCGTTGGGTATCCCGTATTATCGATTGAATGCACCGATTTTTAAGGTATTTTTTCATTTTACAAAATTTCCTCATTTGATCCATTTTCAGGACGTCATCTTGGACACCAACGACGACTCGGAGCTTGCCAAGATTATGTGGGACTCGGTGGTCTACTCGCATACGCACAAGTAGGTCAATATGGGCGGAGCCTCATTTTTTCCTTTTTTTCAGAAAAGACTTCCAAGAACTCGCCGATCTTCTGAAAGCTGTTGGTACCGTTGATGAGCGAAAGGACCATCTGATAATTTAATTTTCAAATTCTATGAACTTTTTGTAATCTTTTTTCAAAAAACAAATGTTATTTATTGACTGCCCCTTCCCCTTATGCCAATTTCACTTTTCTTCTCCCGTGTTAGCTTTATATTATTGTAAAAATGCCGGTTTTCTTTGCTGCTTCGTTTTGTACATAATAAATTGTGCTTTAGTTTTCAAAAAAAGTTAAATTTTCCTAAAATTACTCCTACAATTCTATATTTTGACTCTCGACATCCAGAGAATCACCCTCTCTGCTTGGTTGCCAGGGTGATAAGCGACGCCAGTGAAGAGGAAAAGTGAGAGAGGCTCATAATTCCATAAGAAGAAGAAGTGTAGATTTTGATAAAGCGCGTTTTATGTCATAAAGAAGAAAAAAAAGAGATTTAAGAGAATCAAGGCAACCGTTGACCTCTATGGGCTCTCATTGGTTCCCATCCTTTGACTTTTATAATATTAATATCAGTTTTGTGAAGACTGTGCAAAAAAGTTATCAAATAATGTTCTTGAGTGGCAGGGATCCGAATGAACATTTGACGAGAACCGTGCTCTTCTGCATCAAAAAGTTCTTGTAGCTCTTTATATGTGAATCGGCGATGGAAGATAATGCGGAGGTGCTCGATTTTCCTGGATTCATGAAGGAGCTGAAAGGAATGGATTTTATTTTATAAGATAAGGTTTTGAGACTGCTCACCTGCCGAATAGGATGTCTATCTTCTGGACGCAGCACTCTTAACTCAATTGTGATCTTCTTGAAGTAGCAGTAGTGCTCCACTGGACCAATCAAGTGGCCTGGCAAAATCAATTCATCCGCAAGTTTCCACTGTTCCAGCACTTTGATTTTGTCGAAGATCTCCATGTCATGTTCCCCCTCCTGGTAGCTTATTTGAATTTCTTTCAGAATCAATGGTTTGACACGTTGCAACAAAAGAAATATCTCTGTCAAAGTGCACAACTTGAAACGTAGCTTCCTGACATGCAAAGGTTGTCGCAGGGAGTTGATGAATTCCTCGAAGATGTCTTCACATTGGACACCCAGTGGAAAACTGAGCATGAAATCATCTATGCCATATCCTGGGAGATTCAGATGAAATGACAGGTAGTCGAATGCCTTTTTGATATCATTCCTGGCGCTTTCTGGTCCATTGTGACTGTGTTTTACAGAGACCCAATGGAATCTTGTCTCTGTTTCATTGAGAAGAGACACAATTAGCCAAACATTGTCGATTATGGTGCGCATGGAGTCAATGAGGACACAAATGTTTTTGGAGACTTTTCGGACGGGGATACTGAAACATTTTGAGATTTGATTCATTATAACAACATGTGTGTGTGGGAACTTACCGATCAGGAGGTTGCAATTCTTTGAAAATTGAGTAAGCCGCTTCCAAATTAAGGTCTGAAAAGACCAATGGCTTTGGATCCCTGCTTCTATCATAGTCTAAGTCATAGTCCCCAGTGTAAAAGCGATGGTACCAGAAGTCAAGGTCCGGATAGTCGATTTCGTGAGTTTTGTACACTTTTTTGAGAGTGTTGTAGACCACCGGAATTCCCTGCCCACGGATTACTCCTACCAGAATATAGATCCGGATTAACAAGGGTTTTTTGGCGGTGAGTGAACGTTTGGCCAATCTGAATCAAAATGGATCTATTTTTGATTCAAAATAAATGAAAATCAAAACTCACGACCAAAGAAACCGTTTCGTACACCTGCCACCAAAATTCTTCTCAAATTTCCAGCAAATCATCCAAAGAATATTCAGGAACATCCGAATTCCAGCGAAACTCATTTTAGGTAAACTCATTGGTATCCAATAGTGATGGGGGAAGAGAATGGCAGAGAAACGAGGGGCTCATTAGCACTAGAGGTTGAGTGAGAAGGGGGGCTCACCTCAGAATTAGACGGAGACAATTCCAGATTTGGTTTTGCAGTTTGATTAGTGAGAAAAGATGTCTCAAGGGTAAAAAGTCGGGGTGAGACTCAAACATTGGCCTAAAATGTTGAAGGAAAGTATTTTTGTTGAGGAAAAAGATGATCTTAAAATAATTGAGGATAAAAGATAAAGAATAGTTGCAATTTAGAAACTTTATATATGGTTGTAAATTACAACTTGTAATTGAAACAATGATTTCTCAATTTCAGCTGTCTTTCTGCATTTTCCACGTTTTTTCTGTTAACTTGCATCATCTTCTCTAGCTACAGTATAACCATGTCAAAATTTCCATGGATCATGCTAAATAGAGGACCGGTATGGGAATCCTCTAGTGCTAGATCTAGTGTTGCAGACCTCATCGGTGAAAAATGTTCCAGAAATTTCTCTCTTCTTTTTAGAAGTCACCGGTGAAGGAATGTGAATAATATTAGGTTGATGCATAAGTTTCTTTCTTTTTTGAAGGTGTGACTTTGGTCCCCGGTCTCTAAGCGATGAGGTTGTTTTTCAACCCAAATGAAACGCAGGGTTGTCCTTAGGGGTGCTCGCTCAACACTAAGATCCTCAAGACCAATCGTTACCTCAAACTTGGGTAATTAAACCTTTATTTAATAAGATAATAAAGAAAAAGAAGTTAAGAATAGATAATAGAAAGAAACTTCTTGTGAAGTTTCAATGGGTGTGAGGAGGATTACAAAAATAGAAAAGAAACTTCCTAGGAAGTTTCCAGAATGTGCGGAGGAACAAAGAAGGGGAAAAATCTAGAAAACTGAAAGAAATGAAAACAAGAAGAAAAGAAAGTAAAATAAATAAAATATAAGCTTCTGGGAGCTTTTATCAAGAATGAGGGATAGAAATGAAAACTGTCTCGCTCCGGCCCGTGGGGCGGAGCCAGACTGTTTTCTGGTGAGAGACAATGCTCTAGAGAAAAAAGCAATAGAGGGAAAAACCATTTGGAAGGTGAGAAATGTGGAATGTGTCATGTTGCGGGGGAGGAGAGGGTGCCCTTTGGGCCCGTCTCCCATCCCACCTCATGACGTCATTGATAATAAAGAAAAGAAAGTACGGATCGAGTACACCAAACTTTTTTGCATTTTTATGACCTCCTTAGTGGCTAACATATAATATTTCAAGTTGGTTCCTAGATAGTCCGCTCGTGAAAACGATGGCTTTTATGATCGCCAACCAAATGCCTGTTTTGGAAAGTTTTTTGATTTTTGTCGCATTGGTATCGAAATGATAAGATCTTCATAAAAAATTGAACGCAATTTATAGAATAAGATTTGATCTTGTTATCTCATTTTAGTTTTCAGTCGGAATGTTGAAAACAAAAAAGTTGTGATAAGACGATCGACAGCAACGAGAAACCATGGTTCAGCTGGGTTCAAACAGATTACAGAAATATTTGAGAGAACATTTATACCAAACTATTTGTAAAAGTTAGAGGATAACATGAGTAAATTATTTCTTGAAAAAGTTTATGACAAAGCCATCAAATTAAGTGATAAAACATGGCTGATAAGTTTCTTATGATTTTTGCGCTTTTGAGAAATTTTGTGTACTAGACCTGAGTGGAGTCTAGGTCTCTTCTGAACGCTCACAAATAAGTCTGAATTATTTTATTGTAAGAAATCAATAGTACACACATTTATCTAAAAATGTGCAAAATATCTAGTGGATTGCTTTAGAGGTAGAGGCAATAGGCCTCATCAAACTCAAAAATCAAGTGATTTTGATGATGTTGACTTCGGGCTTCCTGCGAAAAAGGACAAATGATGTGAATATGGGAAACAAAGTAAATTTAAAAACATCAATGTTTACTTTACTCAATAATTAACATTTCCACCAATTTCCCTATTTACAGTTGAAGAAATATCGAAAATACTCGCACACTCCTAAATTGCTGATCCTAACCTTTCATCAGCGACCCGCACTGAACTATCGTTGCTTAGTTGGAATGCTTTTATTTGCTTTTTATAAATAACTTTTCTTGCTTGTTTTAATTCTGAATAGCTCACCCATTCTTGTCAACATTTTCTAGGAAAAAAATGGAGACGAAAAGTGGTAGCAAAAAAGGGTTACTCAAGTGTTTTGACGTGCCTCCGGCTGAGATTAAACGGATGGTGGACGTCAAGTCGCAGGTATAATCACAATGAGTTATAGGTACTAACCAACAATGTTTCTTATTATGGGAACTATTAGTCTTCTAGAAATTTCATACCAAAAATTACCCAAAAAAAGAAAGAAACTTATGCATCAACCTAATATTTACTAATATGAACATTAGGGTCTCATAGGGAAAAAGTTAATTGAACCTTCACAAGACCGAAAAAAATAATATAGAAGTACTGTCGACCGTATCCCTGACACCCTCTTTTTCCATGCCATCACAATATTAGAAAACACTGAAAATATTTCAATCACCATAGTTCAGCCACTTTTCTGCCGGGTACTGTAGAAATTTTATAAGAAACAACGGATTTCTGAAAAGATAAAAGTATCTACACACTATGCGTGTATATTCCGTCGACACAAGTTTCTCGAATAGATGGTTATCTTATGTGGGGACTGTTATGTCCTCTGGTGGCGGGAGAAGGGACTTATAAAACCATTTATTACATGGTGAGAATCAACGACTAAGAGTTCTCTTCATCTTATATAGGCAGATCTTCTTGCCACGTGTGACCTCAGGGTTGGACGTTCACTAGGCTAGGCCATTGCTAGTTCACGCCACAACACCTCCCTTTCTTTAATGAAAGTCCATTTGTCTACTGTCTTGAATACTTCGATTCTTCCACGACAGCCGCTGCCCAGACTCCACAGCTTTTCTTCATCGGGACCCATGTCCTCATCATTGCTTCGATCCTCTGATCTTCGGCCAACGATCTTCAGCACGATGGCATTTCCTTATGCATCTGACAGCTTCCACACGAAATCTACCATTCGAAATCGTTGAACGAGTACCTCGATCCATCTTCACTCGGCGCTGCTGCTGGTTCTTCTACTTCTACTTCTACTGCTACTTCTTCTACGGTTTCTTCCTTCTGGGTGATCCGATGATCCCGAGCTCCTCGCTCTCCTACCCTTCTTACCGCTTCTCTTTTTTTAACGATGTTGTCCATCGGGATCTCTTTGCCTCTTCCTTCTCCAAGGCGCACCAGCCAACGGTCCCGTCCGACATGCCAAGCCCCCGGGCGTCGGTTCGTTGTTCAGATCCTGATCGCCAATTGTTATGTCCTCTGGTGGCGGGAGAAGGGACTTATAAAACCATTTATTACATGGTGAGAATCAACGACTAAGAGTTCTCTTCATCTTATATAGGCAGATCTTCTTGCCACGTGTGACCTCAGGGTTGGACGTTCACTAGGCTAGGCCATTGCTAGTTCACGCCACAACAGGGACATGCAAACGGATACGGGTGCAAAAGATCAGTTGAAATTCTAAAATAAGAAAAAGTAAAATGATAAAATATCTAGACTGGTAGGAAGTGATGTATTTGAGTCAACCTCGATACAGTTATCCGTGTTTTGTCTTAATTATAACACTTGAGTTATCAATTATACCTTTGTACCATGATTTCAAATAAGAAGATGTATAGAAGAAGTTTTCAGACAATTTAATTTTTTTAATCACAAGTTTGTGTAGTTTCATAGTCAATCCATTTTGTTGTGAATCTTTGATCGACTTTCCATTCTTTGATGGTTAATTGTGTTGAAAGATTGGAAGCGGAGATCGAGTGATTAGAATCTCCGAATGTTCGTTTGCTTTACTTTATTGAGTTCAACGAGTACATATGTTTAAATTTTAAAAACTAATAGTGTCAACAGTTGAAACTACATATGACTAGGAACTTTTGTGGTATTACCCATCCGCCGGTGGCTGACCACTCTTTCAAAGTTCGGCCCGGGGACACTCGTTGCGGAATTTCGATTTACGACGGCTCTCTACCGTACTTCAGCCATTCAAAAAGTTTATACTACGGTAGTCGCAACGGGACCCACTCCGCGTCCCCGGGCCGAACTTTGAACGAGCGGTCAGTCACCAGCGGATGGGTAATAAGACAGCTGAGATTCAAATAGTATTAAAATATGTACAGTACCGGTCAATAGGATATGAACTTTGACCGTTTTTCGTTGAAGTTGTCCAACTTTGAGATTGTGTCATGGTGATGCTGATTGTCCCACCAAATAAAGCTTTAATGGATTGTACAGATAAATAGAAGAACTTCATTAGTGCATTTTTTGCGCTGTCGTCTTCAAATGACTATAACTCTCTAGTGAGTCCCCGTATAAAAAAGTTGTCAACTACAAAAATGGAGTTCTACTTTAGATCTGTATAATTCATTAAAAATCTACTTGATGGGACAATCAGAATTGCCATGACACATTCTCAAAGTTGAGCGATTTCAACTGAAAACGACCAAAGTTTATATCCTATTTACCGGAATCTGTTATTGCCTTCTCGTACCCTGCTCTAAGTATGTTAATAATAGTTTTTCAGTTCGATTTGACTTCAGCGGACTGAATTTCCCTCTTGTCCCGGTTCCAGAATCATATTGAAATAGAATGATCAGAAAACAGGCAAAAGTGCGGAGATTCAAATCTACTTGAATGCAATCTCCCGGTTGTACGCACCTAAACTGGGTCCAGAGAAATGAAGATCCACTACAATATTTATGTATGCTTAATGGAAACTTAAAGAACACACTGAAATTTTGAATATGTATGTGAATGGAGAAATTAGGTGACACCAATGCTGTAATGGTTTTTCATTTAGCTGGTAAGGATCACTATAGACAAGCCAGCACAGTAATCAAGTACTTCCCCAGCTTCTTTTGATGTCTTGATGCCCTGATCTAATAACATAAAGGCTATGAAGTATTTAGCAAGGACGTTCCATTTAATTTGAGCTCGTAGACATTTGAATGGTCTCAGGTTATTGCCCTATTAAGTGGCTTACCTCAGAGATAGTTGGAGCATCGGTGCTTTACAAACCTTACAAGGAAACCTCAGGGGGTCGCAAAATCGTTCCAAACTGCTACCAGGCATTAAGGACAACTTGATTAGGCATATCACAAAATTTTTGTTTTGAGATCTTCACTTGCCGCAGAGAAAATCCGTCTTCAATGCATTCAAACTTGTGACTCCTTCAAGGTTCCCTTGTTTATTAAATAAGGTCGAAGTGATCTCGTGTACCCATTTCATCACTCCGATTTTCTCCGGCGCTTGTTGCATTCTTTGTCTCACTATCCATGCACCCATCTATCCAAGCGACTTTTCCTCGGGACATGCATGCAAAGTGTTATTATCTACAATGGAGATCCGTTTTTCATTCTGGATTTCCTATTTTCACAATTTCACAGAATGCTTCACAGAATAATGACCGAGGTTTCAAAATTCGTGTTATTGGGTATTTCTAGATAATGTAGTACCAGTGACATATTGAGATATGTACTCCCACAAAGAGTATGCCATACATTGACATGGTACGTTTTACTGTAGCTCTTCATAAATATTAACAAATAAAACTGAGATCCTTTATGAGTCATGACAACAAAATATTCCGAACCTTCTCATCAAAACTCGCATCATTAAACAAATCAGAGCCCCGCATATAATTATAAACCGCTTTAATTCCACACCGGATCGAGCTCAACAACAATACAATCTTCCCAAATCGCAGCGCCCCTTGGTCAGGAAACTTTACTATAGAGTGTTCCATAAGTTCCTCCATAAGTTGAGTGTAGAGACCAGTGACAGCTCCTTCCTGTCCAGAGTAGATGTTACGGGAGGAACAGGAGGCTGAAAACGGATCAGATAATTACTTTAATGGGGTAGGAAAATCTCACGTCGTAAGAGGAGGAGAATCTTTAACGCAGCAAGCTCCGTGTCTCTGATTTCTAGAGTTTTGAATGGCTCGGATATACTTTGGATCAGTTCCGATACAAAGTTATAGTGGTTTTTTAGCTGATCAGTATTTGTTGTTGATGCATGTGACAAGCCTTTACAGTAATCCGGATGCATGAAACTCCCGTTTTGAATTAACCAAGTACTTCTGTTCGCTTCTCTTGATGTCTTGGCGCCTTGATCTAGTAACATGAAGGCTATAAAGTATTCAGCAAGGACGTCCCGTTTGATTTTAGCTGGTAGACATTCAAATGGCCGCAGGTGATTGCTCCATTGGGTGGCTTGCCTTAGGGATAGTTGGAGCATGACGCTGATGTCGTGGGGTTGAGCTCGTCGGCGGTAGTTTATTTTGTGCTGGAAAAATTTGAGGTTTTGATGGTTAAAAAGTATCAAAAACGCTCTAAGGCATCAAGGGGATATTCAGTACCGTGCAAAAATATACGAACTTTGGCCGTTTTCAGTTGAAATTGTTGTCCAACTTTGATAGGGTGTCATGGTAATACTGATTGTCCCATCAAGTAGATTTTTAATGAACTTTATAGGACAACGGTAGAGCTTTGGTTTTGTAGTTGACAACTTTTTTGTAGGAACACTCCCTAGCAAGTTACGTATCGACAAAGTAATTTCTTCCTCAAATTGACCAAATTTAGTGCAAAATAATGCGATTTTTGAGCTGTCGTCTTCAAATGACTATAACTCTCTAGGGAGTCCCCGTATAAAAAAGTTGTCAACTACAAAAATGAAGCTCTACTTTTTATCTGTATTATTCATTAGACATCTACGTACTGTAAATCTAACTCACCGACGCATCCCTATGAAACGGCACATCCACTTTATGATCAATAAAGTATTGATGGTGTTCTGATGTTTGCCTCCACTGGAGCTTCACGAACTTTTCTAGTAGGCATTCAGGTGTTTCTATAAAAAATTGAAAATAAAACTTCTGCGAGTCAATGCTATCGACAATATAGCTTACCATCAATTATTATAATTTCCGGAGTTCTTGACTTTATTTTCACAAATCTTGGCCCCAAACTATCCCTTTGTTGGATTGCTTCAGCTTTCAGACCGACTTGAACACATTTTTGGAATCTACAGTACCTGCAGACACATCGGTGGGCTGGAATTATAAGTGATACAAAAAATGGTTTAGGTATTGCCCCTACCATAACTAATTGCACAATTCTTCCCTCTCCAACACACATATTTCTTTTTCTCAAGAATAGTCCTCCGAAAGAAAACATTACATCCACTACACGCCATCTCTCCATATCTTGCATTTTGTGCACGGTCTCCGCATATTTCACACGTTTTTTTGGTAGTGTAGAAGCTATAGCTGGGAGGGTTGAAAGAGGAGGAAGGGATAGTTGAAACGGTCATTCTAATTGAAGGCCTTATTGAAAAGATTCGAAAGCAGAAAATGAATGGAAGGCGTGTCCGGGTGTTGTGTGTAGGATGATCTTTTGAAACTTCGGAGAGATAGGCGGGGCGGTACAAAAATGAGACAGATCGATGTTGCAAACATGCAAACTAGCAGGTAATGGAGTTTGTTCAAACTTCTGAAATCTTGAATTTGGAGCCGTCTGGATAGCTCATCCGAAGATTCTGAGAAATACAGTGGTGACGACTAGACTCAAAAAGCACCGTCAGCAAAAACAGTTGCTAAAGATGTTGAACATTTTGAAGTAATCTTTTCAAGTCACACAGGGTCATAGTACATATGAAGCATCTACACTCCAAAAAATTGCGTAAAATTAGCGTGAAATTCAAAAAATTTGTCCAAAAATTTTTTGTGTGTTAAAATTTGTATTTTTCCTATGTATGATGAGATTGATATTTGTGTGCGAAGGTTAACCGAAAAATGGAGAAAAATGGAAGAAAAGTGATCTTCATTCGAAAAATTTAATTCCCTATTGCTTGTCCACGTTATAGATTTGGCTGAGCAGCGACTCGATTGGCAACCTGCCAAGTCGTGTGCAAACGCGCTTCACTAGACTTCCGGTTTGGCGAAAATATAATTTGAATTCATATGGACAAAAAATGACCCTGTCAAGTTACTTTACAAGCAAACTTCTTTTGGGATTCTATGAAATTTTCTGATTGACTTCTTTTGAATGAGTCAGATGATCGTCGATTAGTACAAATTGGGAGCAAGAAGCTTACTATAGTAAAATAAATTTTGCAGGAGTACAATTACATGAAATAAAAAAGGTAATCACCTGTATTTAAACCCTGAAACACGTTTCCAGAGAACCCATTGATTCTTTTGATTCTCTTCTTGAACTATAGATACAAATCTCCGCTTTTTGATCCCCCTCTCCGATGTTCTGCATTTTTCAAAGTACGATACATTGACACAGGTAGATTGATTCTCGAAAACAAAGGTGTGTAGCCCGCTGCGCAATCATCACAAAGATTATTTCTGCTGAAATGCTGGAATGGTGTTGAAATGTTGAATATGGAAAACCCTTTGAGAGTTTATGCTGGTTTTCGAGTTATCTCCAATGACACCGTCAACAGAAACAGTTGCTAAAGATGTCAAACAATTGCGAGTAATTATGGCAAGTCACTTTACAAGTGAATGTCTTTTGGAATTATATAAAGTTCTCTGATAGAATTCTTTAGAATGAGCCAAATCATTAGCTCAAATTTAGTAAAAGAAATGTGATTCTTGAAAACAAACGTAAATATGTAGCTTGCTTAGATCTGATATGGTCATATTTCCCTGTTTTCCCCCCTTCCGCACTGGCTACGAAGATCACGAAGACTTTTCCCCGACGGCGGCAGATCAAAAGTTTAAGGGAGGGTGTTGGGGTTGTTTCAGGTGCAAAAGAACCTACGTTTGAAGAATAAAAATGATGTATTGTTTGAAAATAGTTTGTGTAGCGGGACAATCCTAACTAGGAAAAGTCATGGAGCCAGTTTGGAGTTATGGGACGTGATCTATATCATTGTAAAGCTGAGAAAACGCTGATTCCAAATATATATTCAGTTTTTGCCTTCGAGGCCTGGTATTCGAGAAAAACGAGGTCAAATTTCGGAAACATTAAGAATTAGCTTATCAGAAAGGTAAAAAGAGTAATTTTTCATAACTTTGACCATGTTTTTCTCGAATACCAGGTCTCGAGGGCAAAAACTGAATATATATTTGGAATCAGCGTTTTCTCAGCTTTCCAATGGCACAGGTCACGTCCCATATCTCCACATGATCTTCGTCAATTAGTACACCTTTAATACCAGGGTGCTCATTCAGACTAATTGGTAACTGTTAAAATTGAAAGTCTAGAATTCTCAATAGAGCGCCATTTCTGCACCTCCAAAAACTTTGGTTTTATCACCAGGTTCCCATGAAATGCCGAGTTGTCTTTCCCCCTAATTCGATTTGCACTCCTCCCTATATATACCCTCCCCAACCATCCAAAAACCATATTCTCAATGCATTTTCTTTTCCTTTCCCTTTTATTCCTTGCTCTCTCCAATACCTGCTCCGCCGGGTGTGCATCTGTCCAGGTGAAAGGACAACTCATGTGTAATGGACAACCGTTTGTGAAGGAACATGTTCAATTGTGGGAACCCAAGTTGTGTGAGTTACAGGAACCTCTAAGGTACCAAAAATGAAAAAATGAAACAATTTCAGTGGGCGACGAGCTCTGGGATGACATGCAAACTGGCCAGGACGGAAAGTTCCAGATTTTTTCTCACGGATTTGATGTGGTAGGCTATTATCTTCAAACAGGAAGAACCAATTACTTCATTCTTGTTTCAGACCATTGTCGATATCCCATTCCTTGGATTCGGCATACATCC
This sequence comes from Caenorhabditis remanei, assembly GCF_010183535.1. Classification (NCBI taxonomy): domain Eukaryota; kingdom Metazoa; phylum Nematoda; class Chromadorea; order Rhabditida; family Rhabditidae; genus Caenorhabditis; species Caenorhabditis remanei. Next base: position 21,813,705 of record NC_071332.1, on the reverse strand, counting down.
ATACCTTTGGATCCCTAATTACTGTGGTTCTGAGTTAATTGACGGGAAGAGATGTACCAAGAATATTCTGAACATTGCGATCCCGGAAGGATATATTAATCCGTGTCAGCCGGATGTTTATGTAAGTGTTTAGGCTTAAAAGGATGGTTATAGGCTTAAAAGTTCAAGCTTAAAAAGAAAACATTTTTCAGGTCTACGACATCGGACGGATTGATATGGAGAGTGCGGAGAGTGCGAGATTCAATTGGGTTTTGAAATTGATGGGGCAGCATTATCAGTGCAGAAACTATTGAAGTCCGGATATCCCGAAAAATAATTTATTACATTCCAAAAAAAATCCCCCTAATAACTTCTACATTCCTGATGATATCCAAATATTTTCTCGATTTTCCGATAACTCTTCCCCTCCGCCTTCTCCAAATCCACTGTCCCGATATTGTAGACCCTCGGATGGTCCGCGTAACTGACGAAATCCTTAGGAACATAAATTTGAACCAAATTCTTCGTGCATCTATAGTCACCCTCTTTCTCAGTTCCACAGTAGTTGGGAATCCAGATGTATGGGTAGACCGAGAAGGAGAATCCCTAGAAATCGAAAAGAATGGGGGGAGGGGGTGAGGGGGCGGAGCCTTACGTGTTCATGTCCAGACGCCGTGATGGAGAAGTTACCGTAGCGATCTGTCCACTCCTCGAACCACACCTCGTGGCCAACTGGAAAATGGAATAGGGAAAAAAGTAGCTATTATGGCGGGGCGGGGCCTGTCACTTACTAAACTTATGCTCCCAAACTTGCACCAACTCCTCTACATACGGTTGTCCATTACATTTCAGCTGTCCGGAGACATGGACGGTCCCGTGGAAGGCGGCGCAGAGAATTGGAAGGAGACAAAACGTTAGCAGGAGTCTCATGGTTTGGAAAGAATAAGATATCCGGCATCATACGATAAACATGTAAGCAAAACAAGAAAGGTCACGTTGGAGGATTTTATTTTATTCATATTTTTTGAAATTCAAGATTCAGGAAAAATTTCAGACATATCTGCACTCTTTAGACGCTCCGAAAATCGAGCTGAGCCAGAACCGATCGGATTGCTTGAAACGGAAAATGTCCACGGTCCCCAGGTCAAACGTCTGAAATAAAATTCTATCGAATTGGGCTACTGTACCTACAGTACCGTGCAAAAATATTCAAATTTTTGCTTTTTTTTTAGTTGAAAATGACCAGAGGGTGTTACGGTATGACTGATTGTTCCACAAAATAAGTTATAAATAAACCATACAGAACAAAGATAGAGCTTCATTTTTGTAGTTGACACCTTTTTTGTACGGGCCCTCCCTAAAGAGTTATGGTCCTTTTAAAGGGATATGTCGATTTGGGGGGGGAGATTACTATGTCAGTATGTAACTTGCTAGGGAGTGCTCGTACAAAAAAGTTGTCAACAACAAATATAAAGCTCTTATTGTGATCTATACCCTCCATAAACAATCGATATTGTGAGTCTATCAGTGATACCGTAACACATTCTCATGCTTGGACAATTTTAACTGAAAACTGCCAAAGTTCGCACATTTTTGCACGGCACTATATAACTTTAACTCACCATGCTTGGTGTATGTGTCCCACTGATAAACTCCTCGGGGACATTCACCTGAATTAATCCCTCTGTACACTGCTTATCCACATATGTGGAACTCCCACAGTAATTGGGGATCCAGAGGAATGGATTCACACCTGACCAGTCGTCCCCGGCGCCTTTGATGGAGAAGTAGCCGGATTCGTCGGTGGATACTTCGGACCAGAGAGAGTAGCCGACTGGAAATTGATATTTGAAATTGATGAGACAGCTCAACTCACTCAAAAAATTGGGATCCCAAATTTGCACTTTCTCTCCGCGATATGGCGACGGGCCACACATCAAGCGTCCGGTGACGTGGACGGCGCCAGTCCACGCGGAGCAGAACATTGGAGCACAGAGAAGGAGGAGAAGTATTTTCATGATTTTCCTAGAATGGATATTCGAGGAAGAGGGGATGATGATTCTTCGTTGGTGTTCAAGAGTATATATAGAGCAGCGCTCAAATCGAATTAGGCACCACCTGGGAATGGGGACATTAAAATGGGCAATAAAATTGAGAGGTGTATTTTTGATCTTGTGAATGTTTATTGGGAGAAGCGTTTTCAAAAGCTATTAGACCCATAGTTGACTTTTGTCCCAGTTCTTACAGTACCACTCAAAAGGTTTCAACTGTGGCCGTTTTTTTTGTGAAAAATGACAAACTTTGACAGTGTATTTTGGTGTTACCTGATTGTCCGACAAATTTTATTTTGTATTGGTTAGACAGAGCAAAAATAGCATATGACTTTTGTAGTTGACCATTTTTTCGTAGGGACACTGTCTTGAAAGTTACAGGTTGTCAAAGTCATTTACCTGAAACCGATTAATTTCAGAAATTTTGGAGTCCTTCACTTTGACAACCTGCAACTTTCATGGTAGTATCCCTACAAAAAATGATCAACTACAAAAAGTATGTCCTATTCTTGTTCTGTTTAGTCCATGTAAAATAAAATTTGTCGAACTATAAAATGACACCAAAATATCATGTCAAAGTTGGCCATTTTTCACTGAAAACAGCAGAAGTTGATTATTTTTTGAGCGGTTTTGTACCTGTTACCCACTCTCCAAGTATTTTTTTTCTAGACTTTTGAACTTTTCTCTTCTAAATGTTTCATAAATCCCTTTCTTTCTTATCTTCTCTTCACATCCCTCTCTCTTTCCAATCTCCCCCTCGTTTTTTGCACTTTTCTTGCAAAATTCGTATAGTGAGCTCTTTTATCTGAATACTAAATTTGTCATGAGTCTTTTAGTTTCTCCTCTGTTTTTTGCACTTTTCAGTTTTGTTTCTTGTTTCTTAGATGAAAACACAAACAAAACGTATCTTGCACTTTTAAATTCTGCAGTGTCTTCTCCTCTTTTGCACTTTGACACCCAGATGGCCAAACCAGCTGGGAGGGTGTCCATTTCGTTTTTTCATGGTGGTCTTTTTGCGGTTTTTTTTCGAAATTTATGGTGCAGCTGGTCTTTTGATAAATGGTTGTGTAGGGAAATGGGTATTTGTTTTTTTTTAGGATGAAAATAGGGATAGGAAGAAAAGACAGATGGAGCCATAATTTTTTGTTTTTAGGCAGAACGAATGGTTTAAAAATTGGGATAAAAAGGAGAATATGATGTCTGGATGTGTGTAGGAAGGGACACCCAGCAAAGTCTGTTTTACACGCTATATCTTTGTTCCCAAAGAAAATATAAAAAATTGTTTACTAACAAAATATAGTTTAATATTTAAAGAATATTTCTTCAGTTGAAAAAAATTTGATAGCTGTCAAGGCAATTGAGATGTTGAGCTTTAAATTCAAGGTAGTCCATATTACAGGTTTTTCTTTTTATTGGCAAATATTTTTTGGTATCCATACATTATCTACTATATTTATCTTGAAAATGAACTTCCATCAAATCCGGAATATGGTTTCTCAAAGAAATTGAGCCAGAGTCATTTTCCAAGTGCCCATCGAACATTTGAGCATTTCTCTCTTCAGGATCATATCGTTCTGAAAACACATTTATCAGAAGAAACATCCGCTGTCTTAACCAGAAAATATGTTTTCAAGACGATTTTCTCTTGGTCCTGGAGAGATATGGGACCAGGTGGTTCTTTGAGAAGTCCCATGCCAATTTCTCTTGAACGGTCCCTCCAAAGTCGACCCATCTCAAAGAACTCTGAACTTCAGCCATTATTTATATGCACTTTAACAGAAAAACTCTCAAGGCATCATATATCAGACGCTTTCAATTTCCTCTCTGAAAAACATCTGGGCTCAATTTCTACGAAATTCGAGATTCCAAATGTAAATAATGCGAAGAATATCACGGTGGCCTCTCATTTTTTGTCAGGGTGGTCCTCTTTTCTTTTCTATGATATTCTGGCAAAGGCACGGGTCCTTATGCACCCAAATGACACAAAGAATCATTGACACTTTAACAGTGCAAATTCTTACGGTAGTTTATAGGCGCCTAGCAAAAAAGTTTCCAGACATTATAAATATTTTGGTCTATCAGCCGTTTTCTACTGAATTCACTAAAATTTTGGTGTATTATAGCAATAAAGTTCTGATAGTTCCCCTAAACTTATTTTCAATCTCCAAATCGTGTTTTTTTTCCGGTGAAGACATTTTCAAAACCTTTTTATCGCATTCTCCGCACATTAGACTTCTGAAGCTTTTCCCATCGTGCTGACGCATTAATTGAGTTCTATTCACAATTTATTTTTTCCCAATCTTTCCAGAACCTTCCAAGAAAAAACTAAACTTCCGGAACCATCTGCTCTGCCCAAAAACCGCTTGCTATCTGCCATATCTCCTATTTTTGAATTCACTGCTCCCATCCCAAAAAAGGAAATAAAACGAACACTCTTCCCCCTACTAAACCGTTAAAAAGAGCAGCTGCCCCATCCCTTATGTTCGGTCGTTATCCCCCAGTAAGTGGGCGTGGCCTAAAGGGGTTACTCTGAATGATTCCATGCTACATAAACCCCCCCCCCATGTTTTTCTGTTTAGTCCAAAATATTTTTTTTCATTTTCTTTCTACTACATATTTGCATATCATTTTCTTATTCTGGTTCTTCAATTACATCTTCTTCCCGTGACACATCAGGACTTTCATTTTCATAAAGTACTCTTTTAGGAATTTCTGATCTTCTCGTGAAGGATTCGTATAGTTGTATACATGAATTCTCAGAATTCTTTCTTTTTAGATCCCGTGATCCTTATCCTACATCTAAAAGTGCACATTTTTTGCAGATGAAGACGTTCAACTGCAGCCCCCCCCCCCCCTTCCTCTCTCAGCTCCACCTCTTTAAGCTCCGCCCTCTGAAAATATTTGTCTTAGTTGTTCGTTTTGAGAAATTTCCCTTCATTTCAGCGCGATCCTCATCATGAAGCTTTTCTCTGTCTTGACTCTTCTCGTCATCGTCATCGCAATGCTTTCATCCGCCATGGCTCGTCCAAACGAGAGTAAGTGTATTGAAATTGGGGGGTTTAGGTATACAAATTGACCTTTTTCAGTTGAAATTTGATTTTCTACTTTGAGAATGTGTTACGGTATTACTTAGTGTCTCATCAACTAACATTTTAATGCATCAAACAGATCAAGAATAGAATTATATTTGTGTAGTTGACAACGTTTTTGTACGGACGCTCCCTAGCAAGTTACAAATCGTCAAAGTAATTTCTCTTTCAAATCGTCGCATTTCAGTGTGAAATAGAGTGATTTTTGAGCTGTCCCTTTAAAATGACCATAACTCTTTAGGGAGTGTCCGTACAGGAAAGTTGTCAATCACAAAATAAAGATCTACCTTTGTTCTGTATGGTTTATTTATAATTTATTTTGTGGAACAATCAGCCATACCGTAACACCCTCTGGTCATTTTCAACAGAAAAAGGCCAAATCGTTTATCTTACTGCACGGTACTGTATGTCTGAGATTAGACCTAGAAGCTGCTCAGACTGTCAGTTTAGGTCTACAGGTCATTTTTCTACTTTTAATGCTTAGATTTGGTATAATGGAGCAGGAAATAAGGTTTTCTTGCAACAAATTTAACTGTTCTTACAGAAGGCGTTGCTGTCGACTTCATTGCCGAGATAAATGGTTCCACCGTCATCCCGAAGTCAAGGACGCCGGAAGAATTTAATAAGAGTGGAGTTTGAGTTCCCTTCTTTGACTCGTTTTTCCATTCTTGCTCTGGATGTCTTCCCCCCGTTCCCATCTCCTATTAATGCTCCTGTTTTCAATCTATTTCAATTCAATCGATTTTTACTATCATAATGCAACTTTAATATATAATTTTTTTTAAATAATAATAAGTTAACTCCTGTTTTCCATTCATCTCTTCACTCCTATTGAAAAACTATAAATGATTGTTCCGTATGTTAGTTTTTCCTCGTTGAACCTTCCACGTCATCCAAGTGGAATATCTGAAAACATGTTGTCCATATTCAAGGATTCATATCTGGAAATGAAAATGGAATCTGCGACGGCGTAACAGAGGGGGAGAAAGAAAAACAGTGGAATGATGAGAAGTGTGGACTGGAACAGACGTTTCGAAACTACTAGGCAATGATCTCATATCCGTTACATATGGTTTGTTGACTTACACGCGGACTTTTTGAAACGTGGAAATTCTGTCACCACGCGAATTTACAGATTTGTATACTTTCTTCTTTCATTTGCTTTCTCCTTATCCATCCTCTTCGCTCTCTGTGTTTCTTCAATTTCCTGACCACCGCCGGTCACTCACCAACCGCCATAGGTCAGTCGGTTGGGTCTAATAAGCCCCAAGGTCGCAAGTTCGACCCATGCTGGTAGCAAATAATTTTAATAAAGTTTAAATGATTTATTTCACAATTTCAGCGGTTCTTCACAAATATAAATATTCTTATGCTCATTGCACACGAAGACACATCCATTTGATAATTTCAGCTCTAGACCAATATTGTAATTTTTCCCATTCAGTGAGCAATACTCTTTCATAACTTCATTCCCATTGTCGCATCTCAGACTAGCACCTCGAGTCACGTCAATCCATCTGCTTTCATAACGATAAGTTTGGTTTTTGTATGTGCAGCGCATATCTGGAATTGGAACATTCAATGAACAATCTCTAAATAATAGACTAACCTTCCTCAGTTGCAGCTATCAATGTTACATGGCCCGGTTCCGTTTCGACACATTTGAAGCGTCTCGTGTTAATTTTATTCGCAACTTTAAGATCGTTAGGATCTTCCACAAGAACGAGATCAGAGTTCTCATAAAAATGATTTAAGGCAATACCAATATGTTGAACCATCTTTTCGATAGAGAAAGTATTGTTTTCTAAAATTAACCATTGTATTTTTAAATTGCTGCAACTCTCAATTACCCCAATTATGAACGACAAAATCCTCTTCTGAATCGAAATGGCACTCTATAATAGAACAAAAGTTGAACAAACTTTTTTGTTAAACGCACCAGTCACTTTTTTGTCGAAATACCCTGATTCTGAGCGCACACACTCCATAGTTACGTTTTGCACTAAATGTTTGTCTCCTTGATTCTCTTCCAGCCAAAACTCGCCCAATTTGTAGACAGTTCCATTGTAATAACATCCGGGGACTGAAATTAGTAATTTGTAAACTTGTTGTATTTTATTTTCCTCTCGTCGCAACTCATTCACTCACCATACTCGGAAACACTTCTCAACCCTCCATCCACAATATCACATGAATGTTTCACGGATCCATTGTTCACCGTTCTGGACGATCCCGGACTCAATACTTCATAACTCTCATATCGTCGTTCGATAGATTCACAAGAAACAGGTTCAAGGCTCAACCTTCCATTTTCCACTTTTCTTGTACATTCCCACACCAGTCCGAAGGCCTGTACGAGTTCACGCTGGATTATTCTGTTTGATGGATTTGGGGAATTCTCGTTTCTTCCAGCAGGGGATTCACCAGCTGAAACAACTTCCAAGTGGTGTCATTTAAAACTAACTCACAGTAATATTCAACTCCCTGCTTTCCTGTCAATTTCTCTTCAAAAAAGATAGTTGAAACAAAATTCACTGTTCGGTATCTTGAGTAGTCCCGCAGCGTCGTTCTATCCAATGGTGCATCTATTGGTTTCTGGTTCCACCAGCATTCCACAGAGGCCGTCAGTAAAATGAATGAAAGAATCAGTGAATATTGCATAGCAGCAGCTCAAAAAATTATGGACAGGTTGAACAATTTTTGTTGATTTTTATACAGTGGTCACTCATTAAATATTCGTACTTCTCGGTCTGTTTGGACAGCTTTTGTGTATGTACGTTAGACACGATTGGTTCTAAAAAAAGGCTTATGTATGAGTGAGTTACAAATATTTCAAAATATATGAAGATGGCAGTTGACTAATCAACGGTTGTGCGAGGATTGAAATCTATTGGAAAAGTCAAGAAACTGTGTCGTCTCGTTCCTCATGCTTTGAAGGATTTTGACAAGAAGCGTCGAGTGGATATGAGTATGCTTCTTCTGTAGTTCCACCTAACCAAAGCTTGACTGGATGATCTCATCACTGGGGTACTGGGGATGATTACTCTTACGGAAGACTCAGTGGGCTGACGAAGATGAGCAATCATCAGTGAAATAGGTGATGCTTCCATCTGGTGGTCTGTTCGTGGTGTCGAGTACTGGTAACTTTTGAATGAGGGCAAAACAAATAACTTCTGACGTGTACTCTTCCAAATCGCAAAAATCAGATAAGTAGTTGCCTCGAATCGTGGAGAAAAAGCAAGAGTTTTCTCAGAGCAGCACTCGCCCTCATATCTCGAAAGTGACAAACGCCAAGGAGTTGACCTATCGAAAAGGAGTTGACCTCATATTTCGCTGAGCGCGCGGCCGAGTTCTGGCAGGAGGGTATCAAAACATTGGCTGGGTATTGGCAGCAAGTGGTCAATGCTGGTGGAGAATATTTTATTTAATTCAACTTGATTTACTTCGAAATATTTTGTAAGGGGCGGGCAAGGAGAGAAACCAGAAATGAACGGATCCTGCACGAACCGTATGCGATGTTAGAAAACGGGTTGGTTATGGATCCGTAACGAGTCTCGTTTTCGGTACCAATATGGGCTGTGCGCGATCGTCTGGACGAGCCGGAACGGATCGTTTGCAAACGACCTGTGTAACGAGCCTGAGGTCGCAGGTTTAACCTCTGCTGATGGCATATTATTTTAATTAAATTTAAATGATTTATTTTACAATTTCAGCGGTTCTTCACAAATATAGATATTCTTTTGCTCATTGCACACGAAGACACATCCATTTGATAATTTCAGCTCTAGACCAATATTGTAATGTTTCCCATTCAGTGAGCAATACTCTTTAATAACTTCATTCCCATCGTCGCATCTCAGACTAGCACCTCGAGTCACGTCAATCCATCTGCTTTCATAACGATAAGTTATGTTTTTGTATGTGCAGTACATATCTGGAATTGGAACATTCAATGAGCAATCACTAAATAATAGACTAACCTTCCTCAGTTGCAGCTATCAATGTTACGTGACCTGGTTCCGTTTCGACACATTTGAAGCGTCTCGTGTTAATTTCCTTTGATCTTTGGATTCCGTCAGAATCTTCCACAAGAACAAGATCCGATTTCTCATAAAAATTATTTAAGCGAACATAAGCGCGTTGAATCCCCTTTTGAATATAGAAAGTACCGTTTTCTAAAATTAACCATTGTATTTTTAAATTGCTGCAACTCTCCATTACCCCAATTATGAACGACAATATCTTCTTCTGAATCGAAATGGCACTCTATAATAGAACAAAAGTTGAACAATCTTTTCAATAAAACGCGCTTATCACTTTTTTGTCGAAATAGCCGGATTCTGAGCGCACACACTCCATTGTTACTTCTTGCACTAAATGTTTGTCACCTTGGTTCTCTTCCCGCCATATTTCGCCCAATTTGTAAACAGTTCCACTGTGATAACACCCGGGGACTGAAATTAGTACTTTGTAAACTTGTTGTATTTCATTTATATATATTTTATTGACAGAAGTAAAATAACGAAAGGAGTACATTAAAAAGGGGGAGACTAGATACACCCCTCACGAGATGGACTAGTAAAAAAATGAAGGAAAATGTGTGAGAATTGGAATAGGGGGTAAAATGACCGGGAGAAAAATTAATGGAGTTAGCAAGTTTGAAGAAGAGAAGAAAACCGGGGGAGAGTATGACAATTAACTAAAATACTAAAAACGGGTAATAGAGAAGTTAAGGAGAGCATTCTCCTCTCGTCCCAACTCGTCCACTCACCATACTCGGAAACACTTCTCAACCCTCCATCCACAATATCACATGAATGGTTCACGGATCCGTTGTTCACCGTTCTGGACGATCCCGGACTCAATACTTCATAACTCTCATATCGTCGTTCGATAGATTCACAAGAAACAGGTTCACAAGAAACAGGTTCAAGGCTCACCCTTCCATTTTTCACTTTTCTTGTACATTCCCACACCAGTCCAAAGGCCTGTACGAGTTCACGCTGAATCGTTCTATCCAATGGTGCATCTATTGGTTTCTGGTTCCACCAGCATTCCACAGAGGTCGTCAGTAAAATGAATGAAAGAATCAGTGAATATTGCATATCAACAGCAGCTTAAAAAATTATGAACAGGTTAAACAATTTGTTGGTTTTTATACAGTGGTCACTCATTAAATAGTCGTTCTTCCTATATTCATACGGTCTGTTTGGACAGCTTTTGTGTAGGCTTATGAGTTACAAGTAGTTCAAAATATAAATAAACAAATTTATTTATTTTGATTATTTTGAAGCAAATCTAAAAAGTCTATTTATGGAATTGGTACCCGATTCATTTTTTGCTGTCGTTTTCTGTGCTCTTTTGGTGGTTGGTTCTCGATCAGTCCCAAACTCTCGGCGATATTCTCTAGAATGTTCGAGTTTTGTCGTTGTTGATAAGCTAATTTTTTGGAAGGTGTGACATGGACACGGCGGAGTTTCTGGAAAACAGAGATGGATCATAAGTAGCGACAACTGAAATGTTTTTCTCCACAAGAGATATCTGACTTGGAAGGACTCTTTCAAAAAAAAGTTATCAAGTACAAAAATAGAGTTCTAGGATTGCACTACACAGTTATATACAAATTTTAGCCTTGTTCCAAGCAGCTGGCTACCGTAAAATATGTAATAGAGGCGTACCTAACGGTGTCTGTTCGCAGCGGTGTATCTCGGTTCCCAAAAGAAATATCAAAAAGTTGTAAACTGACAAAATATATGCTTAATATTCATAGAATATTTCTTTAGTTGAAACAATTTTGATATGTTCAACGACATGCGAGTTAGGATGCTCCAAACTTTCGCTAGCGGGTGCGCCTCTTTTTCAGGTTCTACGGCATTTTGAAATGGTCCTGGCTACCGCTAACTCATTCACAAATCATCCCCACATACCTTCTCAATTTTTCCAAGCTTCTGCTTCCGTCTCAATCGTTTCGGCGCCCTTCGGATTTCCTTCAAGTTCACCACCTTCTTCTCCGATTCCCTCGCGATTTCCTTCTCGACACGGAACGGTTTCTCCCCCTCATCCATGTTGAAGGCAAAGTTTTCATTTGTTGTCTGAAAACTTTCTCATTAACAACAAATAAAAGTAATTTTGAAACAAAAAGCTCACCGAAAACACTCTAAACGCCGGGTGTCTCCATGGCACACGTTTCACCTTCACTATCCGCCGTCTTCTAGATTCTCCACGCGTCTTCTTCACCTCCGTATCGCCATCCAACGGTTTCTGACGGCTCTCTCCATTGGCACGTGGCAGAGAGGTCTTCACAGCGTGAACTTTCGGTGGGGAGAGGCTCACAACTTGCTCGCTAGCCTGGGGTCCAATGGATACTGTAGGGAGTTGAGCACGGGGTGGAGCGAAGAGAGCAGGTCGTGATTGGGATGGCTGGGAAGGCTCAACGATTTCTGATTCTTCTTCTTCAATGTCATCTGACCCTCCATCAATCACAATTGCATCAGTGGAAGATTCGGGTTCTGGAGTATCTGGCTCCGGTTCTGACTCCTCCTCTACAGGCTCCGCCTCTGACTTCTGATCCACGCTCTCTGCTTCACTGGCAACTGCAAACTGTCCAGCAGGCACCAGCGGCTCCTCATTAACAGCAACATCACTCGGCGCCACTGCAAACTTCTGCACTCGATCCTCCTGTGCAAATGTCACCGGACTCTTCTGGTATCCGTGTCTCAATTCTTCTAGCGTTGGTAGACCACCTGCCGCCAACGCCGACGCCTTCTGAGGTGTCCTTCTGATCTCCGGCACAACCTGTGGAGCCTGAGGCGTCTGAGTCATCGCCAAGGCTTCCACCGCGGAATAGGCAGAGTTCTCCGCATTCTCAATCGACTTCTTCATTAACATCTCACAGCTACACTCCTCCGAATTCTCTCCCTGCAATCCTAGCTCTCCAAGTTCTCCTCTCCTTCCCAACAATCCATTTGCACCGGGTCTCCCCATTTCTCCAGGGCTACCAAGTTCTCCCATTGGTCCTGGAGTATTGTTGTTAGTACCATCCTCTCCAGGTTGCCCTTCTGTTCCAGATTTTCCTGGTGGCCCCTTTGGACCCTTCGTGTTCAACAGAACCACTCCATCCTGTCCAACCATTCCTCCTGCTCCACGGGAACCCATCGATCCTTGCTTTCCAGGACTTCCGTAACCTCCAGGTGCCCCCGGTTGACCATTCTTTCCCATTGGTCCAGGAATCCCTGGTGCACCCACTAGCCCAGGCTTGCCAGTGTTTCCAGGTGTACCTGGCTTACCATCCGGACCAGGTGGACAGGTGACACAGAATGTGGGGAAACTTGGAGTCAACTCATCCATTGCATCGGCTCCTGGTAATCCGTCATTACCATCAATACCCGCTTGACCAGGGGTTCCTCTATGACCTGGTGGACCAGGGGGACCAGCTGGGCACCGGTTTTCTTCTAGTGGGCAAATAGGAAGAGGCCCTGGGACTGGACGCTCCCCGGAATGAAGTAAAGTGGGGTGCTTGGGAGCTCCAGGCGGGTTGACGACAGCAGAAGTAGGGGCTCCAAGGATAACTTGCGCTCCTCCGGGAGCTCTGGGCATATCTGAGATGGTCTCCGTCTCTTCATACTCTGACTCCTCTTCCTCGTACTCATCAGTGGGCGCAGGGGTTTCGCGAGCAAGTTTTCGGAGCTCTGGGCTGAACATGGATGGCGGTGCAGCGGCTTGAAGGATTCCGGTGGACCCGGAGAGTCGAGCTCGATGAGTTTTTGCAGCGTCAGCGTGAGGAGGGCCAGAGGGTTCTGTGGGATTGACACGATGATCGGCAGGGCCGGTGGAGGTGTGATCAGTGGTGACCATACTGAAATTTTTTATAAAAATTAGATGACCCAGACCTTCCAAAATCAACTCACTTCTTCACCGCCTCCCTCTGTTTCCTTATCGACACCGGCCTCTGAATCCCAGCCAGATTCTCATAAGATCTCTCGAAACTTCTCAATGCTTCTCGGATTTCCGTATCGAATTCCTCTCGGATCGCATCAATTTCAGAGAATAGAAAAGGAAGGAAAAGTAGTTGACAGGAAGCGGTGATCACTGCCAAGGTCACACCAACGACCACATAATTTTCTATGGCTAGTCTTCCCATTTTTCCGGGATAAAGGAAAAAAGGAAAGGAAGAAAAGAAAGGAAGAAAAAGAAACCTTATGAAATTTTACTTTCAAAATGTTTCGTTTATATATAGAATCTATGCGGAAATGAAAGCGAGTTCGAATTTGACCTACTTAGTAGCCGGGGGCAGATTGTGATCTACGTTTGAATGGAGAATGAATCAGATAAGAGAAAACTGGCATATAATTAAGACATGCTTGAGTTAGCTTAGCCTTTCAAAAAAATATCTAGTCTTTATACAGTACCGCTCAAAAGTATATTAAGTTTTCGTTTCTTGATCATTACCTATTTGAAATACATCCAATTAACCCGAAACTTTGGGAAAACATTTATTGTAGAGGTTTTTATAAGATTTAAAAAAATCTGAAAGAAAAATCATGTTCCAAAAGTTTTTTTGCAGAATTTTCAAAAATGTCCAAAACACGAAAAATGGCAAATTTTCTTTTAAATGACCCGTGTATCAAAACCACGGAGTAGAAACAGTGCTTATGACGATTTTTCGTTAAATACAGTTGAGTTCTTTATTTTTTAAGAAGTGGTCTGCAATCCTAGACCGGTAAAGCTCGGTGGTTGAGACATTTGGAGTTTTGAAGTTCAAATAACTGTAAAACGGTTGATTTTTGTGAAAATCAGTATCGGTTTGCGTGAAACTAAGTAAAGATCCTGATGCAAACTCTAAATCAGGTTATGAAAACCTTCAAATGTCGAATGTGGAAGCTCTGAAATTGAAATCTCAAACGTTCCGGGGTGAAAATTTCATATTTATTGGAAACCCTTGTTATTTGAACATCTGTTAGTCTTCATTAGAATTGATCAATTCAGCAATTAAAAGAAAGTAATTACCATGAAAAAGATAATTATCAAGTTCATTTTGTTTCCTGATGAACTTGCTGGACCTTCAATGCTATCTCCAGAAGTCGTTGCATCTCCAATCGCTGGAACTCCAATAATATCTGCATACTTGCTAGTCGGTGGAATCGTGGCGTTATTAATTTTGTTATGTTCATCAAAGACAAAACCTCTGAAGTTACGGTTTCTCATAGATGCACAAGCACCGCGTGCTTCTATCTGCTTCCCCGCCAACTGAGAGCCTCTCTTAGTCTTCGGAATTTTCTTGGAGCATTTAAAAGATTTTGAGCAACAAATTGTATCGAGACTGGGCCAAAAAAGGAGGCTATGAGGATTATCATAGCCGTGATATATGTTCCATTCATGAATGTACTCCGATGTAACATCATTACGTCTGAGAAGAATGAGTCGAAATTCACTCTCTCCACTTTGAATGTGTTCACATGCATCAAGTTTGCTAACTTTCTGTTCACACTTCATATCATACTCCTGAAAATTTTCATTATATAGAAAAACCATCTTAACTACGCACCAATGTCTCAAACTCTATGCCAATCTTTTTTGCTATTTCTTGACGATCTTTGTTCAATGCGTCCAGTAGTTTTTGTCTTTCATCTTGACTCAATGTCTGGATTTTATGATTGTCACAGACAACAAGACATGCTAAAAAGATTTTATTTTTGAAGATCAGTTTTAAGATACGTACCGTGGTAGAGCCCAAGAAGTGCAGGGATGAGCAGTTTCATAGGGAAGTTGTCACCAATTTGTTTTCCAAAGCTAGTCAGAAACGGGATTGAATCGATTTCTAGTCACAGAGGTCACAGAGTGAACTTTTTGGTAGGGTCGTCACGTCAATTATTTTATATCATGAATGGAATACAGTATCGGCCAAAAATATATAATACTTTTCCTTTTTCAGCGAAAAATGCCCAACTTTGAGAGTTTGTTACGGTATCACTGATTCTCCCGTAACGTTAATTTTTAATGGATCATACAAATCAAGTGTAAAACTTTATTTGTGTAGTTGACAACTTTTATGTATTGTCACTCCCTGGGAAGTTACATATCTTAAAAGTAATTTCTCTCAAATCGCCCAACTTCTGTGAAAAATAGTGCTGTTTTTGAGCTGTCGTTTTGAAATGACCATAACTCTCTAGGTAGTGTTCGTACAAAAAAGTTGTCAACTACAAAAACGAAATTCCATTTTTGATCTGTATGATCCATAAAAAATGTACATGATGGGACAATCACTGATACCATGGTACACCCTCGAAGTTAAGCATTTTCAACTGAAAAAAGCAAAATATGATATTATTTTAGCCGGCGCTGTAAATGTTTAGGCAGAGGGTTTTGAATATAGACGTGCTGCTAATTGAGTTACAATGTTTAAAATGACTAAACTTGGAAAAGGGTTCCAGGTCTTTAGGACTTTACAGTTCCTTCCCTAGGAATCGATAACATCTTTAACTCCAATGATATCCCAATATTTGCTTGTCGGTGGTAACTGAGAGGTTCTTATTTTATCCGTTTCAGATTTTATTGCCTCACACTCTTCCTCAGCTTTAAATACGGGTTTTCAGCCAGCTCAGGGATTCGAGACTTTCCAGGAACAGTCGTAGAGCGCTTCAATAATTTCGAGCTGGGTTTTTTTGCGTGAAAAGGTCATCATGATAAACTTCACGTCTCGACAACTTGTTGGCTTTGAAAGATTTGTTACCTCGAATAAAAACTGGTACAAATCAAAACTAGCAACTTGCGATCTTTTGGCTACAAGTTGACGAGAATCGTCCATTTGATTCTACTTTGTCAAGAAGAAACATTTAAAACCAACTGCCCACTTTATTCTATAACCAATTTTTTGTCATATTTCAGAATCGCTCAGAAAACAAAAAGATCACTAATTGTCCCACAAATCAGTTCGATCTTTCTTCAGAATCCGACGACACTCTCCTTTTTGCGAAAGAACTGTTTGAAGAACGATTTCGAGTCCAGCGAATTGAGTCTCCACCATTGCCAAGTTGACTTGAGTGAAGTCGAATGTCTGAAACGTTTTTGAAATACAGAAGGGCTCATTTGCGGTGCAAAACTAACCTTCTTGGCCTCCCGCCCTGGAGTTACATACTCTTTCGGAATAAAAACCTTCAATGGCTCGGAGCATACCAACTTATCCCCAGTTTCCTTATCATTCCACCATTGCTTTTCTTTACACCAATTAATCATGTAGAAGTAGGGCTTTGGAGGAAAGTACTGAACGGAAATGTTTTAGGTCGTTCTTTTTTCTCAAGGGGAGATCAAAACTCACATCATCCCTCACTGTAGCCTTCATCTCAAAATAGCCATTCTCATCGGTTGTCACAGTAGTCGCCCAGCTGTCTGCCATTACTAAAAGTCAAAATTAAAACTTTTTTCCCTTTTTTCCCATCTGCTTGACATACTGTAATTCTTCTCCCAAACCTCCACTTTCTCATGTTGATAGATCGACTCATTGCAGTAGAGGGTACCGGTCAGGTGGACGGATGCATAGGGTTCATGAGCACATGAGATTTGACCAATCAGAAGGAGAAGGAGTATCGGATAAATCATTATCAAGCGGGAATGCATTTCAAACTAATAAAATCGAGGAATAAGGGCAAGGGAGAAGGGAGAGGTCACGCGATTTATTAGTCTCACGTCACTCCTAAATTCCCAAATTAAGACCAAAACAAACTATTTTATTCTTAAGTTGATCCTCAAGAGAGGCAAATCTTTAAAAGTACAAGTAAACAGTTCAAGTAAGTTTTCAAGCAGTAGAGCCAGAACTTTTAGTGGTATTCTTCTTGTTTTTCTTTCCTTTCTTCGCTTTTTTCGCTTTGCCAGTTTTAGTAGTGGATGCGTTAGTACTTCCAAAAGATCCAGTACTCTCAAAACTTCCAGTCGTGGTCCCCGTCTTCTTATTCTTTTTGGCTTTCTTTTTCTTTCCTTTTCCAGCTTCTGCAGTCGACAATCCATCATTCAACGAGCTCTTCTTTCTTCTGCAGACGAAACAAATCAAGAGCATGAGAACCAGTCCGAGGAACGATCCACCCAAAAATGCTCCAAAAAATATACCCATCGGGAACGAGGCAGTGTGTGTTGTTGCAGCAGCAGTTGTTGTGGTTGTTGTACGAAGAGTAGTGGGAAAACGGAAGGAGGCACCGGCATTACAAATTGAGACTGAAAAATGGGTTGATAGATGTTTGATCACTATGACAACTCGTACATCCTTGTGTATTATCGCAAAAAATCACATGTCCATTGCTCACATACGTGTCACAGAGAGTGGCTAAAAAACAAAATCAGAGTATCAATGAAAATGTATCACAAACCATCAGCTCCAGAGCTCTGACACTCTTTCACCAATTCCGTCTTTCGTTTTTTGAAGCAGTCTGAAAACACGAAGTGAAAACGCAGACCTGTTCGTTTCCTTACCGGCGTAGGTGTGGTACTCGGTGGAAGCAGGAGCGAAGAGAGAATGCCCGAGAAGGTCGGCATAACTACAAAATCGAAGTTAAACGGGTTAACTATATTTTCATCTTACATGGCGAAGGCACTGGTGTTAGTGAAAGCGAATTTGGCTTCTTTGCGAATACCCATCGTTTGATACTGACTAGGGAGTTATGGTGTGGCAGGGAAACATCACAAACCTGCTCTAGTGACACATTGGTCAAGGACAGGTGAGGTTATGGTTAATAAACCGGAATAGTAGAACTCCCTACTCATCTTGAACTGACCCCGCTCTGGTCTGTATTAGTGACCTTAGTGACCGGAACGAATGAGTGTGAGGTGAAAAGAAAATCATAACTGTAGGAAACTACTCAAGCTCTCCGAGTGGCAATGGTTTACACCGACTTCAAGTTTAATTTTGGAGACAATGAAGGTGGCGTCATGAGTGTGTAAGTTGTTCTTTCTGAGTAGGAGTCTCATCTATAATTTAAAATTCAGATATGCTATCCTTCTTGGCTATTGTGAATTCAACGGGAGAAAGACCGACAAAGACAGTTGGTGAAAGAATTATATTGAGAAGTTGTTAACTATTTTCAGAGTGTTTGAAAGACACTTTCGGTAGACTGGAGGACGATTGCCGTAATGATCCAACTGGCGGAGGCCGTATGTCTTTAGCAGATAACCGTTGATGAATGAACATATTTATTTTATTACAGATTGTAAAAAAGTTTTGGATCATGCTGCTTCAACTGCTTGTGGCGTTCTTCAGAACTGTGAGTTTTCCGATTTCTTCTCGCAGCTTGAAACAAAAAGTGTTCCAGATGGGTTTTGCAAAGGTCGCCCGATTACATCATTTGAGACAACTGAGACTCCAACTACTACTGTTACAACAACTCATCAGACTGTGACGGACGCTCCATTCCCTACTGGAGCAGTAATCGGAGGTGTTTTGCTCGGAGCACTGTTCTCTATTATTGCTATGACCCTGATTTTCTGTCTTTGCAAGAGAAAAGGTTCTCCAGGTGACGAGAAGAACAAAGTCGGTACAACCACTGACAGCTTTGGGTCCTCGGGAACTACCAATATGAGCACCTCGGGTGGTTCCACTTCTACTTCAGGAAAAAAGAAGAACAAGAAGAATAAGAAGAAGAAGGAAAAGAAGGCGAAAAAGGGAAAGAAGAGTGGAACAACTACGAAAAGTACTACTCAAACCAATACTGCATCAGCATATTAGCCGTTTTAACTTGTTTACTCGTTTTAATTTCTCCGAAATGACGTATGTCATGTTCTGGTTGCACTTGGAAATAAAATTGATTTGAATATTAACTCTCTATTTTCATTTGATTGATCACATTATGCATATTCGTATGATTTAAATCAGAAATTGTTACAGTGTCAGAATCTGTAATAACTTTGAGTGTGCCAGGGTGAAACTAACTGTCCCACAAAATAACTTTATATGGGATCGAACAAACCAAGAGTAGAACTCCATTTTTATAGTTGACGACTTTTTTGCACGGACTCGCCCTAGCAAGTTACGTATCGAAAAAGTTATTTCTCCCGACTTCTGTACAAATTATTGATGAAAAAGGCGAAAAAATTGGAAGAACAAAAAAACGGAATCCGTTCAAACGCATTTCTGAGATTTTATATTTCGGGATTGACTTATTTTTAGTTTTTTATCAATATTCTAATTATTTTCGGAGGAAATTTTTTTTGATTTTTTTGTCAAAAATGAAATTTTCATAAGGGGGGACCCTTATGTAAATTTTGAAAAAATCGAAATATCTCAAAATGGTCCGTCTACTTTTCAATGTTTTTAATTGGCACTAATAGAACTTTTTGCGGGGAATACGTATACGATTTAAAATTTGAGGATTTCTAGAGAGAATTTCCGAGAAAAGTTGAAAAACCATGAAAATGAAATTTAACTGAACGGTTTCTGGGGTGTCTGGGGGGCTGGAAATTTGTGTGGAGGTAATCAAAAACATATCTAACATGTTACAAAAGTTTCCCGATGTCATCTGGAAAATTTAAATTTTTATGAATTTTTGGGTGAAAAGTCAATCATTGTGCATATTTTCCTAGGATGACGTCACAGGGGACTGGTGACATATTTTTTGTAAATCCCTACCATAGGACATATGCTGTGAAAAGAGTTCGGATTGAAACTACTTTTTGCAACTGTGCCAAGGCCTCTTCTTTCAGACAACGCCTCTTAATATTACACACTCTCAAAGTTTTCAACCGAAAAAGGCAAAATATGATATCATTTTGACCGGGAACATCTGTTTCATAGAAGCACTCTCTATGTGATTGAAGTAATTTCTTTCTCAACCGATTTCCGGTGTCAACTAGAAAAAAATGTTTTGATCTACAAATAAACCACAGAAACAGTTGCATCTAACTCTCAAAGATAGAAAAACTCTACAAAAACGAAAAAGTGGCATCTAATTTAAATGAACATTGCTGTATGTCATACTTGCAAAATATCGGCCCGGCCCGGCTCGGCCCGTCGGCCCGGCCCGGGCCGGTAGAGAAAGTTGCCGGCCCGGCCCGGCCCGGTCGGCCCGGAGTCAAAAAATGAGCACAATTTTTTCACAAAATTTTTTGAAATTTTCGTCAAAAATAGTCAAAAATCCTATGTAAACTTGAGTTTTATCGATATGTAAAAACATAGTCGAAAATTCGACTTTTTTGCGAAAAAATCAAAAAATTTTCAAAAAAATTCAAATTTTCAAATTTTTGTACTGTGACCCGGGCCGACCGGGCCGGGCCGGGCCGGGCCGGTGAAAATTCTCAAATCGGCCCGGCCCGGCCCGGCCCGTTGCAAGTATGCTGTATGTGAATATATTTTGTACAAAAAAGGTTTTTTGCTGATCAAACATTATACATAGTCATTTTGTCCCACTAGAAAAAATTAGGCTAAAATTAATGAGCCTATTGTTTTCTGCAAATTCATCTCAATGTCTAAATTTTCAGCGTAGGTCACATTCTATATTGAAGCTTTCCAGAAAATTCTAAAGTCATCGGGGAAAAACGAGAACAACGAATTTTAGCCTTTTTAAGTTCACCTTACTTGAAGGTTACCAGAGCAAATTCTCCATAAATACTCAAAAAACCGTAGAGAAAAGTAGTTATTGCTTCAGCTCTACTGGTTCAATATTCAACGAGAGATGGCCAATCTCTCCCATCTTCTTGTCTTAATTACCACAAGCCTCCTCTGTGCTCCCGTTCTTGGATCTTTTACCAAGTATCGTTTTCATGGGACGGTAGGGTGCTCTAAAAACTTCATGCACTACCAAGTCAGACTTTATGAGTTTGACAGCCAGTAAGAAAATCGTTAACTGGAAACATTAACTAAGTCATTTTTTTCAGTGTTGGAAAAAGGTGGAAGAGTGGAGAGCTACAAGAGGGAATCAAACCATACAAATACGATATCGAACACTCCACGGACGATACAGAAGCGTTACAGACCTATTTCGAAATCGCCATTGGACTCTATCATACGTGTACAGACGACGGGAGAGAGGTATTTTACCAACTACTTCCTGATCAAGGCCCTAAAGGCCCTGGACCAGGATTGTTTGATAAAAATCAGGAGTAAGTTATCAATGAAAGCAATCAAAAAACGATTATGAGTATTCAGCAAGGAGCTCATTTTTGACATCCCTGATTTGTTGAACTTGGAAAGGGAACTTCATTACAGTGATTTTCCTGCCGCAAAAGAACAAAGACACAAATGAAGGATAAAAGCCGAACTACTTGTTTCATTCATAAATTATAATAAATATTTTTTAAGTGATAGACTTTTGAAATCATGACATTTGTGGAACACGATTTTCTAGCTTATCATACAACATTAAGCGCGTTAATTGAAATGGAAAATTGGTGTGCGGCCGGGTTTGCAAGCTGGGAAGTTGCCCCTTCTGACAGTACTTTTCAATCTCACGATTTACAGTTAAAATTAAGCAATTAGAAACGTGATATTCTCTGCTCTGAAGGTTAACTTTGCTCAAAGGTTACTGGGACAAATTTCGCATAAATAGTCGGAGAAAGCGGAGAAAAAACCAATTATTGAATCACTGCCTCTGCTTCAATTCTCCATTTGAGATGGCTCGTCTCTCCTGCCTTCTGGTCACTCTGGCCGTCTGCTTTCTCTTCTCCAATGTGCATGCTCGTCCCATGACCCACTTCCACTTCTATGGGAAGATCGAGTGCCCGAAAGTAGTTCTGCGTTACCAGATTTATGCTCGTGAATATTCATTCGATTACCGGTACGTATTTAATATCTATGTGACTTCGTCAGTACCCATGTTCCAGCCACAGTTTCCGAGAACTTGCCAAGACACCATTTCAAGTAGCCCATAAACCATACTCCTACGACCTCAAGTTCTCCACTAATATAACGGAACTCGCCACAGATTACGACGTGGCACTCGTCATCTCTCACGATTGCACTGATGATGGGTCAACCAAGGATTTCGGTATTGTTCCTCAGACAATTGATGGACTCGGCCAATTCTATCAATCTGGAAAGTACGTTTATATACACATTTATACTCTTGAAACTTCGAAATTTCAGTCATACCGTCGAACTAAACTTTCCAAACATCTTGAACGCCGAGCATAAGATCACTAAAAACGACTGGTAAGATGGTTATACACTCCTGTCATCTTCAATCTCAAATGGGATGCATTCCCTGCTTTCCAACTCGTCTCCTTGTCTCAAATAATAATAAAATGTTTAATAAGTGTTCGTCTATCAAACAAACTCATTTAATCGCCGCTATAAAACAAGAAAAATTTAACAAACAAAAAAACCGCGGGAAGGATACCGTACTACCCGTCTTATGAATGGAATAAACATAAAAATCGCAATATTATTACTCAATCCTCTGTATCCCTTGCTCCGGCATCTTATAAGCAGTCACATCCGCCAACTCATCAGAAGACTTCGTCGTCGACATCGTCGCAGACACCGGTGCCGGCGCCTTCTTCTTCGTCGGCGACGCTTGTTCAGAGTTCGTTGTATTCGAAGCCGTCGGCATCATCATCGTCGGTGGCGCGTCATCTGAATCCATCGGTGTCTCCTGCTCACTACTCGCCGGTGGTGGTTCACTTCGGTCTCTTCTGGGGATGTGAGCCATACTGACCGCCCGTCTAGGAGTCCGCTCATCGCTCCGACCCATTAGACCGGAGACGGCCGTCTCGCGGTCGGTGCTACGACGCATTTCGGAGAGCAGACTCGGCTGTAATTCATCCCACTGGCTAAGCATATCGGATACAGTAAACCCTTTTCCAGCGGCCGGTTGATGGAGGACATCTGAAATTTGTCTATCCAAGAATCCAAGAATCCAGATGTCCACTAACCCGTAAAATCGATCAACGACATTCTCGGCGAGTTAGGTGCCGATTTACTCTTCTTCTCGACCATTCGTTTCCGGAATAACTCGAATTCGGATCTCGCCTGTATATCACGGAAACGTTTCACGTGTTGACACGCTTTGCCCAACATTATCACTCCGTTGCAGATTTTGATCGCGAGAAGGAGGAGCCAACCGATTACTGAAAATGAGAGGGGGGCTTCAAATCTAAAGTTTCTTTTGTTTTAAGCCACACATCTCAAAAGTGGGCGGAGCTATCCAAAAGTTGTCAACTACAAAAATGATCAGCATCAATTTCTCTATGACTTTGTAGTTGACCACTTTCTGATATCTCTGCAAGAAAGAGACGCAGACAGTAAGGCACTCTCTACTATCTCTCTCTCCCTCCTAGCATCTTTCAAGTCGCATATCTCAAAAGTGGGCGGAGCTATCAAAAAATTGTCAACTAGAAAAATGATCAACATAAAATTCTCTATGACCTATTAGTTGACTACTTTTAGATATCTCTGCAAGAAAGAGACGCAGACAGTCAGACTTCTCTACTATCTCTCTCTCCCCTAGCATCTTTAAAGGCGTATATCTCAAAAGTGGGCGGAGCTATTGAAAAGTTGTCAATTACAAAAATGTAGCCCTGTGTCTGGTCTTTCAGAAAAATATAATTTGGGCCCATCTTCTACTAACCAAAAATCATAATGGATCCCCAATTATCGAGAGTGAATGTCTGACTCAACACTCGAATAATCATGATCGATAGTGGAATCGGAATGAATCCCATCCGTCTCGCAACTTGATCCGAATAGTCACTGAATGCACTCTGATCTCTACTCCGAATCACATCGAACGCTATCGTTATCGTGAAATCTTTGTACACTTCCGAGTTGATTTCGTTGAATTTCGTGATGAACGCGTGTTTGAGCCAATCGACGAAATACTCACATCCCACTACCATTATCTGGAAATTGGGTGGTGATTAGGGGCAATTAGGGGTAATTAGAGAGAGGGGGTGTAAATTAGGAACATGGGATTCTGTCTGTCGGTGTGTCTGATTGTCCACGTTTGTCTAAATTAAGTTTCCGCCCAGCTAACTCGCCAAAAAACGCAAAAATTGGTTTTTCGTTTCAAAATGTATGAAAAGCTTCTGAAAAATGGGCGGAGTCATGAAATTCTCGATTTTCAGCTGTCTCACTGGTTGAAAATGTATGTTTTCTGTCTGTCTGTCTGTCTGTTTGTCCGGATGTCTGTATATTTCTATATAGCTTCCTAGGGCGCATTCCGCACAACTTAGATAGCCAAAAAAAACAGAAATAGTTATTTCGTTTCAAAATTTATGAAAACCTTCTGAAAATTCACGATTTTCAGCTATCTCACTGGTTGAAAATCTATGCTTCCTGTCTGTCTGTATGTCCAGATGTCTAGATTCCTTATTTCTGTCAAATTTTGAAATCTATACATTGTTCTGTATCAAATTCCGAATTTTTGGATTGAAAATAGCCGGAAAATTGTCAAAATAGTTTGGAATTCACCAAAAATCTGCTTAAATTGGCTAAAAATTTGCAGTTTGGGTAAAACAAATCGATTTGGAACATCGAAAACCGCCAGAAATTAAGGAAATGGCACAAAAAAGGCATTTCTCGTTAAAAATCTGTTCAAAGCTATTGAAAATAACTGAAAATGCGGCGAAAATCAAGAAAAAAAAATGGATTTTTATCAGGAAAATGTCAAATTCGATGATTTTTCGTTTCGAAATTTACGAAAAGCTTATGAAAAGATGGGCGGAGCCTAAGAAAGACCACTGAAGGTCTGTATGCTTCTTGTCTGTCTGTCTGCGTGTCCAGGTGTCCAGATTCCCGATTTATGGAATCTAGACATTGATTGTAATGCAATTTTTGTGATTTTTGTCTGTCTGTGTGCCTGTTTTTCCGAATTTCCAGCTGTTCCTCGGTATCTACTCACAATATCCGGCACCATCTCTGCAAACGAGTCGATATTCCAATTCACGGCCGTCATATTCCTAATCATCACAACAAATAGCAATGCATAGATATGGAATCTCTCTCTAACATCACTACAAGCCATCTGGAATAGATTTGCCTTCGCAAATTTCTTGAAGACGGCTCCTTTCAACTCGACGAAATTATTGCTCATCATAATAGCCAGAACTGTTTGATTATGAGAATTAAAGGCGACATTGAGTACAGTTGCCTGAAGAATGACTAGAAATGAGTGAATTGTCGCGTAGACGATGGCAACGATGAGATGGAGAGTAGTGCGGACGATATGGCCGGGTGAGACACGTTTCTCTGAGTTGGCTGTGAAGAGGAGCGCGTCGAACATGTCCTGTAAGAGGAAGGATGATTAAGGGACGAGGGAAAAGCAAAAAATTTAGCATTTTTGAAACTTCTGAATATTTGTTAGCTCACCCCAGTTCTTACAAAGTTGTAAGAAGCGTGCCGTGCAAATATGATTTTTGGTATTCTTTGCACTCAAAAAAGCCAATTTTTGAACCAAATACTGAATCTTCCTGTATTGTAAGCCGGATTTTTAGCATTTTTATCAACAAATTCTGTCCGTCACGTAACTCGCTTCAAAATGACACTCTAACCCATCCCGCGGTACAAAAAAGAATCCTGTATCATATCAGAGGCATAGACCTCGCTGAGATCTACATTTCGGTATATTTTTGGATTCATAATATGCATTTTGACGCGAGTTACATGCCGGATAAGATTTGTTGATAAAAATGCTGAAAATTCGTCCGAAAATATCGAAAAAATCAGTTTTTAGTTCAAAAATTGACATTTTTGAGTGCAAAAAATTCTATAAATCTTATTTTCCATTCGGAAAGCGCATTTATGCGGTACGGCACGTAACTCGCTTCAAAATTAATATTCTGAGCTAAAAAATATACCGAAATGTAGCTCTCAGCAAGGTCTATGTCTCTGATATGATACAGGATTCTTTTTTGTACTGCGGAAGTGTCATTTTCACCTTTTTTGACACTCTAACCATGCCAGCGGTACAACGTTTCATACCAGAGGAATAGACCTCGCTGAGATCTACATTTTGGTATATTTTTCGTTTCGAAATATTAATTTTGCAGCGAGTAACATGCCGGATAAGATTTGTTGATAATAAATCTGGAAATCCGGCTAAAAATTCCGATTTTTCCATTTCCAGACGCTCAGATCTTAAAAATTCGATGTTTCTGAATGCAGAACGCTCCCAAGGTGCGCCAGGCAAAACAAATGAAGCTAAAATAACGGGATTCTTCAAAATCCGACTATTTTAGTTGTATGGCGCGCCAGACCCCAATTTTTGGTCTGGTTTTGACGGTTTCAGCTAAAAAAACATCGAAAAATTCAGTTTTTTCTTAAAAATCATAAATATTCCTTGTTGTTCTCACCTGTCCCAAACTACTAAACAATCGATCGGCGACCTCCAACATATTATAGAAAATATACAATTTGATAGTTCCCTGACTGCGTACTTGATGATATAGAAATGATGAATCTGAAACTTGATGGGGGTGCTCTTCTAATAGAGGTCGAAACCTACCAATCTCTCTAATTAACATAGAAGCGGCGAAGATAATCAGGACTTTTAGGAAATCACAAGTCTCTGCAGATGTCCATCGTTTCACACGGAGTAAGGCACCGAATATTGACATCTGGAATTCAAAAAATGACTGAAAATCTGGATTCTACGGGATTTTTGGGCCGAAAATCGCGGTTTTTTGAAATCGTTTATTTCAGCCTTTTTACGTTCAAAAATCGCTTGGAACCCGGATTTTTAGTCTATACTACGGGATTTTTGAGCTCAAAATCCGATTTTTACGTTGAAATCGAGATTTTTAATCTAAAAACGTGGCTTTTACGGAATTTTCAGCCCTTAAGAACCAGATTTTAAGCCGAAATTTTCGAATTTTCCCCTTGAATTTCTAGATTCTCTAATTCATCAAAAAAAACGGATTTTCGACTGGAAATCCGATTTTTGGCTGGAAAAAAGGTAAAGTGGTGAATTTTCGCTCTAAAAACTCAATTTTTGGCTCAAAATTTAAGATTTTGAGAATTTTTACGATTTTTCCGAAGCTTTTCGATAAAAATTGGAGTTTCTTTTTCAAACAATACCCTGAAACTTACCAAAAACCTGAGAGGCAGAAAAGTGAATAGATAGAAGAAGGAATCGATGCATTGAAGTAGTCCATAGGCCAAAAATTGCTCCAATTCCAGTGGAATTCGAAGGAATGCATACACTTTCCGTCGTTTCTCCGAGAACCGCGCATGGTCGTTGTGCAGGGAGTAGCCTCTAGAATGATAAGGGGTTTGGAGGTATTTTTGGATGAAAATCATGAATTTCGAACTTTTTAACTGGATTTTTTCAGTTTTTTGGCTCAAAAAGCTGAAATTTTGAGTATTAGCAGCACACCCCTCTTACAACTGCGCCCCACCGTAAACGAGAGTATCGGTATTGTCGAAATAAAAAAGTGATACCCGGGTGTTTGCGGACTCAATGCAAAATTATTAAAATTAGCATTGAGTCCGCAAACACCGGGTATCACTTTTTTTATTTCGACAATAAGAGACGCAGAGTTTTCTTCTAGCGCCGACACAGATTTTCACAGTTGTTGACCAATTCCATCATAGTAACCAAATAGAGACGCGGGAATTTCAAATTCGTTGTTTTTATATTAAAATTCGGTGGAAAATGGTAAAAACTTATCTAAAAGCATCGAAAAAGCTGAAATTTTGACTCAAATAACTAAAAACTATGCCGTTTTTGATCCCAGACAAGGAAATTATAGGTAAAAAGCTCCTTTTCATAGAAAATGTTTCAGTTTCTTATTAGCAGTCTACTCTTCTTACAAATGCGCCCCACCGCAAACGAGAGAGTATCGACGAGAGACGACGCAGAGTTTTTTCTCGAGCCGACACAGATTTTTACAGTTTTTGACCAATTTTCGCGTATTTTTGTAAGTTATTATGAAAATTAGCAGAAATAAGTCAAAAACTCTTAAAATCTGTGTCGGCGTGAGAAAAAACTCTGCGTCTCTCACCGATACTCTCTCGTTTGCGGTGGAGCGCAGTTGTAAGAGGGGTGTGCTGCTAATAAGAAAATGAAACATTTTCTATGAAAATGTGCTTTTTGCCTATAATTTCCTTGTCTGGGATCAAAAAACGACATTATTTCTAATCAATTAAGTCAAAATTTCAGCTTTTTCGATGCTTTTAGATAAGTTTTTACCATTTTCAACCGAATTTTAATATAAAAACAACGAATTTGAAATTCCCACGTCTCTATTTGGTTACTATGACAACATAGTCTCCATTAGCAACATGATTATGTAGAATCTCTGGGAAGAGTGCAGAAATATGATCTGGGTCGACATTTAATATACTAAAGGTCGTAATTTCAATTTCTGAATGATTTTCAGTTGTGAAAAGTGAGAAAATTTGATTTTGAAGGTTTTCGGGTGCTTTTTAGTGATAATTAGTTGATTTTTACATGTATACATGCTCATTTAACTATTCCGCAGTCTGGACTATTTCAGACAGAAAAAATGGAGTTTTTGCGATTTTTACCAGTGAAAATTGAATTTTTAGCTGAAAAAGAGCATTTCTAGTCGAAATCTTGCTTGAGTCAGCGATTATTCAATTTTAGCTTGAATTGTGATGGTTTTGTGGCTATTCTGATCTTTCCACTCAAAAACACGATTTTTGATCAATTTTAAAAATATTTTCAGTCAAAAAAATGCAATTTTCGAAGTGAAAATTGAGTTTTGAGCACTTTTAATCGGTTTTCTATGAAGGAAACCCGATTTTTCACGCATTTTAAGTCAGAAAATGCGTTTTTTCCACTCCTCTACCTCGTCAACTCTTCCCAGAAGAAGCTGAAAAACCCTTTCGGTTGAAATACATCATCAAACGGTGCTCGTTCTCGTTCTACTGATGGTGATGGTGTTTCTGAAACTATTTTGGAATTTTTTGAAATTTCCAATGAATTGAAACATACGGAGGGGAGAAGACGTCTGACTATCGCATATCACAGTGAGTCGTTCATCATATGAAATTCGAGACGGTTTTCTGATCGGAGTGCATTTTTCGGGCTGAAAATGCAAAAATTGAAGATTTGAAGGGATTTTGTGTGAAAAAATGGGATTTTTAGCTTGAAAATGAGCTAATTCTCGTGTTTTTCGAGTCAGAAATTGGATATTTTGGATATGCGATTGTCTAGATGTCCGTCTGTGTGTCCGGATGTCTATTGTTATGAAAATTACTTTTTCTAGCTTGAAAATTAGCTAATTTTCGTGAATTTTGAGCCAGAAATTTGAAATCTTGAGTGTTTAAGAGTCCGGACGTCTATTATTGCAAAAATTAGTCTTTCTAGCTTGAACATTAGCTAATTTTCGTGATTTTTGAGACAGAAGTTGGAGATTTTGAGTGTGTAAGTGCCCGGATGTCTTTCTGTGTGTCCAGATGTCAAATGTTTTAAAAATTAGGTTTTCTAGCTTGAAAATTAGCTTATTTTCGTGATTTTAACACAGAAATTGGATATTTTGGGTATGCGATTGTCCAGATGTTTTTATGTGTGTCCGGCGGATATCGAATATTTGTAAAAATTAGGATTTTCAGCTTGAAAATGAGCTAATTCTCGTGTTTCTTAAGTCAGAAGTTTGAAATTTTGGGTATCTGATTGTCCAGATGTCTTTCTGTGTGTCCGGATGTCAAATGCTGTGAAAATTAGCATTTTGAGCTAGAAAACTAGCTAATTTTCGTGATTTTTGAGTCATTAATTGGAGAATCTAGGTTTGTGATTGTCCAGATGTCTGTATGTGTGTCCGGATGTCCTCAGGCTCAAAATATGTGTTTAACAGTTAAAAAAATACGATTTTAATGGAAAATTCACGCTAAATGCCATTTTTAGTGATATTTTTAGTGTTTTCCCAAGTTTTTCAGTTGAAATTTTGAAATCTGAGGGCTGAAATTTATTTTTTGAAAGTTTCTGATCAATAAAATGTGAATTTTTGAGGTTTTTCGGGGTGAAACTGTTGATTTACAGCGATTTCGGGCATTAAAAAGTGAATTTTCACGATTTTTAGCTCAGAAACTTGACTTTTTTCACTATTTCTCTACTCAAAATCTATTTTTCGATTTTAATACCCACATCATCTTCTAAATCACTGCCTATCGAGCTCTTCAGCGTTAGTCGTCGTCGAATTCCAGCAGATTTCGGCGATTCTCTGAAACTAGTGATTTTTATAAATTTTTCAGTTTTTTTAGCTTGAAAATAATACATTTCCGACTCAAAATCGATTTTTCTGGGTGTCTCCGGCGATGGTGGTGCTGACATGTGAATCGATACTTCCTCATTTATTGCACTCGTTAAATCATTCGCTTCTACATTTACTAGTAAGTCCTGAAGGCTGGAAGTCTCACTAGCATTGCGGCTATTTTCTCTGAAATCGTTCGAAAAATAATTATTTTCAAAATTTTATATTTTCACCTTGATGTCGATGGTACATTGCTCATCTGCTATTTTCCCGTATTTTTTTTCGCTGAAAATGATTTATTTTGTGCTTTTATGTCCCTGAAAACCAAGAGAATAGAGGAAAAAAACTTTTTACTACAGTAATTTTTAAAGGCGCATGCACAAAATTTTTCGCATGGCTCTCACAGCGCAACAGTAGGAAACGTGTCGGAGTTCATTGTGATTTTTCCAATAAAATTCAATTTCAAAACCAATAAATGCACGTGCCTTAACGTACAAATCATCACAAACAACGGGGGGCAATATGGCAGCTGTCATTTTTTGAATGCACCAGAAACGCGCCAGCCCACAAGAAACACGCCAACCCGAGAAAGTGTGTCTTATACTAAAAACCTTCATTTTACATCGATTTTTAATAGAAAACCGTGAAAAATATACAAATTAAAGCGGAAATTAACAATAAATGAAAACTAGTCGATGATCCATTACATGAATCCCCGGTGCACCAGCAAGTGTCCTCGATTATCGACGCGTCTGACAAACATGCCAAATCCACTTCAGAATGTGTGCAAAACGAGTGATTCGGTGGTTTGAACACAGCGGGATCATTCAGATTGAACATTTTATTGTAGCATCCACGGAAAGTCATTTGACTCGGGGCGCCTGGAACGGAGTACTGTAGTGATAGTGGGGTACTGTAGTTACTTACCTGAATTATTCACAATTTGCGTCCATTTCACACAAACCCCACCGGCGCCACAATCGTCTGCACTGCGGTCCTGTAGAAACATGAAAATTTAAAATTTTCAAAAAATTTCAAAAAAAAAAATTTTTTTTTTGAAAATCTAAATTTTTGAAAAATTGGTTTTAACTTACCCTAATAATATTGGTGCTACCATTACAGTCGTCACTAAATGTCCTGGGTAGCTGAATCCTTCCGGCGGGACCTCGTTGTTTGGTAAGAAAGTTCTGGAACATGGAGCATCAGTGGTCAAGAACCATATTTTACACCAATTTTTGATGGTTTTTAAGCCCAGAAATCAACTTTTCAAGATACTTACCTCCTTCATATTATTACTGGCACAACTGAAACATTTGATGGCATCTGTGGAGGTGAACAGCAAGGCGTATAGAAGGACGCTTAGCATTCTGATTTTTGATCTAAAAACTCAATTTTTTGGCTCTCATAACCCAATAAATCAACATTTTGATGAAAAATTGATCCTGGCATCAAAAATCCGGAGCCACTTGAAAACGACAAGGATCGTGGGATTGGATGATAAATCGGAGAGGGAAAAAACAAAAAACGATGGAAAAAATAGTACAAAGACAAAACAAAAAAAAAAGAAACGGAAGGAGGACGGGAAGAGACAGTTTGTTGGGAAACGGGTCGTAAAAACTATATTCAGGAAGGGGGGGGGGATGAGTAACATGGAAAATGGATGTGTGAGGATTGCGCTCTATTGATAACTTTTCAAAGGGAGAATAATATGAATGTAGAGCTAAGGACATGAGGGTTCTGAATCAGTTCTTAGATTTTAAGCAGTTCGAAAAGTCGAGGAGATCTGATGAGTCTTTTGAGTCAAACCGAATATGTGCTCCAATAAAATACTAAAAATTGAAAAACACAGCCAGGGAGCTGACCAGAAAACGCCAAGTCCAAAAACCAACAAATTTTTTCTTTTTTGTCTTTCTACCAAGTTATCATAACCGAAACTCAATTTTTTTTCAAAAAAAAGGATGTACCAAATCAGGAAAAGGTTTTCTAAAAGTTCAAGAAACAAAAATATTGAAACGAGCTTATGAACAATATTTCAGATTTCCTGATTTCAATGAATTGAAACCGTATCTAGAAGCCTTCAATACTAGAACATTTGCATCTCCCTCAGATTTAAAATTCCAGCTTTCAAATGATATAACTCATCTGACACTGAATATCTAATGGGATACCTTACAGACACTACTACACTGGCCACAATGAAGTGTTCAGTATGAAAATGGTCAACTTTGTATGTGTGGCATGGCTTAACGGATCATCTCATCATGTTAACTTTATATGGAGCAGATAGATCACCAGTAGAGCTTTATTTTTGTATTTGACAACTTTTTAATAGGACCCCTTTCTGAATTACTGTACTCTCTCGAACATTGCAAGATTGATGGCAACAAGCGAGGTGTCGCTAACTTTGAGGATATGCAGTAACCCATGGAGGGGTTGCAGAAAAAAGTTGTCAACTATGAAAATGTAGCTAAAGACTTGAAATATCTATTGGTTTTAAAAATCAAACAAATTGAATTTAAAATAGCAACGTTACATAGTCTCTTTGTCGCTGGTACAGAAAAGTTGTCAATTACAAAAATGACGCTCTACTTTAGATCTATCCACTCATAAAATTGACAATGTGAGACAATTAGTAAGGCCGTGTCACATGCTCAAAGTTAATCGTTTGTAACTGCAAGTGTGACATTCTCTACTATACATAAATTCGGGATTTGAAAGTGTTATAACATAATTATTCGAAATAATTTTTTGAAAGTTTTGATTCCAAGCTTTACCAGGAAAAGATGCTGATATCCTCCAGACAGAAGGCGCAAAAATGTTAAAATGGCGGAAGACGGAAGTAAAAAAAATGGTTGCAAGTACTCAAAAACCAACGAGTGATTCTGAATCCTCACACCGATATTTCTTACCTCTGAACCACCTCGCAATCAAAATTAAAAAAAAAAAAAGGAACTCGGTTAAAATAGGATAAAATCAATTTTCTCTCAAACGGGTAGTACTTCTTTCTCGTCTCGTCCCCAACCAAAAGGTACCTATTTGTTTGTATAGGAAAGGTCGGTGGGGGGATATATCCTTGCCCTCTGTCTCTTTCCCTCCTATACTAGCCGCTTTTCTGTCTCCCCTCTTGTCCAAATATTGTCCGAATATATATATATATTCTGTCTTCATAGTCAATGAGAGATCTTTTTCTTCTCGAAAACGACAGGAGAAAGGTTATTTGTGATGTGAAAAACGAATGAGAAGTGTCGGTTTCAAGTGCCAATAATGAGAAGAAGGGGAATTATTGTTTTAGCAAGTAAGAGGGAGGTGGCAATGTGCCAATAATAAAATAAATTATTGTTTTAGGGGGGAAGCGAGACGATTGGGACATCAGGAAGGAGAGACACACAGACAGACATATAGACAGACAGATACCCCGGATCAATGGGTGAGCAGTGGTTTGGCTATTAAAACAGTTTGGAAGCCCTGGGGAATTGGAGAATCTGGAAATGTGGACATCCGAACAGACAGACACACAAATATATGTCTCCGAAGCGGATTAGACGGATTTTGAACATTTAAGGTTAAAGACAAAAATGAAAATCAGGTATTTGAAATTAAGTCAAGCAGCTCATATGTGAAAACCAAATAACTGAAAACGAAGTCATCATAACTTTTAATTTTTAGTTCGATTTTGAATGATCAACTTTGAGAGCTCATAACTTTTTTTTAAACGAATTAATATTTTTGAATCAATATTTTTTGAAAAGCCCTAGTCTAACCGTACATATTTGTAGAAGACCACTTTTTTGTTCAACGCTTCCCTGTTGAGATAAAGCTTGTGCACAAAAAATTTCATTTTTGATTGTTTATTTGTTTCCAGATTTTATAACTTTTTAAGGTTTGATCCTGCTAAGAAGTAGTCAACTACAGAATTAAAGAACCGGACGTGTTCTAAAACATACTCAAAATTAGAGTAAATTTAACCAAAAGGTATAAAGTTGAAAAAAAGCAAAGTTAAAAATTTGACCACTACAAAGATTATCATACCAGACCCTAACAAATGAAAATAAATCCGGAAAAAAATTGTCAGTACATAAACATAGTTCTTCGTCACAAACATATGACCAATATACGAACTCCTTGAGTTTCTCCCCCACCTCTTTGGTTATTATCGTTCCCGCAAATACATGAATCGGTGCTCATGCTCAAGCCCGCCGACCCTCCTCCCCCAGGTGGAGAAATAGTGTGGGGGATTGAGAGACTTAGTAAGTTAGAGGAAGGAAAACTGTTTTTATTTACTCATAAGTCTCATTTTTGATCATTTTTGACAGGAAGTGTCAAGGAAATAGAAAAAGTTTATAGAAAAAAATAGAAAGACAATTGTCACAAAATTTGTTCATATTTGATATCATCAGTACAATAAAAACAACACCTAAAACGTTTTTCTAGCCAAAAAATTGAAAAGGAAATTGAAAAAGTATGCTATCTCTCTGAATCATCACTATTGTCTTCTGAAGAAGATTCAGAAGACGACGACGATGATTCAGATCTTCTAGATGAGACTTTTCGGGATCCAGAAGCTCCAGTGGACTCCGAAGATCTAGAAGATCCAGAAGATTCCTCAGATGACGTGGATTTCTTATAGGACCGGGAAGAAGATGCTTTCGACTCGGATTTCCTAGAAGATGTAACTGCAGAAGATCCATTCTTCTCCACTACAAATGTTCCAGCAGCACTGGTTTCAGACCCGCGTCGTGAAGGATCTGCTTGGGCGGATCTAACTTTGGAATTTTTCATCCGTTCTTCATATTTTCGTTTTAGACGGTGTTCTTGGGCCAAGGCGGTTTGTTTCTCCATGATGAGGGGGCCTTTGAGCACTCTGGAAAGAAAACTGAGGTTTTTTGGTGGCCTAGTTTAATAAAACTAGCCCCTGAGCACAGTAAAACTGGGAAATAGTGCCCAATTTTCAGAGAATCGTTACAATCTCAGTTTTGGTCGGATTTTCAAAAAGTTTAAAGCTTTGAATAAATTATATCTAGACCTCCATTTTTGTAGTTGACCACTTTTTGATAGCTCCGCCCACTTTTGAGATATGCGCCTTCAAAGTTAAGCGACTTTCAGCACGGCGGCGGGAAAAAAGAGGAGACGCAGAGAAGCTAGAGTTTCTCGCTTCTCTGCGCTCTCGTCTTTTGCTAGCTTCAACCACCTGTATCTCAAAAACGTGAAAAGCTATCAAAAAATTGTAAACTACAAAAATGAAGTTTTAAATTAGGGGAAAAGTACAAACTTGAAAAATTTGACTTGAAATTTGATATTAGTTACCTTTGCTTCATCTCGCTCAACTGTCTCATATACTCCTGTTCGGTCTCTTGCTGTTGTTGGCTGAAAACACCAATCATTATTCTCAAATTCAACTAATTTTTCTTACATTTTCATCCTTGTCCTCATCGCCAAGTTATCCTCTGTCTTACTCCTCCTGCCCAGGAACGAGGCGATCCGTTTCCGATTATCTTCCGCCCAGAAGTTATTCTTCGCCGTCTCCTCCGCTCGCATCTTCTGTATCCTGGCGCGATTCAGTTCTTCACGAAGCTGAGCGCCATGAGTGCTCGGGATTCTGATGAATTCTGATGGTTTAGTTGCGGGAGTTTTTGGCTTGAATTGCTCTGGAGGGGTCTCCTTGCAGTTGGTGTGACGGGTTGGGGCGGATGGACTGCGGTGGGCAAATTTGAATGGGATGGGGACAGTGGAGGGTTTGGAATTTGTGCGACGGTATTCTTCGTTTATCTGAAAAACCAATTAAAAAATACATGAGTTGAATAGCCTAAATTTCGGTTTTCATTTTTCTAGTTGATAACTTTTTGATAACTCCGCCCACTTTGGAGATATACGCCTTTAAAGGTAGGTTGGTGAGAGGCGAGGAGAGAAACCAGAGTGTCCGACTGTCTGTGTCTCTTTCTTGTGCAGAGATATCAAAAAATTGTTAACTACAAAAGTGTAGAAAATTTTATGCTGATCATTTTTGTAGTTGACAACTTTTTGATAGGTACTCCGGGTTTTGTGAAAAAATGTTACCTTTGCATGAATCTTATTAAAATCCGGTGGAGACGTCCTTCTATGCAACACCACTGCAGACGTATCCAACTTGCACCTCCCATGCCTCAAGTTGTGCGTCAAGTTTGATTGTGCTCGGTGGCTCTGAAATTATCAAAAATGTCTTTCTATATCAAAATATCCATACCTTTATCCCCTTTGGTGTCGTTGCCTCCTGTATCATCGCCGCTGTCCTTGTCACTGCACTCCGCCCCCGAGCGTTTGGTCGGACTGGAATTGGAGAGATGTAAGTGCTTGGGGGAACATAGCCAAGGGGTTTGATGGAGGCTACAAGAAAAGAGAAAAGTTATGGAATTGTCTGTTTGTCCAGATATCCCCTCTTACCCAAGTTCCCCTCACTCTTCGATCGGAACATCTCACTCTGCGCCTCAAACTTCTTCCTTGCCACCGCCGCCACCTTCTTTCTCATCGCCTCCACATATTTCTGCTCGGTGGCAAATGTATTTGTTGGGAGGTACGTGGACTTCGGGACAGGTTTCGCCTTGAATTTCGTGTTTTCCAGAGCGATTTTCGCGGCTTCCTCTTGTCTCTGCTTCTCTGTCATCAGGTCTGACATGAACTTTTTGGCATAGGTGTTGCCGATGGATTTTCTGGAAAATCAGGGGTCATTTGCAAAGTTTCAAACCGGGTCGACGCGTAACTCGCTTCAAAGGCAATATTATGAGCTGAAAAATATACCAAAATGTAGATCTCGGCGAGTTCTATATTCGTGACCTATCACGGGCTGGATGGCTCTTTGTTAATGCACCGCGGGACGGGAAAAATGCCAAAAAAGGTAAGATGGCCAAAAAGGCCATTCTAGCCTGGCCCATGGTAGGTCGATGACATAGAACTCGCCGAGATCTACATTTTGATATTTTTTCAGCTCATAATATTGAGTTTCAAGTGAGTTACGCGCCGGTCCGGTTTGCAAGTACGGTCATTGGTGTAGATTTACAGTTTACACTTACCGTAATGATAACTGAAATGGCTTCGGTATCGTAACCTGTGGCTCTGCCATATTATGCATCGACTTAGACCTATGCTTCTGCCCAAGTGTCGTTCCATTCTCCAACTGTCTCTTCACTGACCGATGCTCCGTTGTTACCATCTCATCTCGAATCGTGGGAATCTCCCTGGTAGTCGACTGTCCATCCTCCAAAAAACTCTCCTCCACCACATCAGATGACGTGGCGAATTCTGGAGGATGACGTGGTACGTGTTTAGTGCTGGTGGAAGAGAGAAGAAGTCCGGAAGGCATTGCGATAGAAGCAGTGGGTAGGTTGTGTTTGATGGAGGCTTCGGCGAGGATTTGACGGATGTTTTCAGATCTTTGACGGGATGGGGGTACTGAGGTTACTGTACGTTGATGACGTGGCAGACTAGAAGCTCTTGAAGATGATGAAGGTGCGGACTGAGTGATGACGTGGATTTGATGGCGTCTACCTTGATTCACAGGTGGCGCCGGCGCTATCCTTACCGGTACCCTGACCTCATGACGGGTTGGAACCATGTACTCGGATTCTGAGTCTTGATGGTGTAGACGTCCACGTCGCTCGACCAAATGATACTCCTCCTCTTCCATATCATAGTTCTCGGAGTCGAAATATTCCTTGGGAGACTTGGAAGACTCACGAGGATGCAAATCCAAATGCCTCGGAATCTGATGACAACTCGTCGATGTCGTCATATGGATTCTCGATTGTGTTGTTGTTTTGGAAGATTTCGAGGTAGAGGT
Source organism: Caenorhabditis remanei (assembly GCF_010183535.1). NCBI lineage: Eukaryota > Metazoa > Nematoda > Chromadorea > Rhabditida > Rhabditidae > Caenorhabditis > Caenorhabditis remanei. The sequence continues at coordinate 21,775,648 of NC_071332.1, read as the reverse complement.
AGAGGATATCATGGTGGGGAGCGGTGGGGCGCCCAGCTTCTTGGCGAGGAAGTTGGTAGTCTCTTCATGTTTCTCACGGAGGATCGAGAGACGCTTCATGAATTCCTCGTCGTTGAGGAGGGTAGGGTTCTGGAAAAGACATATAGGTGTGGATTTACGGAATAAGGTGTAGATTTACAACTCTATGAAACTGATCGAAATTGTTAGCTAACGTTTCGCTACGCATACTCCCACAACGTATTTACGCATCCCGGGGTAGATTTACGGGAATTAGCGTAGATGTCGATTTACGAACATCGATGTGGTTTTACGAGCCAGTTTTTTGCAACTTGTACATAGTAAACATTTTGAGGCAGTTTGGTACAAATTTACGGAGTTTAGGGTTCAATTCTCATTATTTACGCGATTCAGTGAAAATTTACTCAGTTAGGTGTAGAGTTACGCAGCTAGATATAGATTTACGGGGGTTGGGATTTAATTCAATCATCTCTGTATCGATTTACAATGTGAAGTGTGGATTTACGGAGCTCTTTTCAAATTTTCAACAAAAACATTTCTACGTACAGATTTACGGAGTTTAGCGTTCAATTCCCAAGACGCTATTCTATTTACGCGATTCAGTGTAAATTACGCAACTAAATCGCGATTTACTACCTCACGAAGCACGAGTTTTGTGAATATTGTATAAAAATAAATTAAGCCAGATTTTGAACAAGTTTTTCTGCAAAAATCTCACCTCCTGCAACGCATCCAACAAATCCGCCGTCGCTTGCAGGTTCCTCGTCACCTGCGGTTCTCGTCTATTCGACATCTTGTCCTATTTGTAGTTAAAAATCCACCAACAAAACTCCATATATACTCTAAAATGGCGTGTAAAAAGGATGAAATAATAATAATCGTTCAGCAGGAAATAGTGGTAGAAGGGTGGGAGAAGTACTAGTACATATAAAATGGGGGATTATTTTATAGCGAAGAGAGATGAATGTTCGTCCCCTAGGATTTCTTGGATTTCGAAATTGAGTAGCCGCCCCAGGTCTTAGAAGCTGAAGACGGAGAGAGAGAGAGAGAGTGAGCAAAAAGAAAAGGACGAGTGGTTGCCATAGGGACCGCCCGTGTCGAAGAGAGCACAGAGAGAGGGCAGGTGGTACCGAGGGGGGTGGCGGAGAGACCTATGTAATTAGGTGGCAAATGAAATAAGGAAGAGGGAATGAGAGAGGAAAGAGGGGTATAATCCGAGGAAATGTCGCGAATTTTGAGTGGCGCTTGAGATCATGTGGCTGGGGTGGCGTTGGCGCGGATTCTGAGTTGAGGATAAAATAGAAAACGGGATCCGCTGGTGCTCTTTTGACGCGTTTCTCGATAACTGCTCAAAAAGTGTCTGGGACCCTTAGGCCCTGTGTGAGAATAGTTAATTAGGTTGGGGTGATGTTGGCGCATTTTGAATGTGGATGTGTTAAAAAACTTTCGCTGGTGAAACCTCTAATAGAGGCGCACCTAGCGGTGCCTGTTTGCAGTGGTATATCTCGGTTCTCAAAGGAAATATCAAAAAACTGCTAACTGACAAAATATAGCTTAAAACTCATAGAATATTTCTTCTGTTAAAAACATTTTGGTATACTTAAAGACAGCCGAGATAGGATGCTCGAAATTCTTGTTGCGCCTCTATTCCAGGTTTTACGGTATCTGGGGCACCTTGAGCGTGTTTGCCTGGATGGCCCGCAGATTAGTAGCTGTTTTAATGGTTTTTTTCCACAAAATACAGTTTCTTTCATAAATTAACTTTATTAACAGGGTAAGAGTTCTCATTTTTGACCAAGGAAGGTTTATTATTATGGCGAAGACAATGATGACAATCCGGGTGGCTTCTCGTAGTTGTTGTTTTCTCTGCAGGAAGAAATAGATAATTTTTAGAAACAGTGCAGTTTTCATAAGTCTTGCATAAATTTTCAGTATTTCGCTGTCAGAAACTCAAAAAAGTTCTAAAAAGCGAAAATGCTTTCGTAGAACTATAACTACCGTAAGACCTGTAATAAAGGAGCGGCTAGCGGTGTCTGTTCGCAACGGTATATCTCGGTTCCTAAAGGAAATATGAAAAAGCTGTTAACTGACAAAATATAGATTAAAACTCATAAAATCTTCAGTTGAAACAATTTTCGTATCTTCAAAGGCATCCGAGATAGGACGCTACAGGTTTTACGGTAATTTTATTGAATTCATAGCAACTCTTCCAAAAAATTATATCAAAAACTCACTGTTCCTGATACTCCACAGGCAACGCAAGTCTATTCCAAAGTGCACACATTGCTAGGAACGGCATGACAACCCAGACACCGTTTGGAATCCAGAAGATCAGTGTAATACCCAAATATCCATAGTTGTCGGTGAAGAATGATGGGGTACCGGCAGGTGGGGCGATGTACATAACCAGGTACCAGAATGTCTTCCAGAAGACGAAAGCGGACGTGGCGAAGGCAAGGAGAAGCGCGTGGCGGGATCGTTTGAGGGCCTGGAAACCATAATCTGAAGTGAAGGGACTAAAAAATGAGACCTACCAAGTAAACCGCCAAAAAGTTCATAGCGATCTCGATAAGCATCACACGACCAGTAGAACAGGTGACCACATCCTTGGTGTCTGCATAGCGAATGTCCACAGACGAGTAGAGTTTCCCTGGAAGAGAATATTCAAAAAATTGGCTTCCTAGGCCATCACTCACATCCATAGAACAGAGTGTTCGACACAAAACCATCTGGAGCATTGGTATACGGGCGGAACATTGTATAGATGACATCAATCAAACAAATTATTGCGGACACTAGAAGCCACGTGGCTACCCATGGTGGGAGGACTGGTTGGCGAGTCTTTAAAGGAGGACTGAAGTCATATTTTTTATTTCAGATTCTGATACTTCAGAAAATTCTGAAAAACTTTCATCATTGGAGCATGTGCTAAAAATCGCTCTGAACGCCCTAAATTCACGTTTTCCCGTCTCAAAAGGAGCCTAGGTGGAAGAGTTTTCCCACGAGAATTTCTCCCTCCGTGTAGTCCTCTCGGACAAAATTATTTCTTTTTATTTCTCGTTTTATTGCTTTTTTCAACAAAATTCCGTGTTTTTTTTCAATTTATATCGTAACAAAAGAAGAAAAAACACGAAAAATTGTTGAAAAAAGCAAGAAAACGAAAAATCGAGAAATAAAAAGAAATAATTTTGTCCGAGAGGACTACACGAGGCCAAAAATTCGAGTGGGAAACCTCTTCCACCGACGCTCCTTTTGAGCCGAGAAAATGTGAATTTAGGGCGTTTAGAGCGATTTTTAGCATATGCTTCAATGATGAAAGTTTTTCAGAATTTTCTGAAGTATCAGAATCTGAAATAAAAAATATGACTTCAGTCCTCCTTTAAATTAGAAAATTGGGTTGAGTTTTGATAAAAAGATTAAAAAACTCACCATTCTTTAACCCGAAGTTCGCCACCTAGTTTACAGAACCTATAAAGAGGTGTTTGAGTTCACAGGTAGTTTATTGACACAGTTATTCATCTTAGAGGGAGCAACACAAATCATGAAAGAGCACAGTTTGATTGGTTGGAGAACAGTCTAGTCTAGTGAAATCAGAAAATCAAGGTTTGGATTTACATAGGTCTTGGCTCATTAAACTTTGAAATAAGCTCCGCCCCTTTTTTGAATGTTTGGAACATATATTATCCAAACGTTGCCTTCTTGAGAAAACGCGCGTCAAACACGTTCAAAATCACTAAAACCTTAGTTTTTTATGCACAAAGTTACCAAAGGTGCGCCAGGCGCTCAAAAAAAGTGGAAGGCTCTCATTTAAGCGATTTTTATCAGAAAAACGCGCCAAAGAGGCCCTCGAATAGAAATGCGAACGATTGGGGAAAAAGTAAAACGCGTTAAAGGTGCGCTAGAATGAACCATTGAAAATTGATGAGGACAAATTGGTGTAAATTCACGAAGGTCACTGTATTTTTGAGAAAGTTTCAAACTTTAAGCTATGTCATGCCTGCTTGCAGCGCTATATCTCGGTTTCCAGAGAAAACATCAAAAAGTTGTTAACTGACAAAAGATAGATTAAAACCTATAGAATATTTCTTCCGTTAAAACAATTTTCATATCTTTAAAGACGGACAAGATAGGATGCTCCAAAGTTTTGCTACGCTAGTTTGAATGACCAACTACATACGCTAACAGAAAAAAAAAACCGCCAAAAACAGAATTCAAATTCAAATCTACACATACACATAGTCACCATCAATGTCACCCTTTTGGTGACCTAACCAGATAGCACATAAATCAGAGAGACCAGAGAGAAAGAGACACTCATAAAATGGCGTCGCGGCGACTGAGGGCAAAGAGGGCAAATATAAATGACGAAACGAAATAAGAAGAACGAGGTAGACGAGAGATGAGAGACGCAGAGATGTTCCCGAAGAGAAGAAGTAGGTCATTAAGGATACAAAACACGGATATTAGGGAGACGAATCCGGTGGAATGAAAATAATTGAGATCCGGAGAAATCCGAAGATCAAGCTGGTGGCTTCTGGGATCCGGGACTGGTCTTTCTGTGCTTCCATGAGTCCAGATGCCCAGGATCTTGAAATCTTCTGGATATTTTATCAGCTCAAACACTTTTTACAATCGCGCTCTACCGTAATCGAAGAAAATCGTCTTTTTCAAGAGCATTTCGGTGGAGCGCAGTTGTAAGAACTGTGCCGAGGTAATAAATATAGCTGGATTCTAAAACTCTGAAAATATCAAAACTCATTTATAACCCTAGAAAACTCCGCCCCTTTTGCTCTATAAGTTTAATGAATCAGTTTTGTTGTGACATGTGAAATATAAATCTGATTAATTGAAAAATAACAATTTTCGAGAGCTTTAAACAGATTTTTTGATTAAATTGCAGGGTCTGGACTCCTAATGATCAGTGATTAAAAATCGAGGGGTCTGGCTGGAAAAAAAATCTGAAAATTGTCAGAAAAATCTGAAACAAATCTGAAAAAGTATGCTACGAGAATGGTTCCGTGAAGATATTCTGGGCAGCAAACCATTTTTGCAGGCATGTCAAAAATCGGAACAAATTGTTCAAAATTTTTGAATACTGCAGAGTAAATGTGCTTAATATACCATAAATATGCAGATTTTGATTGAATGTCGCAACAAATTTCTGATGAAGAATTCCATTTTTTAAGGTTTGCGCTCTTTCGATTCTTCTTGGAGTGATTGTCGATTGGAATACAGCTCTCGACAAAAAATCAATCGCCCACTTTCGACCAGAACGCCACGCTGATACGTTTAAATTTATTTATTCAAAAAATAAATCATTATTCTTATCATCTATAATTTCACTAGTAGCGATTTCCAGCTCAACTTCTGGAGGAATAGGCGCCTTCACCACAACCACTTCCTTTTTCTTCTTCTCCACTCCCAAACTGGTCGTCTCCTCTATTCCCAACGCTTTCAACAACTGTTTCTCCATCATCGCCATCGTCATATTCTCCTTTTTCTTTCTCTCCCGTGACTCCAGAATCCGCAAAACTTGGGTTGCAATCGTAGCTCGGGCCTTCTGTTGACACTCGACAAGATTGATGCGGGTGCGCGCCTCGAGTCGTTGTTTTTCGGATTTCAATTGCTTTTTTAGACGCTTCTTTTCTAGGATACGGAGTCTACGGGCAACCGCCATTCGGTGCTTTGCGGCTTCGTAGCGGATTCTGGAAATATTAAAATTAAGGGGGAATGGAGAGATTTAAAGCGAAAATTACGTCAAAAATGATCCAAGATTTCGATAAGACATTGGTAAATAGGGAATCACTAACTACATGACATATATCATTGAAAAGCTGGGAAAACGTTGATTTCAAATATATATTCTGTTTTTGCCCTCGAGTTCTGGAATTCGAGAAAAATGGGATCAAAGTTTGGGAGAGTTATTACCTTTTTTGGCCTAAGGCTTCAACGTAGTTTATATGAAAAAATAACTCAAGAACTTCAAAATTATATTAATACCTTGAGATTTGGTTGCGTTTTCAGAGAGCTAGAAAGTATTGAAAAAAAACGCTGACATTTTTAGAACAAAAAATAGTTATGAGATTTTTGAGCTTTAGGCTGCACCAAAAAACAAAAATTTTCTGTCTATCTGTCTGTCGGTGTGCCCGAATGTCTATATGCCCAAAAATCCCAAAATTTGGTTTTGTTTCCCGAAAGTTACAAAGATTTGAAAATTGCAAAAAAATTTTCTCGTGTCCAAACTTTGACCTCATCTTTCTCGACTACCAGACCTCGTGGGCTAAAGCTGAATATATATTTGGAATAAGCGTTTTTTCAGCATTCCAATGATATAGGTCACGTTCCATAAGTTTACGGTCACTCGGCATCCGCAGGACTAACATCGAAAACCGCGGACGATGCTCTAGATCTGCTTAAGGACACTACAACTTCACAAAAAACTCAAATTGCGTCAAGGGACACAAAATATGCAATCTAGTGTGGATTAGTCTGGAATGTACTCTTTCCAGAGCACCTGGATTGCGCCAAAGAAACGCCAAATAAAAAAAACTCACTTCCTCTCTTCCCTCTGCTTCTCCTGCTCTTCAATAGTCAGACAATCTGGCATGACTTTTCTAGGCATCCTCAGAACACACTCCATCATTCAGTCCGATTTTTAGTTTTTATACGATTTTTTCGATGGTATAATTAGATGATAATTATCGAATTTGCATTACAAATTGTAATTTACAATTTATTTGAATTTTCAAAAGACCAAAAGATATATCAACAAACAAGTGAGAATAGATTATAGTCGATAGCCGAGAAGACGCTCGGATTCTGAAATGAGTGCAGCCGCATCGTAATGAGTTTGTTGACGACGTGGCAGGGAGGATGTGGCCGGGGTGTCACGAGGGAATGGGTCATCGAGGTAGTAGTCACATAGGGTTGAGATCTGGAAGGGGCTTGAATTATTTTAAGTTGGTACAGTACCGGTCAGAAGGTTGTAAGCTTTGGCCATATTCAGTTGAAAATGCCCAACTTTGAAAGTGTGTCACGGTTAAACTAACAGTCCAACAAACTAACTTTTTATGGAATCAAACAGTCCAAGAGTTGAGGTTCATTTTTGTAGTTGACAACTTTTTTGTACGGGCACTCCCTAAAGAGTTATAGTAATTTCAAGACACAGCTCAAAAATCATATTTTACACTGAAATTGGTCGATTTGAGGCAGAAATTACTTTGTCGATTTGTAACTTGCTAGAGAGTACTCGTACAAAAAAGTTGTCAATTACAAAAATATATCTATATTTCTCATCTGTATGATACATTAAAAATCTACTTGATGGGACAATCAGTATTACCATGACGCACTCTTTTTGACCTGTACTGTAGATTGTTAGTTGGTGACCAATAAACTCACCGTTAAAAAGTTTCTGGAAGCTTCCGGCGTACACTGACTCGCCGACTGCGAAATTCTCTGCGAGATCTGATTAAAAGTCGGGCGGTCCGTAGGGTTATCCAACCAGGTTTCCCTCATCAGCTGATACATTGGAATGGTGCATCCATCTGGCTTCTGCAACCTGAATCCTTTCTCCACCAGACCTCTGATCCCTGCATCCGGAACATTATAATATGGGCGTCCGCCCATTGTGAGAATCTCCCAAAGGACAACTCCAAACGACCAGACATCTGATAGAGCGGTGGCAGTCTCACCACGCAGAAGTTCGAGGCTACACCATTTGTATTGGTTTTCAACAGGCGTGCTAAACAAGAACAAGAATTGGAAAAATTTGTCTGGCTAGAAATTGCTTACCAGTTCGGAGTAGTCGGTGTCGAGATGCTTCCAAAATCCGCTAATTTTACATTATGATCCGATGATATCATTACATGACGAGCACACAACGCATTATGCACTATATTTTTGGAGCCAAGGAACATCATCGCCGTGCAAATTTGAGAGGAGATACGGTAGAGGTCATGGATAGATATAACTTCGTCAAAGTCAATGTCGTTGAGGCTTGGTAAGGACTCATTCAGGTTGATACCTTTTTCTTGGAGCTCCACCATATACTTCCTCTTCGCAATCAAATAACTCAACAAATTCCCATTACTACAGTACTCCATGACATGCAACACGTTCCCATTCTTCACCACTGTCCCAATAAACGGCAGTATCCTTGAGTGTCTTCCAACTTCCTTTGCTCCCTCGATCTCGTCGAAGAAATCTCGTTTGCGAGATTTATCCAAGTAGCGGTTGGTCTGAAACGGTGAATTTTTAGGTGTATAGATTAACAGGTCTCACTTTCACTGCAACTCGTTGCTGATCATCTAAAACTACTGGTCCATGCCAGTCGGGGGATAGTTGACCGATGTAGACAGTTCCGAAACGTCCCTTCCCGATAATGATGTCTTCGAATAGGGTGAGACTGTTCTCATCCATCAGGAATTGGTCGCTGGAAACATTTTATATTAATATGAACTTGTAGATAAACCCTATATTTTTGTAGTTGAGCACTTTTTAATTGCTCCGCCCACTTATGAGTTAGGTGCCGTTAAAGTGTGGAAAGGAGTGAGTAGGAGGGCGCAGAGAAGTTAGAGTATCTCGTTTCTCTGCGTCTAAGCCACCATCCCGGAGACACCTAACTTCGCCCGTATCTTAAAAACGTGAGTAGCTATCAAAAAACTTTCAACTACAAAAATGTAGCCCTGGTTTTTATCTACACAACGCATTTATTATAAAAAAGCTTGGACTACAAACAAGACCGCGGCGACTGGTCAAAGTATGGGAAAATAAATAAAATATACCTTTCCATCCGATCTCCCTTGCACCACCGGCCTGTCGCACATTTGTAGCTTATAAATATTATAAGAATGATCAGAAGGAATGCAAGAACAAAAGCATATCCAATAAGAGTCCGCAGAAGGGAGTCAGCTGGAGCAACGACTGATAAAGAGGCGATTGTAGTGGAGACTGTCAACGCATCCGCAGCTATCTTACTGGTCCCCGCCACAATGGGCGGAGCCTCGAAGCGATGGTCCAGAATTCCACAAATCTGCACACCATACTTTGCTGTCAAGTCATAGTTGGAGATTGTCAACGAGAATTTTCGGTTCTAAAAAACTTTTTGAAATTATTAAAGTTTAGTTGGCTCTGAAGAAAAAGTAGACTCACAAATTTAGTGCAATTAACTCGGTTCGGAACACAAAATCTGGAAATTTCAGCTTTCTGCATATCGAGTACACATTCTCCATTATCGTTCTTTGAGTGCTCCTCACATTTTCCATAAAACGCAACAAAATATCGCATCTTTTTGAGGCGATGCGCGTTTTTCTCAATCGAAATCAAGACGTCTACTTGATCCACGTGGTTTTCCAGCTCGATGACACGGGTATGATAGTTACGCATCAGGTTGCACACTGGGTGGTGGTCGACTAAAGAAAATTAGAATCTTTGAAAATACAGTAGCTTTCTAAACTTACTTTTAATAGCATCCCGACAATCTGCTCCAATTATCTTCTCACATGCAAAGGTTACATTCAACGCTGCATGAGTGGTCAGATCGAGCATTCTGTCACATTTAGTGTCGTAGATTGAGCCGACCTAGAAAATTAATGTTTATGAGATTGTTGTTAAGCTTTAGAGCTACACTTTTGTAGTTCACAATTTTTTGATTGCTCTGCATGGGTTTGAGATACGTCAGCTAGAGAGTAACAGATAAGAATCGCCGACATAACAAAACTATCAATGAGGTATAATGAATATATAGATCAGAAAACGAGCTACATTTTTGCAATTGACATGTTTTTGATAGCTCTCCAGGGTTTTGAGATATGAGCTTCAAAAAATAATTATAGTGATCGAGAGGAACATAAAGATTAATGGGATGCAGGACTGGAAAAAAAGGAAAATTTTGGGCTTGTTACTCAATTTTGAAACGTTGCCGTGGCGTTATAATTGATGCAAACTGGAATATTTTTACATCAGCGTGAAGATCACAAATCGGCCTACATTTTTTTAGTTATTTGTTTTTGATAGCTATTCATGTTCTTGAGATACGAGCGGTGAAAGTTGGGTCTTTGAAGCGTCGCAGAGGAGACCCAGAGGAGACGCAGAGAAACGAGAGCGCACGCCTTCTATGCGTATCTCCTTCCCTCCTCGCCTAGCTTTAAACGCATGTATGTATCTCAAAACCCTGCATTTCTATCAAAAAACTGTCAACAACAAAAATGTAGCCCTTGACTCGCTCTACACATTCATATACGAATTTCAAATTTCAAGCTGTATTCAACAATGTTACACTCACCCTCAACTCATAAGTCGATCTTAACTTCATATTCAATAAATCAAAAAGAAGTTCTATAACAATTGCAGTGGTCTCCTGTCCAACATCCACGAAATGTACAGTTTTGAGTTTCGGCGGTCTTCTGGAGGACTCGATGACGTCGTGCGACATTGGAAGCCAGTCGATAGAGAGGGAGGACTCGTTCTGGAACAAGAAACCTATTAGGGAATCAAAAATTACAGATTGTGGGCTGTAGCTTTGAGCATTTTTTGATAAAAGGGCAGATTTCGAGATACACACCTTAGGAGAAGACGCAGAGAAACGAGACACTCAAATTTCTCTGCGTCTCCTCTCCCCAAAAATGAATCCCCTATCATTAAAGACGCGTATCTCAAAAGTGGGCGGAGCTATCAAAAAATGGTCAACTACAAAAATATAGCGCTTAGCGTTATCTAGATGCTCATATAAAATTTCAAGCAAAGAATCTCACCTTCAACACATCCCACCGATTTTCCTCGTATTCCAATCCCTCTATATAAACGACTGCCATCACTGCTAACTTTGCTTCCGGGCCTTCTTCAGGTCTTAACTCTTGTCGAATTCGTCCTTTGAGTGCCATAGAGGAAGATTTCACGCATTTTGAAGAGCAGGTGCAGGGTGTTGAGTCGATAGGAGTGGAGAGGAGGACGAGAAGGGGGAAGATGATACAAAAATAATTCATATTTCTTCACATTTGGAATAAGGGGGAAAACTGAAAAAAAAGTTTTAAGGTCAAGAAGGACATTCGGAGAAACAGACAGACAGAGACCTCAAAAAAATAGACAGAAATGTAAGAAAAACACGATAATAGGATCTAAAATATCCAAAAAATCAATTTTTCCTCTCAAAATCGACCTAAACCTCGTTAAAATTTATAAAAATTGACTCAGACCTAAAAGTTTTCAAAACCTCCGAAGAACAGCTAAAAACGAAGGAAATACACAATCCCAAGGTCAAAAACAACTCAAAAATCCATTTTTCTAATCAGAATGCACCTATAGACCCCCTAATACTCATAAAAATCACTCTAACCTACACCAGCTTGGATTTCCTTCAATTTTTTGACATTTCTCAAAAAATGAGTCAAAACAACATCATAGGCTTAAAAACACCTCCGAGATTCATTTTTCCTATCAAAATTACCATATAGACCTTCTAATTAGAATTTCTTTAAGTTTTTGAAATTTCTCAAAAAATTAGTCAAAACAACAAACAGAAAAACACTATTCTGGTTTAAAAACATTTCAAACATTCATTTTTCCTATCAATAGTGACCTATAACTACATAAAAACTTATACTAATTGACCGACTGAATCCAATAAAATACGTACGTGCCATCAGACAAAATAAAAGGAATTTCATTGATAACAGTCATCACAAAACAGAGAAAAAGTGAGTTAAGGTGTCTCTGAGTACATAAACATGGGAAACTGATCGGGTTTATGTGTGTGTGTGGGGGAGAACGGAAGCCGTTTGGCAAACATTCAAGGGTCCCTCTTCTCTAACTATTATTAGGAAGCCAGATTACTATGACTAAACGGAGAGAGATCAGATGGGAATCATGTTGTTATGAGTAATTGGTGGATAGAGGCCGAGAAGCGGTGGCCTAACTTTACAAAGGATTTTTAGGCCACCAGTCGAAGGCAGTCAGGTCACTAGTCACACATTTTAAGCCCATAAGAGCCCTTAACATTTTATAAGATCTCTTTTTCATTCATAGGTGCCGGAGCGATTACCTAACTTCACAATTTCTGATTTCCAGGCCACTAGTCAAAGACAGACAGAGATAGTCAAACCAAAAGAAACGTGACAAAAATCTTGAAATGAAAACAGAAAATGAATCCCATCTTCCCCTCTTCCCAAATACTACTGTAATCGGATATATCTGAGAAAAAAGGGGACCAAGGAACTTCTTTTTCTCACCCCACTTTTGAGCCTTCCATTTCTGGATGTGTGAAATTTGATAGGATTTTCTAAGAAGAAAGGGGAGTGGAGAAGAAGATTGAGGAATTTCGGAAGACTGATTCAGAGACTAGTGGTTGAGGGGAGGGGGGTCAAAAAATCAGACTGGATAATCTGGGCAAGGGAAAAAGTTACCGAGACTTTAAAATTGAGGAAACAGAGACCTAGCAATCTCAACATGAAGTTTGAAAATTGCAATGAGACGATCAAAAAATGCTGAAACTGAAAAAGTTTAGGCCACCAACATATCCAAATCCTGCAAAGTTACCGTAAAAACTGTATTAGAGCGACAGAACCAAGAAAATACACTGGGATAATCATATTCATGAATCCTGAGTATTTATGGGTGTCGTTCTATTAGAGGTGTCGTTCTATTAAAGGTGTCGCTCTAAGACAGTTTTTACGGTAATTCTGGAAATTCCGAATACCGAAAAGAGAGTCGTCCCTATCGTTGGTAACCTACTCGGCAAACTACTGCAACTTTCTGCGGAATCTCTGCTGACAGTATGCAAAGCATAGAATATTATTAAAACTTCCGCCGAAAGTCGGCAGAAATTCCTCAGACAGTTGAGGGCACATGACAAAATGCTGTAGCAAGTTGGGGGTCACAAACCCTTGTTTTAGTGTTTCTCTAATAGAGAACTTCTCCAACTTTCTGCAAACAGTTTTCTGTGTCGTCGACTTTCTGAAGCAATTACGGAGGTTTAGAGAGCATTTCATCAATTTCTTGCGACCCCCAATTTTTTGAAGCACTTTGTCGTGTACCCTCAACTGTCTGGGAACTTTCTGTCAACTCTCTGCGTCAGAATGCAGATGGCCTAAGAATCCTTCATTAGGTCATCTAAGTTAATACTTTTCAATTTTATGGACATCTGGAAATCCGGATACCTCAGCACACAGACAGACGCTGTTCTCTTCTTTCTGGGATCATGTACTTTTATAACTAATGAAAACCAATTATCTCTACTTGCACTTTCCTAATTTTCTGATTACTCATTTCTCTAAACTTTCAACATATCACATCCTTTTTGTCATTGTGTACAGCCAAAGTCACAGATTTTGAGCCCCCAAGGGCCTTTGACTCGTGAAAATTTTAAATGTCTTTTATTCATTCATAATTGAAATCAGGTGCTGATTAGTAGCTCTTTTTTCTTTTCTTTTTGAGCTCTTACTGACTATCTTTGAGACGCTGCAGCTTGGCTGAGAATGATAGTCTGGCTTTGATTTTTAGCAAAAATATAGAAGAATATTAGGTCTTTATTTTGCAGTTTAAATTTTTCAGATAGCATTTTTGATTGTTGAGATATAGGTCTATGAAGTTTTTTACTCATTATTTTTCCAATTTTTGCTCTGATTTTCTCCTCGAAACCTGAAAATTATCTACCAATTCCAGATGCCTCATAGAGTCGCTCCAATCCGCCCTCCCCCTCCTCGAATGATGCAAGTGATTGATATGGTGGATCACAACCATCAAGGAGGCTACGCAAATGCCCCTGACGACACCAACGACTTCCTCTTTCTATTATTCTGTCTGCTCGTCATCATCTTCCTATTCTTCATCGGTAAACCATTGATCGATTGGATCACTTACTAATGTTTCTTTCGATTCTTTTTTGTGATAATTAATATTAATCAGAGTAATAAAATCTCACTGTTGAAACACTGTTTTCTGGTTGTTGTGGGTTTGGGGTAGCGCGTTTCAGGTTTCAGAAATCCGGAGCTTAAAATCAGGTCGTGTTGCTGGCCTAGAAATCCTTCTGTTGGAAATAAAAACCATCAAATCGATTATCAAGTTCTTTTGGACATTCGGACGCACATATAGAAGATTCGCTCTACCTTCTGAAATCATCATGACCTAAGAATAGTTAGATCATTAGACTTACAGGATGATACACATATACTTTGTAGGTAGCCTAGAACCACCTGGTCTAGAAATTCTTCCCTTTGGTAATTTAGGCCACCAATATCATCATCAAGTTCTTCAGGATGTTGGAGATCCCAACAGACAGATTGATTCTTTCTTCCTTCCAAAATCATCACGGTCTAGGAGTCGTTAGGTCATTAGACTACCATGGTGATGCCTATCAAACAGACATTGTCTCCTTCCTTCGAAATATGCACTCTTCAATTATTCAAAATCCAGATCATCCTAAACTTGCACTTTTAAATGCTCCGATCACTCATTTCTCTACTTTCCAAATCTTTTCCGGCCCTGTTTACTGCCAAAGCCGTCCCCAAGGGCCCCCTGACTCTCTTCCATTTATAATTAAAATCAGGTGCCGCCTTTACTTCTCTTTCTCTTTTTTTGCTAATGCTTATCAGCTTTTGAGATGCAGCAGCTTATAGTAAAACGATTGTATGATAATGATTTCTAGCAAAACTACATTTTGCAATTTTACTTCAAGAGATACTGTACAATGCATTTTTCTACCTTCTCTTTTCTTTCTCAACCTCAAATAAACCCGCCAATTCCTTTTCCAGATGCCTCACGGAAAGGTTTCCCTTGAAATGGAATCAGCCATCGACTGGCAGGATGACGTGGACACAACGGACAACTTCCGCAACTTCTATCTCCTTGTGCTCCGCGTCGTCATCGTCTTTCTTCTCCTCATTTTCGGAAAGCAGCTATTCGATTTTATTTTTGCTTAACTCTGGTGCTTTTTGCTGCTTTTTTTGATAATTTACTCAAAGAAATAAAGTAAATAACAATGTTAGCAAATGTATTCAGGGAACAGATTTATTAAGAAGGAAATATGAAATATGAAATATGCAAATGCACTTTACTGCAAAACTGATCTCACATACAGAAGAGGTATGGGAGAGAGAATAGAGGTATGGATAGAGTAAATGAGAGTAGAAAGAAATAGAAGAGGTGAAGAGGGGATTTTTAGACGTCACGAAAGCGAATGGGTGACGACGAGTTATTGAATTAAATTTTTAAGTATAAATAAGGGTATAAGTGCAGGGAAACGTATGATAACTGCATGGGACAGAAATTATCGTGGAGATTTCCGGAGTGAGATGAGTCCTAACTCTCATCGACATCGAAAAAAGTCTGCAAAATATCCGAATCGAAATGCATAAACGACTCGGTCACACCAATCTTCGGACACGAGTATCCATTGATTTTCCCTGCATGGCTATAGACAACCTTGCACATTTCCTCCGTCTCATTGTGTGGACTGAGGAATTTGAACACATTCATTTTGTACATGAAGGTGGCACTGAAAACGTTAGTTATTTATTTGGGGATAATTGAAAAAAGTAGAAGTCTTACTCAGTTTCGTATTGCTCTGCTATCTTCTGCTGGTCGAAATAGTTGAAGACTTGTTGAATGAACGCTTCACTCTTCAAACGGGCGGATCTGATGATGAAGAAGTAAGGCTGGCGGGTGTTGGGGGCGTAGAGAAGGTTCTTGGCGTGGTAGTTCTGGAAAAACTTATTGAGAGGCTCCGCCCACTTTTGCGAAACCTTCTTAACTATAACAGCTCATAGTATAGTTAAGAAGTGTGATTCTAACTAGGGAAGATCACGGAGTGAGTCTGGAAATATTCGAGAAAATAGGGGTCAAAGTTCCGACTTTCATTAACGAGCTAAAAATGTCGTCAGCGTAGTGTACACCGGAAACTTGACATGGGTTTTCTCGAATACCGGGACCAGAGGACAAAAACTGAATATTTATTTGGAATCAACGTTTCCTCAGCTTTCCAATGATATAGGTCACGTCCTATATCTCCAAACTGACTCCATGACCTTCCCTAGTTAGTATACATGTCAAAAAATTAGACTATTTGTGAAAACGGAGCAAGTCCAAACATTTTGCAGGAGCATTCTTGTCAAATAGCTTTGGAGCGAACTATGCATGGTCCAAAAACGCGTTAAAGGAGCGCCGGATATGTTTTTCTAATTTCTGACAAGAAAATGTCTGCATGTTTCTTTTTTATACAATTTGGACACCGTGACCCAATCGTCAAAGATTTTTGAATTCCTCCCAACCAATTACCCTTACCTTAATAAAATTAGTCAATTCCACCGGATGCAACTCCTTGATTTGAATATTCACTGTATTGCAATGATAGAAACTCCGAAGTGTCAACCGAGTCGGCCCATTTATCTTAATCTCCGTCAATCTCTGCCAGTAAGGACTTCCAATCATTAACTGAAGAGCTTGAGTAGAAATTTTTTTTCCAGTGAGATGCAATGTCCGAAGGTAGTTGGGATCCAGATAAGTCATGATCTTTAGAATGTGATCCGTACAAACATTGAGATTCCAGGTCAAATGTGACACTTTCAATTGGACTCGGGTATTAGTCTCATGTTCATGTCTCTTGATGAACATGATAAGTATATCGAAATATATCCGCATGTGGAGCTCTTCCTCCTCTGCCACATTCTTGTTCAATTTGATAGCTGGGCACTCTCCGAAAATCAATTCATCCACAGTGGAGTCAGGGTTTCTCATCACTTCCATAGTGTAGAACACCGCAACGTCCACGTTGATAGTCTCCCAGAATGGGGGACTTTTTTTATCGATCTTGTTGACTGAGAACTGATTTCCATCCGCGGCAAATGGAACCACTTTTAGCACTGAGAGAGTTTCAGGGGGAGGCAGAGCTTCCTCCTTTCCAGTTAGCACTTTACAGAATTGTTGAATGTTTACAGTGCTGTAAAAAAGATACGGTAATTTTTGAGAATAATTGTTAGATTGTTTCGGTACCGTGGAAATTATCAAATAGTCAAAAACAGGACATGTTATACTCATGATTTCAAAAAATATAAGTTTCATTGGTCTTAACACAAAACTGGCGGTGGAATTATTGGAAATCTGATAGAATGTTTTGGAACTTTTTGATATCATAACTGCTACACTGCCAAAACCATGCCCATTTTAAGAAGACTCTAACTTCAGTCTAGTCCTGGAAAGGCTTATCACCTAACGTTTTACAATTTATAATAATGGGTTTCCCAATGTTTTGGATAATTATAGAGTAATTACCTCGGCCCTCCAATCATCATTTGAGAAGTTAGTGTGTTTTGATGAGTAGCAGTTATTGCTGAATATCCATAAGGTACACATCTGAAAATTTTATTATAAGTAATAACCAATTAGTCTCAAAGCAACAATACCTTGAATTTCCATTGGACGAAGTTTTTGGCTCACGAGGTCTCCGCTGACCACCTTTTCTAAAAATATATCCTTATTTTAAGAAATTTCATCATAGCATTACCTCGGTTTTGAAAGAACCATATTATCCGGGCCTACTGTAGGCATCGGTGGCATACACCTTGTTAATGGGTTAGTACCTTCAGAACTAACATTGTCACTGAAAACTCGAGATAATGTACTTATTTCTAGGTGTTCCAACTTTACCACTTTTGCGCGTTTGAGAGTTGAGGAATTGCCCATGGTGAACTTCCATTGAATGATGTTCCGCTGAAAAAATAGTTTGTAAGGGCAAAGCAGGAATATAAAATTACCTTGACATTCCATTGAAAGTCGCAGGTATACCAGTGGACCAAGCTTCACATGGTGTTCCTTTTCTGAAAGAACAAAAATTACATAAATATAATGTCAATGTTAGGAACTTACTTCAAGTTTTGATTAGAAAGTGAAGGCAAGTAGTTTGCCATTTCCGGTGAGGAGTTATAAACCTGGGTTGGTTCTCTGCAAAAAAATGTACGTAGAGAATGGGGATATCTCGGTGGGCACACTCACTTCTGTTGAGAATTCAAAGTGGAATGCATATAAGTTGACCATTCTGATGGTGCTGGAGCATTAAATGATGTTGGTAGCACAGGCATCGGCGGGTTTCCATCAAGAAGTTGTGATGGTTCTCTGGAAATGCAAAAGTCGATAGGGGTTATGGTTCTTACTAATTAAGTTTGAGATAACCTCTAAACTTGGACCTTTAAATTCGGAAAATTACCGATTTTCCGAATTTAACGGTTCATAACGAAAGCTTGCGCAAAGACGTTTTGAGTGATAAAACTACAAGGTTAGCTTGAAAACTTGAATTTGAAAACGTTTATGCTCAAAATATTGAGGTAGACGTTTCGAAACCTGTTAAACACGATTTGTGGTTCCCAGGTTCCAGACTTGTACTAATTGTCGACGTGGTTCTCTGGCTTTGAAATTTATGGTATGTCTGGTTAGTAAGTAACGTTCAGCAGCTTTTACCCCAGTGACAATCGCAGATACCGAAAAGCGGTCAATTACAAAAACGAAAGTTTTAACAAGCACTTAAAGCCGGAAGCTTGTTTAGACCTAAACCGTTTTCTGTAAAACTTTGATTTTCATATTTATTGCCTATTTCAATAACTTAACTTCCAATCCTAAAGCCTCCCTCACCTCTTCTTCCCATTCTGCATCCATGCTTCCCAGTCGGTTGGAGCATCCTCCAACCCGGGCATTCCGTCGTCATCATCCATGTAGCTAAACTACTGACGTCAGCAAGCACAAGTCCTTTCGTGAGATCAGAAATGAGAGCAATGGAACAAAATGGATAAAAAAGTGACCAAAGAATGTAGAGATTATAGATAAGAGAGTGGGAAGGAGGAGATTATGATACAAAGAAACGAAATCTACGGAGCAAAAGAAAAAGGTTGTTTGGTTGAAAGGAGCCAAAAGGAGAGAGTAAAGGGAAAAGAGTGATAAATATCCAAAGTACAACTTATCATTAGACTATCATGCGGAGAGTGAGAGTATGCTTCAATGGACATGTGTGGGAAAGTCTGAGTTTCTAATTTTAATTTGGTGTTTGGAAAATGTGGAAAGAAATTTCTAGACACTTGAATATAGTCTTGTCTAGGCGTGCCTGATGTGCCTTTGGCGAAGATCAATGAAAAGAAACTATTGAACATCGATTCTGAATAAATGAGGTTTCAAGTATAAGGAGGCAATCTTTCCGTCGGTTACACGTTTGACGGTACGTTGAGCGTTGGCCTGTGCGTTGGCTCTGTAAACTGTTCACTTTTGTGACGTATTATTTTTGCAAAAATTTATCGTCATTTTTTGAAATCAGTGCTTCACGAACTTTCAGAAAGTACCCTTGGTTGCAATTCGAGTCTCGCGACGAAAACTACAGTAATCCGATAGTTTTCACGATGAAACCCAAATTGAACGAAACCTAGTCACTCTTTTAAACCGTATTGACGAGCTAAATCCAAAAATGGTGATGAAAATAAAAAATGTTCATCCGATTTAAAAAAAATCCTAAAAACAATGTTGCGTTGTATTTTTCAGTGGCAATCATATTTTTGCAAAAATTTATCGTCATTTTTGAATTCAGCACTTCGCGAACTTTCGGAAAAATACCCACAAGCCTATGTTCTGTGCAATTTGAGTCTCGCGACGAAAACTACAGTAATCCGATAGTTTTCACGATGAGACCCAAATAGGACGGAACCTAGTAATGAGAGTGACGCAGAGATGTCAGACGCTCTAGCTTCTCAACGAGTCTCTATATCTCAACCTGTAGAGCGAAAACCAGAAAACTCACTTCCTCACACCAAAAACCTTATCCATCTCCTTCTCGATTCCCTCCAACTTATTCGACATTCTTATTTCCATCGACTCCAGATTCCGAAATCTTGTACCATTTTTCCAGCTGTTCACGATTTGCACCACCTCCTCCATATTCATCTCCATCCTATCCACATATATTTTTTTGCACGTGGCACCCATCAAATCGTTCGTCTCTACCCAATCCCCCTCTCTGATTTTCAGGGACTCGCAGTTGAAAACTAAAGGTCTTTGAGGAGATGTTGTTGGCTCCAGCTCAATACACAGCTCCAAATCTTTGACATTGGTGGCGTTTTTCAGAAGTTTTCTGAGATCGTTTCTAGCCACTTGGTCGTCATAACGAGTTTGTACCGTGATAGACTCAAAACGTTTAGTGAGCTTGAATGGAAACGATTGCTCCAGCTTAAAGTCCCACAAGAATCCGTAACTCAAATGGAACTTTTGGACATCCAAAATCTCCAGAATGTGCTTCGAAATGCATTCCAATAACAACAAGTCATGTCGATCTCTTGTCAGAATTTCCATATTTGACCTTCCAATCACCTTAAATGCATCCTCTTCTCTTACCATCTTCATCGGGTCCCCATATTTCAGCACCTTGGACTCTCCAACCGTATTTCCTTGATCACCAAAGTAAAACCGGACACATTTCTCATGTTCCTTAAGAAACTTCAATTCCAAGATGAGGCGCTCATCGAAGGTAAAAATACGATGGGTACCTCGTCGATGGGTACCCTTAGGGAGATTAGCTGGAATGAATCGGGGGATGGAATACTGATGAACAGTATCCAGGGCCCATGTGAGGTTTGCTTTGAGGGGTTTGTGGATGGTAAGGAACTCACGGAACTCTTTTGATGTCATCGATTGATCGATACTGGAAAAATATGAAATCGATAACTTGGGACAAAAGCGGCGCCATTATAAAATCAATAAATTCAAGTAATAGTAACAATTTTTCATTCTCAAAAATTCAAAAAACTGAACCGCGACGCGACCGCAACGCATTGAAAATATGATGTTCCTAAAAAGCCGAAAATCCAAGGATTTTGAATGATTTTCAAAATTTTGAAAATGAGCTTTTGTTATAATGAATTGTAGCACAGCGAATTTTTAACATAATCAAAATTTTGAAACAGATTCAGATTCCTCACGTCTTCATCTTTCAGAATTTACAAAAATCTGATTCAACAACACAAAAAAAATCCCTTAAAATGACATATTTTCCTATTTTTATGTCAAAAATTTAAATTTTTGGTTTTTGTCAGTTTTCAAGCTTGGAAATCTAATTTTTCCACTAAAAATTTGTGAAAACTGGATTTTTATCGAACTTTGTTCCAGAAAACCTTGTTTCCTGTCAAATTCTTGTGTTTTTCTACCCAACAGTGCCGGAAAAAATACATAAAAACTTACACATCCATCGGATCCATTTTGCGAATTTCCTCCACATTGAATTCCTTCTCCTCGTAGTCAGACATGATCAATGAGCAAGCCGCAAGCAAATGAATGACCAACTTGTGCTCACCTGGATTACGCGCGTACACTTTGTACACTAGAGCGCACTTGCGTAATCTGATTAAGACGGCGTGGTGGGAAGACAGATTAGCGATAAAATTTATTTGAAAGACACACCCAAATGGATTAATGGATATTAAATATTACATAGAGATAAATGTAACACATGTAAGATAATTGCATAATTGAGGTTAATTAGTAGAGGTATAACAAATATGATTAGCGACTATTTCGGATTCAAAATCTCTGATTTCACATCCCAAACTTGTGCCAAACTGTTGAATCGACGATAGACAAGAGTTAGGAGAAGTTCCGGTTCATATGTTTTCTTGGTGACCCATGTTCCGTAGACCATAGTGTCGTGGAACATTATCCAGAGGTCCTCGATGTTAACGGTACGGATTCTGTAGGCGCGGCGATCGTACTTGTCGGTTCTGAAAGTAAAAGTGTAACAAAATCAGAGCTCATAACTCGGCTAAAATTGTCGTGCGCCCTCCAAAAACTTCAGAATCTTATTTTCAGATCATTTTTTAACTTGCCCTCAAAGTTTCAGCAAAAAAAGCACTTGCACGGTCTTGGGGTTCCCTTAAGAAAGTAAAGGTAAGGGTAGAGAAGGTAAAACATAGAAAATGCACCAGACAGGCTGGTGAAGGCTAAAAAGACTAGAAAAAGCTGTCAAACTCGTATAAATATATGTCTCAGCTTCAGAAGAGACATTTTGAAACCGCTGTTAGCTTGAAAAACGTAGTATCAACTATTTTTCCAGTCAAAATCTTCTTCGTTGAAAAATGAGAGGGCAGGTGCACCGTGTAACATCTAAAAATTTCCATCTTCTGCAATTTTGACACAAAAAACACCGTTTTTGTGACCTTTTTTAGCTGAAAACGCAATGTTAAATATATTTTGATCAATTTGGGTTGAAAATTGGCAGATTTACCATGTCACATAGAAAAATTTCAGTTTTCTGCAATTCCGGCATCTTTTAGTGCGCTCTTTCAGCCGAAAAACGCAACTTTTAACTCATTTTTATCGGATTTTCTGGTTCAACCTAGCAAATACCTCCCTGACAAAGCCTACAGTAACCTTACATAGTATCAATCTCCCCGTCCTGTCTGTACTGTTGAAGAACTGTCCGTTCGAAGGTGACATCCATACCTAACGTGGAATTGATATAGAAGAAAAGACTCGGTGGCATATGATTAAACCTTTTCGAGGAGTAACTCTGAAATTCGATAGTATTTAGAGAAATCTCCCAAGTATTAGCACGACACGCTTTTTACAACCACGCTCTACCGAAACCGAAGGAAATTGTGTGCAAAGTTGAGAGGCTCAGAGAAAAAGAGACATTTCTCAAAATTTCGGTAGAGCGCAGTTGTAAGAACTGTGCCGAGCTAATAGCTACTCACCTTAATATAATTCGCAAATTCCAACGGATCCAAACGTCTCACATGTACCTCCAACTTATTCATTCCGTGCAATTTGTGTAATTCATTATATCCTAATGTTAACTCATGACGAATATGAAAATGTTTCAGATGCTTCATACACTTCATATTGATGATAGCATCTGTCTGATGTAGTTGGAAGATTTTTGGTTTTGAGCCATACGGTGGCAGGACACTGAGAATTCCCAAAATCTCTGGATTGAAAAATTTCAGAAATTCATGGAGATTTATGTTGTCCAGTGAGAAATTGCAGTGTAGCATTTCAACATTCCAGTGATATGTTTTCTCCTTCTTCTTCTCCATTTTAAACCTCTCCATCATCATATCCATAAACAAATCAGTCTCTTTCAGTCCCTCTTTGTGATATCTCCGCCCAATTTGTAGTTTTCCAATCAATGAATTCCTATTCTGCACCTTCTCGAATATTTTGTCGATTGCTTCGTTTAATTCAAATTCTCTGATCTTCTTTCTTGTTTTCACTGTTTCTCTCTCGTGAAACTCTATACAATATTTTGGACTCTCACTGTAAAGTGGCGGGTAGATAATGATGTGTCCGTCGAATAACGGGGCAACTGGTTCGATTTCTCCAGTTTGGCTGAAAAAGTACAATTTTAGTGGATTTTTGGAGTTCTGACATAATGTGACACTACGAAACAGCAGCTCAAAGTGATGTCACAGGATTATCTCTATTTCAGACATCTGAATTTAGTTAGGGAGAGAAAAAATAGCAGGAAAACGTTTTCAGCTAAAAAAAAGAATATAAAGGTCAACTTAGTGCACATTTTGCAGTTTTTCATAAATTTAAGCTGAAAATCAACCATTTTTCGTCGAATTTCGACAATATTCAAAATGCACCATTTTCAGGCCAAAAATATCGAATTTAGACATTTGCGTATCGAAAAATGACATTTTGAAACAGTTTTTAGTTTGAAAAGCGTATTTTTTCAGTTAAAATCCTTTTTGTTGAGAAAATGGGCAGGTGCCATGTACGATTTAAGAATTTCAATTTTCTGCTATTTTTAAACAAAAAACATCTGTTTATGCGCTTTTTAGGCTTAAAACGCAATTCGGGTTAAAAATTAGCCAATTTTTCAGTGTTTTTAGTCAAAAAGGTCAATTTTCGACTTTTTCATATTTTTTGCAGTTTTTCATCAAGCGCTATAGTTGTAAACACGTCAAAAGTGCGCCAGATTTGTTTTTCTGGTTTCTGACAAAGAAATGTCTGCAAGAATATAATTTGTTTTGTATTATTCATCATTCAATTTTAAATTAGCCAATTATCCAGGTCTTATTAATCCAGAACTAGGTTATAACACTATAACTGTCTAAGTTGACCCTGCACATCAAGTTTGTTAACTACAGTAATTAAAACCAGGAATTGTCTTATTGTTAGTCTAAATTAGTCTTAAATTAGAATTTTTCCTGGATATCCTGACGTAATCTTAAAAGTTGTCGATTTCCCAGAAAAAACAATATGTTACCTCATTTCTAGCAATCCTTCTCCCTCTATTTTCTCCTCTTCTGCTTCTTCTACTTCTGCATTCTCAGCTGGCTTCGAAACAATCACAATCGGCGGAGCCGCCGCTGTACCTTGACGTCGTCGTCGTCTACCACGAAAAATTGAGCAAATTCTGTTGCGAATGTTTCGAAACATCTGGAAACTCATTATATAGCCAAGGACAAAAAGTTTATGATCTGGAGAGCAGGAGATTAAAGATAAAGGGTCGAGAAAAGATAGAAAGGAGATTAGCATGTGATATCCTTCTTCTCTCATTCTCTCTCTTTTTGGTTTCGAAGATAAAAATAAAAATGTACAAATAATATGTACTCTTTCTGTGTGCATGAAGAGAAAAGGTTGTGTGATTAGAGGGTGTGCATGCTCCACAGGATACGAGACACGATTTATATGTAAATGAAGAGTGACGAGAGTGAATTTCGAAATTTTAGGAGATCTCTAGGGGAAAAGGGGGGGGGGGCAATGATAAATAAGGAATATTCTAGTTGAAACTTTAATCAGTCATGTGAGAAGAATCAGTGAAGCAGACTGTGTGATGATTAGGGGGGGGGGGGGCTGACTAGACCATGAAAACCGTAAACATTGTATTATAACGGCACCTCTAGACATCCTCCGAAGAATGTAAGGACATGCCGTTATAATAGAATATTTAAGGTAGTTTAATCACCTACCAGAGGATTGGCCCTCCATAAAGAAATATTACAGAAATTAGAAAAAGTGTTTCCTGATATGCGGAATTTGAAAATTTTAACATGTCAGCTCTAAGTGCTTGAAGTTCCAAAGTGAGCAATGCTAACCTAACTATTTTTAAAGTCTGGTGTTCTAAACCGGCGGTCGTGAGACAAAATTCTGTTGGAAATCGCTGGCCTAGAAACTTCACACTGAGAAGTTCGGACATCACTGAAAACTGTATTCCATTAATCTCAAAATCTAGTTTTAGATCCCCCGAATTCCGTTCTTGTTGCAACGATAACCAGAGCCTAGAATCTTAAACTGTTGTTACAGGCCATATTTTGAGCACTAAGAAAAACATTTTTTGAGATTTTACGACAAAAACGAAATATATCTATTCAAATGTGCCTAAAAAATCAATAGCTCTAATTATTTCGTCTATAAATAGATAAAGAATCAGAGAATCCATATATGTAACATTTTATTGGTAATATTCATATGCTTTGGAGGGAGTATTCCTCTTAATCTTTTATACTCTGCGTGTCCTGATTTATAATACTAATCCTTCTAGACACATGTGGCACAGAACTTACTTTCTTCATTTCTTTCTGATAATGAAAATATTTTTTATTATTTTATGAAATCTTGCGATCTTTAATGGTTTTATCTATCCTATGACCAGACATAGCCTGCCAAACAATACAATCCAATTATCAGTATTCTGAGTGAAAACATATAATTATCTTGTGTCATTTAAACATTTTGTGCTCTAGTCAGTGATCGGTGTATGCAGAAATTTATTGATTGTAAAAACGACATCATTAACATAAAAGAGACATTCTTAGGGAATATTTGTACGATAAATTGTACGATAAATTGTACGATAGATATAATTGAGATCAAAGTTGTCTGACATTGCATCCATGTGAACCGTGTATTCATTCTCATCAAGAATATGATAAATGCATCACTGACTGAGTTCTTTCCAGCAACCATTCCAATTATCGAATTTTCAGTGAAATTCACGACCAGCACTTTCTCAGGATCCCTGGGTAACTGGAATCGTTGTACTGGTCTTTGGGTGATATGGTGGCTGAAATTAAGGGATTAGTGTCGATAAACTTTCTGTTTAAACTCTTACACGTCTCCCTTCAATTCTATGAATGCATTTTTGAAGAAGTGTTCAAGAATCGGAAGTCTCCATTCAAAGGCCATGGAGGTGAACGAGCCTATCATGAAGTATGAGAGAGTCAGCAGGGGTTTGTCCATGAATTTCTGAAGTTTCGGGACTTTTGTTTAATTAAAATAATTTGGGAAGGACGTGTCAAGTCGTGCTAGGCAATACCAAACCGTTGTTGGGCTGTGCTGGGCCATTGTACTTTCCTATGAGGCCGTGTCAGATCATGCGGTGAGGATGTGCCCGTGTTCACAACAGCAATTCAAACTATTGTTGTGAAAACCATTAAGGAGGCTAAGCCAGAGATCGCTATGCCAGGGCTAGGTTATGAACGGTTTGGCAGCATCATTGTCAACGTCACGCTAGGTCATGCAAGCGGTCAGGCTAGAGGTCGGTATGCTAGGCTATGGACGTTAAAAAGCATCGTGGTCAAAGACACGTTAGAACATGCCATGGGCCGGGCTAATCAAGATGGGTTCAGGTTTCTTTGGGGTCATGCTAATACATGCTAGGCCGTGCTCAATCCAATGCGACCTGTGCAAGGCTAAGAAATGTCGTGTAAGGGCAAGAGTTTTATTCATATTTCAGACAGAATCTGGTCATTTCAGGCGTGCCGAGCCATGCTGCAGTAAAACCTGTAATATCTCGGTTCCTAAAGGAAATATCAAAAAACTGACAACTGGCAAAATAGAGCTTAACATTTATAGAATATTTCTTCAGTTTAAAATGTTTTCCTATCTTTAAAGACAACCGAGATAGGATGTTTCAAATTCTTGCTAACGGATGCGCCTCTATTACAGGTTTTACGGTAACCCGATTCCAACTCACCTGTATAAACTCCAAAAACATCTGCACCTCCAACCTGTGCACCTGTATCTCCATCTTCGCAAAGTGATGAAAGTTGTCAAGATGCAATTTCAAAGGAGAAGTGATTCGGCACTCTTTCAACGCCTTCCACTGCGCCGTGTTCTTTACCACCTCAAAGTCGACTGAAATGTCTCCAATGATAAACAGCGTGTTTAAATACTTCGGGTCTAATTGCCCAAGGAATTGAAAGAATAGAGGGCATTGTAACGGACCGATCCATTTCAGCTGCTTCACTTTCCATAGACATTTGTAGTTGAGTGCTCTTCTCATCTCGATAGCTTTCATCAACTTTGTCATCAACTTTTCAATCCCTTTGAGGTATCTCCGGTTACTGTCCAACACTATCTCATCTACCACTGAATGCCGGTTTTTGAATATTCTCATTATTTTATCCACTGTGTCGTCCGTTCCCATTTTCACCTATGCAATCGAAGTGGCATATCGTCTAGCTGCCGTTTCTCTTTTCTTCGTTGTTGCGCATTCGAATTGAGTATGTTTCAAGAATTGCTTGAGTTCTGATCGGATTTCCAGTCGAACTAGTGCAACGGAACCGCTGTCAACCACGTCGCGATCGGATTTGGAGCAGCAGCGGAGAGCGGTTCTGGAAATGTACTATAGTAACGGGAAGTAAGCTTTGTATGTTGTCTATACAAAAAAATTTATATACAAATCTTTGCTCATGTAAAATAAAGAACACAAAAAAGAGAAGTGGCATTTGATTCTCCAGGAAGACGCCTTTGGGATTTTCTATACAATTTTATGCTAATTGAAAGAAAATAGGGTTCTTGTCGATACCTCTAAAAGTAAAACTGTGTTTTCTCAATTGTTTCGTCATCAATTTCTCTGAAATTTAGCAAAAATACCGATTAAAGTATGGGTAATCAAGATAATTTTACCGTAAATTGATATCTCTTCTAGAAAAAAGTTACAAAGTATTTTCTGTTTTGACCTAAAATATGAAGATTATCTCAAGTTGTTTCGCTATTAATTTCTTACGAAATTGCCAAAAACACTAATTACAGTATATTTTTGAATGGGGAAATCATCCCCCCCTCAAAAAAATCGTACTTATCAAAACTACTAACCTTGAATCCACATCCAAATGATCTTTCACCATAACCTTAAACTCAAACGGCAAGTCTTCCCAAGTTTTTTGTATTGGACCGGTGGTCTCCAAGCGTTGAGTCAAGCCAAGCAGTCGATGCATCTCTGAAAACATTCATGACTAGCCTATAAACAAAAAACGCGGAATCGGTACACCAGCCAAATTATAAAAAGATTAGATAACGCTACACAAAAGTGAAACCGGAAGAGCACAAAATGTGTGTTGGCGGAACTATGGAGACAACGACAGACACACTGGAAGGGGGAAGGAGAATTGAAATGAATGTGGAGACAGAGTGAAGAGACGTTTATGGGTAGACGGGGGCGGAGGGGGAAGACGGCAAAAAATGGGAAAGCAGAAATAATGGAGAGAGAAATTCAAGAGAGATGAACGACGTAGGTAGGAGATGTGCAATTTTCTGAGCAGCGACTCTGAGTACATAGTATCGATAGTCAGCGATACCAGGAAGAAGTGTTTGTGGACAGATGGAAAAGCGGCGGTTGGAAAATCCTGAAGAATTTACCGATTTGATGGAATACAAAAAGGGATCATCAATAAAGAGGAATAATCGTGTGAGAGAATTCGGCTCATAATTTCGACAGATTTTGGAAGTATCGACCCGTAAAGTTGGCGATTGGCATTGATGGCTGTTAAATTCGCAACATTTTATCTGTAACTTCAGTATCTAACTCTATTAACCTATATTATCTCTCAATTGACTGAGCAGCGACTCTGGATACACACCTACTTTTTCAAAGAATGTTCTTTCATAGAGTCTTCTGACTATGACGTCGGCATATCTCTCTCTATAACAAGCCCTTTACAGGTCATCTGGGAGTATATATTTGATGTCTGGGTTTCGAAATTCTTAGAAACTCGTGGGCTCGTGATATCATCGAATATCATCGGAAGGGAGGACGGGTGCTTAATTATTGTTATGACAGTTCTGAGAAAATGCTCCTCAGGGGAAATGTCTACATAAATGTCGTGTTGACATGAGTTGGCTGATAGTGAGTCAGAGCATGTTTTTGGTTTTTAATTGATGATTTTGGGATAGATCTTTGTTCGAGTCCTGATAGTTGAAGATACCGACTTTTCGACAAAAAAATTGAAAATACAGGGTGGCTAATAAGTATACAACGCCACTATTTCTTTGATATTGGACCAAAAACCGATTGAATCAACAAGAAAACGTTATTAATAGTTGGAATATACGTATTAGATTTAGTATACAAAAGGAATTCGAAGTTGGATACTTTGGCTTTGATACAGGCCTTCAGACGAACGACGCCAAAATCGCCTGTGCGCCGCAGGTAGTCGACGTCGACTTCGTACCATATCTTCTGGAGGACGGTCTTAAGAGCAACGGCCGTGTTGTAGGAGATCCCTGAGAACTTGCTCTTCAAATATTCTCATATGATGAAATCCATCGGATTCAGATCCGCCGACGAGGAAGGCCTAAAGTCGTTGTTCCGGTAGCCAGCAAAATAAGAGAAAGGGCGATTTTTGTTGATTTTGAACCGTGTGACGTGGTCTAATTTAGTTGAGACATGAAAAACGACCAGCATACTGCTGAGCTGTACAGGGAAACAGAACGTCATTCAAAACCAAGTTCTGGTTGACCCCAAGTTGATTTTGGCATCTCTTTCAATGAAAATCAACAGAGTTCTACCGTCAGATGTAACCCCGGCCCATACAATGACAATTTTAGGAAAAAGGCGGGGATGGGCCTAGAAAAGTTTTGAGAACCTTCTGTCAGCTTGTGACAACAATAATTTCTGCTTTTGACACTTGGAAAAGGGCTCAGTAGTGCAAATCTTATCATCAGTCTAGATTACGCCCGACACGCGGCGCACAGGCAATTTTGGCGTTTTACGTCTGAAGGCCTGTATCAAAGCCAAAGTATTCAACTTCGAATTCCTGTTGTAAACTAAATCTAATACGTATATTCCGACTATTAATAACGTTTCTTCGCTGATTCAATCGGTTTCCCGCCGATTATCAACGGATTTTCAACCCCCAATGGCGTTGTATACTTATTAGCCACCCTGTAGCGATTTTTCAACTTAAAGTAGCTATTTTTAACTAAAAAGGGTTTTCCGCCTAAAAGAAGCGATTTTTCAAGTTAAAATACCGATTTTCCACTAAAACGTGCGAGTTTCCGAATAAAAATTGCGATTTTCCGACAGAAAAAAAGATTTTTTGCCTAAACAGAAACGATTTTTAGCCATCTCTAACTATATCACTATTTATCTAAAACTCTGTCTGAAACCTTCCGCCCACATATCTCACCTAATAAGGTATCAACGTACCCCTTTCCCCAAGAGACATTACGTAAAATGTTGTTTTGAAAGGAGTTGATAATAACACACTCAAGTTTGTTCCTTGTCTAGAATGGGCGGTTCTTTATGAAGGGGAACTGTCAGATAAATAGACCACTTTCTAAGCCAAATTTTCATTCCCAAAACATGGTCCCCGCTCCAGAATCATCATTCGACGTCCACTGCGTCCAATCCGAAATCAAAGAGGAAATTATTGGAAACATGAATATTCAGGAACGGTTAGTTGACTTATTTTCAAAAATTTGAAATTCACATTCAAGGTTTTCAAAAATTTCAGCTCTACCCTCCGCAAGACATCTGAAACTGGCAGAATATTGGCTGACACTCTTCCTTACCGAATCGAGGCTCTCTACATTTCCCTGGACTCCCAAGGTCTTCAAATTGAGATCCATGAGCCAAACCATCGTGTTTTCCTACCAAAGGACACTCAAATCACTGAACTCTGCAATATATTAGACAATCCAATTTTGACAATTGGTAAAATCCATTTCTTCGCGAAGAGAGGAGTCCCCGGAGCTCCGTTGATTCATCAGATGGCGCAAGAGATTCTAGAGAACGGAATCGAGAAGGCCAGTCTTCATGTGGATCAATTCATTGTCTCCTTTCACCTGTTTTCGGGAGAACGAAATAAAAATCGAGTGGGAAGAAGTGATATTGGAATCAAGGAGATGTTGGAGTTCTGTCGTCCGGTTGTTCTGAATATTATCAAGATCGATATCGACTTTATTGATTTGATCTGGACTGATATGGTGAAGACAGCACAGTATAAGCAAGCGAGAGTTGTCGACGTCTATAATTATATCTAGTTTCTTTTTTTGATTTCCAGTGATTAAATGAAGTATTTTTCGTATTCGTATTTTCCGTTCGGCTGTCTGTTTGTCCAAATGTCTTCACCAAGATGACAGACGATCTAGTACCTTTAGATCTTTCAGAAAATGATCTACTATTAAAAAACACAAATTTCCTATATTTTGAAGAGAAGACATAGAGAACTCAGACTCTGTTTTTCGAAAAATCCTGAGCTTCAAACTTTTTGAGAAGAACAGAACTTGTAATAAAAAACGTTTTCAATCACGCCAAGAGGCATAAAGCCAAGAGACGCCTAGAGACGAAAAAAGTTTTGGATGTGAATTCAATTAAATAAATAGGGAAAAGGGGAACACGATTGAAGACTGAAAGGTTGTGGGAGAGAGTGGAGTCTTGCTTATAAAGTCTTTGGAGACGCTTTTCTATAAATTTGGGGGGCATTGGTACTTTCGACTACTGGGAGTCCATTTCTGCCGTCAAAACCGGTTAAATGTCTCTGCGATTCGAGTTATGAGCTCCCAAACTTTTCATACGGTCAAGCTTCGGAAAATAGTGTAATGGACTCCATGTAGTTAGATGAAAATAATTTTGACTAAATTTATAGAATGTTTAAAATCCGGGACTCCAAAGACTTCCCTTGTCAGAGAATTCTCACTTTTTGATTTTTCGATTCGGGAAAATCTGGAATTTCAGACATTTTCTTCAAAAAAAAAGACAGACTTGCAAAATCTCGGCCCGGAGTCAAAAATGTGGTCGATTTTTTCACAACATTTTCGAACATTTTTGAAATTTTCTTCAAAATTAGTCAAAATCCTATGTACGCTTGAGTTTTTATCGATATTCAAAAACAAAGTCGAAAATTCGAGAAAAATCAGAAATTTTCGAAAAAATGCAAAATTTCAAATTTTGAACTGAGACCCGAGCTGACTGGCCGGGATTGCTGCAAGTCTGAAAAATGCGAGCTTTCTTATGGTATAAAAATGTCGCTGATCCAACCAAAACTGATCGAGTTATGAGCAGAACCGTTTGGTCCAATGGGAGTTTTCAGTCAAGTCTGAAAAAAATGCTTTCGTTGTTGTCCGTGCTCTATATTTTGACCACTATGACGCTACACAGCCGTCGTAGTTGCGAAACGTCATAGTTTCTCTTTTTCTTCGAAAATTATAGGTGTTGTTTTCCATTTCAATTTTTTCACAATCTCTGATCTCTTCTGTTCTATTCCGTCATATGAGTCATCCATACATTTTTTATTGTGGTTGTTTCCCTTTGCTTCTACGTCCCTTCATAAAATTCCCACACATTTATTTTTTCTCTAAATTTGCATAACCACATTCGAAGGCCTATATATTTCCTTCAGATTTCTCTCTCTTTTTCGAAAAACTTTTGACTCTAAAAGGCTCCTCACTTTTTGATTTGGTGGTCTCTCTTCTCGGATTGTTTATGTGTTCTATTTTAAGCCTTCCCTCCTAGAAGTTGTCATGGCAATCCTCCCTCTCTCCATTCTGTTTCTCATCCGTGTCGTTTTTTCAATAAATCCCACTTTTTCCACTTTATACATGTTTTTTTGTGCTTTACACAACTTTTTGCAGAAATAGAATGCCTCAAATCAAGTCAAATCCAACTTGGGAAGGAATTCCAGCTGAGTTGAGAAGGGAGATCATTAGCAAGATGAATGTGTTGGATAGGTGGGTAATAGGTCCGCAACAAAAATATTTGAATTTTTCTCGAGTCGCGTTGCGTGCGCGTCGCGGTCTATATTAAAAGCTACGACAAATAAAAATAGGATTTGAATTTGGCACTCAGCCAAGTCGGAAGGGCGTCTGAAAAGGATATTTTCAACTTTCAGATGGAAAAAGTGAAATTTTGATGATTTTTAGAAACTAAATTGGGGTTTTCAGCGGGTTAGTGTCATTTTGGGGGTTTTTGAGGTATTTTGAACCAATTTATGTCAATTTTCAGGGAAAAAAAAACGAATTTTTACCGATTTTTGGCTGAAAATTATAAAAATTTGATGATTTTATGGCCATGGTAAAGTGGGTGGAGCTAAACGGGGTTTTAACTATTGTCAGAGTTACATAGGTGTAAATAGCATCGATAAATGTTAGAAAGCGGGCGGAGCCTAATTGAGTGAGAATTTTCTTTTGTGAAAACCTTATCCGGACTCAAATTCTAACATGACGGTCATTCTGGGCGGATCCAAAAAACCTATACATATTAGCTCCACACAGTTCTTCCAACTGCGCTTTACCGAAATGCCCTTGAAAAATTTCGCACGCAATCTTCTTTGGTTTCGGTAGAGCGCGGTTGTTAGAAACGTGCCGTGTAAATATACTCGGCAAGTGTCGCCAAGTCTAGCACGAGCCTCCCACAAGTCTAGGCGCACATCTCCCACAAGTGTTACGTAAAAGCAGGCCAAGACTTGTGGGAGATGTGCGCCTAGACTTGTGGAAAGCTTGTCCTAAACTTGTAGATAAGTTGTATTGGCTTTCTCATTTTTGTTGTAATTACTTTTGTATCGATTTAATTTATTTGGTAGAAAAATAGGAAATAACAAAATAACAAGTAGTGAAAGTAATAATGGGGAACATGAAAAAAGGAACTGGGAAAACATTTATCGGTTTTCGTCGATGAGATACGGGTGCATGTCGTCGTCGTTGATTGGAGAATCCGATGTGCTTCGGCGAGCCCTGAATAAAAATATTAATATATTTTCCAGTTTTTTCGAATATTCATACATTCTCATAACATCTTGAATTGTGTAATCTTCCACATCTAAACCTGCTTCTCGGTGTCTCTGTCGCATCGCCTTCACATCGTCCCATCGGTAGTGCAAGTGGCAGAATTTTTGGCACTGTTCTAGAACGCCGGAACGAAAAAAAAATCCCGGAACGAAAAAAAAAATCCCGGAACGAAAAAAAAATCCCGGAACGAAAAAAAAATCCCGGTACCAAAAAAAAAATCCCGGTACCAAAAAAAAATCCCGGTACCAAAAAAAAATCCCGGAACCAAAATTTTCATTCTATCATTTGAATTTTTTTACCTTTTTCTTTCAATATGTGTCTTATAATTTAGCTAGTCATACATTTTTTTTTTCGGAGACTTCGTGGCCTTCGGAGCTTTTGTGGGCTTCGGAGGTTTCGAATTGGTCGGCTTGGGCTTCCTTGTCGGTTTCAGTTTAGGAGGTGCCTTTGTAGTTGGCGCAGCAATGGGCGCCTCCGTTGTGAGTTTCCGTCTTAAACCCCGTGTAACATGTTGTGCAGCAACCACGGGTGGTTCAGTTGTTTGATCTTCAACTGTTGGTCCAATTTGAGACGAATCAGGTACGTGTTGTTCCTGATGATGTTCTCTGTGTCGATTCCTGCTTGGCCGAGGCTCACAAGGGCATGCACAAGAAGTACCTGAAAATGAATTTTATGCAGGTAAAATTGGTAGGAATCATTACCAATATCTCCCTGTTGGTGATCTGGTTCCGAGTCATCTTGAGATTCAGGTTCCGATTCCGTATCAGATTTATCTTCCTGATCAGTATTGGGTTCATCTTCCTTCTCAGCTTCGGACTCATCTTCCTGTTCGGTTTCATCTTCACTGTTTTTCTCTTGATAAACTACTTTCTTGTTCCTGTCTTCATCTCTGACATAAATTCCGTCGTCATCTTCTGCGGACGATGCTCCCGAAGGAGGAGAATCTGGAGGAGAAGATGACGGGGAAGGTGAACGTTCAGGAGAGCTTTCAGAAGAAGGAGAAGAGTCAGAAAAATGAATGTCTACAAAGGAATCTACTCGCCGGTAACTGCCCATTTCAATTAGCAAGCGATTGAGCAGTTTCTCTTTATCGTAGAATCGCCTCCACATGTAATTATACATGTGACCAAGGCGATGTTCTGGTGTACCGAATCTGTTCCTGAGTTTTGACTTCAGTGCATTCCACGTTGCTTCGATCCCCTGAGTGTGGATGGAGCGATCGTTAGGATTGATAAAATTGTATTTGTGGTTCACTACGCCGTGGCCGTATCCCGGAATGTTTGAGATACCTCTGTAAGCCCTCCAGCCAGAACAAGAAGAAGACGAAGAATAAGACGAAAAAGAAGAAGAAGAAGAAGAAAAAGAAGAAGTAACCCTCCAGCCAAAAGAAGAAGAAGAAGAAAAAGAACCCAAAAAAGTTTAAAAAATGTTTCTTGTATCTCTAGTTACCTTTTACACATTTAAATAGAATAAAAACTATGTATCCGCAAAAATCATCTTATAATAATTAAAAGGCAGAGTGAAGAAAAAATGTATGACTAGCTAAACTATAAGACACATATTGAAAGAAAAAGGTAAAAAAATTCAAATAATAGAATGAAAATTTTGGTTCCGGCATTTTTTTTGGTACCGGGATTTTTTTTTGGTACCGGGATTTTTTTTTCGTTCCGGGATTTTTTTTTCGTTCCGGGATTTTTTTTTCGTTCCGGGATTTTTTTTCGTTCCGGGATTTTTTATTTTCGTTCCGGCGTTCTAGAACAGTGCCGAATTTTTGATTCTGTAGCCCATATTTGTATTTTTGAAATGCGGATTTCTAACTTACGGAGCAATAAACAAGTTGCTCCACATCAACATCGTAGTGATAGTTACGAAGGTATTGCCTGTATTAAATAACTGTTGATTATTCATCCCCATCGGAATTGACTCACAAAAAAAAGTTGATACTTGTATTGATCACGGATTCAACCGTATCCCTCACTTGACGTCGATATTCGATTTCGTTGTGAGCATCGGGTCCAAGCTTGACGTAAAACCTGAAAATTATTAGTTCCAGCTTTAGTACTGATTCACACTTACTCATCCTCCTCGTCAATATCTCCGGATAGCAAGTTGACTGGAAGATAGCAACCGAGAGCATCAAATCCAAAGTCTAAAAATGAGGTAATTTGACTGAACTGATTGTTTTTTCTTTTACCTTTGAGACTACTAATTACGGGAAGAGGGATATGCTTGAAATGTCTACCTTTCTTCTCTCCAATCGCTCCTTTTCTATATCGAATTTTTCTCGAATTGCCGTCCTTTTCATTCTTCTCTGAATACGGTAGTGGAATAAAATCAGTTAGAAAAACTCAAATAGGGTAAAAGACATTCGAAAGCGACTGAAAATAAGCAAAAGGTGATAAAAATCGAATAATTAATAAAGAGTTTGAATGATTAAAAAATCAATACTCAAACTTTGGCCAAGACTTGGGAACCAGTCTCTCAACGCGGTGGCAGGCGCAAAGTTTGGCCAAGACTTGTGGCAGCCTTCTCCCAGCCTTGTGGAAGCGAGGGGTTAGGCCTAGACTTGGCGACACTTGCCGAGTAAACAACTAATAATGGGCGGATCGAAAAAACTTCAAACCCCTCTAATTTTTCCAGATCTGTCATCCGCTATGTCACCTTCACCGATGGCTTTTTCGCTGACTCATTTCCTTACCATATCGACACCCTTGATATCTTCACAACCGCCACCGAGCTATACGTCAATATCAAGGAGACCATTCGTCCCGCCTACAGTATCCCTAAGAGTCACCGCCTTCCAAATTTCATGTGCTTGATGAAAAGTCGAGGGTTGAGAATTGAGAAACTGAACATTTCTTGCGATCGACATGGATTTGGGGCTCAACTTCAGACCATTGTTGAGGCTATGAAGGGGAGTGGGATTCTGAAGAACTCGCTGCTGATCAATGAGATCATTTTCTACTCGGTGGAGATGACGTGGACTACTGATATTCTGGAGATGCTCGAGTTTTGCCAAGCTGAAGTTCTGACTAAAATCTCTATCAAGACAACACTCACGGATCAGGTACTTGCTGACATTTGTAACACCGAGCAGTGGAATAAGGCGGATGAGATCACACTGAGCTACCTTCCGAATTTAACCTGGTGCAACCCATTTGACAATTGGGCTGGATCTTATCTTCAAATTAATACCCCAGTTCCAGTTCATATTACGGATGCTGGAATTGAAAAGATCGCTGAATTGTATAGAAAGAAAAGTGGGAGAGCAAAGTTTCTGATTGGAGATGCAAGATGGATTGGAATGTAAGTAACTAGGAGATTTTTTTACTTTGAATTCTGGTTGGCTGTGTAGATCAAAGCAAGGGCTACATTTTTGTAGTTGAGAGTTCTTTGATAGGAGTGCAGCATTTCGCGATACGGGCGGTCAAAGCAAGGCGAGGAGAAAAGGGAGACGCAGAGAAGCGAGAGTGTCTCTCTTTTCTGCGTCTCTCCCCTCCTCTCTTGCTTTTTGGCGCAAATATTCAACACATCATATCTCAACAACCCGCATGGCTATCAAAAAGTTGTCAACTAAGGAAATGTAGAAAATTTTATGTGGATCATTTTTGTAGTTGACTGTTTTTTAATTGGACGCCTAGAATTCAAGGTATGGGCCTTTAAAAAAGTTCTTACTACTAAAATCTCGCATATTTCTTATACAAGTCAAGTTGTCGAGGAGTTGTCCATTTCCCACCATCCCTCCAAGCTATTTAATTTCAGAGGCCCCTCTGTCCACTATGCCAAACGGACTGCCCAAAAATCTCTTCTTGAGGTGTACAGTGTCAATGGATTTGTCTCTGGATTGGTTTACCCGATACCTGCTAAAGATTTCGACTTCAACCATGACAGATTCAATTTGCTCTATTAATTTTTAGAACTAATTGTGATTTATAAGCAGAAATTCAGTTGGGATATAAAAACAACATATAATATAAAAACAACATTCTTAAGACGATTAACTCACACATAAAGACCATAAATCGTCGATTTTTCCCGCACCCATATTAAAATATGAAAAATGTCATGGGGTTCGGTGATAAGAAGTACCTGGAGAGTGATAAGAGAAACACTTTCACTCACAAACATATTTACAATCATGTCAAGACCCCATTGGCAAGATATTCCATTTCATTTCAAGCAGGATGTGGTTGCTCACTTGGATTTTAAGACAAGGTAAGACAGTTATTTTGGTCCGTTCTAGAGTTACAGAAAAGAAAAAAACAGAATCTGAATTCTAATAAATTATATATCGATACAAAGAAGCTGCTCGCCGCAACTAGTATCTCACGTTAATTACACCTAATCATCTCGAACACGCCCTGAAATACGAATGTCGATTCAAAGCCCTCAGCTTTCCCTTTCCAGCACTCGTTGTCGTCTGGAACAGTTTCGGGTTTTGACTTCAGATGCATCAAAAATAGGTTCTAGCAAAAAAATAGGATTTTCAGCTAACTTTTCTGTAAAAACGCGCTAGTTTTCGCCCACAACACTTTTTGAACGCGTCTCAGGTGCACCAGACACTCAGAATGTTGTAAAAACCGCGTATTTGTGATCAAAAGTGCTAAAATTGTCAAAAAACTTGATTTTTACCCATTTCTAGTTTTAAAAACGTTGAAAAATTCAACTTTTAGCACAAAAATTGTTGAAAACCGGCATTTATCGCTTTAAAAATTCAGG
Organism: Caenorhabditis remanei; assembly: GCF_010183535.1. Taxonomy (NCBI): domain Eukaryota; kingdom Metazoa; phylum Nematoda; class Chromadorea; order Rhabditida; family Rhabditidae; genus Caenorhabditis; species Caenorhabditis remanei. Next base: position 21,736,939 of record NC_071332.1, on the reverse strand, counting down.
TTTCGTTCAGTTATATAGATTTTCTTATATTTTTGGGGTAAAAATTCAGGATTTTAAATTCTGAAAAATGAATTTTTCACATCTTGATTTTCAGCCATTACTGGACTCCAAAATGTTGAAAATGCGACTTTCTAAATAAAAAAGTATGCAAACGCTCAAAAACTCGTTTTTCTGTTTAAAAAACCGCGTCTCAGGTGCACCAGACACTTAAAATCTTGAGTGTCAAAATCAGCCATTTCCAGACTCAAAAACGCTGAAAAATCCCATTTTTCCACACCAAATCGGCTATACCAAAATCTGTAAAAAACCTCCTCTAACAACTCTAACAATTTCCAGACGCTCCTTGGAAAAATGCTCCAAATCCGAGTACGCCATAGTCAAAACCGTGCCCCTCATCCTCAGCAGTCTACTCCTCGACCTCTCCCCAGATGACACCGAAAGCTCCTGGTACACAGACACCACTCCAGGCATCACACTGACCACGTTGCTTGTCCAAGAACGTCCGTTCTCTCGTGGATTACACTGGAGGGATGAATCACAGGAGAAGACGATTGAGAATCTGAAATTGATATTTGATAATCCAAAGATTATCATCAAGGAGATGATATTCACTATCGATGGGAACCCTGCAAAGTTCATTGAGAAGCTTTTGGCGAACTTTGGCAATCGGAAATTCCACGTGGAGAAACTTCTGTGGACAAGTGTAGAAGTGGCCAGAAACCAGAAGCAACTCGCTTCCTGTCTCAAATTTTTCGATTTATTCGACGCGGGAACTTTGAAGAAATTGGAGATCAACTTTTCGCAGAAGACGTTGATTCGGGAGATGATGAAGATGAGTCAGTTTCAGGGATTGGTAGAGGAGATATTCATTCGGTCGGAGATAGAAAATGACCATTTGGAGAATGTGTATCATTCGAAACAGGTGAAGGTTCAGTTGGAGGAAGTGAGAGCGGAAGACTTGAAAAAGGCTATTGAGGTAAGGTGGCTGGGGTGTCGTGGACGCGTTTTTCACACTTTTTTTGTAGGTCTTCCAAACCAAGTCACTCGGCTCTTTCTTCAAGTTCTCTACAAATGAAATCCAAATCGATTTGGACAAGGCGCTGGAAACATTTCGATCAATGCCAGATAACTGCTCGGTGCCAACTAAGTGAGAATTTTCAATTTATGTGATTATGACTAGGGCTATGAAAAATCTAATAACATAATCAGAATCCTTATCAATCATATCTAAAAATTTCCAGCCAATTCTACGAGCGAGACACCAACACCCATCGTTTCGAGATTCTGGATCGGACAACCGAGCGAGGGGAGCCGTTGGTACTTTACATGAAGATTCAGAAGAATAGCGTCTGGGGAGTGGTCTGTCGATCGGATCATATTTCAAAAGATATGAATAGTTGTCCGTATTTTTGATATCGTTATTTTATTTCATAGTTTTGGATAGAAAAATAAAGCATTGACAACAAGGAAAGAATCAAATTCAGAATGCGAAATAACGTACAGTGTTCGTACAACTGCGCTCTACTGAAACTTAAGGAAATACGGAGTGGAATTGAGAGAGACAAAGAAATACGGCGTAAGAACTCTGCTGCTCTAATGTCTGATCAAAAACATTATTTCCGTAACAAAGACAGCAGAGACGGGAGAGAGACGAGAGAAGATATGCTAAGTTTTATTCCAAAAAAGTTTTTTCACATTGAATTTGGGTTTCCTGCGTAGATCAAAACACGGGCTACATTTTTCTAGTTGAAAGTTTTTTGATAGGTGTGCAGGGTTTTGAGATACGGGCGGTCAAAGCTATACGAGGAGAGAAGGGAGACGCAAAGAAGTGCGAGTGTATGTCTTCTCTGCATCTCTCACCCCTCTCTCTCTCTTCCTTCTTGTCGCTTATGTTCAACACATCATATCTCAACAACCCGCAGAGCTATCAAAAAGTTGTCAACTAATGAAATGTAGAAAATTTAATGCTCATCATTTTTGAAGTTGACCACTTTTTTGTAGGATTGCTCTCTGGGGAGATACATCAATTTGAAAAACTGAAAACCCTGTCATTTCAGCTTGGGCGAATAATTCAAAGATTCTTTACAACTCAATATTCAAAACAGTTCTCTAACCATTCTCTTCGTCTTACTATCCCTTTTCCCATCTATCACAGTGTATGGGATTTCCTCCTTCGTCATGAGACGGCTGAAACCAAAACTTTTCTTAAAAATTATGTCTCAGGACGTTTACCTCATTTGCCACATAAAAATGGTCAACACCGCCGAGTACGCCAGAGCGATCGGAGTGGCAATGCGATGGAGCATCAAGCTGTACATCATTTTTCTTTGAGTCGATTGAGCAGTGGCAAAGTTATCAGAGAGCACAGGGCGGGTGAAGTAGAGGAAAGTGATGAAGAACCAGATGGTCTGAAATTTCACGAATTTCAAACATCTACAGGAAAAATGACACCTACATTCAACACTGCACACTTTCTATACTGTTTCACTGGAATGAAAAAAATGGAGAAGATGAATGCAGAGTAGGCAGCCATCAATCCCCATAAGACGGTTAGGTGCCAGATCAGAACTTCGTATGAGGGGATTCTTATCGGCCATGTTTCCGTTTGTTTTCTAAATATGATCAGAATTGAGAATTTCGCTCTGAAAAGTGCTTACATCTCATAAATGGAAAGACGGAGAAAGACAAGAATCATGGATCCGACGAGGAAGGAGCTCACGTAGAAAAAGAGCTGAAAATATAAATTCTGGTGTGCCTCTGGCGCGTCCCTTGTCCCAGAAACGCGGTTTTCATAGGCTCAGCTTATAACCGTTTTCCACTGAAATTTGAGAAGCTGGCGCACCTCTGCCGCTCACGTCACTTACCCAAAAAGAAACGCCACATGGCTTCCAGATAGTGGGTTTATACTCGTACTCAACATATCCGCCTTTTTTTGTTCTACACATTATTATATCGATTGGAATGGCCTACGTAGGAAGGTGGGAATAAATTGAGATTGGTTTTTATGGGGGTTGCAGACGTGGAAAAGAAAACAAGTAAAAAAATATTGCAGGGGCGGGTCACGTTTTTAGGATTTCTGTGATAATGTAACTTCTCGGTCTTCTTTCCCCTCACTAAAGAGATCAGGATCAGAAAAGTATTCTTGATAACATCTAGACAGGTGGTGTATCCCGGATTGAATCGTATTGGTCGAAGAAAGGGAAATCCTTCCGACGGGGCCGAAAAATTGTCGGTCAGAAATCTTCATTTTTTGAAAGTTTTTAAGGGTTTTTAGCGAAGTAAACAGTACGTTATGATTGTTTGGAATATTTATTGAGGAAGGGGCATTCTTTTTATACAAGAATTGATAATTTAAGTAGGTGTGTTAAACATGTGAAAAGTTTTGAACGCATGGGAAGAAATTTTGACCGGGAAACAAGTTGAAGGTATTATCGGTTCACGAACTCTTGCCGGAGGGTGTTAAAGGCGCATCTAATTTGTTTGAAATGGTCTCGAAGCGGAATACATGATTTGCAGTTCTTTTCAGTTCTTTTCAGACCTGCACATCTCAAAAATACGGATCTTTTTCAACTTCGAGACCATTTCGTGAACCGATAATAGAGAAATCCATCAATTTGTAGATCAATTAATTATAAATTGACTATGTGTTGTGCTGACAATAAACTTTCCCGGAGAGCCCAATACTTGGTCTTCATCAGATTTGAATGAGTTAAGAGCATCCAATAAGCAATTCCGCAAACTTACACACCTCCATTTACCAATTATCACAATTATCATTAGTGATTCTTGGTCTTCTCTCAAAATTCACTAAAAATGAACTATGAAATTGCAAAAACTTTGAGAAATTATCAAGATGAGAAACAAAGATCCGCCTGTTCGATATGACGAGGACGGATTGAACCCATATTCAGTCTCAAAGATTGTGATCCCATACATTTTTTAGAAAAAAAAGAAAATTCAATGAATTCCGTTATCTTCCTCAAAAAAAGATGATGGTTCCACCAATGGGCGGTTCACTAGTCCAGGATTACGGTAAATGATGTCTTGAAATTCAATTCCAATGATTCACTGCCACTCTTCTTCCAGATGGCACTCCACCATCGAACGGGTATTAGAATTATATTATTAGTGATTTTTATTGGGGTTGTAGTCTTGAATGGTTATTGGAGTAGAGAACCAAGAAATTCAGCTACCGTAACTAGCTCAGTTGCTCCATTCCACTGCCCCGTTGAATCTTGGAATCAGGTGCATCTAGACACCATCCCACTCCAAGATCTCCATCTGGAATATGTCCGAAACAATATCTCCCGCCGAGACAACATCCTTGGCTCTCAAATTCGAATCCTCACCACTTTTGTCTATCTCGATCATATTTCTATCACAACAACGTCTCAGAAAAGTTACGGGTGAGAAACGTTTTATTTTATCTCCTCTGTATGTTTTTTTCAGCAAAAAAGTCTACTGTCGATACTATAATTGTTTGAGGGAAGAGTTAGAAGGGTCGGAGTATCTGTCAATATTCTTCCCGATGAATGTGATAAGATGTCCGAGGAGAGTTGGTGCAAAGTATATGTCTATTAGTTTTGATATGCAAGGGGAGGAGCCACAAGAACCGATTCCACTGGTTTATAGGGTTTTTGAAAGTGAGTTGTTGCTCTGATTCTATGCCACATGCGAAGTATTTGGAGACGCGTTTCTCAAAATATCCATAAATTTGGTCATAAGTAACTTCGACTACGTGGAGTCTATTTCTGTCATCAAAACCTGCTAAATGTATCTGCGAGCCAAGTTATCTGCTCTAAAACTTTTCATTTTAATTAGCTTTTTTTCGCATGGAATTTTCGGTATTCCATGTGAAAAATCTTAAAGGGGGACGCGGTATTCCAAAAATCGAGATATTTTGATATGGGTCGACTCAGAATTTTGTAGAAAAGGAAAAAGTCTCTTGAAGCCAGGTCCGAAAATTTGTCTGAAACGAGTTATGAGGCTTCAAAGTGTCAAAAAAAGGACCTATCGCCGTGAACATGAAAAAATTTTGAAATATAAGGAAAATCTTCACGGCGAGAGACCCTTTTTTGACACTTTGAGGCCTCATAACTCGCTTTGGACTAATTTTCGGACCTGGCTCCAAGAGACTTTTTCCTTTTCTACAAAATTCTGAGTCGACCCATATTGAAATATCTCGATTTTTGGAATACCGCAGTCCCCCTTTCTCCATATGAAAATTTTGAGAGCTCATAACTCGGCTTGTAGCGACAACTAGCAGGTTTTGACTGCAGAAATGGACTCCCCGTAGTGGAAAGTATCTATAACTAATTTTATAGATAGTTTGAAAGCCGCGTCTCCAAACACTTCCCTTGTCAATCTTTTGATTCAGAATCCCCCATTTCAAACAAAATTTTCAGCCCCAATCCACGAGGTATCGGTATGTGTTGGCCCGATATATGGTTCGGAAAGCAAGTGGCTTGAAGTTGCAGAGTTCATAGAACACTATAAACTAATCGGCGTCAAACATTTTTATTTCACAATATTCAATATGAATGAGTATAGTAGAAAAATAATGGATGAGTATTTGAGAACCGGAGAGATTGAACTAACTGTGATTCAGTCGGAATACCATACAGTCGATTGGCAGTTTCATCTTCTGCAGATAAATGTGCATATTAATTCTCCCCAATTTTCAAAAATTTAATTTGGATTCCAGGAATGCCACCAACGAGCCAAGCATCATTCAAAATGGGTCATCAATGTGGATATTGATGAGAGGCTAATTATTCTTGAGTATGAAACAGTTGGAGATTTGTTGAGAGGGTATAATGATACAGTTGGTGAGGTGGCGTTTCCGATAAGAAGGATTCAGAAGACTGGGAGTTTGCCTGAGAGATTTGAGAGTGATGAGCAGGTGAGGCAGAATTTTAAAGTCTTGTTAACTATAACCGTGAGTTAGAAATAATGATTTACCGTACTCACTCTATTCCTTTATCTCTAGCAGTTGTTGGGTTACTGTTGCAATGAAGTGGCGCTACAGTAGGATGGCAGGCGGGAATTTGAGTTTTTGGGAATTTTCGCCTGCATTGGCGCCAAATTCGTCTGATACGCGGCTTTTTAAGGCGTCGAGACGGGCGTGCGCCATGGATTTGAACGAACACCGTCTTTCCGCCAAAGTTTCGCTGGGTGCGGGAAAAATTGAAGGTTTTTCAGTTGATATTTGGTGAAAAAATAGGGATTTTTGTCAAGGATCGTTTTTCGTAAAAGTATACATATCATAATAAATACAGTATGTATACTGATTCACAGCCAAATAACACGGTATTAACTAAACTTGAGCACAAGTTTTAAAGCTTCATGATAATATTATCAAATACAATCTTTTTTAGTACGTTGGTTTTCTCATGTTTTCCATAATTCCAGATAATCTCTGAAATGGAATTCCTCAAATACAACGTCTCCTCCCCCGTCACCTGGGGTGCATACAAATCCATCTATCGTCCGGAGAAGATAGCAGCTATGTACTATCATTTTTCCTATCAGAAGTATCCAGGAACAATTGGAGTGTTTGTGAGAAACGGAGCTGCTCTATTCAAACACTACCGTACCACCAAGGACAATATTCTGGGCTCCGGATGGCTCGCTATTCCGAAATATAGGAATTTCTCAATTGTCCCGGAAGATTCGACATTTGCTGAGAAACTTAAAGGTAATGTTTTGAAGAAAATTAAATATGTATATAATCAAAGAGTTTTGTATTGTGATGAGATAGCAGAAGGACCGTATGAGGAGTACAAGAAATTTGGACATGGCATATTTAATTGTAGATATAGAAATGATTCAAGTGGTGATAGTTATAAAGTTGTTGATTACTAGTCTGAATTTATATGTAATTTGTTATAAACATTTGTACAGACATAGACTTCTTCAAATTAAGGAAGATCAAGGAATTAATTTGGAGATTAGTGGTCATATGTCATTGGAAAGCTAAGAACACGCTGATTCCAGATCTATATTTAAAGTTTTGACCGCTGGCAAGTCATCACCCTGCTCGGACGCTATTAGTGTGTCTACAATATGTTAGCAGCAAGGACCCGGCTGTCGCGCCACCGGCGCCTTTCTCAAATGAGGTAGGTCAAACACCGCTCGGACAGAATTTTTAAAAAAAATTCCTTTCCAGACCTTTTCCCTAGCTTTTCACCCCAGAAGCGTCGCCCCCCTTCCTTTTCATTAATTCCCACGGTTAAACAAACAACACATGTCAACATCAAGTGACAACTAATTTGCACATTGTCTTTTTCGGTCTATTGTCTCGTCTTCACATACCCCTTATCTCGTTGGGAAATCTGACCTGACCCGTCATTGATTCATTGGATGACTGTTCCTTTTTCTACGCTCTTATTCTATTTTCTGATTTTGAAAAGTTTAAGTTTAAGCCATTTAGTCGTGTTTCACAATAGTTGCGCTAGTTTAGACGTTCTGTCCAGATGGGTGATCCATCCAGAACTGCTGGTTCCTTTCCTTCGGGATCAGCCAGTACTTCAATTGGATTCCTGTTGAAGACTGAACAATTTTAGGTTAGTTAGACATTCCTATAGGTTGTCTCGCTAGCGAGAATTCTGCATTTTATGCTTTGGATACGATACGAATCAAATTCAATGCCTTGGACGACATCAAAAATCCTGCTCTACTCCACAAACCCCTGGCCAAATGCATCGATATTTTCATCAGAAAGCAGATTCAGGTGGCTAAAGGAGATCTTGAAACCACTGGCTTTAGTAAGTTACGTTTCAATTTATTTCTGTTTTGATTATTAATTTTTCAATTTTTCAGGATGCAATGTGTTCAAGGATGGAGCCCGAAGAGGGCTAGTGGGTAGAGCTGTTGAGAAGAAAGGAACCCGATCTGCGGAGAAAATGAAGGAAACGATCCTAGTGTTCAAAGTGCATGAAGTATGACCGAACACCAGAATTTCGAAAGCAGAAGAAGAAGCGAGAGAAACAGGACAAATGGACCATAATCGTTTACGATGCAGAGTGTGTAGGGGTAAAATCGGGTGAATATAGTGGTAAGTCCATACTTTTTCACCTAAAGTTATTAAATTTTCAATTTTTCAGATGACCCATGCCGTGGACCAAAACAGATGCCAAACATGATCGTAGCCCACATGTTCTGCAACGAATGTCGTGGAAAAGCAGGGTGTCCAAACTGCAAACAACCAATCATATTCAGTTATAAGGATGATGAGGAGGAGGACAACCACCACTAAATTTGCTGGAGAAGAAGAGTTGGAAGCGACTAAGAATGTAGCATGGATGAGTCTGGACCAGAAGAGAGAAGTAAGACTTTGACCGAATTCTCCAAGTTTCTGATGACGGATCCAATAGCAAACGGAGCATATGTCATCGCTCATAACGGTGGACGATATGACCACATTATGGTGATGGCAGAGATGGATAGACTAGCTGGACCTGAGGCAACACCACCAAGTTTCATAATGAATGTCAAAACATTCATCAGTGCCGAGTTCACATACAAAAAGCAGAGGATAAACTTCTGAGACTCACTTCAATATCTTCAAAATGGTCTTTCCAGAATGCCCAGTACTTTCGGATTGACTGGAGAAGCTAAAAGATACTTCCCCTACCTCTACAACCACCCTGACAATTATGACAAAGTTCTCACAACAGAACCACCCAAGGGGTACTGTAGCCCCGATTTCATGGGCGCAGCCAAAAAAAGAAGAATTTGAAGAGTGGTACGAGGAGAATTATAATACACCGTTCAATTTGTACACGGAGTTGGAACGATACTGCTTGTCTGATGTCCGAATTCTGAGGCCAACCATGGTGGCTTTCATTGAGATTAGTGTTTTTTTTTAACAACTAAATTTGTTCCAATATACCCTTTTGAAAACGAAATTGAGGAGTCACTAGGAAACATTGGCTCTATTACAGTTTAGATGTCCTTTGAAAACTTGAACGTCCCAAAAAACACTTAGACGTCCTTTGAAACATTTAAACGTCCTTTCGGATCCCAAATATGTTCAAAAATGTTTAAGACGCACTCTCCGAGTCGATCGAGCATGGATCAACTGACCATAGGCACACGAAAAAAGTTGACCATCTCCGATTTGCCTATAATTTTGATCAAAGATAGTATCAAGTGTTCTTAGCAAATTGGGGTACTTTTTGGCCAGGTCCGTCACCTGGGTACCTAGAAAAATCAAAAAATCGATATTTTTCGAAAATTTTTCCTGAAGGAGTTAGGAATGAAATCTAAACGGGAAATTAATGTAGACACTATTTTAAGCATTTTTTGTGTTCAGAACAAAATTCCAGCTCAACACCTTCATAGTGAAAATTTTGAAAATTTATGAAATTTTCGGGTTTTTTTCATGAAATCGCTTTAATCTCGGCAGGGACACGAGAAGACGGGCTTTTTTATTTTAAATTCGGAATCTACATAACATTTGGTATTGGAAACATACTGTCCCTACTCGTAACTCTAGACCCAAAGAAAGATTTTTTGGGAAGAATGAGAAAAACTGCCATTTCAATTTTCAAGTCCTTCCAGTAAATTATTTTTGATGTTTTAAAATAATGGTTTTTTGAAGTTTTTCATTTAATCATGTCATTTTTATTCAGTTCCGGTACAATTTTCGATCAAACTAACAAAAAAAATTTCGAAAAAATTGAATTTTTTGATTTCTGAAAATTTTCTCCCGAATTGAATCATTCCGACTGAAATGTTAAGGATACCATTATAAAATCAGGAGAATATTACTGGAACATTCTTAAGGTTCATAAAAAACTTGATTTCCACTGTCGGGCCACCTGCTACTTTCGCGTTCATGGTGAAATTCAGCTAAATTTTCAACTTGGGAAGTTGGTGCAACGGTACTTCATACTTGCAACGTTATTTGACAGGGAATTGCGATGAATATGACAGGAATAGTGAAAAAACTGCAAAAATTGATAGATTCAGCAAGATTTACGAAAAAAGCTTTAAAAGTTTTTTCCTGATATCCATAAAAAGGTCAGACCATTGAACATTTATGAGTCCTAATTTTTTAAAGCTTTTTTCGTAAATCTTCTATCAATTTTTGCAGTTTTTTCACTATTCCTGTCATATTCATCGCAATTCCCTGTCAAATAACGTTGCAAGTATGAAGTACCGTTGCACCAACTTCCCAAGTTGAAAATTTAGCTGAATTTCACCATGAACGCGAAAGTAGCAGGTGGCCCGACAGTGGAAATCAAGTTTTTTATGAACCTTAAGAATGTTCCAGTAATATTCTCCTGATTTTATAATGGTATCCTTAACATTTCAGTCGGAATGATTCAATTCGGGAGAAAATTTTCAGAAATCAAAAAATTCAATTTTTTCGAAATTTTTTTTGTTAGTTTGATCGAAAATTGTACCGGAACTGAATAAAAATGACATGATTAAATGAAAAACTTCAAAAAACCATTATTTTAAAACATCAAAAATAATTTACTGGAAGGACTTGAAAATTGAAATGGCAGTTTTTCTCATTCTTCCCAAAAAATCTTTCTTTGGGTCTAGAGTTACGAGTAGGGACAGCATGTTTCCAATACCAAATGTTATGTAGATTCCGAATTTAAAATAAAAAAGCCCGTCTTCTCGTGTCCCTGCCGAGATAAAAGCGATTTCATGAAAAAAACCCGAAAATTTCATAAATTTTCAAAATTTTCACTATGAAGGTGTTGAGCTGGAATTTCGTTCTAAACACAAAAAATGCTTAAAATAGTGTCTACATTAATTTCCCGTTTAGATTTCATTCCTAACTCCTTCAGGAAAAATTTTCGAAAAATATCGATTTTTTGATTTTTCTAGGTACCCAGGTGACGGACCTGGCCAAAAAGTACCCCAATTTGCTAAGAACACTTGATACTATCTTTGATCAAAATTATAGGCAAATCGGAGATGGTCAACTTTTTTCGTGTGCCTACGGGTGATCGAACGAGTCAGAGAGTGCGTCTTAAACGCCCCTTAAAACATTTAGACGTCCCAAAAAACGTTTAGACGTCCCATTAAGTATTGAGACGTCCCTTGAAGTCCGAAAATTTGGTTTTAAATACTTAGACGTCCCACAAAACATTTAGACGTCCCAAAAAACATTTAAACGTCCCAAAAAATGTTTAGACGTCCTTTCAACACTAAAAGCCACTGAAAGTGTTCAAGGGACGTCAAAATATTTTTTGGGACGTTTAAATGTTTTTTGGGACGTTTAAATCTTCAGAACTATATTTTGGGATTACAAAGGACGTCTAAACATTTTATGGGACGTTTAAACGTTTTTTGGGACGTCTAAACTTTTGAAAGGACGTTTAAAAAAATTAGAGTTTGAAAGGACGTTTAAGTGTTTCAAGGGACGTCTAAGTGTTTTAAGGGACGTTTAAGTGTTTTAAGGGACGTTTTAGTTTTTAAAGGACATCTAAACTGTAATAGAGCCGAAACATTTTCTCCAATTCAAAAATTATTGTGAAGAATTTTGCATTTTTCACTAAACCGGGCTACACAAAAGAACTCAAAGAACTGAGTGAGGCGGCAAGCGCAGGAAACATCAGATTACGAGCCGAATGCGTGCATTTCACGCTTTTCCGAACTTCTCATGGAACGGCCACTAAGATTCCCGGGCTATTCGACGAGAGTTGTATAAATAAAAAATTTTTTAGGATTCTAGCGGAAAAATAACAGAAAGACCTTAAAAACAATAAAATTCTTAAGAAAAATCCCAAATTCTCTTTAGAAATGAATATGTTGCGATATTCGCGTTCAGAAGCTACGATGCTTTTATCAAACATGTCACTGAAAATAACAATCCACCAAAGTATCAATGCTGACATTCCAAATCTCTCACAGTTAAGCACTTATTCCTTTATGAATTTCAATAACCCCACTTGAATGAATGAGTTTTATTGAAGAAAAAAACATGCATTTTGTCATTGAAACAATGAAATAATTCAAGATGAAGCTCCGTGAATTCGTGCGCAGCAGAAGGCTTGATGGTGCAGGGTGGGGGTGGCCGATCCAGCACAGTATAAATACCCGGTTTTCATCTTTGGTATCGGTATTAGAGTAATCTGAAATATGTTTCTAAGTTTCGAAATGGCGATAAAATTACAGAATCACTGACCGGTTGGTAGTGATTGACTATCTTTTCACCCTCATCGTCGGTAAGCGCAGACGTTATTTGATCATAAACTTTGTTATGCTCCCAAGTGGCGCACGCTCGAATATCCTTCTCGCCGCAGGGACTGGGTACGATCCATATACACTTTTGGAAAGGAAATTAAAATATTTGAGCAAATGGTTTTGATTTGAAAGACTTACCTCGAATTGATGTTTGGTTGGGCATGCCATAGAGTTAGAAACAATTAGTGTCAAAATGAACAAGGAGAAATTCATTCTCTCGAGCTTCTCAAGATTTTCGAATGAATCATACGGTTACAGCACTGCTATCTATACTATTCCTTTCGCCTCTTTTCCTCTTCTTCGGCAATACTGTCTGTAGAATAGAACCCGTAGAATAGAATTCTTGGGTGTCTCTGCCCGTTATGGAAACGACCTGTAAGATAGAAAAGTTAAATTCAACAAGATTCAATAAGCCTATACTTACCGTAACTAAAACCCGAAGAACAAAAATTAGAATTCAAAAAAAATCAAAAAAAGACCCCAATGCAGTATAGAGTCGTAACATGCTCTGATGACGGTGAGCATCTAGAATGAATGATATGAAGAGGAAGAAGATGGGCGGGGACTAGTCAAGATTCTCAAATGAAGAATAAGGTTACATCACTGCTATCTATACTATTCCTTTTGGCTCTTTTCCTCTTCTTTGGCAATACTGTCTACTCCCCAGGCATGATTCACACGCATTTGTTTTCCATTTGTTTTGCCTTCTTAAGGCGAGCTGACTCAGCGGTTGCAAAAAAAACTGATTTTTCATCGCTCACCTTGTCAACAAAATTTTCTGATTTTTTGAACTGATGACGAAATTCAGGCAGAAACGCTGGAAAATAAGGCATCAAAAGAACGGCATCTGCAAAGCCGTGTGAATCATCCCTAAGAGGAAGACAATATAGCCGAAGAAGAGAATCAGTCAAGGCAAAGCCGTGCTGTACCCTTATGTTTCATTTGATCAGAATCATGAGATATCATATATATATATATATAGTCACATCTAAAGTTGAGCTCCATTTCCGTAGTTGACATCATTATTGTACGACTTCTTCCTAGTAAGTTATGGACAGAGTAATTTCTTCCTCAAAACTCTCCAGGGAGTGTCCGTACAAAAAAGTCGTCAATTACAAAACTCAAGCTCTATTTTTAATCTGTATCCTCAAATTACTCGCACGTACCCTTCTTCTGCCCAATCACCCCATGAGTTTTTGATAATCCAATAGTTGAAGGATCGTCCACGGTTATCTTGGATTGTCCAACAATTATTCCAGCGTGCCAGTCTTTGGCAACTCTGCAGTAATCGTCGATAATGCCACCTCTATCATAATGCTGGAACTGTTCTCCCGCTTTGAAGTCTAAAACAATTGGGATAATTTGAACTTAAAATTTAATAAATAAAGCCAATGCTACTTAACGAAAACTCACAAACAGCCACTGGAGCTCTCCATTTTGTGAACACATGAATGGTCCGTTCCTCAGCTTTCCTGGTGTTGATCCTTGCAAAGTTGAACTATTTCTGAATTACTACACTGCTCAGCCAAAATTTGATTCCTACCGCTCTCACAACTCGTTCCATCTTCCTTGCACGACATTGGTCCGTCGAGTACGCACGTGCTTGGTCATATGGATATCTTCTTCGGCCGCAAGTCCGTATCTTCTGACATACTCCACGCCTAGTATCAAGCTACCTCCCTGACAACCAGGGTTTCTCGATCCAGAAGAGACTGAACATGTGCTTTTTAACAGTGTCGATGGTTTAAGACTCACAGTAAATCTCCCTTCATTCGCTGCATTTCTACTTTTGAGCGACCTCGATTAACTCGGCCTTCATCTTCATAATGATGGCACACTACTCAAGCAACCAACAAACACTTTCATCTGTTTGTAATTCTGTTCATCCGGATGTCCAAATAGAACATTTGTTGCGAAACCCACATAGCTCTCCGTTTTTCCGTGCATACACCCTGACGCGCAACTGCAGGCTTTATGTGGAAATTTTGGGTATTTTATTTTGTTTCCGACCTTGCTGCGCTGTTATCATTTTCCTTTTTCTTCCGCTTTTTCGTTATCTTATCAATTACGTGAGAGACACACGGTATTTTCACTAAAAACGGTTGTTTTCAGCTTGAAACAATGGTTACCACCCGAAAAAGTGCAAAGTTGAGCAAATGGGAACGTCTTCCTGTCGAATTACAGCAACAAGTGCTGGGCAGTTTGGATAATTTAGATAGGTGAGTTGTTTGGAAAGGTTCTGAGGAAAATTATAAGATTAAATGTATATCGTGAGCGGGATCGTGACTAATAGTCTAGTTGATTTCCCTGTTTTAAGTTTCAGCACTGTTAAATTCAAAAATCCTGGGATATGCAGTTTTGCCCAATGATTTAGGGTCTGAATATTAAACAAATCTGAAACTCTCTAATCAAATCAACTGGTTTTCTTATTTTCAGACTCCAAATCCGTCAAGTCTCAAAGGAAATGCTGAGCGTCTCAGAGAACATCCCCATCGTCACCCACTCCATCCACTTCCTCACGACACCTAAAAATAAGTATTTTTGGTTGAACTGGACGGATAAGGAAGGTCAACGCTCCATCACCAATCGGAAGGAATGCAAGAAAGAGAAAAATGGAAGTCTTGCAGTGAAATCGCTTCTAAACTTTTTTGCATGTCGTTTTTCAAAGGTCACTCAACTGGATATCGACAATATTTTTGAAATTCAAAATGGGATCGACACCGTCGAACGAATCATCGCGGAAGCTCATACAAGAAATATTCGAATCCGTGCCGAAGAAGTTTGTTTGAACCTCCTCAACGCCGTGTCTGCTCCACTGGTCATACAATTCTTCGAACTATTCGATGCGGATGTTTTGAAGACTCTAAAACTGGTCGATCCGCCAGGCAACGTTGTCGACGCAATCAGTGAGACGGTGCAATTCAGAAGTTGCTCGAAACTTTCAATCTCCAGTGCTCATTATGATTCCACTCCTTCGCAACACTACAGTTTGAGAAACATGTTGCACTTGGTTGATTTCCGTATCAGAAGAGACCAGTACACAGCTCAAGAATTGTTCGATTTGGTGCAGGTGAGTCTCTTATCATGTTCCATTGCTTATTTTCAGTTGTCATTTTTAATTTCAGAGCTATCGACTCAAACCACTGAAGAAAGGAGACCGCCTTCAAATATACCACACTACTAAGTCATCAACTGAAGAAGAAATCTCCAATGTTCTGGACGCATTCCCTACAGAACCAAACCCACGACCACCTTCGTGAGTTGACTATTCTTGGTTGAAATGTTATTAAAATTGGTGTTTTTCAGCTATACAAGAAACGATATTCGTGTGATCTACATGGTCGATCCGGAGCTTCAGCTTATAGTGGACACTTTCGGTAGTAGTGTATGTATGTGCGTAACAGAACGACGACCACTATCAACATCCTTATTAGATTTATATTGAAATTGTTATTCTTTTAATTCTCATGTTTCTATGTCCGTCTTATCGAATAATTGTTCCTTTCTTTTCTGTGCTTTTTTTTGAAGCTTCTAAGGCTGTTAATGATTTTCAGCGACAAGAGAACCTATTAAAATTTTAAAAAAATTATCTGAGAACACAATTTATTGGAAGTAAAGCTCCAAAATACGGATAGAAACAAAAACAGTTAAACAAAATAAAAAATTCCCCTTCTTATCATTACATCTCTCCCAGCTTCTCCTTCCTCTCCTTCTTCCCAATTATCTGATCTTCGTACAGTCTGATTTCCAAAACCACTCCATCATCCAATGGGAAGTGTTGGATATGCTTCACATACTCCGTATCCCTCTTCTCACATTTCGATGAAATATCGAATAGAGCAATGGCTCCGTTGATGTCGATTTCGGTGTCACTGATGTGGAAGTAGGAGCCACGAGGGTGGTCGTGGTGGCGGAATGCCTGGAATAAGGATAACAAGTTGTGTTTTTTTGGTTCTTTTCTCATAAATTCAGGTGATTTGCGCCAAATTGTTTTAAAATATTCATTTTTCATCTTTTCTCGATTTCAACCAGAATTACTTTAAAGTTTTGATAAAAGGCGGCTGTGAGCCCTGTGCTGTCTTAACTTTGTCAGGTAACATGAAAACCTGCTGTTATATATTTCCAACCGATTCAGTCAAAGAATTTCAGACAAATGAGTCCAAGGCATATTTGAAAGCCAGATAGTTATACAGACGGATGAAATTAATTGCTCACTGTTACATGTTGAAATATACGGTGTCTCAATCAGATATTCATTGTAGTCCATTTTTTCTACAGCATGTATCTCTATCAAAACGCAATGTTACAAGCTGAAAAATATACGAAAATGTAGATCTCGGCGACTTCTATGTCTGTGAGCTATCACGGGTTGGATATACCAAAATTGTGCAGAAAAACTCAAAAGAACATTTCGTGGTATTCATTCTAGTTCGTCCCGCCAATATCTGCATTTTAGTACATTTTTTCAACTCATAACAGAACGAGTTTCGCGCAAACCCAGCTCTCAAGCACAGATCTCCAAACTGACTGAAAAACTATAAAAATTGTGATAAAACGCAATCTCGCTAAAAAAAATAGAATTCCCGTTAAACCAGTCTTAGCAAATTACGGTAGGTGAGTGGTTAGGCGGGAATCTGAAATTTGGCTTAATTTTTGAATTTTGGATTTTTTTTCTCTACTTTCGTCATTAAAAAACGCCAACAATCATTTTTAATTAGAACAATTCTTGAAAAAACTTCAAAATTGTGAAAATCCCGCCAAACCACAGTCTCAGCAGGTTACGGTTTGAGAGCGACAAGGCGGGAATTCAAATTTCCAAATGAAACTTTGATAATTTACAACTGGTCAGTATTTAGCTAATTCTGATTGCAAAACTTAAAATTCTCATGGTAGAAATAATCTAGTCATGTTAATAAACAAGATTCTTACCTTAATAATCTGCCAACACTCCTCTGCCTCCATCTTCCTCGTAAAATCAACCCAAAATATCTTCTCAAAATGCACAAAATCCTCCATCCTCACCACATCCTTACAGTCTTTCATCGACATGTAAGTCACCTTCTTCGCCTGTTTCCATTGTTCCAGTCTCACCAACTTTTTATGAATCTCTGCGGACACTTTTGTGTTCAACTCGATTCCATATAGAACTGATGGGTTGAAGTAGGTCAACAGTTCCAAATGTTTCTCAACAAGACCTTCGGTGATTGTACTATGGAAATGGGCAGTTTCAGCGGGGATTCTGAGATTTCCCTCTTGGAGTTTTTTGATGAGTTGAGTCAGAAAATGATTCTGATCTATCTCAACACCTCCAATATCCAATAGCTCTATCCGCACATCCGGTAGCCTCAGAATCTCCAAAAAGTCCTTGATACAACTATAATGAGAATAGACCCTGGTGAAGAGGGTATCCTTTCCAGCGCGGATTTGGAGACTAGTGAAGTAGGGGACCTTAGTTGGTTCGAGGCACAAAGAGATTTTAAGGGATTGGTGGGGAGAACAGATGTCGGTGATAGAGTAGTTCATAGTTGTGAATATTGTGGAGGAAAGTTGTGAAATTTTTTTAAAAGGAAAAACTGCAAATAGTCACCTTTTTCTCCCTGCCGTCTCTCAATGCATTTTCTGACGATTTTCATGACTTTGGGCAAACAATGACGTGAAAATCAAAAGTTTAAGATGACTGGGGTGCCTTGGACGTGTTTTTCTCTCCCAATGGAGACTTGAGGATATTTTGTTTTTACAGGTTGGGTGTACAGAACAATTTGAGAATTCTGGAGTTCCTTGGGCGCGTTTTCTCTACATATGAAAATGTGGACTTTTACTAACGTATGTATAGTTCTACTAGCCAATTTCAGAAGTCTAGGGTTTTCTTCTACTTGAAGTTATTCACCACATATTCTTCTTAGCATATAATCCAAATCTTAAGAACATCTTAGTCTTACAGGTAACAAAAGATAATTGGGCCTGGTTAGGCAATAAGGGACAGTATACGGTCTGGAAGCCCTGAAATTCAAAAGTATGGTTACGGTAGCAGGACTCGAAGGAAGTGGACTACGGTAGTGGAGATGCCATTCACCCAGCTTAGAAAAAATAATATCTTAAAATGTGTGGTTACATATCTCATTTCCTTGAAATCCGCAACTGTAATCCGTGACACTAACTTACATACGATCAGCTTCGCAAATGAAATTTGCTGAGTATCGACTCACATACTATTTTAAGACAATGTTAATCAAAATTGCAAATTTCGATAGTCTGGGGCAACGTTTTCCTCTGTGTTTGAGGGCTTATTTTGTATCACTGTTATGTCGGAGTTGATACTCAGCCAATACACACCAAGAGATTACTCGGCATGTGTCTCCTGCTCGTTTGAGCTTATTTCCACTGGAGTTGACAGCATATTGCTATTAGTACAAACCCCCCCGAATTTCAAAGCAAATAAGTAATTTCCTTGAAATCCGCTCTCCTGAGCCGTAATCCTCTTGCCCAGTTTCATCTGATGCGTACTATTAGTCTTTATCTCACGCTCATCGCTGTTGCTATGAGAGATAAGACCTTTGTGGACATCATATGTTACTTCTCGTGATTAATCTTTTCACTTCTTCGCCTCCCACTTTTTCAATCGATAATTAAGTTATATTTCCGGTAATGGCTCCACCACGACGTGTTACCACTACTGCCGAATTCAGAAGACTGACAATTACAGAAAAGATTAAGGTTATAAAAAGGATGAAGTTGTTTGATAGGTAAGTTGGCTTGAGAGTGGACTAAGTATGCGAGAGAGATCAATTGAACTTTTTCAGAGCAACAATAGTAGTTGACGACCTTGCTTTACTCGGCTACCGTACCCCCCTAAAACTGAAGCACGCTGATATCGAGGAGTACGTCCTTATGAAAATGCCAGAAGGTTCTGTTCGACAAGCACCAGAAGTATGTGTGACCACTACGGATCACAGAAAGGGAATGACACAACGCATTGTCTTTGGGTACTTTATAAATCATTTCCGGGGCAGCCTTGAGACATTCACTGATTGTTTCACTATCAATTTTAGTGAGGGATATGAAAATCACTTCTTCGGAATGATGATTTCAGTAATAAGAGGGAACCAGGGAGTGGTCATCAGATGCGAGAAGTTTCAATGGCGATGTACTCCCGAGAATCATAAATGGATAGAGACAGTCGTCAAGTTCCTTGAACCAGGCCTTCTGAAAACTATAGTTTTAATGGAGGATTGTACTCAGAGCCTTCTGAATGAGATTTCGGTGACAGTACAGTTTAAGCAATGCGAGGCGTTCAAATTCAATGAAATCAAGAATGGAGTTAAGTTGAATTTGGAAAAGTTGAAGCATTTTAAGAGGCTCGAAGTTGCTATAAGGAAATTCACCAAAGGAAACTTCGAGGAGTTGGTTGAGGTAGGATGGTGGCTAACTTTTAAGTTAAAAGTTGCATATTCCAGAATTTCCGCAAACCACTCCCGGTTGGCAGCTCATTCATAATCAATACGAAACCTGGTGGTATGACATGGAAGAATAAGACTGTAAGATCTTCCGACAACATTCAAAAGTTTGCTACCCAAACTGCCAACCAGATTCTAATTGTCAAAATCGACAAGAATCGTGTTCAAGGAGTCGTCTGTCGAGAACACGAGAGACACCCAAAGTTTGATAACTATATTAAAGTGGAGAAGTCTAAGCGGATTCCAGTGGTCCTACCGAAGAATTGACTCATTTGTTTTCCTTTTTTTGGCAGATCTCTTAAGAATATCAATCCATATGTACTCCTTGTCTGTATACTGCTACACGACGAGGCCAGGGGTACCAATGCAGCCACGCTCTATTGACAAGACCTGCTATATAAATTTGAGTGTTCACCCTGCCGCAAAAAAATGCATCATTTTTGTTATCAGAGCGCGGCTGCTACTGTTTTTCTATTGATCCTCAGTTGTTCATTCCCTTTTATTATATTTCAATATGATACTCATAGTTATCAGGGCCCGGGCCTAACCTTTTCTGAGTCCCATAAGCTCCACCCACTTTTCAATATCTTACCGCACTCGCACTGACTCAAATGTCTTTTATTACAATTATCATTACATAAAGATACAATAAACTCCACAATTAATCACAATTTCACAATAATTTACTGCTTCTGAGCTGCCTCGATCAACTCGGCCTTCTTCTTTTCAATGATGGCGTGATAGACCTTTTGATCTCCCTCCGATTGGCTCTTGATGTACTCATTGAGTTCTCCGAACATCTTTCCGATGATTGCCAGAGAAGTGGCCGCATCACGTTTTGGCTCGTCGTCCTTTGGTTTGTAGGTGGCGGCGATCTTCAAGATTCCAGCGATGGCTCCCTCGGAGAGACCAGCGGCGACCATATCGGCCTTGGCTTTTTCGACTGCAAATTTGTTTTGTGTGGGTATGGTTCATACATTTTATACCATTAAAAAGCGGAAAACTTGAGGATTTCAAAAATATAACTTGATTTTTGATTAGTCGAAAACTCGACGAGATACGAAGCTCCAAACTTTCAGAGTCATGTATTTACCTGACTTTTCAACTCATCAAAGATCTAATTACATATTTGGAATCCTCGAGTTTTCAGCTTTTCATTAGTTAATTTTGCAAAATGAAAACGATTTTGAGCAGTGTTGCAAGTGCGCTCTACTGGACTTTCAAATGGTAATAATCGCAAGAGAGCCCTCCGCCATCGACGGAGGTTCAATAGAGCGCGGATTCTTAAATTTTGCCTTTGAATCGTTGTTCTAAAGCGCAATTTTTATAATTATGAAAAAAAATTTGAAATGTTTTATCTAAAATGTTTGTTTTCTATTTTCAAAAGTTTTTTCCAGTCCTCCTTCACTTCCCGTTGTCTCAAAATGTGATTTTTATATTAAACAAGTCTCGGGCTACATTTTCATAGTTAACAACTTTTCGATAGCTCCGCCCACTTTTGAGATACACTAGCTTTCCCTGGAGCGCCCTTCATTGTCCTTGCCTAAGTTCCTCTTTTTCAAGGCGCATATCTCAAAATCTGGAATAGCTAGAAAAAAGTTGTCAACTAATAAAACATAGCCCTTTTTAAGAGCTATTCGACTATATTAATTTCATTAAAATTGAACAAAATTTGAGTTAGTTACAGCTTTTCAAAGTTGATTACATAAGGCAACTCACGTTTCTCTGCCATTTCTGCAAGTAGAAGAATTTCAGTCACCAAATGAGTTGATGTCTATTACTCCACTACCCTCTAGCCTATTTATACCAAATGAAAATTTTGTGACTTTGTACCTTCCTGACCCCGCCCCTCTAATGCTTACGTGTTCCGAACAACAAAAACCGAAAATAATTTGATGAAATGTGTCAAATTGACATTCCAACACTGATAACGAGTGACACTATTACAACGTGTTTGCGATATTATATTAATGCAACTTTTGAAATAAACCGAACAAACACAAAAATTTTTAGTGATCAAAAAAAATCCAAAATTTCTGAAAATTTCTGAAAATCACACCACTTCCAGATAGTCTCACTATGATATACACTAAAATTACTTACAACATGTTTATATTTCTATATAGATCAAACCAAGAGCTACATTTTTGTAATTGACAATTTTTTGATAGGAACACTCCCCAGGTTACTGTAATCTTTTGAAGTTTGCATTATTTCAACTTTTTCAAAAGCCTCCAATGATTATGTACAACGCATTTGGACACACGGACACACAGACAGACACAGGTTGTAAAAATATGGATTCCATCCGGTCAGCAACCAAAAACTAATGGGTTGGGCGGTTCCTATCATGTTAATTCGAATCACATGAGTACTTTTCGTATAAATGCACTTCTGATAAGAGCCTCGCCAGTTACTCTACACCAGTTACTCACAAACATATTCTTATTTCAGACACATATCAGAGCACCAGAAAATAGCCTAACCTTTTTGTTTTCTTGTAATAATCTTTAGGTTTTTAGCACCATGTAGACCTTCAACTCGAACCACATTCCTGTTCGCATACTCCAATGATTTCAATGTTGATATTATCAATGTTGCAATGAGCACGATTATGTTTAACTTAAATGGATCATCTTGGAGATTTGTCAAGTATGCGAATGTTCGATTCGATAGGAAGCTACAAGATGATATTAGTTTTCATGATAATATCAAGTAGGTCTTTGGCTCTTTTTTGGTTCATTGCGAGAATGATTGCAGAGATCTAAATGCATCGGTTTATTCTCATATGGTTGGTTCTGAACAGAAATTGGAGGATGGAGTGGAGAGTAATATTTTGGATGTGATAGAGGTTCGGACACACAACTGACCAGTTGCAAAACAAAATTCTTTTTCAGAACTATCTTCTCAACAACCAATCCCCTCTCTGCGGGTCCGTACTCACCATTATAATGAAACGGAATCCAATTCGAAACAATACTGAAAGACTGGTCCAGCTGTTACAAGACAATCATATTATGTTGAGAATCGTGGGCAGTGATCAGATGTTGGGCGGTTCGGATTCCATGATTATGTACAACATGGCAGTGCAGACTAATGGATTATACATTTTTACTTATAGCCAGTACACTGATGTTTTTTACAATGTGAGCTTTTACAAGGCTTTTAGGAATTTACAATAATAATTACAGAGTTTCAAGTGGGCTGTATACAGCCCTACCTCCAGTTTCTTGTTCTATGCACAGAACATTGCCGTGACAGGAAAAGGAACTCTAGGTCTTCCATCATTTCTTATCAGCGGACAGGATTTTGTAATATTAGTTAACACTGAAATGAATGTTCAAAATCATGGTAGGTGAGAACTGAAAATCAACCTTCAGAATATTTATTTCATTTCAGGCCTAACTGATGAAATCAATACTATACAACTGTTTGTTGGGAATCAGTCTTCCGGATTTAGTTTAGAAATCGATTGCAATAAATGGACATTGGTATAATACTAAATACTTTTCAACATTTGTTATCAACATTTTCAGCGGAATCAGACAGTGCAATTTGGCGGAAGTGATTTAATGACGAACATCTCTCAACCTGTATCACTAAATTATGACTATAAAACAGATAACATTCAGAAATTGGAATTTCGATTCTGGTCCACTATGTTTGTCGTTTTCATTTCGACTATTTTAAATTTTCTGATTTTTCCAGAGCGCCATCGGATTGGCTAGCCTACCCAACTGGATATTTGTTGAATTAATATTTCTCACTACTATCACCTAACTCCCACATTGTGTAATTGTGTCAAATAATAAAACTTCTTACGATTTTTCTATACGATTGTATAGATCAAACCAAGAGCTACAATTTTGTAATTGACAATTTTTGATAGAACTTCTCCCCGGGTTACTGTAACCCTTCAAAGTTTTCATTATTTCAACTTATTCAAAAACCTTCACACTTCAAAAGGCTACAGTACCCCGGGGAGTGGTCTTATCAAAAAGTTGTCAACTTCAAAAATGTAGCCCTAGACTTGATCTACACAATAAAATAAAATATTTTAAAAGTTGGAAAACTTTAAGCCCTTTGACAAGGCATAAAATATCATCAATTTTCAACAAAAACGCGGCAAAGGCGCGCCAATCTTGAATTTTTTGGACATCCGGACATCCGAACAAACAAACAGAAAATCATCCTCAACTTTCCGATCAAAAAACGCGTCAACAGCGCGACAGACTGTCGCAATCTCAATTCCTCGGGAAAACGCGTCAAAGGCGCGCCAGGCTCCACTCGATTTTGTGATTTCTGTGTCTCTGTCTGTCTGTTCATCTGTGTATCCACGTCACTTGTCATCGATAATTTACGGCCAAGTCACAAAGGAGGCTCCAAACCACAAAACCCCGCCCCTTTTCCTTTTTGAAAGTCACAAAAAGCAATAATTTTACTAAAAACATAATAATTTCACTATAAGGCACAGGAATTCTCACATAAAAAAGGAAAAAGGACACAAAAATAGAGAGTTATCACACATTTTGTTTCTTCAAGAATTGGTAGACGACGCCAAAGTCCTTGGCTTGGTAGGCGGGGTCACGGGCGAGGATACGGTAGATTTGATGGGCGAGTGATCCCATTGGAGTGGGTGCCTGGGTGTTGGTGGACGCGTTTTGGGCGAGTGACAGGTCTTTGGCCATTAGGGTGGTACCGAAGCCACCGGCGTAGCCCTGGAATAAAGATTTTTTTTTGAAATTTTTAGATCCAAAAATTAGGATCGGGGTTACTATACCTCAATCCAAAGATTAGGATCCGGTTACTGTACCTAGTTTCAAATTTTTGGATCGGGTTACTCTATTTCAATCCAAAACTTAGGAACTGGGTACTGTACCTAGATCCAAATGGGGTACTGTACCTGGATCCAACTTTTAGGATCAGAGTACCGTACCTGGATCCAACTTTTAGGATCAGAGTACCGTACCTAGATCTAAATATTAGGATCGGGGGTACTGTACCTAAATCCAAATTTTGGATCGGGGGTACTGTACCTGGATCCAAAATTTAGGATCGGATTACTGTACCTAGTTCCAAATTTTAGGATCGGGGGTACTATAACTCGATTCAAATATTAGGATCGGGGGTACTGTACCTCAATCCAAAGATTAGGATCGGGTTACTGTACCCCGATCCAAAATTTAGGATCCGTTTTTCACAATCCTCTCATTTACCTTAGCACATGGAATGTTTGGAAGAACTCCTGGTACTGGATTATAGGTATCCGATGACCAGCAACGACCCGACGACGTATTAATGATTCCAGCGAGAGCTTTCGCGTCGAGACCCATCGACATTCCCAAATTCATCGTCTCCGCCACAGCGACCATCTGAATTCCGAGTAACATGTTGTTACAGATCTTGGCGGCCGTTCCGTTTCCGACGGCTCCTAGATTCACAATATTCTTTCCCATCAGACTGAGCACTGCGTTCGCACGGGCGAATGTCTCGTCGTTGCCGGCGCCGACCATGAATGTGAGAGTCGCTTGTTGGGCGCCTGGAAATCAATGGAAATTATGGGGAAATCGCAATTTTCGAGTGATTTTTTGAACTTTTTCAGGTTTTGAATATCGAAAATGGGCGAAAACGCTGAAATTTCGCTGAGAAACTGCATTTTTGAACCAAAAAAACGCCAAAAATGTAGCATTCGCCGGATTTTAACAATTTTTGACAATTAAGTAAATTTTCGAATTAATGCTGAAAATCACAGAAAATACGCGTCGAAACGGGAAAAAAAAACATTTTTCGACTACTTTTTTCATATTTTCAGGTTTTGAATATCAAAAAGGGTTAAGGTTCACTTTTTTAGGCGAAAAAAGCTTAAATTTCACTAAAATAGTAAATTTTTGGTCGGATTTTGAGAATTCTTGGTCAAATTTTGAAAAATCTGAAAAAATCTCTGAAAAACTACATTTTCAGCAAGAAAATCGTTATTTTTCGCAGTTTTTGCTGGATTCTTCACTAATTTCCATTCATTTTCCCAAAAGGGAGGCTGTCTGGCGCGCCGTTGACGCCTTTTTCAATCAGCCATGAGATCATTAGAAATAATGGAAAAATCGTAATTTCCGACTGTTTTTTCGCCAAAAATGAGTTGAATCGCACTTTTTTAGATAGAAACCAGCACGAAAAAGCTGAAGTTCCGCTGAAAAACCTTTAAAATTGTAAATTTTTCGTCGGAATTTGAGAATTCTTGGTGAAATTTTGAAAAATCTAAAAAAAAATGGCTAAAAAACTATATTTTCAACATGAAAACCGTCATTTTTCGCAGTTTTTGCTGAATTTTTCACTAATTTTCACTAATTTTCGCCCACTCCGTACCAGTGACACCACCAGAAATCGGTGCATCAATGTACTCTGCCTTGAGGAGAGCCGCCGCTTGAGCAACTTCTAACGTCACAACTTGATCGATAGTCGACGAGTCCATACAGAGAGTTCCCGGCTGGATTGTTCTGGAAATTTCAGATTTTGGTGAAAAAAATCGAATTTTGTCTATTTTTCCTAATTTTTCTCAATTTTTTCTCAATTTTTTAGCAGAAACCTACTTGAAAATGCCATTTTCTCCTTGATAGACAGCTTTTACGTGTGGCGAGCTCGGCAAAACCGTCACAATTTCTTTGGAAGCGGCGGCGATGTCTGCTGGATGGGTGGCCACTTCACACCCTTCTGACTGCGAATTTTCTAGTTCTAATTGATTTTTTCAGTTTTAAATACCTTGAATTGATCTACAACTTGCTTATTAACATCATAGACAATCAATTTCTTTCCATTTTTGAGCAAGTTGCGAGCCATATGGCCGCCCATGTTGCCGAGCCCGATGAACCCAGTGAGAGACATTCTGGAATGAATTTAATCGAAAATTGATTTATTTTAGATTTTTCTAAGCAAAAAAAATAAAAAAAACATAAAATACATTGCGAGATTTCACTAGATAAAAAAAATTAAATTAATTCTTATTGTCCACGAACTGTCCGAGAGGACAACAGTGTTTGCGTACAGTGGTGACACCGTCACGTCAGAATGCGGACTATGACTGAAAATTGCTGAAACTTGAACTTGGCAGAAAATTTATGTTATTTAAGCCAAAATCCTCAATTTTTCGAGCTAAAAACGATTTCAAAACATTCCTCTTTTTGAAAAACCAATATTTCTATAAAAAGCCTATCTAAAAACTAGAAAAACGGACGGTTCACTTTGAAAAAAGAAAAAATCAAGAAACCAACGTTTCCAATGTCAAAGAAAAGTCAATCTTGAGAGATTCTTAACCTGTCTTCGAAAAAAGAAATAGTATAGGAAACGAGGAGGGTAGCAGAGAAAAAAAGAGAAAAGAAGATAGGAAGTCGGTGCGAAAAAAGTGCAGAAACACACGTGGCTGCTCGTTGTATTAGACACGTCAGCCGATTTTTTAAAACTATTTATTTCAGAAAACTAAAAAAAATAAATACAAAAAAGCGGGGATTGCATTGGAATAAGTGAAATTTAAACTGGGAATTCATGGCAAAGAAATAAATAATAATGTACATTTATAATGCATTTATCGATCGATTAACACAGTCCTTCCTCATCGTCGTCCTCGGCGATTCCACCATTTCCACCGGGTGCTTTCAGATTCTTCATCACACGGAGGTACTGAAAATTGGGGAAAATTTTAAATTTTTTCGAAAAAACAATTTCAGACAAATTTCCAGCTTTACCTCGTTATCCATCGATCGGAGTACTCCACACTTGAGAACATTCTGGAAACTTTCGTCATCGCCTGCGTCGTAGTATCCAATCAGATTCTCGCACACTCGACCGTCTTCTGATATCTGCATATCCGGTGATAGACTGAAAATTCGATGATTTTTCATAAAATTGAGTAGCTGGCGCGCCTTCGACGCCTTTTCCAGTCAGTTTTTCACAAAAGTAAGACTGTCTGGCGCGAATGTGACGCTTTTTTCACAAAAATGAGACAGTCTGGCGCTCCTTCGACGCCTTTTTCCAGTCAAATTTTCACAAAAGTGAGACTGTCTGCCGCGCCGTCGACGCTTTTTCAATCTTTTTCACAAAAATGAGACAGTCTGGCGCGTCTTTGACGCTTTTTCCAGTCAGTTTTTTCACAAAATTGAGACTGTCTGGCGCTCATTTGACGCCTTTTTCCAGTCAACTCACCCCACAACCCAACTATAATCCTTCAACGCCGCCACCGAATCCTCCATTGCCAAATTGACAATTACAAGACCGATGCCGAGTTGACCGATACGTGGATATTCCTGAAAAAGCTGAAAATTAGGCTCCGCCCCTTTTTATCGATCGATTTCTCACCCGAATCTCGACGAATTTCTCGATTTCCTCTCGAATCGAGACGAGTGCTCCCTTGTAATCCTCGAGTTGTAATGAGAGTTTTGTGATTTGTTTCAAGAATTGACTCGCCATTTTCGCCCGATCCGATTGTTGAACTAGAGCCAAACCACGTTGGTAGATCTGAAGGAAAATTGATTGGAAACGCGTTGAAAGGCATGCCAGACAGTCTTTTTTCAGGTGAAACAAGTGAAAACGCGTCAAAAGCACGCCAGATAGTCTTTTTTTTAATTAAACGAGTGGAAGAGCGCCTAAAGGCACGCCAACCGCTTGCCGCTCGATGCAAATACGAACACGTCGAAGGCGCACCAGCAGCATCTTTTTGAAGAAAATATTGCAGAAAAGGCGTCAAAAGGCACGCCAGAAGCGTCTTTACGAAGAAAATATTGCGGAAAAACGCGTCGAAAGGCACGCCAGACAGTCTTCTTTTCAGATCAAACAACTAAAAAGACGTCAAAGGTGCGCCAGGGGAAATTTTCTATATGAAAAGCATCAGAAACGCGCCAAATGCACGCCAGACAACCGTTTTTTAGATGAAACAACTGAAAACGTGCCAAAAGGCACACCAGCCAGCTTTTTCTGGCGAAAATTAAGTTATTTTCCGTCAGAAATGGCTGTCTGGCGTGCCTTTCGACGCGCTCATATTTGCATCAAGCGGCCAGCGGTTATCGTGCCTTTTGACGCGTTTTTAGTGTTTTAATTTTTTTAAAGCCTGCCTGGCGTGCCTTTTGGCGCGTTTCCCGAAAATTGAGATTGCGACAGTCTGGCGTGCTTTTGACGCAGTTTCTCGGAAATTCAATGATTTTCTCTGTTCAAGCGCGCCGTAGGGCAACGCAAGCTAGTCATTTCTGATGGGAAATAAGTCATTTTCCGTGAGAAAGTGCTGTCTGGCGTGCCTTTTGACGCGTTTTCTCGAAAATTGAGACTTATGACAGTCTGGCGTGCTTTTGACGCAGTTTTTCGATGATTTTCTCTGTTCAAGCGCGCCTCCGACGCGCCAGGTTCTATCTGTGTGTCCATATGTCAGGATATCTCACCGCCAACGCCTTCTTCGGATCATCGTTCTTCAACACATCAGCTGCCTTCTCGACTGTCAACGCGGCGGTGTCGAGACTTCCGCTCTCCGCGTATCCATCTATCGCTTTTTCGAACAGTTTCACAGCCTCCGCGAACTCTTTTATATCACGGAGCAACATTGCGGCGCCTTCACGGGCTCTGGAAAGAGGCGGAGTTTAGAAAAAGCTGAAATTCTGAAATTACTTTGCCGCATGAAAAAGATTCCGATTCTCCTGATAGTACTGAGCCGCTTTGAGCAACGAATCGGCCGCCTTTCTCGGCTCCTGAGCATTCCGATAACAGACGGCGGCTCTTTCCAACGAGTAAGCCGCTCCATCGTAGTCGGGCTTGAATTTCAGTTTTATCATTGACGTCTTCATACACTCTTCTGCTTTTCGCTCGCATTCTGAAGCCTCTTTCAGACGAGATGCGTTGGCTGACATGTTGATGGAGGTGGGAGGAGCTGAAAATGCGAGGAGTCGATGGGGGTGGAGTCTCGGGTGGGTGGAGAGAAGAAAGAAGATTTCACGGGGATTGAAAATACAGAAATAGAAGAAAAAGGGGCAAAGAGCTTTTGGAACATCGTCTAGAAACCAATGAAAGGCGTTTTTTAGAGGAGAAACGCGTCAAAGGCACCCCAGACTATGTTTTTTTGAAGAAAATATGACAGAAAAACGTGCAAATGGAACGGAGAAAACGCTTCAAAGGCACGCCAGACGCGTATTTGGGGATATAAGCTCAAACGCGTCATAAGGTGCGCCAGGCAGTGTTGTTTTGAATGAAATATGTGGGAAAACGCGTCAAAGGCACGCCAGAATTGGCGAAGCTCCTGGAATTGTGTAGAAACCAATGAAAGGTGCACCGGAGAGTAATAACTGCAACTTAAAATCAGAAATCGCGTAAAAGGCACGCCAAACGCTTAAAAACGCGTCATAAGGTGCGCCAGACAGTGTCTTTTAGAATGAAATATATGAAAATGAAGCAAAAAGTGGGTGGAGCGCGTCTGGAATCGTCAAGGAACCAATGAAAAGCGGATAGAGATGCACCAGAGAGCTATAACTGCAAATGAAATTCAGGAAACGCGTCAAACGCACGCCAGAAATCAAAATAAGCAAATTTCGTCGATGTCTCGCTTCTAAAACGCTCTTTTTTTTCGAAATTTCCGGAATTTTCAGATTTCCAGAAGATTTCTCTGGAAAAACGTGTCAGAGATGATGAAAAATTGATTTACGAACATCTTGGAATGTGAGCCCATGAGAATGAGAGAAAACTCTGTGAGTTGGGAGAAAGAGCAACGGGAAAATTGAATTTCCATCATCATCGTCATGTGATTACGGGAGGGTGAGAGACGCAGAGATTTTCAGATACCAAAGAAAGCCAATCCCAATCAACTATAAGTAAAAAGTGCTTAAAAATGCCATGAAGAAATCTGAAACAGGCTAAAAATGAGAAAAATTTGAAAAACAAACTGAAAGTTAGCGATCGCGATAGAAAGTAACCTGAAAAATGAGTCATAACTGCACCTCGAATTCAGAAAACGCGTCAAAGGCACGCTAGACACTTAAACACGCGTCATGAGGTGCGCCAGACAGTGTCTTTTTGAATGAAATATATGAAAATGGAGTAAGGCTACACTTTTTTGATTTTCAGGAGCTACTTGCTTCAGAACTTCAGATGAATGAGATATGAAGGAGATGGATCCATGGATTGAAAAATCTTCTGATATTGGCCTAGGAATCGCGAAAAAACTATGCCAGTGAAAATTTCAGAAAATTCGGAATCTGTATGAAAAATAAGATTTGAGATTTCAGGAGGCACCAGGAGGAAGAATCTGAAAGAAACAAGAACAACACTCATTCAAAAGTATATAGCGATGATTTTGGGAAACTTTTTTTGCTGGAAAAGGAATATGAAATTGAAATGTATATATAGATTGGATTTATTTGGGTGATTTTTTAAGGAAGAAAAGGAAAAAGCTGAAGAGAGAAGAAGAGAGAGAGTAGAAGCAGGAGAGCAGTTTTAAGAACTTATTTAAGATATATGTATATATAAATATATATCAAGTCTGAAAATAAATAAGAAAATAAGATAAAAGAAGAGATTTTTTGATGAAGAATGAAGATGTGGATGGAGAAGAAGAAGGTGGATTGGATTGGATTGAGAGATGAGTTTCTCACGAGATTCATCGACGCCAGTAAGACTGAAATTAAGCTTTAACATATACATATATCAATTCAACAGACAAATCACAATGTACACTTGGGGGGCGGAGCTTTAGAAGATTTTCAGAAGGAGAGAAGAGATTCAGACGGTGAGAGAGAGCGAGAATAGAAAAATATGATTGTGAGAATTTTGAGAGAAAAATGAGTTTCTAGAAGCCAAAATTTTGGATTTTAAATCTGAAAAACGGTGTCTGAAATGCTGTAAAAAAATGCTTCAATATCTCCGCCGTCTGACCGCTTGTCTCTTCTCTCGAAAATCATTATCTCCTCCTCTTCCATTCGGTTCCATCATATCAAGTAGTCGTCTAACCTGATCTCCTTGTGGTCCTCCCTGACCTCCTTGTCCACCACCGCCTTGTCCACCACCCTGCACACCGCCACCGTATCCATCACCGAAACCAGCCGATCCGTGATTCGCCGTCATCTGGGATTCCTGTCCGGTACGCATTTGGGCCATCGCGGCGACGCCGAGTCCGAGGCCTAGGCCCATGATGTTGTATTTGGCGAGAACCTGGAGAAAATTCGAGAAATGGAGAGATTTTGAGGGGGGAAAGCGGGGGATACTGGATCCAAACTACAGGAACCCAGGATCTCTCTATGATCTGATCACAGTAACCCAGATCCTGGATCCAGTTACAGTACCCTCGATATCTAAGATCCTAGATCTAAACTACAGTAACCTTTGAATCTCGGATTCTGGATTCAAACTACAGTAACCCAGGATCTCTCAATGATCTGATCACAGTAACCCAGATCCTGGATCCAGTTACAGTACCCCTGAGATCCGAGATCCTAGATACAGTTACAGTAACCCTTGAATCTCGGATTCTGGATTCAAACTACAGTAACCCTTGAATCCTGGATCCAAACTACAGCAAACCCTTGAATCCTGGATCCAAACTACAGTAACCCTTGAATCCTGGATCCAAACTACAGTAACCCTTGAATCCTGGATCCAAACTACAGTAACCCTTGAATCCTGGATCCAGTTACAGTACCCCTGAGATCCTGGATTCAGTTACAGTACCCCTGAGATCTGAGATCCTGGATCCAGTTACAGTAACCCCGTGATCTGAGATCCTGGATCCAGTTACAGTACCCCGGAGATCTAAGATCCTGGATCCAGCTACTGTACCCCTGAGATCTGAGATCTTGGATCCAGTTACAGTACCCCACAATCCTTACCTGCATGGCCTGCATCACTTCCGACACACTCTGCTCGTTGAATCCCGATGTGCGGAGCGTTGATTGCAGATTGTCGAGGAATGAGAGTAACTGAAATCATATAATTTAATCCGATAAGTCTCCTGGAGTATTCCTGTATTCCTACCTCATTATTCCCCAATCCATTCATCGGATACTTTTGATTCGGATTTATAACTCGATTCAAATATTAGGATCGGGGGTACTGTACCTCAATCCAAAGATTAGGATCGGGTTACTGTACCCCGATCCAAAATTTAGGATCCGTTTTTCACAATCCTCTCATTTACCTTAGCACATGGAATGTTTGGAAGAACTCCTGGTACTGGATTATAGGTATCCGATGACCAGCAACGACCCGACGACGTATTAATGATTCCAGCGAGAGCTTTCGCGTCGAGACCCATCGACATTCCCAAATTCATCGTCTCCGCCACAGCGACCATCTGAATTCCGAGTAACATGTTGTTACAGATCTTGGCGGCCGTTCCGTTTCCGACGGCTCCTAGATTCACAATATTCTTTCCCATCAGACTGAGCACTGCGTTCGCACGGGCGAATGTCTCGTCGTTGCCGGCGCCGACCATGAATGTGAGAGTCGCTTGTTGGGCGCCTGGAAATCAATGGAAATTATGGGGAAATCGCAATTTTCGAGTGATTTTTTGAACTTTTTCAGGTTTTGAATATCGAAAATGGGCGAAAACGCTGAAATTTCGCTGAGAAACTGCATTTTTGAACCAAAAAAAACGCCAAAAATGTAGCATTCGCCGGATTTTAACAATTTTTGACAATTAAGTAAATTTTCGAATTAATGCTGAAAATCACAGAAAATACGCGTCGAAACGGGAAAAAAAAACATTTTTCGACTACTTTTTTCATATTTTCAGGTTTTGAATATCAAAAAGGGTTAAGGTTCACTTTTTTAGGCGAAAAAAGCTTAAATTTCACTAAAATAGTAAATTTTTGGTCGGATTTTGAGAATTCTTGGTCAAATTTTGAAAAATCTGAAAAAATCTCTGAAAAACTACATTTTCAGCAAGAAAATCGTTATTTTTCGCAGTTTTTGCTGGATTCTTCACTAATTTCCATTCATTTTCCCAAAAGGGAGGCTGTCTGGCGCGCCGTTGACGCCTTTTTCAATCAGCCATGAGATCATTAGAAATAATGGAAAAATCGTAATTTCCGACTGTTTTTTCGCCAAAAATGAGTTGAATCGCACTTTTTTAGATAGAAACCAGCACGAAAAAGCTGAAGTTCCGCTGAAAAACCTTTAAAATTGTAAATTTTTCGTCGGAATTTGAGAATTCTTGGTGAAATTTTGAAAAATCTAAAAAAAAATGGCTAAAAAACTATATTTTCAACATGAAAACCGTCATTTTTCGCAGTTTTTGCTGAATTTTTCACTAATTTTCACTAATTTTCGCCCACTCCGTACCAGTGACACCACCAGAAATCGGTGCATCAATGTACTCTGCCTTGAGGAGAGCCGCCGCTTGAGCAACTTCTAACGTCACAACTTGATCGATAGTCGACGAGTCCATACAGAGAGTTCCCGGCTGGATTGTTCTGGAAATTTCAGATTTTGGTGAAAAAAATCGAATTTTGTCTATTTTTCCTAATTTTTCTCAATTTTTTCTCAATTTTTTAGCAGAAACCTACTTGAAAATGCCATTTTCTCCTTGATAGACAGCTTTTACGTGTGGCGAGCTCGGCAAAACCGTCACAATTTCTTTGGAAGCGGCGGCGATGTCTGCTGGATGGGTGGCCACTTCACACCCTTCTGACTGCGAATTTTCTAGTTCTAATTGATTTTTTCAGTTTTAAATACCTTGAATTGATCTACAACTTGCTTATTAACATCATAGACAATCAATTTCTTTCCATTTTTGAGCAAGTTGCGAGCCATATGGCCGCCCATGTTGCCGAGCCCGATGAACCCAGTGAGAGACATTCTGGAATGAATTTAATCGAAAATTGATTTATTTTAGATTTTTCTGAGCAAAAATAATTGAGAAAAATATAAAATTCATTGCGAGATTTCACTAGATAAAAAAATTAAATTAATTCTTATTGTCCACGAACTGTCCGAGAGGACAACAGTGTTTGCGTACAGTGGTACCACCGTCACGTCAGAATGCGGACTATGGCTAAAAATTGCTGAAACTTTGCTGAAAATTTATGTTTTTAAGCCAAAATCTTTAATTTTTCGCCTTAAAAACTATTTCAATAAATTCTACAACTCTAAATTTCTTAGAGAAACCAATATTTCTCTCAAAAACCCTACAAGAAAAACGGACGGTTCACTCTGAAGAAAACAAATCTAAAAATCAAGAAACCAACGTTTCCAATGTCAAAGAAAAGTCAATCTTGAGACATTCTTCTGTCTTTCGAAAAAAGAAATAGTATAGGAAACGAGGAGGGTAGCAGAGAAAAAAGAGAAAAGAAGATAGGAAGTCGGTGCGAAAAAAGTGCAGAAACACACGTGGCTGCTCGTTGTAAGACATACGTCAGGCGATTTTTCAAAAAACTATTTATTTATCGAAAACTAGAAAAAATAAATACAAAAAAGCGGGGATTGCATTGGAATAAGTGAAATTTAAATTGGGAATTCATGGCAAAGAAATAAATAATAATGTACATTTATAATGCATTTATCGATCGATTAACACAATCCTTCCTCATCGTCGTCCTCGGCGATTCCACCATTTCCACCGGGTGCTTTCAGATTCTTCATCACACGGAGGTACTGAAAATTGGGGAAAATTTTAAATTTTTTCGAAAAAACAATTTCAGACAAATTTCCAGCTTTACCTCGTTATCCATCGATCTCAATACTCCACACTTGAGAACATTCTGGAAACTTTCGTCATCGCCTGCGTCGTAGTATCCAATCAGATTCTCGCACACTCGACCGTCTTCTGATATCTGC
The DNA here is from genome assembly GCF_010183535.1 of Caenorhabditis remanei. NCBI lineage: Eukaryota > Metazoa > Nematoda > Chromadorea > Rhabditida > Rhabditidae > Caenorhabditis > Caenorhabditis remanei. The sequence goes on along the minus strand of NC_071332.1, from coordinate 21,701,486 downwards.
ATATCCGGTGATAGACTGAAAATTCGATGATTTTTCATAAAATTGAGTAGCTGGCGCGCCTTCGACGCCTTTTCCAGTCAGTTTTTCACAAAAGTAAGACTGTCTGGCGCGAATTTGACGCTTTTTTCACAAAAATGAGACAGTCTGGCGCTCCTTCGACGCCTTTTTCCAGTCAAATTTTCACAAAAGTGAGACTGTCTGGCGCGCCTTTGACGCTTTTTTCCAGTCAGTTTTTTCACAAAAATGAGACAGTCTGGCGCTCCTTTGACGCCTTTTCCAGTCAGTTTTTTCACAAAAATGAGACAGTCTGGCGCTCCTTTGACGCCTTTTCCAGTCAGTTTTTTCACAAAATTGAGACAGTCTGGCGCTCTTTTGACGCTTTTTCCCTAGGAATTGAGACTCTGAGAGCCTGGCGCGCCGTTGACGCTTTTTTTCACAAAAGAGAGACAGTCTGGCGCGCCTTTGACGCCTTTTTCATTCAAATTTTTCACAAAATTGAGACAGGCTGGCGCTCCTTTGACGCCTTTTACAGTCAGTTTTTCCACAAAAGTGAGACTGTCTGGCGCGTCTTTGACGCGTTTTCCCGAGGAATTGAGATTGTGACAGGCTGGCGCTCCTTTGACGCCTTTTTCAGTCAATTTTTTCACAAAAATGAGACAGTCTGGCGCGCCTTTGACGCTTTTTTTCAGTCAACTCACCTCACAACCCAACTATAATCTTTCAACGCCGCCACCGAATCCTCCATTGCCAAATTAACAATGACGAGACCGATGCCGAGTTGACCGATACGTGGATATTCCTGAAAAAGCTGAAAATTAGGCTCCGCCCCTTTTTATCGATCGATTTCTCACCCGAATCTCGACGAATTTCTCGATTTCCTCTCGAATCGAGACGAGTGCTCCCTTATAATCCTCGAGTTGTAATGAGAGTTTTGTGATTTGTTTCAAGAATTGACTCGCCATTTTCGCCCGATCCGATTGTTGAACTAGAGCCAAACCACGTTGGTAGATCTGAAAAAAAAAACGCGTCAAAAGGCACGCCAGACAGTCCTTTCTGAGATTGAGCTTGTGAAATCGCGTCAAAGGCGCCCCAATAGAATTTTTTGTACGGAATGCTCCAGAAACGCGCCGAACGCACGCCAACCACTTGCCGCTCGATGCAAATCCGAACACGTCGAAGGCGCACCAGCAGCATCTTTTTGAAGAAAATATTGCAGAAAGGGCGTCAAAAGGCACGCCAGACAGTCATTTCTTAAATTAAACGAGTGGAAGAGCGCCTAAAGGCACGCCAGACACTTGCTGCTCGATGCAAATTCCAACGCGTCAAAAGGCACGCCAGAAGCGTCTTTTTAATGAAAATATTGCGAAAAAACGCGTCGAAAGACATGCCAGACAGTCTTCTTTTCAGATCAAGCAACTAAAAACGCGTCAAAAGCACGTCAGGCAGCTGTTTCTGACGGGAAATAACTCATTTTCCGTCAGAAATGACTGTCTGGCGTGCCTTTGACGCGCTTCCGCTCATTTAACCTGAAAATGACCCTGCTGGCGTGCTTTTGACGCGTTTTCCGAAAAATTGAGATTGTGACAGTCTGGCGTGCCTTTTGACGCAGTTTCTCGGAAATTCAATGATTTTCTCTGTTCAAGCGCGCCGTAGGGGAACGCTAGCTAGTCATTTCTGATGGGAAATAAGTCATTTTCCGTGAGAAAGTGCTGTCTGGCGTGCCTTTTGACGCGTTTTCTCGAAAATTGAGACTTATGACAGTCTGGCGTGCTTTTGACGCAGTTTTTCGATGATTTTCTCTGTTCTCCGACGCGCCAGGTTCTATCTGTGTGTCCATATGTCCGAATATCTCACCGCCAACGCCTTCTTCGGATCATCGTTCTTCAACACATCGGCCGCCTTCTCGACAGTCAACGCGGCGGTGTCCAGATTTCCGCTCTCCGCGTATCCATCTATCGCCTTTTCGAACAGTTTCACAGCCTCCGCGAACTCTTTTATATCACGGAGCAACATTGCGGCGCCTTCACGGGCTCTGGAAAGAAGGCGGAGTTTAGAAAGAGGGCGGGACATGGCTAGATTACTTTGCCGCATGAAAAAGATTCCGATTCTCCTGATAGTACTGAGCCGCTTTGAGCAACGAATCGGCCGCCTTTCTCGGCTCCTGAGCATTCCGATAGCAGACGGCGGCTCTTTCCAACGAGTAGGCCGCTCCATCGTAGTCGGGCTTGAATTTCAGTTTTATCATTGACGTCTTCATACACTCTTCTGCTTTTCGCTCGCATTCTGAAGCCTCTTTCAGACGAGATGCGTTGGCTGACATGTTGATGGAGGTGGGAGGAGCTGAAAATGCGAGGAGTCGATGGGGGTGGAGTCTCGGGTGGGTGGAGAGAAGAAAGAAGATTTCACGGGGATTGAAAATACAGAAATAGAAGAAAAAGGGGCACAGAGCTTCTGGAACATCGTCTAGAAACCAATGAAAGGCGTTTTTTAGAGGAGAAACGCGTCAAAGGCACCCCAGACTATGTTTTTTTGAAAATATGACAGAAAAACGTGCAAATGGAATGGAGAAAACGCTTCAAAGGCACGCCAGACGCGTATTTGGGGATATAAGCTCAAACGCGTCATAAGGTGCGCCAGGCAGTGTTGTTTTGAATGAAATATGTGGGAAAACGCGTCAAAGGCACGCCAGAATTGGCGAAGCTCCTGGAATTGTGTAGAAACCAATGAAAGGTGCACCGGAGAGTAATAACTGCAACTTAAAATCAGAAATCGCGTAAAAGGCACGCCAAACGCTTAAAAACGCGTCATAAGGTGCGCCAGACAGTGTCTTTTAGAATGAAATATATGAAAATGAAGCAAAAAGTGGGTGGAGCGCGTCTGGAATCGTCAAGGAACCAATGAAAAGCGGATAGAGATGCACCAGAGAGCTATAACTGCAAATGAAATTCAGGAAACGCGTCAAACGCACGCCAGAAATCAAAATAAGCAAATTTCGTCGATGTCTCGCTTCTAAAACGCTCTTTTTTTTTCGAAATTTCCGGAATTTTCAGATTTCCAGAAGATTTCTCTGGAAAAACGTGTCAGAGATGATGAAAAATTGATTTACGAACATCTTGGAATGTGAGCCCATGAGAATGAGAGAAAACTCTGTGAGTTGGGAGAAAGAGCAACGGGAAAATTGAATTTCCATCATCATCATGTGATTACGGGAGAGTGAGAAACGCAGCGATTTTCAGATACCAAAGAAAGCCAATCCCAATCAACTATAAGTAAAAAGTGCTTAAAAATGCCATGAAGAAATCTGAAACAGGCTAAAAATGAGAAAAATTTGAAAAACAAACTGAAAGTTAGCGATCGCGATAGAAAGTAACCTGAAAAATGAGTCATAACTGCACCTCGAATTCAGAAAACGCGTCAAAGGCACGCTAGACACTTAAAAACGCGTCATGAGGTGCGCCAGACAGTGTCTTTTTGAATGAAATATATGAAAATAGAGTAAGGCTACACTTTTTTGGTTTTCAGGAGCTACTTGCTTCAGAACTTCAGATGAATGAGATATGAAGGAGATGGATCCATGGATTGAAAAATCTTCTGATATTGGCCTAGGAATCGCGAAAAAACTAGGCCAGCAGTGATTTTCAGAGAATTTCAGTAGAAATTTCAGAAATCTGTAAGAAAAATAAGATTTGAGATTTCAGGAGGCACCAGGAGGAAGAATCTGAAAGAAACAAGAACAACACTCATTCAAAAGTATATAGCGATGATTTTGGGAAACTTTTTTTGCTGGAAAAGGAATATGAAATTGAAATGAATGTAGATTGGATTTATTTAGGAAGAAAAGGAAAAAGCTGAAGAGAGAAGAAGAGAGAGAGTAGAAGCAGGAGAGCAGTTTTAAGAACTTATTTAAGAGAGATAGTTAACATATATATGATATAAATATATATCAAGTCTGAAAATAAATAAGAAAATAAGATAAAAGAAGAGATTTTTTGATGAAGAATGAAGATGTGGATGGAGAAGAAGAAGAAGATTGGATTGGATTGAGAGATGAGTTTCTCACGAGATTCATCGACGCCAGTAAGACTGAAATTAAGCTTTAACATATACATATATCAATTGAACAGACAAATCACAATGTACACTTGGGGGCGGAGCTTTAGAAGATTTTCAAGAGAGAGAGTTTCAGACGGTGAGACAGAGAGAAAGCGAGAATAGAAAAATATGATTGTGAGAATTTTGAGAGAAAAATGAGTTTCTAGAAGCCAAAATTTTGGATTTTAAATCTGAAAATCGGTGTCTGAAATGCTGTAAAATATGCTTCAATATCTCCGCCGTCTGACCGCTTGTCTCTTCTCTCGAAAATCATTATCTCCTCCTCTTCCATTCGGTTCCATCATATCAAGTAGTCGTCTAACCTGATCTCCTTGTGGTCCTCCCTGACCTCCTTGTCCACCACCGCCTTGTCCACCACCCTGCACACCGCCACCGTATCCATCACCGAAACCAGCCGATCCGTGATTCGCCGTCATCTGGGATTCCTGTCCGGTACGCATTTGGGCCATCGCGGCGACGCCGAGTCCGAGGCCTAGGCCCATGATGTTGTATTTGGCGAGAACCTGGAGAAAATTCGAGAAATGGAGAGATTTTGAGGGGGAAAGCGGGGGATCCTGGATCCAAACTACAGTAACCATTGAATCTCGGATCCAAACTACAGTACACAGGATCCGTTTATAGGATCTCCTTTTTCAATCCTGGGTTACTGTATTTAGATCCAGGATCATTTGGTACAGCAATCTTGTGGCAAAGTACAGTAACCCAGATCCAGGATTCAGTTACAGTACCCTTGAGATCCGAGATCCTAGATACAGTTACAGTACCCTTGAGATCTGAGATCCTGGATCCAGTGACAGTACTCCACAATCCTTACCTGCATGGCCTGCATCACTTCCGACACACTCTGCTCGTTGAATCCCGATGTGCGGAGCGTTGATTGCAGATTGTCGAGGAATGAGAGTAACTGAAATCATATAATTTAATCCGATAAGTCTCCTGGAGTATTCCTGTATTCCTACCTCATTATTCCCCAATCCATTCATCGGATACTTTTGATTCGGATTTCCATTTCCGAACTGTGGTCCTCCACCACCACCTCCTCCAAACTGTCCCTGTCCTCCACCACCATATCCACCGCCTTGTCCACCACCGAATCCAGCGGCTCCCACATTCATTCCACCGCCTCCGCCACCACCGTTGAAAGCTGGCGCTTGTTGGAATGGCGCATTTTGGGATTGATTTCCGGTGGGACCGCCTGTGTTGGATGCGCCGTTTGGTCCAGAAGCCTTTCCAAAGTCTTCTTTATTGATTTCCGAGGAATGGTGTGGGTCCGAAGCGACTTTTTCCAAGACTCGGGATGCCGCTTGAAGGAGAGCCGCGGATTCCTCGTGAGCCACCGTTACAACTCTCTCCAATGAGGTCTTCGCCTCCACAGATCCAGCCTTCGGATAGACTTGAATCTGGCATCCGAATTGCTCTCGAATATCCTTGATATTGGCACCAGACTTGCCGATGACCATACCGGCCGACGTATTGGGCATCACAATCTTAATCTCATTTCCACGTGATGTGTTCTTATGGTCGAATGCGTCGTTGCCAGCTTGATCGGCACATTTCTCGCGGATTTTATCCTGGATTGACTCGATTACAGCCATGATGTTGTTAAGGCGTCCTTTTACAAGGCAGATTCTTTCGGAGGTACCTGGAATGGAAAGATATGTCGAGATGTCCTAAAAACGCGGCTATGGAACGCCAGAGAGCTGTCAGAATGTTCGTAAAAGCGTCTGAGGCGCGCCAGCATTCATTTCTTTCGGAAAGATACTCACCTGGATAAGTCTCACTATTCTTGCTCATCTGAACTCGACAATTGTTGTCATTCTTCAAATTGCGCATCGCCTCTCCACCCTTTCCAATAATCGCACCGACTGCCGACGATGGAATCAGAATCTTGATTGAGAGATGATCTCCTCCCTCCTCTTCTTGTCCGAAGTGCGCCTTCTTGTTGGCTGGGCCGTCGGTGGCGTCTTGCGGACGTTTCACGCCCTGTTGCGACGGTTTTGTGTCGTCAGAGTAGTCGTCTCCCATTATTTCTGAAATTTATAGAGAGATGAAATGGGATTGGGGGGTTTTGGCGGGGAGAAATTTGGAATAGAAGGTTATAAGGACTTTGGGTTGAATTTGCGTCTCAAAAGTCAAATTTCGGGAATTTTTCGGATTGTTGTGGAAAAAGACTGGAAAAGTGTGATATGCTCTCAAAATGGTTAATTTGCGGAGAAAATCACCAAAAAATGGATCCAAGAATGCGAAATGGAGCTGAAAAACATCTAAATGAGGCAAAGACCGCTCAAGGACTTGCTTTCTTCCGCTACCTCTAGATAAAGCCACAAAATTCAGTACACAAGTGCAAAAAGGAGCTGAAAATCGGCGAAACGAAAGAGAAACCGATTCTACCATAACTCATTGCCTAGGAATTCAAAATTCACGAGGAAAGGGCTCCTGGAGTGAAAAATAACCTTAAACGGCTTGCTTTCTACCGAAACCTCTGGAGAAAATCACAAATTTAAGTTAAGAAATGCAAAAACATAGCTGAAAATCGGTCAAGCTAAACTTATGAAACGGAATTCGAAATTTGTGAGATTGTGCAGCCAGAACGACTCTAGAAGTGCAAATCAGAGCTAAAAATTATCCAAATAACAAAATAATCGAAAAATTGAGTTTGGAAGTGCAAAACAGAACTGAAAATCGGCTAAACGAAAGAAAAACCGATTTCCCAATCACTCATTGAATCGGAATTCGAAATTAGTGAGATTCTGCAGCCAGAAGGACCCTAGGAGTGAAAAATGACCTCAAACGGCACAGTTTCTGCTGAAACCTCTCAAGAAAAGCACAAAATTAGGTTCAGAAGTGAAAAACAGAGCTGTAAATCGGCCAAACGAAAGAGAAACCGATTCTACCATCACTCAATGCCTTGGAATTCAAAATTCACGAGGAAAGGGCTCCTGGAGTGAAAAATAACCTTAAACGGCTTGCTTTCTACCGAAACCTCTGGAGAAAATCACAAATTTAAGTTAAGAAATGCAAAAACATAGCTGAAAATCGGTCAAGCTAAACTTATGAAACGGAATTCGAAATTTGTGAGATTGTGCAGCCAGAACGACTCTAGAAGTGCAAATCAGAGCTAAAAATTATCCAAATAACAAAATAATCGAAAAATTGAGTTTGGAAGTGCAAAACAGAACTGAAAATCGGCTAAACGAAAGAAAAACCGATTTCCCAATCACTCATTGAATCGGAATTCGAAATTAGTGAGATTCTGCAGCCAGAAGGACCCTAGGAGTGAAAAATGACCTCAAACGGCACAGTTTCTGCTGAAACCTCTCAAGAAAAGCACAAAATTAGGTTCAGAAGTGAAAAACAGAGCTGTAAATCGGCCAAACGAAAGAGAAACCGATTCTACCATCACTCAATGCCTTGGAATTCAAAATTAATGAGAATTTGCAGCCATAATGACTGCAGGAGTGAAAATAACCTTAAATGGCAAGCTATAACGTTTCGATGTTGAAAACGGAGCTGAAAATCGGTCAAACTTAACATAAGAATCGGAATTCGAAATTTGTGAAATTCTTCAGGTAGAAGGACCCTAAGACGTCGAATCGAAGCTAAAAAAATAGTCCTAAGGACAAAACCATCGAGAATTCGAAATAAATGAGCTCTAGCGGCCAGAATCAACGGAAAATCAAGAAAACAGGAACGTCTATAGTTATCACTGATAAATCTCTATATAAGAGACGCAGAGAAACAAAGACCAGCATCCAACAATCACAAAAAACGTAAAAAACGCGACGAACAGAGAGAGAAAGACGTTTGGTAGGCGTCCCGGCGTTTGGAATGGGGAGGATAGCAAATAGAATGGACACAAACACAACACGGGCAGAGAGTTAGGTCAGAGACACAGCACTCTCCTCGTTTCATGTGCTATTTCGTGTACCCCCGTCTCTCTGGCGGAAAATCGATATTGTTCGGGAGAGGAGACGGCGAGGAGGCAGAAAGAGCGAAGGCGATGAAGGGAGAAGGAGGAGGCTGGCGGATTTGGCCGAGTGCCAAGTGGGGGAGAAGTGACAGATGGCTGGTTGTAGTAAGAAGTAGTGGGGGGTTTTATGGGAATTCGATGATGATGGGGAGACGAGCAAGATGGAGTTATTCGTAATCAGGAAGCATTAGGATTGAGAATCGGAGCTCGTATTCAGTATATATTATTTAGAGTGGATGGAGTTATGGTGAACAAGGGAATAACTAATACTGAAAAATCCGAGAGATTCTGAAAAATCAAGTGGCTGGGGCGTCTTTGGCGCTTTTGGGGTTAAAAACTGAAAAAAAATCTCGAAAAAATTTTTCTCTGTTTTGGAGTAATGGTGAACAAGGGAATGGAAAGCAGATAAGCTACTGAACGATGTAAAGTTAGCTCCGCTTACCGAGATCCGATGAAGATAGTTTTGAAAATTTCAGATAAATTATTCTAGGCCACGCCCATTTTCATTGGTTATCGGGATAATCTAGTGCTGAAAGTGAGCTGAAAGTGCTGAAACAATGCTCCAAAAGACTTTCACAAAAAAGTGACTGGGGCGTCTTTGGCGCTTCCTGGCTCGAAAAGTGTAGGCTTCCGACTGGAGAAAACACTAAAAATCACATTTCTTGGTAAAAAATTCGTATTTCGAGAAAAATTTCTCTATTTTTTCCATATTTTTACGAGTTTTAGCGCCGATTTTTTCGGATTTTCAGAATTTCTATTGGAAAATTGAGTTTTAGCGCCTAAACTTCGCTTGAATCTGTCTAGAATCATACTTTTTCGACTAATACTGAATTTTCCGAAAAATCGAATTTTTAGGTCCGAAACTTCGGACACTTCACAGTTTTCTAGTTTCACCGCCAATTAATCCGAAATTTCAAGCGGAAAATTGGGTTTTCAGCGCCAAAACTTCGCTTGAATCAGTCGAGAATCACTCTAGAAGGAAGTCCCCAAAAAATCGAATTTTTAGGCCCGAAATTTCGAAAATTTCACAGTTTTCTAAATTTAGCGCCAATTTTTCCAAAATTTCAAGCATAAAATCGACTTTTTAGCGTAGAAACTTCGCTTGAATCAGTCTAGAATCATTCTTTTACTGAAATTTCCCAAAAAATAGAATTTTTAGGCCTAAAATTCCGACATTTCTCGGTGAAAAACGAACCTTCCATCGCTTCCTTTAAGTCCTGCAGTTTTACAGCGGGGAATCTATCGAAAATCAATCGATTTGATAGAGAAGAGGCTTGAAAGAATAAAAATATTTTTCCACAAGGCCCGGGAGTACTGTAGACAGTACACCGAATGATGCATGCGTACGACGTGTTTGCGGACTTGTTTACCGTAGTCCTAGAAGAGATAGGCGGTGCAAACTCTGGAATTTAAATTCGAATTTCAAATGGAAAAACATAGAGAAATATTCATTTATTTCAGCGAAAGCGTTATTTTATAATAAAATCGAGTTAAATTGTGCACAAATTTGAGGAATCAAGAGGAAAAGGTGGAAAATTAGAGCGGCGACAAAAATAAAATTTTTAGAAAATTGAATTTTAAATACTGGCGTTGTCATTTGGGGGCAAATAGGGAAGAAATAAGCGTTAATTATTAATTATTAACGTTAATAAACAATTAGTGTCTTAAAATTAGTATAATGATGATTTAGAACGTTTAGAACTCCTCAGCTCCGTTGACCTCATCCTCGGGCGGCGCGAATCCCTCTTCCGTTTCGTAGAGTACCTAAAAATCGATTTTTTTCTAATTTTCGTACTTTTCTGGCTTACCTCCAGCACCCGGGACACCTCCACATTGCCAATCGACTCATTATCTTGACAAATGACTTCAATCGTTCGTAGTTTACTAAAATAGAAGTCTCTCTCCTTCTCGAGACTCGCAATCACGTTATCCGACTCTGTCAACTGGCGAGTCACCTCCTCCAACTCCTCCTTCAACTTGTTGAACGTCGCCATATCCACACCGGGCGCCGCAGCGACAGTAGACGCAGATCTCACAGGCGCCGCGGTCGACGCGGGTTTCGCGGCCGGTGGAGCCGCGGCTTTTGGCGCTGGGCGTGGCGCAGCAGCAGCTGGAGCAGGACGTGGAGCCGCCGGTGTTCTCATTGTGGTAACCGGCTTCTGTGGCACGGTTCTCGCCGGCATTCTGGAGGCGACCGGTGTCTTTGCAGCGCCAGCCGGTCCGTTCTCAGTTGGAAGACCCTCTCCGTTACGGGCGCTCAGCGGATCGTACTCATGGCCGTCGTAGTTGGCGTCAAAGAGTTTCTTGAACCATTGCAAGAACTCAAAGTTGTCCTGAAAGATACTAATAGGGCTGAAAGTGGGCGTGGCTACAGAGTATACTCACCTGAAACTTTCCTTTGATCAGTTTATCCACTGGAATCACCTTCTCCACACCGAGATTCTTCCATGCCGTCTGAACGAGCTTCCAGTTCGAGAGCCAATCCAACTCGAGACGACTGTTCCATTTCACTTTTTTCAGTTGGAGACTATCCGGGAAGAGGAAGTCGGTGAACTGCAAATTTGAAAGGAATTATGTGTGTCCGGGAGTCCGGATGTCTTCTTTATGGGGGTTTGTACTGTCTGTTTGTGGATCTGGGCATCCAGATGTCCCTACATCGCTCAAAAATGACAATTTTCCGTCATTTTTTGCTAAAATTGGTCTGTCTGTGAATCCGGACATCCAGATGTCTGTCTGCATGTCCAGATGTTTCTAGAGCGCTAAAAAATGACTTTTTGTCATTTTCGAACCTATTTTGACAGATTTTTGAAGGAATTTCGACAATTTGGGAGTCTGTATGTCCAGATGTCCAGCCAGAATTGTTTCTGTCTGTGAATCCGGTCATCCAGATGTCTTTCTGTATGTCCAGATGTCCCTACAGCGCTCAAAAATGACACATTTCAGTCATTTTTAGTTACTGAAACAGCTGTCTGTATATCCAGATGTCCGGTTTTTCATCTGTCGGATATGTGTGTCCGGATGCCCAAAAGTGCGTTTTCATCGGAATCTTTAAATTTTTCGGGCTAAATCACATTTCTGAGCGTCCGAAATCCATCCGTACGTCCGGTTGTCTCTTCCGGTCGTTTATGCTCAATTTCGAGCCAATTATGTGTGTCCGAGACTCCGGATGTCCCAGAATTATGAATTCAAGGGATTTTGATGAGTTTTTACTCTGTATAAGAATCCGGGTATCCAGATGTCTTTCTAATGAAACATTTTTGTCTTTTTTTGCTAAAATTTTGACCGAAACAACTGTCTGTATATCCAGATGTCCGAATTTTCAGCTGTCTGTGAATATGTGTGACCGGATGACCAATTTTATGGAAACCGACGATTTCTGTCGTTTTTCATCGGAAGTTCGGCAGTCTGTATATCCAGATGTCCCCATTTCAAAAATCGACAATTTCTGTTGTTTTTCATCGGAATTTGACTATTTTGGCCATTTTTGAGCACCGAAAACGGTCTATCTGTCCATCTGAGTGTCCGGATGTCCTCACTGATCCATTTTGCTTAATATCTCACCAAAACTCACCAAACAATAACCGGCTCCCGTATGCAACTGCTCAATCTTCGTGAAATGAGCCTGAAGACAATCGTTAACCCACATCAACATCTCATGTCGAGACAGATTATCGGCCGATGAGGCAGTCGTGTAGACATTCACTACTTGAGTAGCCATTCTGAAAAAAAGCTGAAAATTAGAGATGATATAGGTTATAGATAGCTTTGAAAATAATTAGAAACGCGTTTAGAACGCTTTAAATATCAAAAATATAGCAAAAATATGATAAAATCATCGATTTTTACCAGAATTTTACATAAAAAGATCAAAAAATGTGTGAAAAAAGCGGAAAACAACAGAAAAAAGGTTAAAAATTCAAATAAATTAAGTGGGAATCTTAATCTTGTTAGTCGTCAGAGCCAGAATCTCCTCTGTCGTCTTTCGCCAATTCGTCGGATTCTTGGCAATCGACTGCCACAAATCTCCGTAGCGGGGCTCCGATTGGACACATTTCTTGATGACGGCTTTTCGGTCTTCCTGAAAAAAAAAAACACTTTTTTATACTGAAAATCGGAATTTTTGTCTGTCTGAAAAATGAGTCTGGCGCACCTTTGACGTCTTGGTAAAAAAAATTGAGTTTTAAGCTCAAAATTGATCGAAAATTTCAATTTTTGACCCAAAAAGCGACAAAAGTGATCAATTTTCAGTCAGAAATCAGATTTTTGGCTTAAAATCGTCAGAAATCGCGCAAATTTCAGTTCAAAAGTGATAAAAACCTGTCGAAAATGAAAGTTTTTGGGTCAAAAATGACAATTTTGGGGCTCAAAAAGTCTAAAAATCAATGAAAAATTGCAAAAAATTTATGAAAATGATGTGAGAAAATTGAAGATTTTTGTCTGAAAATCGGAATTTTTGTCTGTCTGAAAAGTGAGGTCTGGCGCACCTTTGACGCGATTTTGAAGTGAGAATTTGGAGAATTTTAAATGAAATTTTTCGGTTTTTTCAATGAAAATATCTGAAAACATTGAAAATCAGAGTTTTCGTCTGAAAAAAACGAGTCTGGCGCACCTTTGACGCGATTTTTCAGAGAGAATTTGTGGATTTTTTAATTTTAAACGTAATTCTCTGGTTTTTGATTTTGAGCCATTTTGAACTAAATTTAGGTGACTTTGAGCCAAATGTGAGTGGTTTTGAGCCGATTTTAAGTGATTTTCAGCCAAATTTCAGCTATTTAAAGCCATTTTGAGTGAAACTCACCTCCTTTCCATGAATCTGTTCGAACGCCAAGAAATTGGCGAATCCATCGCCATTATCGGTATCCAAATTGACAGCCTTCTGAAACCAATCTCTCGCTTTCTTGATCTTTCTCTCACTCCAGAATAGACGGGCGGCTGCGATGAGAACATGTGGATTGTGTTCACACTTCTTCAAAGCGTCAATCGATTTGGCACGTCTTCCATGGGGTCCCTCCATCCAGATTGCTTCGGCCCACAGCTTACCTGCAATTATATGAGAATGTTTCGGCGGTCTATTATGTTGTAGGAAGGTGGGGAAAATGTATAGAGAGGAAGTGTATACATATATACATTTCCAGACGTTCTTATGGAAGAGATTAAGGTGGAAATTGGGGGTGTTTAGGCTGAAAATGACTGAAATTGGGGGTTTTTAGGATGAAAATTATAGAAACTGGACGGTTTTTCAGCAGGAAATTCGATTTTTTGCACCGAGGAGCGTCAGAATCTTTTCGAGTGGGGTCTATTATGTTGTGTGAAAATGTTCAGGAAGGGAAGTGTACACATAAATATAAATTTCCATTTTTAGACGTTCTTATGGAAGATTCTAGGTTTTTGAAGAGCTAAAAATTCAGTTATAAATAGAAAAAGAGGTTTTAAAACGGAAATTGGTGGTTTTAGGCTGAAAATGACTGAAATTTGGGAGTTTTGGGTTGGAAATTGAGAGAAAATGTGGATTTCAAAGCAGATTCTTATGGAAGATTCTAGGTTTTCGAGCTATCAGAACACGCTTATAAATAGAAAAAAGGTATAGAAAAATGGAGCAAATTAGTGGAAAAGAGGGGTTTCTAGGCTGAAAATTGTAGTAATTGGAGAATTTTTTAATAAAAAATTGTATTTTTAGCCTTCTGGAGCACTTCCTTACCACTAAAGTGGATTTTTGGGGTGAAAATAGTAGAAATTGGAGCGTTTTTTTTAGAAGGAAATTGATTTTTAACTCCCGAAGAGCGTCAGAACCTCCTCCCGACGTCGTTGACACCTTCTAAAAGACTTCTGGAGCACTTCCTTATTCTAGCTTTTCAGGTTATCAGAAAATACTCATAAATAGAAAAAGATATAGAAAAATGGAGCAAAACGGGTTTTTTAGCTGAAAATTCGATTTTCAGCCTTCTAAAAGACATCTGGATCCCTTTTCTTACCACTTCCTTCACACTCTTGCAGAGCTCTCGACATTCTCTCTTTTGCCATCTCTGGACACCCAACTCTCTGTTCGAATCGCACAGATTCCAGCCACAAGTCCTCATTCTTCGGATTTCTCAATCTCGCCTTCTCCAAATCGACACGAGCTTTGACAATCTGTCCAGCCGACTCTTCCAACCGAACTAATAGAATCCATAGAGGAATCACTCCATGACATTTACGTATTCCCCGAGTGTATGCCATTCGTGCTCCGTCGACATCTCTCATTTCTTCGAGTACTTGTCCCAAAACGAGATATATCTTGTAGAAGTCGTCGTACTTTTCGATGCATTCCTCGCAGAGACGTTTCGCCTCTTCCAGGTTGCCAAGACACCATTCGAAATGAGCGTTTTTCATCCATACTCTGAAAAAAGAAGGAATAAATGACTGAAAACGTAGATTTTGATTGCTAAAAACTGATTTTTTAACCAGGAATCTGGAAAATTTGGACTTTTGATGACAAAATAATAAATTCAATGCAATTTTGAAACACTGCAAATTCGATGAATTTGCAGTTTTTCGTGTCAAAATGGCAGATTTTGATGGATTTTGAGTGGAAAAAGTCCCATTGGCTGAAATTGAGCAATGTTAAAGCAAAAAATGAGTGGAAATGCATTAAAAATGGCTGAAAATGTAGATTTTCTAAGCTGGAAAACTCGAAAATTCGGATTTTTGAGTAAAATAATCGATTTTACAGAATTTTTACACATTTTTCGCTAATTTTCATGATTTTTGAGTGTTTTTTTCATGGACATTCGACTAGAGCAATAGTTTTGCGCCTTCGACGCGTTTAGACAGCTGGAAGCTCTAGACAGCAGTGACGAATGTCTGTACGTCAATTATCCGTTTTGAAGTCATTTCGCTTGAAAAAAAAACCAACATTTCATAAAAACCGGGACAAACAAAACAGACAGACAGACAGTCACGACGCACAGGCTCCCAAGCTTCCAATACGCCAAGCAATGCCAGAAAAAGACGCGTCAATCAAGTAGCTGGCGCGAATTCGGACGATTTTTCGAAAATTTTAGCCTTTTTCGATCTTTTGTTGTGTTACATTTCACGGATTGTTTTTGTTAGAAAGACATTCCTTAGACTGAGAGACGTTCAAAAAGTGTAAAAACTTTAATTTTGGTGGAGTAAATAAAAAGATACGGCCGTTTTCACAGTGAAATTCATGAAACTTTAAAAGTATAGAACTCCTCCTACGCTGAATAAAAATTCAACTTTTTGTGCTTAATAGACTCGAAAAACACTAACTTAAAAAGTTCGGGAATTGTTTTTGGAAAAATTGTCACAGAAACTTTAAATTCCCAAAAAACTGCATTTCAAGCCAAAAAAATGGGGTCTAAAATTTGAATTCGCGCCGAAATTGCGAAATGTGTCAACAAAAATCGGCAAGTGCGCAAACAAAAACACGCGAAACGCGCAACACCGCACCTTGCTTTACCGGAAGCGGGGGAGACTGTGCGACGAAGGCGCGCCCCAGCGCTTCTGAAGTTTGCAATATGTCTATCTGTGTGTCTGTTTTTTCCGCAAAATCCAAATTTTGGTGATTTTGCGGACAAATACGCACCGAAAACTATTTCTGCCTGTGTGTCGACGCGAAATTTCAGGCGTTAATGCCAAAATGACGGATTTCGATGGATTTTGGGTGAAAACAGTTCAAATTTGCTGGATTTGTTTTCTCTATTTTTCCCCATTTTTCTCTCCTAGGAGATCTCCTTACCTAGCCGAGGGTGCATGCTCCCTGGCCTTATTGAACAACTCTCTTGCTCTCTCGAATTCATCCGTCTCAATCTCAATCTTCGCCGCAGCCAACAACGTCTTCTCCGACTGATGTCCTTGTGTCTCAAATGCGAGTCTCAACGTATCTCTCGCCTCTTTAATCCTCTTGTTCACAAATCTCAATTTGGCCAACATCAACCAATAGTTCTCAACTTCTGGAACAGTTTCGCACGCTTTCAACAGAATCGCCTCATGATCGTCGAGTGATCCGTGTTCTCTCTCGAAATTGATCGCCGCATCCCACACACTCTTCTTCCGAGAGAACTCTTTGATAGCGGCTGCGTAGACTGCGCGGACGCAGATAAATGCATTCTCCTTCTCGAAATTCTCTGCGTCTAGCAGCCATGTCGTTCGTTTGTCCTCGTCTTCAACGCCCAGACTTATCACGTTTTGGATGATTGACTGCAAAAAAAAGGAAAATTATATGGGAAGACTGGCGCGCCTTTGACGCTTCTTTCTATAGAAAAAATGGTAAATTATATGAGAAATCGGAGCCATTCCGATAGGTTCTGAAAAGTCTGGCGTGTTTTTGACGCGTTTTTCGCATTTTGAGCAAAAAAAATGAAATGGGTATCGAAAACTGGGGCGCCTTTGGCGCTTATTTCTGAGTGGTTTTAAAGCCAATTCAAAAAGTTCTGAAATGCCTGGCGTGCTTTTGACGCGATTTTCGCATTGTGAAGGTCGAAATCTACCATTTATGACAAAACAATAGATAAAAACTATCAAATTTCACTGAAATTATGTAGAGACAGCTGAAAACTGACAAATCTGAAATTTGGAGCAAAATGGACTGAAAACAGGTGAAAATTATGCAAAAATTTCGAGAACCAATCGAAAATGGCATAAAATCGCGTCAACGTCACGCCAAACGAATTTTCCTGGAGAAAAGGTTGAAAATCGCGTCAACGTCACGCCAGCCTCTAGAAAAATGCGTCTGGCGAGACGTTGACGCGATTTTCCGTTATTTTCGATTGATTTCATGCAATGTTTCGAGATTTTTGCATATTTTTCTTGTAACTGGCGTGGCATTGACGCGTTTTTCAAAGCTATTTTCGATTGATTGCAGACAAACTTTAATGGGCTAAAAAATATGAAAAATCGCGTCAACGTCACACCAGATAAGTGAAAACTATGCAAAAATCTCGAAACATCGTCTGAAATCCATCGAAATCGCCTAAAATCGCGTCACCGTCACGCCAGACGCATTTTCCTGAAGAAAAGGTTGAAAATCGCGTCAACGTCACGCCAACCGCATTTTCCACTCTAAAAATAAGAAAAACCGCGTCAACGTCACGCCAGTCATCTCTATAATATTACCTGACAAGTAATTGGACACTTTGCCATCTCCGCATCAATCGCATCCTTCAACCACTGATCCCGATTAATCTCGACTTGATTCGCCTTCAACGAGTTCAACGCCTTCGACACAATCTTCTCGACCATATCCTTCTGTCCACGTGTCTCCTCTAGACGGGCGGCCGCAAACCAAATATGTCGATCCGTTGGAATATGAACACGCGCCTTATTGAGCACTTTTCTCGCGTTTTCATAAGTCTCTAGACGTGCCAACGCCAGCCACATCTCAGTGGAAGAACTGCAACACTCGACCGCCCGTGTCAACAGAATCCGTGCCTCTTCTGGATCCTCCAACTCCACAGCCGCTTTCCACAACTTCACAGAGGAGGGAATCTGCTCCAACGCCTTCCTCAACACCTTCTTCTTATCCTTCACATCTTGCTCCAAATCCGACGCTTTACACCATAATCTAACAGATTGTGGACAACTTCTCACCGCGTTCGCCACAATTGTCTTGCCGACGTCAGCGGGATGAAGGCGAATCGCATGGATCCACAACTCTTCAGAATTCTTCACTTTATCACATCCCTCCATAATCAGATTCCTTGCCGTCTGTAGTTTTCCAGCCTGTTCTTCCAACACAGCCGACGCAACCCATGCCGGTGGATGACGTGGATTCGTTTCTCTCACTGATTTCAGCAACATTCTCGCTTTCTTGATATCCTGCAAGTCTCCGCCCATTTGAGGGATGATTGATTGGAGATCAGTCAAGTATCCTTTTGGATCGACGACCGTTTGTCCGGTGACCGAGTCAGAGACTTGTGTCAATTGCATATCCATGATTTTGTTACGTGCTTGACCGATTTTCACGAGATCCAAGTCTGTTGAGGTGCCTGTTTGGACGCCTGTCTTCCAGCCGGGTGTCATGATTCCATCTGCAAAAATTAAAATTTTGAGAGTCTGGGGTGTCTTTGACGCTATTTTTATGATTAGAAACGCTCGGGAAGCCTCAATTTCCGTCAAAAACGCCTAAAATAAAGTTGCGGACGCCTGGTGCACCTGTGACGCGTTTTGAAGTGTCTGGGGTGCCTCAAGCGCTTTATTCCGCAATTATTATGATTAGAAACGTTCGGAAAACCTAATTTTCGGTCAAAATCGCCTAGAATATAGTTGCGGACGTCTGGCGCGCCTCGAACGCTTTTTATTGGAATTTTCCTGATTTGAATCGTTCGGAAAGCCTAATTTTTGCCTAAAACGTAGTTATGAACTTCTGGTGAGCTTAGGACGCGTTTTGAAGTGGCAAGGGTGTCGGAGGCGCGTTTTAACGCAATTTTTATGATAAAAAACGCTCGGGAAGCCTAATTTTTGCCCTAAAACATAATTTTAGATTCATGGCGCGCCTGGGACGCGTTTTGATGCATCTGTGATTAACTGTGGCGCATCAAGCGCGTTTTGACGCAATTTTTACGATTTGAAACACTAGGGGAGTCTGGTGCGCCTGTGACGGGTTTTGAAGCGTCACTGATTATCTGGGGTGTCGGAGGCGCGTTTTCTAATAGATTTTTGGGATGGAGAAGCCTAAGTTTCGATAAAAAACGCCTAAAATGCGGATTTCTGGCGCGCCTGGGACGCGTTTTGAAGCATCTATGATTATCTGGGGCGCCTCCAGCGCGTTTTCTACTAGATTTCCGTGATTTTTCTCAATTTTCCACTAACTTTTCGCTGCGGCCCCACCACCCAACGTGGACATGAATCCACTGCTGAACGGAGTTGTGAGACCACTGTTCACATCAATTGAATTCGTCATTTGTCCATAATTCATATTCATTGCAATAATCGAATCTGGCACCGGAGTGAACTTCTCAGCACGGGCGTTTCGTTTCGCTTTGTTTCGCATATCTCCCACTTCTGGAATCGCTTGCCATTCATCTTCGGTTACCTGGAAAAAAGTGGGCGGAGCTTAGTGCTGATTTTGGACAATTTTCGGGTTAAAATGGCCAAAAATGGTTGAAAAAATCGTGATTTTCGTCCAAAAACCGAAGAAAAAAGTTCAAAAATTGTCAAAAAATAACGAAATTAGCATGAAATCGTCATTTTTGGGGAACTTGAGCGTAAAAATCACGATTTTCATGTTAATTTCGTTATTTTTTGGCCATTTTTGAACTTTTTTCTTCAGTTTTTGGACAAAAATCACGATTTTTAGATAATTTTCAAACATTTTGGCGTCAAAATGGCCAAAAAATGGTTGAAAATCGAAGAAAAATGAGGGCTTTTGACTGAAAATTACCTAAAAATGAAGATTTTCGTCCAAAAACAGCCAAAAATAACAAAATTAGCATGAATTTCATCATTTCTACACTAAAAATCACGATTTTCATGTTAATTTCGTTATTTTTTGGCCATTTTTGGACGAAAATCACGATTTTTAGCCAATTTTCAACTATTTTGGGGTCAAAATGACTCAAAAAACGCCGAATTTAAACATTTCGGTCTAAAAATGCATTTTTTCACTTACTTCCGCCAATTGTCGCTTCAAATCGGAGAATCCCTGTTGAATTTTGGGTCGTTCTTTGTGAAACTTCTCCACCAGCTCCTTGTACTTTTTTTCTCTGAAAAAATGGGCGAAAAGTGGTTTACAAAGAGAGCGTGAACATGATTGCTGAGCAAATAGTGTCAAAAACTGTGCATTAGGCTCCGCCTACTTTTTTCAGGGAGGAGGCATTTTCAGAATTCAGCAAATATATGGATTTTCAGCTGAAAAACTCAATTTTGAGCAATTTTTAATCGATTTTCATGCAAAAATCATCATTTTTTCGCGATAAATTCAACTTTTTTGCTCAAAAACCGCATTTTTCGACAAAAAAATCATTTCTTTAGCTGAACATTGGATTTTTTGATGGTTTCAGCAAATTTCCAGCAGAAAACCAAATTTTTCAGTAAAAAATAGAGAAAAATGGAGTTTTTGGAACTAAGAATTGTAAGAAATTGAGATAATCAGAGCTGAATCTGATAGTCAAAATTTCAGAATTTTCAGAAAAAAACCACAGGAATAAGGGGCGGAGCCTAAATCATCAATGGATCTAGATTTTCATCTAAAAGTGGGCGGAGCCTTTCCTTCTTGATACCTCCTAGACAGCGAATGACCAAAAGTTTGTCCATTTTTAATTACTCTATCTGAAAGTGGGCGGAGCCTGATTCAAATTTTCTGAAAATTCGTCCACAGACACTTCGAAACACGCTGATTCTGAATAACCTACCTTCGATCCTTATGCCTCTCATCCAACCGATCATCCACTTCATTATAAATCCTATCCGCATCCTCATCCTCCTGATCGTACGGATCCTTGGCAAACAATGATCCACTATAACCCGAGAACTCATCATAATTCGCTTCGTTCAGATCCTCCCCATCCCCGTCGTCATTATCCCGTGCTCGTTTTGGAGGCGGTCCCGACGACGAAGCTCCGCCCCCTTGAGGTGACGGACCGACTGGCCCCGCCTCCGGGAGTTCAGTGGGATCACGGGCGGGACCGATGTCAGAACGAGTCGTGAAACCGGTGGCACCACGACCGACACCAGGGACGTAACCCGTCGGGGCGGGCATTCCCATGAAGAATTTTTTGGTCTTGTTGACGAGAGAACCCGGTATTGTTGTAGCCATTTTTGAGAGTTGAAGGGCTGAAAATGGGCGGAGTTTTTGATAGAAAAAAAATCCGAAAATAAGGTGAAAAATGAGAGGGAAAAACTTGAAATTTCAGTCATTTTCTAGGGGGCTTGAGGGTAAAAATCACGATTTCAGCTATTTTTGAACTTCTTTTTCGATTTTTGAACAAAAATCACAATATTTAGGTAGTTTTCAGTCAAAAGTTTCCATTTTTCTCCGATTTTCAACCGTTTTGGGGTTAAAATGACTGAAAAGAAGTTAAATTTTGGGGATTTTCGCCCGTAACCGTAACTCTCTTAAATCTCAATATTATGAGCTGAAAAATATATCAAAATGTAGATCTCGGCGATCTCTATGCCTGTGATCTACTACGGGCAGGATGGCTAATCATTAATGTAGCGCGGGAGGGGAAAATGCCAAAAAAAACTCTGAAATTGTCAAAAAAGTAAATCTAGCCCGGATCACGGCACTAGAAAGACTTTTTTGACAATTTTTGCATTTTTTCGCCATTTTCCCGGCCCGCGGCATGTTAACATCCGACCCGTACTAGGTCACAGGCATAGAACTCGCTGAGATCTTTATTTTGGTATATTTTTCAGATCATAATGTTGAGTTTTAAGCAAGTTACGCACTTTCTAGTGAATTTGAGGCTAAAACCCGGATTTGCATAGAAAAATCGAGTGTTTCACAGATTTTCAGCTAGAAAATAGCGTTTGAAGCTGGTTCGAGACACAGAGTTTCAGTTTAAATTACACTGAATACGCGACAAAAAAGCTTAAAAATCGCTAATTTTTCATCAATTCTGACATTTATAGTTTAAATGTTAGAAATTTGATGAAAAAGTGATATTTTTTGAACCAAACTTCTGTCATTTCAAGAAAAAAGATCAGAGTTGATGATGAAAATACAGCGATTCCCAAGTTTTTTACCTGCGAAATCAGTGTACCTTGGACTGAAACTGTGTCTTGAACCAGCTCCGAAAGCAATTTTCTAGCTGAAAATCTGTAAAATTCTCGGTTTTTGTTGTAAAAACACGGTTTTTAGCCTCAACTTCCCTGAAATTATAGCTGTAAATTAAAGAACGCTCCAGCGGATATTCTAGAAGAATCGTCGCTGATTCTCCCAGATTTTTCCAGCGGAAACACTGTTTATATGCTTGAAATCGTCAAGTTTTCTCAAAGTTAAAACAGTTTTTTGAAACTGAAACCTTCAAGAAAACTTGCCGATTTCAAGCATATAAA
Source organism: Caenorhabditis remanei (assembly GCF_010183535.1). Classification (NCBI taxonomy): domain Eukaryota; kingdom Metazoa; phylum Nematoda; class Chromadorea; order Rhabditida; family Rhabditidae; genus Caenorhabditis; species Caenorhabditis remanei. The sequence goes on along the minus strand of NC_071332.1, from coordinate 21,679,405 downwards.
CATTGTTTCCCTCGGTTTTCAATTCTTTTTCTAAAAACTCAGTTTCCGGCCTAAAATTCTCGTTAAAAGAATCCTTACATAATCTATTCTCCTCCTCCTCCTTCCCCGCCAAAAATATATAGACATATCAAATATGAATAGCATTTTTAATCTTTTCTCCGTTTCTTTTTAACGGAGAATGACAGGAATCTGATGAAATAGGATAGTGAGATATAGTACACGGACTAGGACCCCCCTGACCCCTAGAGTAGTAGGGGGACATGTGTTTTTTATTACACTCTATCTCATTGAGAGATACTAAGACTAGTCGGGAGGGGAAAGATATTGGAGATTGATATTTGATGGAGGGAGGGAGTGTAAAATGAGTGAATAAGACACCGGAAAACTAATGGTTTCGGAGGAAAAATGATTAGAAAATGGGTTTTTATCGCGAAAAACGAGGAAAAATCCAGATTTTATACTGATTTTTGATATTTTTTGAGCATAAAAAGAGTATTTTACAGAAAAACTAATGGATCGGGGTGTTCTTTGGGGAGGAAAATGATTAGAAAATGGAGAAAAATTCCAGATTTATTGTTTTTTTAAGCTCAAAACGGGTATTTCCTGGATTATTTCGAAATTTAACCAAAACTAGACTGTACACCAGGGTTATTCAATACTGAAAATTACGAATTTGATGTCGAAATACCTTGAAAACGCTGAAAAACTTGAGAAAGGAAGAGATTTTCAGACAAAAAATCTTGATTCAAAATTTATCTGGAATTTAAAATTCGAATTTTCCCTATATACAGTGAATAAGGCCTGAAAATCACGAATTTGGAACTCAATTTATGGGAAAATGTCTGAAAACTGAGTTAAAAAATTTGAAAATTGAAAATTTTCAGACAAAAACGTATTAATTCAAAATTTGAATTCGGCTGAAATCCCTGCTATGTTTGGTGATTGAACACTGAAAATCACGAATTCGGAACTCAATTTATGGGGAAATGTCTGAAAACTGAGATTTTTTTAATTTTCCGAAAAAAAAAAAATTGACTCAAAATTTAAAATTTGGATGGAATTTCAGCTATATATAGTGACTGGACACTGAAAATCACGAATTTGAACTCAAAACGCTCAAAAAATGACTAAAAACCATTCAAAATTTTAAAAATCCAAAAATCTCAAAAATCGTAATTTCGATTTCTTGAAACCTAGTTTCCCCATCAAAATTCGCCGTTCCAGATCGAAAAAACGAGAAAATTCTCATTTTCCTACTCAAAAACATGAGAAAACCCATAAAAATCCACCAAAACTTAAGAAAAAATTTAAAATCCAAAAAATCTCTATTTTCTCGCTATCAACTCTATTTTCCCACTGAAACCCGTCAATTCTATATCAATTTTTAGCTCAAAACTCGATTTTTACCCTCAAAACCCTTTAAAAACCCCAAAAATCCACAAAAACCAACAAATATATCGAATTCTCGATGAGTGCCGAATTGAATTGCGAAAATCGGTGTGGAGTGTGCGGTGGGGCGCACTTGCATCATTTACAGTGAGGAGTGCTCAAAATGAGCCAAAATGAGCCAGAATTGGCTCAAATTAGATTATTCTAAGCGGGAGAGTGAGATAGAACGATTCAGAAGACTTGAAAACCCCTTATAGGATAGAAAAACGTCAAAGGCGCGCCAGTCTGGGTCATTTTCCAACGAAGCGCCAATGGCACGCCAGGATATTCCAGAGTTTCTAGAAATTTCGTAACATAGGTAAAAAGATCCAAGGAATCCAAAAAATCATCTAAAACCGGCATCCAAAACCCGCCAACAAATCGATTTCACTCTTAAAACGAACCTTCTGGAATTTCCATGGAATGTCGTCATGGTGAATCGTAATAAATGTTATATATAGAGAAACGTGGAATTCTCTCTCTCTCTCTTCTTTCTATATAGAGAGAATATCGAATTATTTTATCGCCGACCGCAATCTCTTTCCCTCTTTTCTTCCATTCGAGATGAACAGTAGTTGTGAGAGAGAGAGACTGAAGAGAGACGCAGAGAAATAGATAGAGGTCAGTCACTATAATTATCATATTAACATAATTGGGGGAGGAGGTTAGTCAAGCGAGACAATTTGGAGTGGAGCTGGGGCACCTCTAGCGCGTTTTTTTTCAGATCTCAACAATGAGTTCATTATGGGATTCAGAGAAAACAGAATTTTGATCAACTTGAACAATGAATGAAAGCAACAATTTGAACAGGGGGGACAACAAACGCGCTCCAATCAACATCGATATGGAGCGAGAATGCGACATTGGGGGGATTCCAAATAAAAATTAATAAATCAGGGGTGATTAAAGCGATAAAAAAGTGGAATTTGGGGTGAGAAAAATGGGAAATTTGGCAAGTGAGAAGCTGGAAAATTGTCAAAAGGACATAAAAATGGAGAAAAATAATGATAAAAATTGAGAAATTATGGGAGAAGACCCTCGACTTTCTTCTCTCTCATGCAGCAGTTTGGTGAATGGGTGCGTCGGAAGTCCTCGCTGAAAAATTCTACAATAAGCTCCGCCCATTTCAGACAAAAACTGAAACCTAGTGTAGCTGTAATAGGTGGTGGTTGAAGTGGATGGTTGTGAGTCGTCGTGTCCGAGGTTGAATACGTTGAAATCGTAAGAAGTTGGTGGGAGAAAGGCGAACGGCTTCACTTCACGGTGAGAATGATGGGAAGATGATTCAGATGGAGGATCCTCAAAGATAGTCGAGTCGAAGGATCTGAAAATGGAGAGTTATAGACCCAATTTTGAACAATTTTGAGCTAAATTTCAGTGATTTTATGCCAAATTTGATAGATTTTGAGCCAAATTTCAGTGATTTTAAGCCGAATTTGAGTGATTTTCAGTCAAATTTGAGTGTTTTTCAGCTAAATTTGAGGGATTCTCAACTACATTTGAGGGATTTTGAGCCAAATTTGATTGATTTTCAGCTAAATTTGAGTGGTTTTCAGCTAAATCTGAGGGATATCAAGCCAAGTTTGACAGATTTTAAGCCAATTTTGACTGATTTTGAGGCAAATTTAAGTGATTTTGAGCAAAGTCCGTACTCATTCATTGGCTCCGGTTTGATCTCCTTCTTGACAGCGTTTCTCACAACACGACACCCTTTGGCAGTTCTTCCATAACGAGTCTTGATCTCAACGATTTCCGTGTCATTCTTATAAATTTTCGGAATTCGATCAGTGCTCTTCAATTCCTTCTTCACTCTAATCGTCGATTTCACTTTCGGAAGTCTATCCTCTGGCTTCGTTTTGAAGAATCTCTGCTCATGAACCGAGTCATAATTGTAGAAGAATGTGAGCTCTTCGCCTGCTTTCAACGCCTTCTTCGCGTAGAATCCGATGCGTTCTTCGCCACGGACGACGGACGAACGAGCTTCACAGTTCGGTTGGGACGAGTTATTGACGAAACGGAGTTGGTTGCCGGCGCGAGTCGAGTCGATTGCGGTGCCGTCTTTCAGATCTGGAAAAAATGAGAAAATCAGTGAACTTTGGCTCAAAATCACTCAAATTTGGCTCAAAATCATCAAAAATTTGGCTTAAAATCAGTCAAATCAGACTCAAAATCACTCAAATTTAGCTCGAAATCAGTCTAAACTGGCTCAAAATCATTCAAAATTGGCTCAAAATCAGTCTAATTTAGCTCAAAATTGGCTCAAAATCAGACAAATTTTGATCAAAATCAGTCAATTTGGCTCAAAATCAGTAAAATTTGACTTTCAAAGAGCTCATTTCATTTTCCTCGAAAATCCAAATTCTTAACGATATTTCCAGCCAAACCCATCGACTTACTAAACAAATAACTAGTATTCAGCTCATAAAATCTTCCACGTCTCTCCGCCTCCTCAGCCGATACTCTCTCTCCAACATATTCTCCAATATACTCTCCCTTCTTCACATCTTCCCCAATGAACGCTCCATTTCCAGCGATTCCCGATTTCTTGACTTCAATAATTTTTGAGTTTTCATCGGTTATGGATCGATTCTTGCAGCATTTCGATCCCTCCTCATCATCATCATCCTCATCATGAAAACATCCTTTACAAGTCAACGGAGAGCACTCGAATCCAACACTAAAGCATGTGCATTGACTGGTGCCACACGCCGATGTGCAATTACAGCCGTGAAGTTTACGATTACAATTGACGTCACAACTACAGTAGACGGAGCACATGACGTCACACGAACACTCGGCGACATCTGGGCCGCACGGTCCCAGATGATCACATGGTGTTGGAAGCGATCCGAACAGTTGACGTCCCGAATTCTCCTCGCCGCTCTCTTTTTGCTTTTTCACGAACTTTCGACGTTCAGCCATCATTGCGTTGAGGAATTTTTGATCACGCACTTGATAACTCCTGAAATTGAAAAATTCTAGAAAAAATCTACTGAATATTCAAAATCTCCAGAAAAAAAAAACAGTTTCTAGGATGATTTTTTTCATCAAAAACGCATTAAAACAAGAAAAATTGAGAAAAAACTCAATTTTCGAAATTTTTCCTCGATTTTCATTGATTTTAACGTTAAAACTGACTAAAAATTAGTTTAAATTACTGAAAAACCACAGGAAATCGCAAAATCTCATCCCAGATTCGTGATCTCCGTGTAGACAATCAGTAAAACTAGTTTTGACTGAAAATTCAAAAACCGAAAATCCGTCATGTCCGCGAGGAGTCCACGACAAAATGTCATGAATTTGACCGATGTTTTCTCCAGAAAAACCAGTTTCTGCGATGATTTCCTCATCAGAAACGCATAGAAAACCCAAAAAATGACCAAAAACTCAATTTTCAAGATTTTTCCTCGATTTTTTTTAATTTTCGTTGATTTTAACTAGTTAAAGTTACTGAATTAGTGAATAATTTATGATTTAGATCGATTTTTTCACCAGAAAAATAGTTTCTAGCATGATTTTCTTATCAGAAATGCATAAAAACACGAAAAAATTGACCAAAAATTCAAAAACTCGAAACCCGCCTTGTCCACGAGGAGTCTGTGGCGAGAATCTCCAAATGTTTGCTATTTTCGCAATTTTCGAGATTTTTCTTCAATTTCAAGGTTAAAATGACTAAAAACTAGTCGCAATTACTGAAAAAAACTAGTTTTAGCTAAAAACCTCTAGAAAAACGCCAATTTTCTCCCTGAATCCCTTACGCCGGCGCCACATCCTCTTCCATCGGTGGTTTCGCAATTTTCAGCAATGTCTTGAACCAGACATCACACGAATGCTCTGGGAACTTCTCGGAAACCTCACAGAAATTAGTGATCACTGTCCGGTCTTTCTTATTCAAAAGTGCATTGAAAAAACGAGAATTCGACTTGCTCGGCGCGCCTTTCAGAACAGCAATATCGAGTTCTTCAGGTGTTTTTTCAGTCAATTTGAACTTTCTGAGGAGTGGTTTCAACTGTTGATCAGTGAGCGTGTGGAAGCAGTGCTCTGAGCAGAAATCTCCAGAATTCTCAGTTGGCATTTTGATAGAAACCCCAAGGAAATCTCTTCTCGTCTTCATAATTCTATCGATATTCCATGGAATCTTCTGAAGTGGCTCCACTCGATAGTCTTCTGGTTTCTTCCATGTCTCCATATGTGAATGGTTCGAACCGTATTGTCTACAGAGTTTCGGGAAGATATCGGAGATTTCCTTCTGGAGACCAACGTTTGGAAACATTTTATGAATGGAATAGTAGAGAAGATCCGGGTTTCGAGTGCCGGGAATCAGTTCTCTCATCAAACGGTACAACATCTCAATGCTGATTTCCATTGCGTTCTTCACGTAGCCATGGATTCCGTTCGGGTAGTTCTGCAAGGAAATTATTATGAAATGGGAAAATCTCATTTTCAAAATGGGAATCCAAAAAAACCATACTTGCAAACCGGATAACTCGCTTCAAACTCAACATTATGGGCTGAAAAATATACCAAAAAGAAGAAGATCTCGGCGAGTTCTATAAAGTGCCAAAAACAAAAAATATGCGATTTTTAAGCTTTTTACCCGCGAAATCAGTGTAATTTTAACTGAAACTGGCCCCTAACGCTATTTTCTAACTGAAAATCTGTAGAAATCGTGTTTGTTGTAAAAACCCGATTTTTACCATCAAATTATCTAGAAAACATACTTGCGAACCGGGACCGGCTGGTATCTCGCTTAAATCCCAATATTATGGGCTGAAAATATACCAAAATGTAGATCTCGGCGAGTTCTATTTCTGTGACTTACTACGCGCCGGATCGCTATTCGTTAACATGCCGCGGACCTTAAAATCATACTTGCAAAATTCCGGCCCGGCCCGGTCGGCCCGGATTTGAATTTTTGAATTTTTTTCACTATAATTTTTTTTTTCAATAATTTTTTTTTCAAAAATTTTCCAAATTTTTTCCCAAGTATATCTGAAAAATGCGTTTAAATTGAGATATGAGACCCCAAAATTCCAAAAATCGCTCACTTTTTCACTTTTCATGCATTTTTTCAGTACATTTCAACAGAAATTCTCGTCATCTGTGCATGAAATGCATTCATATTTGTTCATTTTTCGAATATTTTATTGAAAATTTTTGAAAACATCGCTTTCTCGTGCACGACGAAGAGAGTTCCTATTAAAATGTTTTGAAAAATTGCATGACTAGCATCGATTTTTGCCATTTTGATGTCTCATAACTCGCTTGAAACGCATTTTCAGACATGAAATCAAAATAAATTTATCCTTTTTCTGGCTTTCTGAATTGATTCATGTCAAAAATCCTAAGTTTAGGAGTAGATGTTTCCCCCTTTAGAATTTTTTTCCGAAAAAATCGGAAAAAATTCGAAAAAAAAATTTGAAATTTTTTAGTACTGAAAATCCGGGCCGAAACGGGCCGGGCCGGGCCGGGCCGGAGAATTTCTGATTTCGGCCCGGCCCGGCCCGTTGCAACTCTGTTAAAAATGGCCATGAACCATTATAGTCCGGCCCGGTGCACATTAACGAATAGCGATCCGGCGCGTAGTAAGTCACAGAAATAGAACTCGCCGAGATCTACATTTTGGTATATTTTCAGCCCATAATATTGGGATTTAAGCGAGATACCAGCCGGTCCCGGTTCGCAAGTATGTTTTCTAGATAATTTGATGGTAAAAATCGGGTTTTTACAACAAACACGATTTCTACAGATTTTCAGTTAGAAAATAGCGTTAGGGGCCAGTTTCAGTTAAAATTACACTGATTTCGCGGGTAAAAAGCTTAAAAATCGCATATTTTTGTTTTTTGGCACTTTTTAGAACTCTCTACATTTTGGTATATTTTTCAGCTCATAATATTGAGTTTTAAGCGAATTAAGCCGATTTGATCTGCAAAAAACCGCACCTTGTATATATGCGAGATGACAGTCATATCATCCACCTTATCATCCACATGTGGAATATTCGGGAGCTGATACTGATCCTTGGCGATCGCGTTGTGTGCCAACGGCTCGAAAAACGTAAGTTTCTCAGTTTTCATCGGATTATTCACAACTTTCGGCACAACCATCTTCTTTCTGGTTCCCATTGGGAATTTGAACACCAACGGAGCGAATTTTCTGGGTTTTTCTGGATTTGGGGGTTTGAAAACCTTCTGCTCCGGAATCATATCGACAAACTCCTTCTCCACAACTCTCTCCTTCATGGCCAGCACCTTTTTCGCCGCCTGCTCAACTCTTTTGTATTCCTCCACGAAATCCGCCTCCGTTGGCTGATAATTAGTGAATCTGAGCTCATATGGAACATTTGTGTCGACTTCTCGATCTGTACAGATAAAAGTGGGCTTTTCTTGGCGTTTCGGTGAGTTTTTGGTGTTTTTAGCGGGTTTTGGAGCAGGTTTCGCAGCTTTCTTCGGTGGTGCTCTCTTTCTGGCGACTGGTTTCGATTTTGGAGCTTTCTGAGCCTCAATGAGCTCGCATTTCAGCGGAATACTCTCATGGTATCGCTGAGCCTGTCTGATGGTTCTTTGTGGAGAGCTTCGTGGCGCCATCACCTGGAAAAAGAGAAAAGTGCTGGAAAATAAATAAAAAGTGCAGAAAAAAGAAGAAAAAAGAAGAATATAGCGAAAAAAAAACCGATTTTTAGGACTAAAATTCGGTTTTCTTTAAGGCCTAAAATTTTTCACGTATTTTTCCAAGTTTTTTTCAGACTTTTTGAGTGTTTTTGGTCAAATAATCTGGAAAATAAGCTCCGCCCTATTTTTCTGTAATTATTTTCAGAAAAAAACCTGAAAAAATCTATAAAATACAGACGTAAAACGAGAGAGCTCATTGCGAAAATCTGAAATTTTTTGAATTTCAGAACTCTGCATTTTTGCGTTGCGGTGTACAGTGTTTACGGCCAATGCACCCGACTTTACGCGCATGTTTTTTGAATTTTTCTTGGAGATTTTCAGACGCAAATTTCGCTGAAATAGTGGAGAAATGTTGTGAAAATAAGTTGAAAAATGGATTTTTATCCACAAAAAAGCCGGGAAACAATTATTTTTAATCACAGGCGGCAAAAAAAGACGACAAGAAAGCGAATAAATTGTGAATTTTTTACAAGAAACAATTCCTATATGGCATCAAAAATAATAGTGAATCACATTCTATAATACACAGAACAAGGCAAAAAATGTTAGAAATAAGGCAAAAAATTATAGAAAAGATCCAGGGTTAGCACCGTTTGTAGAACAGAATGTAGGCGAGTGATTGCTGAAAAAAAAACGATTTTTTAGAGAATTTATAGCTAAAAACCCCCTACATTGACTTGATATTTCTCGCACGGCGTCACCGTCTCATCATCGTATCGATGCCATCTCTCGGATTTCAGATGTGAGGCGACAGCTGTGTAGTGTCCAGAGTTCAGGCGACCATTGTGCAGCTGAAATGAAAAATTTAAAAATGCGTCAAACGCGCGTCAAACGCGCGCCAGACACGTACCGTCGCTGCGTACAGCTTGTAGTTTGTTCTCTCTCGGGACGCCGCTTCGTGAAGATACGGACTAATATTGAAGCTTTCGGGATTGAAGGAGACTTGGGCGGTATTCTTCTCGAAATCACCGTTGAACATTGAGAACCGTTTCAGATGGATGATCTGGAAGATTTTAGTGGAAATTCTGTGGTTTTAGAGGAAAAAATTGTGATTTTTGAGATTTTTTATCCCAAAAAACCGAAAAAAATCGCTCGAAAAGAGCAAAAACGGTTCTAGAAGGATCGATGGCCTAACTTTTTCAAAAACTCGGCCACCCGTTACAAAAGTGTTTTTAGAGGCATTTAGGGTCCTTTTGGCTATATTTGTACTGATACTAATAGAAAAAGAGCTAAAAATCAGCTAAAATAACCCAAAAACCTCTAAAAACGCTCTGAAATTTCACTAAATAAATGGCCTAACTTTCGCAAAAACTCGGCCACGAGCATTTTTTTCTCAATTTAAAGTCATTTTTCATTCTGAAAACGTCAAAAAGTTGCATAAACTGAAAACAGTGGTTTTGAGGTTTTTTATCACAAAAAAAGAAGGAAAATGACTCGAAAACTTCATGGCCTAACTTTTGCAAAAACTCGGCCACACGTTACACAAGTGTTTCTAGCGGTATTTTGGGTCTTTTTGACTATTTTTGTACTGATATTACTCGAAAAAGAGCTAAAAATCAGCAAAAATTATCCAAAAACCCCTAAAATCGCTCTGAGAAAACTGAAAAAGTTCATGGCCGAACTTTTCCAAAAACTCGGCCATGAGCTTTTAAAACTCACCAAAACCGTCGGCGGTTGCCACAGTTTCGACGTCCTCGTACTCGGACGCGGCTGCTTGCATTTCGGGCAATTCCAGCACGAATCGCCGTCCAATTTCTGCAAAAATCAGTCAAATTTGGCTGAAAATCACTGAAATTTGGCCCAAAATCGACTCAAAATAGACCTAAAATCACTGAAATTCAAAATTACCGTAGTGGAGAAGTGAGATTGAAGACAATTATCGAGTGAACATGATGAAGTCGATACAATTTCCACAGAGACAATGGTGTTCTCTTCGAATGTGGCGGAGGACTCGTGACACGTCAGACAACGAACTTCTGACACGGAAATGCTCTGGAAAATGGAATTTTTAGGGGGTTTTCAGTGATTTTTAGTTAAAAATCTACTAAAAATGTCATTTTCTCTTCGAAAAATGGAATTTTCAGTCGATTTTCAGCGATTTTTAATCAAAAATCTACTAAAAATGTAATTTTCTCCACAAAAATGTTAATTTTCAGTCAGTTTTCAGTGATTTTTCTTCAAAAATCTACTAAAAATGTCATTTTCTCACCGAAAAATAGTAATTTTCAGTCGATTTTCAGTGATTTTTTCATCGAAATTCGACTAAAAATTTCATTTTCTCTTCAAAAAATGATAATTTTCAGCCGATTTTCAGTGATTTTTCATCAAAAATCCTGTATTTTTTGGGGTTTCAGACAATTTTCAGTCGATTTTCAGTCAATTTTTACCCCAAGAATCCGATTCACTGGTGACGCTGTGAACATATAGTGTTTCTTTAGAAAATCCGCCGCTTCCTCTCGAATCGCCTGTCCTCCTCGATAATTCTGTTCGAATCCGATACGCGCCGCCTGATTTGTGTCCTCATGAAGAGCGTCGAGCAAGAATATCTGAAATTCCGAGGCGTCGTGCTGGCGACCGTCGTTGAGTGCTTTGTAGACTTCCTCGGCGAAGAGTTGCTGAAAAAAGAGTGGAATTGGGGGCTGAAAATGGGTCAAATTAGGCTGAAAATCACTAAAAATAGGCTCAAATTCGACTCAAAATCACTAAAATTTGGCTGAAAATCAGTCAAAATCACTAAAATTTGACTAAAAATCGGTGAAAATCGGCTCAAATCGGGCTAAAAATGACTCGAAATTGCTCAAATTTGACAGAAAATGGGTCAAAATTGCTCAAATTTGGCTCAAAATCACTAAAATTTGACAGAAAATGGGTGAAAATCACTGAAATTTGATTGAAAATGGGTGAAAATGGGTGAAAATGGGTAAAAATTGGCTCAAAATCACTAAAACTTGACAGAAAATGGGTCAAAATTGCTCAAAATTGGCTGAAAATGGTCGAAATTGCTAAAATTCGGCTCAAAATTGATCAAAATTTCTCAAATTCGGCTGAAAATGGGTCACAATTGCTCAAATTCGGCTAAAAATGGATCAAAATTGCACAAAATTGGCTGAAAATGGGTGAAAATCGGGTCAAATCTGGCTGAAAATGGGCCAAAATCACTCAATTTTGGTTGCTGGGAAGAAAGTGGACATCCGGACATTAAAACTTACCAAAAACCGAGACGGCCGAATCGCAGTGTATGTTCCATTCCAAATAGTGTCTGAGAGTGATGCGAAACCGGCGGAAATGATTCCTTTCGATCCCAAACGACTGTGTGTATTCACTTTTGTTATGAACGTCTTCTTTGTGAAGACGTCGGATAGACCGGGTGTTTGGAACAGACACTGAAATATTGAGATAGTTGAATTGGGGGCTGAAAATGTGGAAAAAATCGCCTAAAAATGGCTGAAAATGTGCCAAAATCGTCTGGAAATGAGTGAAAATAACTTAAAATCATCTGGAAATGGGTCAAATTTGGCTCAAAATCATTCAAATTTGGCTTAAAACCGTCAAAATCATTCTCAAATCACCCCAATTCCGCTCAATTTGATTCTGGGGCACCTTTGACGCGTTCCAATCTGACAACTGAACATTTTCTATTCAGAAGTGTGTCTAAAACCGCCAATTTTGCATCTGGCGCACCTTTGACGCGTTTTGGCCTGGAAAACATTCCAAAATAAGTTTGAAACCGTCAAAATTGAGCTATATCATGATTCTGGCGCGCCTTTGACGCGTCTACTGGTCAAAAACTCGTAAACTTTCTCAAAAAGTCTCCTAGCTGGCGCGCCTTTGACGCGTTACAACGTGAAATTGATAGATTTTCGATGCAAAACCTGAATTTTCAGCGGTTTTTCGCAGTTTTCTGAGGAGAAACCGCTCTCAAATGTCTGAAAATCGGTCAAAATCAGTCAAATTTAGCTTAAAATCACTCAAAATTGGCTTAAAATGGGTCGAAATTACTCAAAATCGGCTCAAAATTGCTCAAATTTGGCTCAAAATGGCTCAAAATCAGTCAAATTTAACTCAAAATCACTCAAACCTGCAATGTGGCTGACATGAAGCACGTATTTCCCATATTGTACAGTCCAACAGCTCCCGGATTTCCACTTCCTCTTGATCTCGTTCTCTCATCAATCGATCGTTCAATTGCCATCGTCATTTGATCGTAAATTGACAATATTTGCACTTCGTACTCTTTTCTGAAACTCGTTTTGTGAGAAGGGGCGGGGCTAAGCACAGTTAGGTCTAGTCTATAGTCAGGCGTGTCTTTGACGCGTTTTTGGCAATTCGAGAGCAATCTGGGGTATCTTTGACGCGTTTTTTGGAAATTCGAGAACAATCTGGGGTATCTTTGACGCGTTTTTTCGCAATTCGAGAGCAATCTGGGGTATCTTTGACGCGTTTTTTGGCAATTCGAAAGCAACCTGGGGCACTATTGACGCGTTTTTGGCAATTCGAGAGCATCTGGTGCGCCTTTGACGCGTTTTTTGGCAATTCGAGAGCATCTGGTGCGCCTTTGACGCGTTTTTTTGGCAGCTTGAGAACACTCTGGGGTGTCTTTGACGCGTTTTTTTGGCTAGTTTCATCTGCCTGGCGTGCCTGTGACGCGTGTTGTAAAATTCTGGAGCTACTGGGGCGCTTTTGACGCGTTTTTCCTCTATTTTCTTCGCAAAAACTCACGAAATCATGGCTGGTTTCGTCGCTCTATCCAACAACGGTGGTCTCTTAACCCCGCCCCCATCGATTCCTCCATTCTGTCGTGGTATCAGTGAGTCGGGCGAGTCTGGAATCGGTTTGGACGTTCGATCTGGAATAGGGAATGCCATCGGAGGAGGTGGTGGTGGGATGAATGGTTTCGAGGCTGGTCCTGGACTGAAAATGGGCGGTCCCGGGCGCTCGAATTGGGTTACTGTAGAGGTTGATGGTGGGATCATTGGTCCTGGAATAGACTGATTTTGAGACGAATTTGAAGGATTTTGAGCCAAATTTGACTGATTTTGACTGGTTTTCGGCTAAATTTGTCTGATTTTGAGCCAAATTTCAGCGATTTTGAGCTAGATTTAATTGAAGTTCAGCTAAATTTGAGTGATTTTCAGTGAATTTTGAGCTAAAATTGAATATTTTCTGCCAAATTTGAGCAATTTCGGCCCATTTTCAGCCGAATTTGAGCCGATTTTCACCGATTTTCAGTCAATTTTGACCCAATTTCAGCCAATTGACTCACTCTGAGGTATAGCTGGTGTCTGGAAAACGCCGACTCCGCCCACTTTTGGCTCCGGAGCAATCTGAGAGGGTTCTGGTGGAATCTGAGCTGCTGCTGGTCGTGGTGGTATAATCGGTTGTTTCGATATGGCGATGGGCGGTCCCGGTGGCATTTCAGAAGAGCCGCGAATCGGACTCGCCATGAGATCTGGATAACGGATTTCGGAGACACCGGAGAACGAATGATACTCGGAAATCACTTTGTCCAGACCGTCGGATGGGAACGAACGGGCGGTTTGGGGTTGCTGGAAATTGGGGAATTGGGGATTTTAAGAGATTTTAAGCTTGATTTGAGTGAAATTAGACTGAAAATGTTGATTTTTTATGATAAAATTGTGATTTTTAGATCAATTTCAGCTGGATTTGAGTAAAAATAGAGCGTTTTTAGTTGAAAAAGTCGATTTTTTATGTTAAAATCATAATTTTCAACTCAATTTCAGCTATTTTCAGCCAAAAATTGAGAATTTTTCACTAATTTTTAGGGATCTTTTGAGTGAAAAACTGATTTCAACCATTTTTTTAAGAGATTTTGAGCTGGATTCGAGTTAAATTAGACTGAAAATGTTGATTTTTTATGAAAAAATTGTGATTTTCAGCTCAATTTCAGCTTGATTTCAGTCGAAATAGAGCGTGTTTAGGCCTGAATTGACTATTTCTGGTTGACAATGATGACTTTTCATGTTAAAATTGTAATTTTCAGCTCAATTTCAGCTATTTTGAGTGAAAAATTGAGGATTTTTCACTCATTTTTAGGAATTTTTCGAGTGAAAAACTGATTTCAACCACTTTTTTTCAATTTGGGGTTGATGGAATTGAAGAAATGGGGGATTTTATGCTTTTTTCAATTCAAAATTGAGCGTTTTTGGGTCTAAACCGACTATTTCTAGTTTAAAAAAGTGATTTTCAGTTGAAAAGTCGACTTTTTATGATAAAATTGTTATTTTCAGCTGATTTCCAGCTGATTTAGGTGAAAATGTAGCATTTTTCAATCATTTCCTATCATTTTTTGACTGAAAAACCAGTTTTTCAGCTCAATTTCAGTCTTTTCTCACCTCATTTCTCGTATACATTGGATACTGTGCCTTCCACAACTTGAATCCACCATCCATGAACATTGGCCGCTCTCGAGGTCTCTCCACAGTGTTATACTGAAAGAAATCTACTACAAGACTGCTCTTACAACCGCGCTCCACCGAAATTGAGAGGGGATTTCGATAGAGCGCAGTTGTATAAACGGTGTTGCGATGATAGATAGATTTCAGTGAAAATTTGCTGAAATTACCATTGTCAATGCCTTAAAAAGAAACGACATCTTCGTTTTCGGTGCTGGCGAGTGACTATGGAGTTCAGGTGAGTCGTCGTCCATCAGAACGACGAAATCGGAACCAGAGAGACGGGCGAGAAGTGCACGTTGGTTGACGGCTAGACGGTTACGCAGATTTGCAAAGGTTAGACTGAAAATAGAGGAGATTTTATGGGGAAATTGATGAAAAACTCAATTTTTTGGTTAAAAACGGTAATTTTTATAGGGAAATTGATGAAAAAAGTTGCTATTTACATGTAAAATTACCCAAAAAGTCAAATTTTTTATTAAAAATGCAAATTTTCATTGAAAAATGGATGAAAAAAGGCTTTTAAAAACTACTTTTTACTTGAAAATTACTGAAAAACACAATTTTCGGGTTAAAAATTAAAATTTTTATTAAAAAATTTATGAAAAACGCTACTTTTTACTTGAAAATTACTGTTAAAACTCAATTTTTTGGTTAAAAATACAAATTTTCAATGAGAAAATCATGAAAAACGCTACTTTTCCCTTGAAAATTACTCAAAAAATTCAATTTTTTGATTAAAAAAGCAAAATTTTATGTGGAAAATTGATGAAAAAAAGCTTTTAAAAACTACTTTTTACTTCAAAATTACCCACAAAACTCTATTTTTCGGCTAAAAAATGCGATTTTTATGTGAAAAATTGAAGAAAAATCAATTTTTCCATAAAAAATCCAAATTTTCTATCAAAAAAATCGAACAACTTACGAGCTATCAATGGCATCATACGGTAGTTGAATAACTGTGATCATCTCACTTCGATTATAGAAGATGGCATCGGATTGGTTTTGTCTGGAAATTGGGAAAATTAGGAGGATTTTGGCAGTCAGAATTGTATTTTTGACGGATTTTGAGTGATTTTGAGCCAAATTTGAAAGATTTTGAGTGATTTTGACCCCTTTTCAGCCGATTTTGAGTCAATTTTGAGTATTTTTGATCTAAATTTAAGAGATTTTCATCCAAATTTGACTAATTTTGACTAATTTTCAGACAATTTTTTTGGATTTTCACTGAACAATTTCGATTTTTGAATTGATTTCAGCTCTGGGATGTCTGTCTGTGTGTCCGAGATGTCCGGATGTCTTTCAAGTAGGTTTTGACCGATTTCAGCCGAATTTTGGCTGTCCATAGGTGTTTTTTAACCCGAAATTGGAAATTTTTGACGGATTTCAAGCTGAAATGTCTGTCTGTGTGTCCGGATGTTCTCCATTCGAAATACTTCCAGTTTTTGATCGATTTCAGATGGATTTCGGCTATTTTCAGCATAAAATCTCACCTCAAATCAAAAATCTGTGATTTTGAGTGATTTTGAGGCAATTTTGAGCGATTTTCAGAAGATTTTTTGGATATTCAGCCACTTTTAGCTCTTGGATGTCTGTCTGTGTGTCCGGATGTCCGGATGCCCGCTTTCAGACGGATTCTTTCCCCTCAAATCAAAAATCACTGATTTTGAGTGATTTTAAGCCAAAATTGACCGATTTTCAGACGATTTTTTGGATTTTCAGCCACTTTTAGCTCTTCAACATCTGTCTGTGTGTCCGGGTGTCCTCTTCTCACCTCAAATCAAAAATCAGCGCACTTTTCTTCGGCTCCTCGTTCTCAACCTTCCTAATCAGCTCTCTCGGTGTTATAGTCGACCGGATAGACCTCATTGTCGCTGGAACCGGAGTGGCGGCCGCCCGTTTTTCAGCCTCATGAGCAGCGGCACGCTCCTGCTTGTCACGTCGCACTTGAGCCGATTCGTATTTCTAAAAATGCGTTTTTTTGGGATAAAAATCGCTAAAAATCGTTATTTTTGACACAAAAAACTGAAATTTCGGGTCAAAATTTGCGATTTTTACCATTTTCAGCACACTCTGCAGCTTCCCACCATCTTCAACAATCTGTTTGAAATGAGCCTTGAACAGAGAATTATTGGCGGCCTGAAATTTCAAAAATTAAAAAAATTTTTTTGAAAAATTTTAAAACTTTTTTTTATTAAAAAATAATTACATCATTAACCCATTTGGCAAATCTTGGGCTTTTCGTTATAATATTCGCCAAATCTCCAGCCAACATCAACAACCGATACTGCTCTTCCAGATCGCCTCGTGCCTTCTCACTCGCCGTTTGCATCTTTTTCATCGACATGAACACGCTGAAACCGTTTTTTTCAATTATTTTCAATGAAAAATCCAAAAATTCCAGCTTATTTCCATCAATTTGATACCAAAACTCACGTATCCAACGATTTCTGCTCATACTGACGGACTTGTTGCTCGGAGAGCTTCGCAGATTGTAAAAGATGTTCAATACTGGTATATTTTAACCCGGAAGAATCCATTTTTCATCTAAAAACACGAAAAAATTGGCGGGAATCTCGAAAAATCGCTGAAAATCGGCTGAAAACGGCTGAAAATGGCAAAAACGAGTGGAAAACTTGCGCGTCAAATAAGGCGCATTCACGGCAAATTGCGGACTTTCGATCCAAAACGGGTTTCCCCACAAGACATTTGGCGTTTTTTTCGGCGAGGAGAAGCCAATGAGTCAGTGTAATCTTTATTGATTCGCTTATTGCGAAATTTGTTGTGTTGGAAATAAATAAATCTATTTTATTAAAAGAATTTCAAAATATATATTAAACTATATGAATAGATCCACGTGTTTGGTGGGTGTTAACACTGGATCGGCTGACACGGCGAGCCGCCGAACTGAATTTCGAACGTTGGCGGACGTAGCGACGAGGGGAGCTCGGCACCGGTTGGGAGCGTCTGGAAAATTGATTTTTATGGGGAAAAATGGGGAAAAATGAGTTCTGATTGAAAAAATAGCCAAAACTGACTGAAAATCCAAAGAAACGTCTAAAAGGGCCAAAAATTGGCTCAAAATCAGTCAAAATGCTCAAAATTGGCTGAAAATGAGTCAAAATTGCTCAAATTCGGCTGAAAATGTGTCAATTTTGGCTGAAATAAATGAAAATCAATCAAAATTGGCTCGAAATCAGTCAAATTTGGCTGAAAATCTTTCAAATTCGGCTCAAAATTGGCTGAAAATGGGTCAAACTTGCTCAAAACTGGCTTAAAATCAGTCAAAATGCTCAAAATTGGCTCAAAATCTGTCAAATTTGGCTCGAAATCACTCGAATGTGGCTGAAAATCTTTCAAAATTGCTCAAATCAGGCTGAAAATCAGTCAAAATTGGCTGAAAATCTTTCAAATTCGGCTAAAAGTTGCTCAAAATCGGCTCAAAATCAGTGAAATTTTGCTCAAAATCAGTCAAAATTGGCTCAAAATCAGTGAAATTTGCCTCAAAATCAGTCAAAATTTGCTCAAAATCAGTGAAATTTGGCTCAAAATCAAAATTGGACATCCCGACACACAGACAAACAGACCTGCTCGGATGGCACTCCTTATAATACTCCTCCAACAAATCGTCCTCGTATGAAGGCGGTGGAGACGTGCCGCATCTGAAAATAGACTGAAAATTTCAGAATTTTTCAAAGATTCTGGGCTCCAGAATCTGAAAACTCACGGAAATTCTGTCGAATTATTTTTCGATTGATAGGCGGGAGGCGAGAATTCGGTGCGAGCTTTCGCACTGGCCGCCCGTTTTCTCATGGTGCGAGCTCCTAAATTTAAGAATTTTTGGCTTGAAAATGCTCTAGAACTCTGAAAAACTCACTCTGTATTGTCTTAAAATTTTTCTCCCTCAGCCGATTCGTGACTCGCTGTAGAACTCTCCGCGACCGCCGCATTTCTACAACTTTATCCAATTCCCACTGTTTGCACTTGTTTATTCCGAGCTGCAATTTCAATTTTCAGCAAAATGTTCACTCTTTTTTGCGAGCAGCTTACCAGCATCGCTGCGACTAGTCCAATACAAAAAATGATAGTGGGAAGTACGATAGAAGTCATCACTTCGCTGGCGGGAATCGTAAATTGGGCGGGCGCCGACATTTTTGCAAAGAAAATCCTAGTAAAAGGGGGAAAATAGCGGAAAAGCGGCTAATTTTTAGAGGTTTAGTACATTTCTCGCCCCGCAGATGTTAGTGTTTTGAGAGAGGAGCGAGCAGCAGAAGCTGTGCTCCTCTGAAGAGACGGCGACATCGTATCGATTTTTCTCATCTCGCTCCATTTTACCACTAATTTGAGCGTTTTTCCGGAATTTTTCGTTCAAAATCTCTTTAAAATCTCAATTTTTAACGGGATTTGATAAATTTTTAAATTTCCGCCGAAAAATTTCAGCAGTTTCGCTTGAATTCACTTCAGTTTTCTCATTACACGCTATCTTGTGTCGATTTACGAGGCGACGCGTTAAAGGCGCATGGTGTTTTGCGTCTCTTCGTGCCGAGACCCGCAACCCTCCGTCTAGCTGCTTTGGGAATTTTTTCCACCAATTTTTCGATGGCCTAAACTTTTTTCGATGTTTTTAAGCCAAATTTTACAATTTTTTTTTGATTTTAGGTTAAAAAATTACCGAAAAGCTTAATATTTTTGCGTAATTAGGTGAAAACCTTGGTTTGTTCATGTTTTTTTGCTAGTTTTCGGAACTTTAATTTGCTAAACACTGTATTTTTGTCTTTAATCATCCGTCTCGTAATTTTCGTAATTTCGCAGTTTTTCATCTTCATTTTTCTAGGGTAACATGGGACGCCGTATCCGTATCCAGCGTAAAGGAGCTGGTGGTATCTTCAAGAGCCACAACAAGCACCGCAAGGGAGCCTCCAAGCTTCGCCCACTCGACTATGCCGAGCGTCACGGCTACATCAAGGGACTCGTGAAGGACATCATCCACGACCCAGGAAGAGGAGCTCCACTCGCCGTCGTCGCTTTCCGCGACCCTTACAAGTACAAGACGGTCAAGACCACCGTTGTTGCTGCCGAAGGCATGCACACCGGACAGTTCATCCACTGCGGAGTTAAGGGTGAGTAGAATTCAATTGAAGACAAAAATAATAGAAAGTTGAAAATTCATTTCCGCTTCGTCCTTTTCATATTGCCTGAACCAAATTGGTTCTACGCTAATCTGAAGGGGGCAATAAGAATTTTTGCCACTTACCCCCGGTGTGATATTATGTCAGGATCGGTCATTTCATGCAAATACAATAGTTTAATCTTCAAAAAGCCATAACGTATTCTCGTTTTTTTCTAATTCAATTTTTCTTTCAGCCCAAGTCCAGATCGGAAACATCGTTCCAGTCGGAACCCTTCCAGAAGGAACCACCATCTGCAACGTTGAGAACAAGACTGGTGACCGTGGAGTTATCGCCCGTGCTTCCGGTTAGTTATAAAAATATTTCTGACGTTTTCCAATAATAAATTTTCAGGAAACTACGCCACCGTCATCGCTCACAACCCAGACACCAAGAAGACCCGTATTCGTCTCCCATCTGGAGCCAAGAAGGTCATCCAATCCGCCAACAGAGCCATGATCGGACTTGTTGCTGGAGGAGGACGTACCGACAAGCCACTTCTCAAGGCCGGAAGATCGTACCACAAGTACAAAGCAAAGAGAAACAGCTGGCCACGTGTCAGAGGAGTTGCCATGAATCCAGTTGAACATCCACACGGAGGAGGTAACCATCAACATATTGGACATCCATCTACCGTCAGAAGAGACGCCAGTGCCGGAAAGAAGGTCGGACTTATCGCTGCCCGTCGTACCGGAAGAATTCGTGGAGGAAAGCCAGTCAAGTTCACCAAGGAAGAGACTGTCTAAATGTATTGTTATTTGTTGGAATACAAAATACATTTTTGTTATTAATTCCAAGTGTTTTGTTCTAAAACGTTTCAGATTCAGGAAAAGACTTTTCACACAAATAATTCTTTATTAACTATCAGCTCAATCCTAAAACACGCCTGGAAGAAACCGGTATTTAACTTTAGAGCAATATTGTGCCCAATACTGTCCATATTTGATGAGACATCGATTCTCATCAGTGAAAGCTCTAGCTATTAAAAATAATGTAACAAATATAGCAGGGAAGTGAGCAAGGACAGATGGGAATCCTTGGAAAGCAGAGAATGCCAAGAATGTGACAGCTTCAGAAGTATAGTTTGGATGCCTGCAAACTCCCCAGTGACCGCTTCCTGTAATGAGATTTTTCAGAAATTTTCAGATTCCAGCACCCTTACCAAGCAAGAGATTAGCATTAGCCTCCCCCGAATCCGTGCGATACTTGGCACTGATGAAGAACGCATCGACTCCGCCCATTTTCAGCGCCCCTTTCGTCCTTCTAAACTCATATTTCTGTCTATCACACTTGGCACTGAACACCATCGAAACCATCGACACTAAACAAAACAATCCATTTGAAATCAATCCGACTGATCGATTCGTGGCAGCAAGTACAGTAATCGGTGACGTGTAGATGATGGGTCCCAACACGAAATCCGCCCAAAGCCGATAGAAACCACAGTCGCATCGTTTCGAGTCAAGCGAGTTTAAATAGAGATCTTCGTTCCAGTGGAATTGGAATATGTATAGGAGTTGGACACCGGACAAGCATAATAGGCTGGCTGGAAAAAATTTTAGATTTTTTTGAATTTTGGATTTTTTTTTCAAAACCCACTGAGTTCATATGTGGTTCAAATCGATTCATAGCTTTTATAGTTTATAGTATTTGTAGTTTGTAGTCTTTGTAGTCTATAGTTTTTGAAGTCTTGAATTACAATCAAAAGCGGATTGAAGATTGTGTTCTGGGGCATTATAGTTTGTAGTTTTTGTAGTTTGTAGTTTTTAGTCTTCTCAAACGTCGGATTGTTCAAAATGAACGGTTTTTTTTCGAATTTTTTTTTTGATTTTTGGATTTTTTTTCAAAACTCCACTAGAAATGAGCCCATAATTGATTCAAATCGATTCACAGCTTTTGTAGTCTGTAGTCTTTGTAGTTTAAAGTATTTGTAGTTTGTAGTATTTGTAGTTTGTAGTTTTTTTCAAAAACTTTTTAAAACTCACTAGAAATGGTTCCATAAGTGATTTTATGGAAATACAATGCTGAAATAATGAACAATGGCCATATCACAAAGGTAAACCGTGTCCGAATGAAACTTTTCAGGTCGATATCCAAAATTTTCGGATGATTTTCGATGCCAAACCAGAATTCGCTGATCGTCGTCACTGGAAATTCCAGAATTTTGAAATGAGATGGCCTAACTTTTCGAAAAAAAAACTCGGCCTCCGCCCTTTGGAAGAGAAAATTGGAGAAGTGGCCTAACTTTCCAAACTGGAATATTTTCTCTTCCATCTCTTCCACCTACCACTATTCCCTGTGCCAAAATGATACGAAACGATGAGGGCCGCCCATATCGATAGGGCGAAAATGGCGAAAATCAAAATAATGGAATTGAAATGAATGTAGATCAAATCGCCTCTGTAAATGCCGGTTGAGGCGCCCAATACGTATAGAAGACACGTCAGAATACACGAGAAGAAACTGTTGATTTCACACTTTTCGTCGCCTGAAAACGAGTTGTTTGGTGGAGAGAGACTACAAAGACTACAAACTACAAACTACAAAGACTACAAACTACAAACTACAAAGACTACAAGCTACAAAGACTACAAACTACAAAGACTTCAGACTACAACTTTTCAACTTTTTCAATTTACAAAATTTACAAAGTCACGTTTTCAGATGTCAATAAGACGACACCTGTGAGCTAGCGTTTAGTGTTGGAGCTTGTAGTTCGAGACTACAAACTACAAAAACTACAAACTACAAAGTGAAGACTACAAAGGCTACAAAAGCTTCCTTCAAAGATTGAAGGTTACTGGTTTCTTTCAAACCGATTCATAGTTGTTGTAGTTTGTAGTCTTTGTAGTCTCTGTAGTTTGTGGTTTGTAGTCTTGAATTACAAACTAAAAGTATTAGAGTTTGTTGATATCGGAGAACGAGTTTTCAGCCATTTTTGGTTTTGAGGAGTTCTGGGACATTATAGTTTGTAGTTTTTGTAGTCTTCGTAGTTTGTAGTCTTTGTAGTCTTTGTAGTCTGAGTGTGCTCAACCATTACCTCTAAGAAAGGTTTTTTTTCCGAAAAATACATTTTTCCGTTTTAAAAAGAAATAGTAGGGTTTGAAGTTTTCGTAGTATTTGTAGTTTGTAGTTTTTGTAGTTTTTGTAGTCTCTTACCTGCCGAACTCATGACCAATGCGTGATCATGCGGTAGAACCCAATAGAATATCATCTGAATTCCAGAATGAACGATACTGAATTTCCACGCTACAGTATCCCAGACGGGCGGTACGCATTGCAGAATGAATGGGAACCGGAAGAACAGCGCCGTGATTGTCTGGAATTATTTATTTTCAGATAAAAAATTTCAGATAAAAATTTTTTTTTGAAAATTTTTTTTTTGAATTTTCTCAAAAGATTTTAGGTTCTTAAACTCATTTAGATATATGTGGACATACAGATAAACAAATGGACATCCGGACACACAGACAGACAGACAGACAGACAGATGGACTACTCACCGGCACAAATAGACCAGTATGCATAGAAATTGAATAAAAGATGAAAAAAGTGGCGGGTGGAACGAAGAGAAGGAGGGCGAACACCATCTGGGCAGAGACTTTTTGTTGTTTCTGAAAATAGAAGGATTGGTGGCCGAAGTTTTGCAAAAATTCGGCCAAATTCGGTCATTAGTGGGGAAAATGAGATGAATCAAGTTTGAGACTCTGTAACTTTAGATTCCTGAATTCAATTTTATTGATTTTTATACCAATCGATAGATCAAGTCTAGAGCTACATTTTTATAGTTGATAATATTTCAGTGGGACTTGTCCCTGGGTTACTGTAGCTCTTTGAAGTTGGCGACTCCTCCCACTCCTCCCCAGCTAGCAAGATATATTGCAATATTCCAGAAGCTACAGTAACCCAGGGAGGGGTCCTACAAAAAAGTTGTCAACTATAAAAATACAGCTCTGGACTTGATCTATACAATGATGTTTGAATTTTTAAAATCGCGCTGAAATTGAGATCAGGGTGGGGTCTGGAAGTTGAGCAGTTTTCAATTTTTTCAAAATTGAAAAAAACTCAAATTTTTTTTCAAAAACTTTTTTTCCTTCAAATTTGTTTTAAAATCTTCTTTGATGGCCTAAAATTCCCAAATTCGTATTCCTAGGCCACTACAAACCTGCAATGTCTCCTGCAACGCCTGAATATCCTTCTGCGAGATGCTACTCCGTCGTGTCAGACTGCTCGTCGATCCGCCGAGACTCGATCTTCGGATTCTTTGCAGTTCTTTCATTTTTAGGCTGAAAACATGAAAAATATGAATAAAATGAGTTATATCATATGAAAATTTCAGTCAAAAAAAATTTCGAAAAACATTTTTTTGAAATTTTTTTTTCTCGAAACCAAAAAGTAAAAAGGGAAAGAAAGCATTGTGCTGACCAATAGTAAAACTCAAAAAACTCAAAAAAGAAGAGAAAAAAGCTTTTTTTATTTTTCCCACGAGCCTCAGTGGCTAGTAGCCACTGAGTTCTCCCCCCATCATCAATTGGATTGGATTGAGTCTCAGAGAGAGAGATAGAAGGAAGAAGAGACGCAGAGAAAAAGAGACAAAGGAAATGCAAACAAATATGTTAGATGAGATGATATCAAGGAGATTGATTTGAAAAAAAAGTTTTCGAATACAAAATTTTGGAAAATTTTGGAAAATAATTTAAGCGCAGTATAAGGTCCCGTCACGAATTCCTGTACTATCAATGTTAAAAATTTTCATACCAATCGATAGATCAAGTCTTTAGCTACATTTTCATAGTTGACAATTTTTCAGTGGGACCCCTCCCTGGGTTACTGTAGCTCCTCAAAGATAGCGACTCCGCGCCAGCTAGCTTGATATGTTGCAATGTTCCAGAAGGTACAGTAACCCAGGGAGGGGTCCTATTGAAAAATTTTGAACTATGAAAATGGAGCTCTGAACTTAGTCTACACAACACTGTTAATATTTTAAAATTTAAGCCAGTTTTGGTTGAGATACGTTGTCTGGAAGTTGAGTAAATTTTCAAAAGAATATATTTTTTGAAAAATAAAAAATTTTGAAGTGTTTTCTCTTTTTTGAGATTTTCAAAAAGTTTTAAATATTTTTGAATAGCTGACATTATGAGAATTTTAAATCATTCTTATATATCTACAAAAATTCACAAAGAAACAAGGCTTTGAATGAAATTTAATTTTACTTGAGTCGTCAAGCGCCAAATGTTTGGAGTACCGTATCTCCGTCAAATTTTGACTAATTAATAAATTAAAAATATATTTGAAATTGTCATAATTTAAACTTTCCAATGAACTAATATTCAACCCAAAATGTCAAAAATGAGTATGGTTTTCATGGAGATAAAGTTTCTGTTGAAAAATTCTAAAAGTTGCTCAACTTCAAAACCCCACCCTGAACTCAATTCTGACGCATTTTCAAAAATTTAACCATTATTGTGTAGACCAAGTCCAGAGCTACATTTTCATTGTTGATAACTTTTTTCTGCGACCCCTCCCTGGGTTACTGTAGTTCCTCAAAGATAGCGGCTTCTCACCAGCTAGCTAGATATGTTGCAATGTTCCAGAAGGTACAGTAACCCAGGGAGGGGTCCCACAGAAAAGTTGTCAACTATGAAAATGTAGCTCTGGACTTGATCTATACAATGGTATAAAAAGTTTTGAGTTTTGAAAATACAGGAATTCGTGACGGGATCTTAAACTATGAGCAATCTCGGATTTTTTTGGTCAGGAGGGAAAAAAGAATCTTCAAAAAAATTGGAAAAAAAGACAATTTTTGTGTTTCTTTACAATTTTTGCTCCAGGAGACATTGGAGAGAAGAAGAAAAGATGCATCTTCAAAACATGTGTGTGTGTGTATTTTTCACTTTGTGAGGGACTCTCTCTGTCATTCTGAGTCTCGGATAGACTCGGAGCTCAGAGAGAAAAGAAGAGAAGATGAGAAGAAGCATGATGATGATGACTGGGAGGGAAAAGCGATAGAAAACAAGTGTTGTCTCGCTTCATCTCACATTACTACTTATGATTACTGAGGAATGAGGGAGAAGGGGTAGTCTTTGAACTTGGGAGGTAGAACATCGAGTTGGTGAGGATTTTTGAAGATTCTGAGTAGATATTCGGATTCCGCGGGATTGAATTAGTAAAAATAGTATGAATTAGAGAGAAGTTACTTCAGAATAAAAAAAATTAAAAAGAAAAAAAAGTTTGACACCGGCGGGGGTCGAACCTTCATAGCGTAGTTTCATACACAGGTAAACCGCTAAGTCCCAAAAACGGGCCGGCGGCGGCGCGCAAGTTGCCCAACGGCGAACATACGGTGGTTGAAGGTGCGAGCCGCCGACGGACCAACGTTTAGCAGTCGACGGACCAACGTTTAGCCGCCACCGGGCCAGCTTTCACCCGGCGCACTTTCCCAATAGACCCCTTTCCCCGGTAATTTCGGAACACATGGTTGAATAATTATTGTTTATTATAAGAAAAAACAAAAATACAATTAAAAAGGAAGAAAGAAGAAAAATAGAAATTAAAATATTCTTGGCTTTTGACTCCATTTGACTTGTTTCCTTTCGCTTCTCATCGCCTCGTTCCAAGTGTAAAATTGTGTAATCGGTGTTTTGATTTCATTCGAATGAGTCCTTTTTTGGTGAAGATTGTTCATCAAATCTGAAATAAAATAGGTAAAATTTGCTCGAAGGCCGATAGTTACTCACATAGATTTCTTCTTTAGCTTGTTCAATTTCGTTGAGTAGTGTAACAAATCCTTTGAGACAGACGTTCGATCCCGATTTTGAGCTCGCTTTAATGATGCTTTTGACGATGTTTTTTCCTAAATAACTACGCTTATTTTCTTTTATAGAGAATCAAAAATACCTTTATTTTATGTGAAAAAACATCGTCGTTGTCTCTGAATTTCCCATCGAGAACGTTTTGGTAGTCATGACTGGCGTCTGTTGCTTTATTCAGGCGCTAAGACGTCAGATTCTGTAAAAGAATAGTTAAACTACATAGAATTATAATCAGATTCATGCGATAACAAACCTTTTCTGTCCGCCGATAGCGGAAACATCCTCCATATTGCGTTGAGACGCCCGACGCCATCACAAGTTGTCTCGATTAGCCTAGAAACGAATAATGGAGTTATTATTCAACGGGTAGTAAACGGATAGTAATTAAGATTGATCAATTACCTAAACGAAATGTAAAAAACTAATAAATTATCAAGAAATACATGAAAATCGAAGAAAAATGAAAGTTTTTACTGAAAAATAATTCGAGCGGCGCCGGTGAAGATTTACTGGGAACACCGGAATAGCGGAGTATCGTTGCGACTTCTCGCTGCAAGCGGCGGCTTGGATTGAAACTTGAATGTTGAAGGCATGTCGAAAAAGGGAAGGTAGTTGAAAAAAGTAGTGAAGGCCAAAAAGTTTTTAATAGACTAAAACCGAGAGTTGCAAAAGAGACACATTTCAGTAACTTTGAACATGAATTTGAACTACCGTATACTCTGTGATAGAGACGCATCCAGATGTACAAGTTCAACGTAGCATAACTTGGTTCTAAGAAGAGATACTAAAAAGTTCCCAACTGACAAAATATAGCTTGATACAAATGAAATATTTCTTCAGTTGAAAAAAAGTTCGTAACTGAGATGCCATTCGAGATATGTATCTTGCTTCAAACTTCATAATAAGTGCTCCTGTATTACAGGTTTCACGGTTATAGCCCCTTATTTGTATGATGAATTAGTCACTGGGGAACAATCTAGAAAGAAAAAAGTAAAGAAATTAGATTCAAAATTTATCCATCAGTGTGATAGTTTCTTGAAATTCCAACTCAAACTCTTTCTCGGGACAGTCTCGTTCACCGGTTATTAAGCCGCCGTTTAGCCGTCAGCGGTTCACTCACCAGTTATTAGCCCGTTCCTGGCCAGTGATTTAGCCGCCAGCGGCTGTTCAGCCGCCATTAGGCCGTTTTTAAGCCGCCAGAAATAAAATCCATTTTTATGAAAAAAACGAAATAAAGAATGAATCATCTATCTAATAGGACCCACCTCCTAAAATATTTTCTTAAATTTCCATCTCTAACACAACTTCTGTAATGTTCCGCAACATTGTCACTCATCGGTTATTAAGCCGCCATTGGGACTTTGGCGGTCGCTCACCGGTTATTGGGCCGTTATTAAGCCGCTAGCGCTTTTTCAGCCGCCAACAACACGCTTTTGGGACTTAGCGGTTTACCTGTGTAGCCGGACACGCTAACCCCTCGACCACGGATCGCTGCTTGAGTTCTATTGTCAGGTGCCGTGATATAGAAGCGAAATGCATCGAAACGCATCGAAATTTGGATGGAAAATCGAGTTAATCACGTGTATTCTTGATTCTGGAAACTCTGGATTTTGGATTCTGGAGAGCATTCTGCAATTTTTGAACACTGATTCCCTATCAGAACTCGATTTTCTTTCGGTTGTGCCAAGTATCGTTTCTGAACTCTATGGTAAGTTTAGACCATTTGAACTGGGATATGGGGGAGGTAGAAAATCGGGTCGATGAGGTTTTTCAAAGATTTTGAGTGAAGATTCGAATTCCTCGAGGTCGAATTAGTAAAAATAATCTAATTAAGGGAGGAAGTGACAAATTGAAAAAGTTTTTCAAATTCGGAAAAAATCTGAAAATTACTCAACTTCCAGACACAGCCCTGATCTCAATTTCACCGCGTTTTTAAAAAGTTAAAAACCATTATATAGAACAAGTCCAGAGCTATATTTTCATAGTTGACAACTTTCTTGTAGGACCCCTCCCTGGGTTACTGTACCTTCCGGAATATTCCAACATATCTAGCTAGCTGGTGAGAAGCCGCCAACTTCAAGGAGCTACAGTAACCCAGGGAGGGGTCCCACAGAAAAGTTGTCAACTATGAAAATGTAGCTCTAGAATTGATCTATCGATTGGTATAAAAATCAGACTAATTGAATCCAAAAATCCAAAGTTACAGAGTCTCAAACTTGATCAATCTCTTTTCCCCTCCGATGGCCGAACTTTTGCAAAACTTCGGCCACCAATCCTTTCTTTTTCTGTCAGTTTGTCTGTCTGTGTGTCCACATGAGTGTCCGGATGTCCAAAAAGTCACGTTGGGTCAGAGGTGGTCGTTTTCAGAAGATTCCGAGTACAGTTTCAGATTCCTTGACGTCGAATTAGTATATTTCATACCGATTCTCTGTAAATCTGAAAAGTTTTCGAGTTTCAAAGGAATTTTCTATTTTTAAACTATTCATGTATAAAATGTGAAAATATAGCAATGGGAAGAATCTAAAATAAATTAAAACTATGAAAACTCAGAAAAGGGCAGGAAAATTTTAACAAGAATGGGGGTGGCGAATTTCAGGCAATTATATATCACTATGGCACGAGATCTCAATCAAAATATACATTAGAATTCAGGGAAAGTGCATAATTTCATGGAACACAAATACAAAAGACTCAAATTATTACAAATTATTGACAGAAGTGGCGGCACTGTCTTCTCTTCATTATTCTTCTTCTATTGACGCGAAGTATCGACTCGTTGAGGATGGATGAGCGGTTCGGCTACGTAGTAGCAGGTTTTGAGCTGCTGCGGAGTGAGGTACTGAAAGTTTAGCGTTATTTTTTGAAAAGTTTGCTAAAAAGAATCGGAACATTTTTCTGATTCCGATTCTATTTCATTTTTTGTTCGAAAAAAAACCCGAAAAAAGTTATGCAAACTTTTCGAATTTTTGAAAACGCCAATAAAATTCAAATTCGCGCGCTTTTGCGCTCGCGGCCTAGAAATTTGAAGCGTTCGATTTCTCGGCCGCGGCCATTATGGCGCGCGAATTTGAAATGAATAAAATTTATTGGAGAATATTTCGAGATTTTCAGAGATTTTCAGACTTTTTTAGAGATTTTCAGAGATTTTCAGACTTTTTTTAGAGATTTTTAGAGAATTTCAGACTTTTTTAAAGAGATTTTTAGAGAATTTCAGACTTTTTTTAAAGAGAATTTCAGACTTTTTTTTAGAGATTTTCAGACTTTTTTAAACTTTTTTCTGTTGAAAATAGGCATTAAAAATTACCGTTGCAAGTTTTCTCCGTGTTTCGTTACACTTCATTGCATCTGACAGGAGTTGCTTGCTGTAAATTTCTTTTCGATAATCTCCAAGCGGCACTCTCTTGATTCCATTTGACTCGTCGACCTCATACCTGCAAAAAAATAGATTAAGAAATCGATAGAATAATGCAAAAAACTTACTTTGTGGAAATCAAAATCAACAACAACAAATCGATGTCCTCGACTTCAACGAAGACAAATGGCACCGCCTGCCACTGAAAAAATGAGAGAAAAATGAATTAAATTGTAGAGATTCGTTGAAACATACCAGATTTTTCACCCCGAAAAGACACGTCCATTTGATTTTCTCGATGCGGACGAACCTTCGCGAATCGATCGCGGTGTTCGCTCGAAATGGAATGATTTGTCGTCCTTCACAGAGTCCTGGCATCTCGGTTGGATCGCCGACGGAGATTGTTGGAATTGTTGGTCCGCTGAAATGAATTATTTGAATTGGAAATCTTTGAACAATGTCTGCGTCTCTCGTCTCTCATCTATATAAGAAAATGGAGAAAATCTAACGGGAAACGCAGAATTTCGTGTGTTTTGGACCAAATTTTGATCGGAAAAATGGAAAAACGCTATGAGAATAGAGCATTAGGGAAATGTTGAAAGTTTGAAATGTTTTTGTTTGCGAAAACTCACCTAGCAAAACTCATTATGTCGTTGTAAAGAATCGTCGGACTCGTACGTCTTGTTTTGCGATGATTGTAAATACACAGATTTTGCTGTGTTCCTTTCTCCTTCAGCTGCTTCTCCTCTTCAGAATTCTTCTTTCTCTCCTCCTCATCTGCTCTCATTTGACGCATCTTTTGGTACTGCTGGAATAAGAAACAAAATTGAAAATGTTAAAGAATTGAGAATTTCAACTCACTCTCTCCACTCTATCTGCTTTCGTCAGTTTCGGCGTCGGTATCTCGTGAAAGAACGTCTGAAAATATGAATTCAGATTCCCGAGATTTCTGGAGACAACTCACGACTTCTGGGTCTTGGTTTTTTGGCCTATTTTTCGAGCCGGGAGGACGTCCACGACGGCTGGCCTGAAATTATGAATCAATGATAGTTGAATACATCCTTTTTGAACATACCGGCATACTCAATTTCACTTTTGGACACTTCAACTCGGCGAATGGAATGGAGTCGTTCTGAAAATAAACGATTATTGGTTTTTAGAATTTCGAAAATTTGAGTTTATGTTTGAAGATTTGATGGGAAATTGTGATATTTCTAGGCCGCAACGCTGATTACTAGATTACAAGATGGGTTCCTAGGCCACGAGACGTAATTCTCGGCCATCAGACAGATTCCTAGGCCATTAGACAGAATCCTAGGCCACGTCTGATTTCTAGGCCATCAGACAGATTCCTCGGCCATCAGATAGATTCCTAGGACATCAGACAGATTCCTCGGCCATCAGACAGATTCCTAGGCCACGAGACGTAATTCTCGGCCACGTCTGATTCCTCGGCCATCAGACAGATTTCTAGGACATCAGACAGATTTCTAGGCCATTAGACAGAATCCTAGGCCACGTCTGATTTTTAGGCCACGAGACGTAATTCTCGGCCATCAGACAGATTTCTAGGCCACAAGACATAATTCTCGACCACGTCTGATTCCTAGGCCTCGAGGTGGATTCATAGGCCACAGGATTGATTCCTAGGCCATCAAACAGAATCCTAGGCCACGTCTGACTGATTCCTCGGCCATCAGACAGATTTCTAGGCCACGAGACGTAATTCTCGGCCACGTCCGATTCCTCGGCCATCAGACAGATTTCTAGGACATCAGACAGATTTCTAGGACATCAGACAGATTTCTAGGCCATTAGACAGAATCCTAGGCCACGTCTGATTTTTAGGCCACAAGACATAATTCTCGACCACGTCTGATTCCTAGGCCTCGAGGTGGATTCATAGGCCACAGGATTGATTCCTCGGCCATCAAACAGAATCCTAGGCCACGTCTGACTGATTCCTCGGCCATCAGACAGATTTCTAGGACATCAGACAGATTTCTAGGCCATCAGACAGAATCCTAGGCCACGTCTGATTTCTAGGCCACGAGACGTAATTCTCGGCCATCAGATAGATTCCTAGGCCATTAGACATAATTCTCGGCCACGACTGATTCCTAGGTCATCAGAAAGATTCCTAGGCCACGAGGTGGATTTCTAGGCCACAGGCTTGATTCCTCGGCCATCAGACAGATTTCTAGGCCACAAGACATAATTCTCGACCACGTCTGATTCCTCGGCCATCAGACAGATTTCTAGGCCATCAGACAGATTCCTCGGCCATTAGACAGATTCCTAGGCCACGTCTGATTCCTCGGCCATCAGACAGATTTTTAGGACATCAGACAGATTTCTAGGCCATTAGACAGAATCCTAGGCCACGAGACGTAATTCTCGGCCATCAGACAGATTTCTAGGCCACGAGACGTAATTCTCGGCCACGTCTGATTCCTAGGCCACGAGGTGGATTCATAGGCCACAGGATTGATTCCTAGGCCACAGGATTGATTCCTCGGCCATCAGACAGAATCCTAGGCCACGAGACATATTCTCGGCCACGACTGATTCCTAGGACATCAGACAGATTTCTAGGCCATCAGACAGATTCCTCGACCATCAGACAGATTCCTAGGCCACGTCTGATTCCTCGGCCATCAGACAGATTTCTAGGACATCAGACAGATTTCTAGGCCATTAGACAGAATCCTAGGCCACGAGAAGTAATTCTCGGCCATCAGACAGATTTCTAGGCCACAAGACATAATTCTCGGCCACGTTTGATTCCTAGGCCACGAGGTGGATTTCTAGGCCACAGGCTTGATTCCTCGGCCATCAGACTGATTCCTAGGCCATCAGACAGATTTCCAGGCCACGAGACATAATTCTCGGCCACGACTGGTTCCTCGGCCATTAGACAGATTCCTCGGCCATCAGAAAGATTTCTAGGCCATTAGACAGAATCCTAGGCCACGTCTGTTTCCTAGGCCATCAGACAGATTTCTAGGCCACAAGACATAATTCTCGGCCACGTCTGATTCCTAGGCCACGAGGTGGATTCATAGGCCACAGGATTGATTCCTAGGCCACGAGGTGGATTCCTAGGCCACAGGATTGATTCCTCGGCCATCAGACAGAATCCTAGGCCTCAAGACGAATTCCTAGACCACGGGAGTGATTTCCCGACCACGAGAATGGATTTTTCGGCCGCAAAACGGAATTCTCGGCCGCGACTGATTCCTCGGCCATCAGACTGATTCCTAGGCCATGAGACATAAATCTCGGCCACAGGACTGATTCCTCGGACGCGAGGCGGATTCCAAAGCCTCAACACGGATATCTAGGCCACGGGAGTGAATTCTCGGCCACGAAAACGAAATCCTAGGCCATCGTAGTAAAGCGACTATACTTTAGTCTACTTTTTAAGCGAAAATCAGAAATTCCTTTCAAAAAGTGGAGGTTTTTATTGATTTTCAAGATTTTTTGTTTTGAAAACTGTTACCTTATTTGAAGAAGATCCAGCTTTCACGACAACATTCCCAGCATCCGACGACTTCGACTCGGTTTCAGCATCTTCCTTTGCCAACAGCGAAGTTTGCAAATATGTCTGAAAATTAAAAATGTATTTCCATTTTAAGACTGAAAACTTACCAATTTATCGGATGGTACATCTTTTTTGTCATTCGCAACAGATGATGGATGATTGACCGTCTTGGAAAGTGAAGACGTTGGATGGTCTGATTTCTGAAAAAAATCAATATTTTTAGATGAAAATTTACGAAAATTTTCGTTTTTAACGTTGAAATTCGGATTTCAGTGCCGAAAATTTGAATTTCTGTGTTGAAAACTCTCTTACCGATTCAGTTTTCTTCGTTTCAGAAGTGGCGGCTCCTTTTGAACCTGAATCCGGTAGTTTTAACTGATGTTCCGCAGTTTTTTCTCGTGTCGACGCCTGATTTAAATAAATTTTCTGAAAATTGAAATATATTTTCATTTTAATACTGAAAACTCACCTTTTTCTCATTGTTTGCTGGATTCTTCATTGTTGAATCTGACGTAGATTCCGGAACCGATGGTGACGATGGAATGTGATGGTATTTCTGAAAAATTTGGATTTTAGTGCTGAAAATTTCAATTTTAAATGAATTTTCAATAGTTCTGATTCCAAATAATGTAATTTTAATCCATTTTTCTTGAAATTTTACGCAACATTTCATAAAAACGTGAATAAATTCGTCCACAAGTTCGAATCAGCGTAAAATTCTATTCACTGTCGACGAATGAATACTAACCAAATCTTTCAACCATTTTCTGCGGAATTCCTCGACTTCTGCTTTTGTGATATGTCCAGCGGTAAGACATCCAGCAATGCAAACTTCTCGTGTTGATTTCTCTTGCTGAATAAATCGACACATGTCCGCCGAGTGAATGCATTGTTCTTCTCCGATGTCTTCTGTTCCATCTGTCATTCTCGTTTTTCCAGTTCTCGTCACTCCATCTTTTTCCATTTCTTTTCCGTTTCCATTCGTTTTCTTCTCTTCATGCAAGTCATCACATTGATTTTTCTTTATGTTCGGTTTCATATTGTCATCTGAGTCATCGGAAATAACAAGATCTGCACGTCTTCCATTCAACTTCTCATAAACGATTTGAATGTCCTCTTGATTACTCATCGTTCCACAACTGTCGAGAGATTCAATCGAATCCTCAGTGTTTTGACTAGATTGAAGAGTTTCATCTGAAGACAATTCTAAAGAGTTTTCGGTTTGATTCCTAGCAGATGAATCGATTCCTTTTGTGATAACGATTTGGGAGATTTCCTTCATTTTTCCACGATTTTTCTCATGGTTTCCTCTTTTCTGATCATTCTCTGACGTCTTCACATTTTCAAGAGAAATTTTCGGATTTCCAGTTCCGAATTGTGGTCCACCATTAGGATTCCTCGTCGTTGAAAGTGACGTCGTGGGAGCCGTTGTATCCGATGGTGATGATGGTGTGTGACGACTTTTCTGAAAATAAATCAGTATTTTGAATGAAAATTTACGAAAATTTTCGTCGAAATTTGGATTTTAGTGCTGAAAATTTCAAGTTTAAATGGATTTTCAATAGTTCTGATTCCAATAATGCACTTTTCATCCATTTTTCTTGAAATTTTATGCAAAATTTTCCAAAAAATGAGTGATTCCGTCCACAAATTCGAATGAGCGTGAAATTCTCTCCACTGTCGATCAATGATTACTAACCCGAGAATTCCTCTCATCGATGAGCTGCTGGAACTGCTGAATTCGTTGAGAGACCGATGGCGGTGACGAATCGGCGGGTCTCTGAAAATAAATCAACATTTTTAGATGAAAATATACGGAAATTTATCATTTTAACGTCAAAATTCAGATTTCAATGCTGAAAATTGGGATTTTTGTCTTGAAAACTCTTACCGGCGGACTTTGTGGAATTTCGGATGGGGCGTGCTCATGGGAACCCTTTTTTTGAACTATTTCTCGAGTTCCATCTGCATCTGACGACCGACATTCGGAAATTATCTGAAAATTGAAATATATTTCCATTTTAAGACTGAAAACTCACATCATTATCGGCATCTCCTTGACTCTCCGAACTTGAAACTGGCGGTTTGGCAGTGGCATCCGTGTTGACGGGAACAGACGGCGCCGCATTCTGGATCGCATTCTGAAAATAAATCGATACTTTTAAATGAAAATTTACGAAAATTTTCGTTTTCAGCGTCGAAATTCTGATTTGAAAGTGAAAAATTTCAAGTTTAAATGGATTTTCACTAGTTCTGATTCCAATAATGCACTTTTAACCAAGTTTTTCTTGAAATTTCACCCAAGATACCATAAAAACGTGAACAATTTCGTCCACAAATTCGACCAATGCTTACTAACCAAGCCATACAGGTATTCCTTGAGAAATCTTTTGAGTTCATTTTTTGTAGGATGTCCTGCAGTTTTGAAGATACATCCAGAAGGGTAAACACCTCGAATCACTCGATTTTGCCATCGAAATCGGCAATAGTAGGCCGAATGGGAGCAGTTATATTGTCCAGCGTCCAAACGGTTTTGCTCTTCTCGAACAGACAGATCATTCCCAAACTCATCGAGAATCATAAAATCAGCAGGATTTTTCCTTAAATTATCCCAGACAATTTGAACTCCTTCTTGATAATTATTCACTCCACAACTATTACTCGCAACTTTATCGTCTGTTTGTGCCTTTTCAATCTCATTCTCACTCATCGATTGCTCATCGGAACTTTTCGATGACTCATCAGAATCCTCCATTGTCCCTGGCGCATCTCCAGCCATTTTGTCTGAATCCGAATCGCTTGAGACATCAGTATCTCGAATCACTTTTCTCTTTTTCTTCTTCGGTTTCATACTATTCTCCACTTGTCTTTCGTTCTGATGAATCGTTGATGTGTTTGGCTCCTTCTCCTTCTCAACCTCTATTTTCACAACTTTCTCAACTATCCCAAGATCTGTACTTTTCCTATTGATATTCTCAACAAGGATTTGAATTTCTTCATTGTTATCAGATGGCTTCTCAGTACTTTCATTGAGTCGACTTGCTCCAAGATTTTCATGAGAATCCATATCATCAGACGTCCTTTCGATGATTTTCTCAATAGTTGATGATTCATTGGAATCTTCCAGTGTCACCGGAGCATCAACGTCCAAATTATGTGATTCAGATGTCTCCTTTCGCTTCACATTTTCAAGAGAAATTTTCGAATTTCCAGTTCCGAATTGTGGTCCACCACCACCATATCCACCTCCTTGGCCACCACCCAATCCAACCGCTCCCGCATTCATCCCAACGCCTCCACCACCACTGTTGACCAGTGAAGAATCACCTTGATGAGATTTTTGACCTTCTTTGTCCACTTTTTTCTTCTTTTTCTTCGGCTTGGCACTATTATCCGATCGTTTTTTTTCGATATGAACGTTCTCCGACGTCATATTTCTCTTCTTATCCTCCACAGCAATCTCTGAACTCTTTCTTTTCTTAGTTTCTTTCACTGAAACTTCTTCTCCATTCGACAAATTGGAGCTGTTTGAGGCGAGTGAGGAAGAGATTTTAAGAATTTCATGACGAGATGGATCAGCAGATTTCGTCTTGTTCTTCTTTTTCGATTTCTCCGATCGAACGTGAACATTATCACTATCACTTGGAAAAGATATTCTTTTTAATACATCACTTCTGATGGTGACTGTTTCCATTTGATCGTGTCGTGGAGTATTCTGCGCGTGGTGTGTCTTCTTTTTGTGGTTGTCTTGACCTCTCGCATTCTTTCCTCCACCACCACCTACTCCAAACTGTCTCTGCTCTCCGCCGCCATATCCTCTTTCTGGTCCTCCAACACCGAATCCAGCTGCTCTCGCATTCTTTCCACCTCCTCCACCACCACCAAACGGTCTCTGCCCGCCGCCGCTATATCCACCTTCTGGTCCTCCACCACCGAATCCGGCCGTACGGAGCGTTGATTGCAGATTGTCGAGCAATGAGAGTAACTGAAACCATAGAATTTAATCCCATTGACTCTCCCGGAGTATTCCTACCTCATTATTCACCGATCCATTCATCGGATACTTCTGATTCGGATTTCCATTTCCGAATTGTGGTCCACCGCCACCTCCACCACCAAAATGCCCTTGTCCTCCACCGAATCCAGACGCTCCCACATTCATTCCACCCCCGTTGAACGCTGGCGCCTGTTGGAATTGCGCGTTTTGGGAGAGATTTCCGGTGGGACCGCCTGTGTTCGATGCGCCATTTGGTCCAGAAGCCTCTCCAGAGTCATCGCAAAGAGCCTTCTCTCTTCTTCTCCTTTCAAAATCGTTTCGCTTCTTTTCCTTCCTTGCCAATCTTTCTCGCTCAACCGCCAATTTCTTTCTCTGCAAAATAACAAAATTGTTCAAAATTTGTTAAAAAATGGATGAATACCCATCGTTTTTTTGCAGATTTCCGGTTTTTTTTGCCGGTGGGAGTGGCTTTGGGCGCATTTTCGTCTCCGTTTCTCTTCTTCATTACAGCCAGTAACAATTTAACTGAAAATAAGTTATATTAGGCCGGCACAGTTCTTACAACTGCGCTCCACCGAAATCCCCTCGAAAAATGTCTCTTTTTCTCTGAGTCTCTCAATTTCGCACAAAATTTTATTCGGTTTCGATAGAGCGCGGTTGTAAGACTCGTGTCGTGCTAATAATTTTCAGAAATAATTGCACCATGGGACGAGCGGCAGCGAAATTGCAAATTTTTTGATAATTTTCACCAAATATTTGTTTTTCAGGCATTTTTTGTTGAAATTATAGATTTCCGATGAATTTGACTGCATTTTGCAGAGATCAGCAGAACGTTGCCGACAAATTGAGTTAGAAATTTCCATTTTGCTGAATCGACTGACAGTTTTGTTGCCGCTCGTCCTGAATTTCCAAATAATAACAAGAAAAAATACGGAATCGGTCTCGAAAACCGATAAATGAGAAGAAACACAGCTAAAAACAGGCAGAAATCGAAATTTTTATTAAAAAAACAAAGAAACACAAAACAAGACTCAAAGCACAAGAGACAAACAAAAAAAATCATCAAAACTTGCGACAAAAATAGCAGGTAGAGGACGGGAAGATTCGCTCAAGTCGGGGGATGCTGATGAGAGGTAAATCTGAAAAATAACAAATTAAAATGCTAGAAAAAATGTATTATAAGCAAATATAAGCGTAATTTTGAATATATTCCCGAATTTCCAACAAAAATAGAGAAAAATTTTCTAAAATTTAAGATCTCTTTTTGAAAATACCGTCGAATCAGTCGTTTCGTGCTTTTTTTTTACGATTTCAGAGTTAAAACATCTGTAAAATTGAACAATTTCCATTTTAAAAGTGAAAAATGATTACAAAACACGAAAACAGAAAGGCGTCGTAGGATATGAGGCATTGTGACGTCACTGCCGTAAACACCGTCACGCAAAAATGCGGACCTTCAAAATGTTGATGATTTTTGAGAGTTTTCGCTGAAATTCACTGGAAATTGCTCAATTTTTACGCTTTTTGTGCATTTTTCTTACTAATTTTTCGATTTTCGCTCCCTCCGATCGAGATTTTCTCATTTATAACGTTTCGCTGCCCGTTTTTCACGTAATTTCTGCTGATTTCAATCAAAGAATATTTTAAAATTTATTTATTCTCGTCCGCTGTGTCTCCATTGTTTTTAATGATCGTCATGTATTGATTATTACTTTTTTACTGCTTCTTCGTTGCGTTTAGTGATTATCAAGCTCATTGTCGGAAGTGTAGATATTTTTATGAGTAAAAAAGAATTTTGACATTTTTTGAGACTTTTTATTGATATTTACTGGAATTTACTCTGCGAGTATTCAATTCTTTACTGGAAATTGCTCAATTTTTACGCTTTTTGTGCATTTTTCTTACTAATTGATCAATTTTCGCTCCATCCGATCGTGTTAATCTCATTTTTACGCTTCGGCGACCGTTTTTAATTAGATTTCTCTGATTTTAAATAGGTCATTATTATTTATTTGAGATTAATTCTTGTCCGCTGCTTCTCCGGTGCTTTTTATTATCATAATGCTGATTTTCTGAGATGCCGATCACTTTTCAAAGTAAAACAAAAAATAATGAGAAGCTGTCGTAGGATATGAGACATTGTGACGTCACGGTCGTAAACACTGTCACGCAAAAATGCGGACCTTTAAAATTTTGATGATTTTTGAGAGTTTCTGTGGAAATTTACTGAAAATTGCTCAATTTTGACGCGTATTGTGCATTTTTAGAACTACTTTTTTGATTTTCATCCTCTCTGATCGAGTTTATCTCATTTTTAACGCTTCGCTGCCCGTTTTTAATTCAGGTTTTGGCGAGTTTAGTTAAAGAGCTTCAAAATATTGATTATTACTGTTTCGCAGATTCTTCGTTTCTTTTAATGATCATCATGCTTATTTTCAGAGATATTGATCGTTTTTTGAAGTAAAAAAAATAGATTAATGAAAAGTTGTCGTAAGATATGAGACATTTTGACGTCCGAAATTCAAAATGTTCATATTTTTTGATAGTTTTCTTGGAAACTTACTGATATTTGCTCAAAGTTGACTTTTTCAGTAATTTGTCAATTTTTGCTCCGTCCGATCGTGTCTACTTCGTTTTTATGCTTCGTCGACCGGTTTTTAAATAAGTTTCGCTGATTTTAATCAGAGAATATATATATTTTTAACATTAATTCTTGTCCGCTGCTTCTCCATTACCTGTTTGATCGTAATACTCATTTTCGGAGATATTAATCACTTTTCAAAGTAGAAACCGACAATAATGAAAAGTTGTCGTAATATATGAGACATTGTGACGTCACAGCCGTAAACACTCACGCAAAATTGCGGACTTTCAAATTTTGACATTTTTTGAGGTTTTTTATTGGAATTTTCTGAAAATTGCTCCAATTTGACAGATATTGTGCATTTTGTTCATTAATTTGATAATTTTCGCTCCGTCCAATCGAGTTTATCTCATTTGTAACGTTTCGCCGGCCGTTTTTTAATTAATGCTTTGTTGAGTTTAGTCCGTCGGAGTGCAACTCTATTAGAGGGGCAATTCAAATAGAGGGTGCACCTCTATTTTTCGTCAACGAATTCGCCCGACCTCGATACCCAACTATCTTTTGAATTTGTTTGACTTCATTAGTTTTTTATGCCGAATTCATCGAACTTTTACGTAAAAAACGGATAAAATCCTGAATTTCTATAACAAACTACGTTTTTGACAACAAAAATGCTGAAATAGTAATGTGAGAGAACAGTTCGGAGTCAGTTAATGATGATATTAGAGAAAGTGTAAATCGCTGGAGGGCAACTGTATTAGAGGGGCACTTCAATTAGAGGGTGCACCTCTATTGTTCAAAGGGTCTGCCGGAGGGCACCACTATTAGAGGGGCACTTCAAATAAAGGGGCAACTCAAATACAGTTATTACGGTATGAGACACTGTGACGCCACGGCGGGTAACTCCGTCACGCAAAAATGCGGTACTTCAAAATTTTGATGATTTTTGATAGTTTTTCTTGAAGAAATTACGGAAAATTGCTCAATTTTGACGCTTATTGTGCATTTTCTAGCATTTTCACGCCCAATTTCCATATTTTGCCACGAATTTCGAGTTTTCCGAGTAGCGGTTGTTTAACTTATTTTCCCAGCTGCAAAGTTTCGACATACAAAGTTCTTGTAGATTTATCCGCATTGTAATCGAAAGCTTTACATTTGTTGCTCTAAATCATTGTAGTTTTGTTGTTTTCTCGTGGCAACAGCTTTCTACCGTTTTCTACAGTTTCCAGTTCTTTTTGTCAGAATTCTTTTTTTTTTTTTGCTTGCTGTATTATTGTGTTTTGCCTCAATGTTCTGCCAAACTCTAATTTCCTGTTCATTCAAAATTTTTTTTGTTTTCTATGAAATGTTCTCCACTGAAATCCGTTTTCGCTTTATTCTGCTCGGCTCTTTTAAAATACTCCGTCTTTTTTTCCTTGTCATCCTTCTTGTTTTTTTTCCAAAATCTCTTACAATATTCACATTTTTCAGAACCGACACCAATAGTTCTTGGAAACTTGAAGAAAAAGCCATGATGAGTGTATTCAACAAGCACTCTAGCTTTTTCAAGTCGGAGAACTCCCTGTAGTTCTTCGCACGCGTGGTGATGAGGACTGCTCCGGATCAGAGGCTCTTTGTAGTTCCTGTTCCATGCGTTTAGGAGTTGGTTTTGCCCGCACAGAAGGTATGCGAACTATGTTCGCGAAGTCGAAGAGCCTCTTACGAGAGGCCTTCGCACGCGTGGTGATGAGGACTGCTCCGGATCAGAGGCTCTTTGTAGTTCCTGTTCCATGCGTTTAGGAGTTGGTTTTGCCCGCACAGAAGGTATGCGAACTATGTTCGCGAAGTCGAAGAGCCTCTTACGAGAGGCCTTCGCACGCGTGGTGATGAGGACTGCTCCGGATCAGAGGCTCTTTGTAGTTACTGTTCCATGCGTTTAGGAGTTGGTTTTGCCCGCACAGAAGGTATGCGAACTATGTTCGCGAAGTCGAAGAGCCTCTTACGAGAGGCCTTCGCACGCGTGGTGATGAGGACTGCTCCGGATCAGAGGCTCTTTGTAGTTCCTGTTCCATGCGTTTAGGAGTTGGTTTTGCCCGCACAGAAGGTATGCGAACTATGTTCGCGAAGTCGAAGAGCCTCTTACGAGAGGCCTTCGCACGCGTGGTGATGAGGACTGCTCCGGATCAGAGGCTCTTTGTAGTTACTGTTCCATGCGTTTAGGAGTTGGTTTTGCCCGCACAGAAGGTATGCGAACTATGTTCGCGAAGTCGAAGAGCCTCTTACGAGAGGCCTTCGCACGCGTGGTGATGAGGACTGCTCCGGATCAGAGGCTCTTTGTAGTTCCTGTTCCATGCGTTTAGGAGTTGGTTTTGCCCGCACAGAAGGTATGCGAACTATGTTCGCGAAGTCGAAGAGCCTCTTACGAGAGGCCTTCGCACGCGTGGTGATGAGGACTGCTCCGGATCAGAGGCTCTTTGTAGTTACTGTTCCATGCGTTTAGGAGTTGGTTTTGCCCGCACAGAAGGTATGCGAACTATGTTCGCGAAGTCGAAGAGCCTCTTACGAGAGGCCTTCGCACGCGTGGTGATGAGGACTGCTCCGGATCAGAGGCTCTTTGTAGTTCCTGTTCCATGCGTTTAGGAGTTGGTTTTGCCCGCACAATTCGCGATGATTACATCCACTCCGGTGATTAGATTTATGAGCGAATTAAGGATAAAAATAGAACGGTGAAGACAACGACAAAGCAGAAGGAATGGAGCTGATGAAGCAACTGGAAACTGGAGGAATTCAATCAGATGAACACGGTGAGTTTTGAAAAGTTTGTCCATAAAAAGGGGCGGAGGCGGCCAATGAGACGCAAGAAAGTTATTGCAACCCGGGCACGCGTTTTTAGCAATAACAGCGCACGCATTATCTAGTTTTGTAATAAGCCAAATTTCAAGTAGTAAAGCATTGGTTTGTCCGTTTTTAGCGAAAGGTTTTTAATATGAAACATATTTGTTTCATTCTACGGTGATTAGAGGTGTGTCTAAAAATGATTATTTAAGGCGGAAAAGAGTTTCGAAGCGCGAACGAAGCCATAATGGAGGTGTACGCGGCTCGTCATCACCTCTCGGACGCACATCGATGACACAAGAATACGACGGACAGTTGGCTGCGTTGGAGCTGGCTTGCGCGAAAGCTACTTTTCCGTTGGGCAGTGAAAACCGAGAATCTATTCGTCAAAGATGCCAAGCTGGTATGGACAAGTGAGTACTGTTTGTCATGAAAGTTGTTTAAATTTCTAACGTTTCAGACGGCTCCAAATACATCATATACCACTGACGATCAAATTACTGACGGTTACCAATAACTACAGGTGAGAATATAGTGGATATAGCTGAAAATGAAATGAGAAATTATTTCAGAGTGGAGATGGAAAATCGATTAGTGTAAAGCGACAACGCCTAACAAATTAAACGGCTGAAAGTGGATCCGTCGAAATGGGAAGGCATAGAAGATGAAGAACACTGAAACTCGAAGGAAAACGAATGAATTCTCTCAGAGGATACTCGAATTCTGCCTTTTCTCATGAAAGGAGTCAAATGTAGAATCTGTCGAGCGGTGAAACATGTTGTTTTGTTCAATTGAAATAATATTATGATTGATTTATATTGATTAATCTGAAAATAAATATTTATTGTGATCCCTGTTTTCTTAAATGTCGGTGGAAGAAAAAATAAAACAAGAATAAATACGAAATCGGGTTTGAAAATCAAAAAAATGGGAAGAAAATCAGCTGAAAACAGACATATATCTAAACTTCTTATTAAAAATGATGGAACACGTAATAAGACTCAAAAAGAAATAGAAAACATAAAACTTAAAAAGAAACAATCGAAAGAAAACTCATAATAACGATACCAATCAACATTTTCAAAATAGCTACTTGCCTATAAATATTAACACAAAAAGCTACATAAAGAGAGAAATGTAGAGAGATCAGAACAAAAAATTGATTGAAAAAGGAACGAAGCTGAAAATGATAACATGGAGCTAATAAAACAATTGAGAAGAAACAATCGGAGGAAAATAGGAGAATTGAGAAGACGTGGAGGAAGAAGTAGAAGATATTGGATTGGGACAAGAGAGGAGTTTCTCACGAGATTCATCGACGCCAGGAAGACTGAAATTAGGCAAAATTATTGACATATATATCAAGTAGTCGTTTAACCTGATCTCCTTGTGGTCCTCCACCCTGCAGACCGCCACCGTATCCATCACCGAAGCCAGCCGATCCGTGATTCGCTGTCATCTCAGATTCTTGTCCGGTACGCATTTGAGCCATCGCCGCCACACCGAGTCCGAAAACCACCTGGAAAATAGAGAAATTGGAAGAATTGAATGCATTCTCAAGTTATGCTAGCTTCTTTGCAGAGAATTACAACCTTCGCTAAGAGTTAGAGCTATTTGGGTTGCTTAACAGCCACCCAGCTTAACGACTTTTCTGGCTGCTCACCTGCATTGCCTGCATCACTTCCGAAACACTTTGCTCATTGAATTGCGGATTGCCTTGGAATGGGAATGACTCCATCGGATTTCCATTTCCAAACGGTGGTCCACCACTACCATATCCACATCCCTGTCCACCGCCGAATCCAGCAGCTCCCGCATTCATTCCCCCTCCTCCACCACCACCGTTGAACGCTGGCGCCTGTTGGAATGGCGCATTTTGGGATTGATTTCCGATTGGACCGCCTCCGTTGACTGCTGGCGAATCTCTTTGATGAGATTTTCGACCCTTGTCGTCTCTTTTTTTCTTCTTCTTTATCGGTTTATCACAACTATTCGGTTTAACAGTTTTCTTCTTTTTCGGCTTATCCGTTCGAACTTCTCCATCCACACTTTCCCTTGGAAATCTGATTCTTTTCAACAAATCTGTTCCAATCGTAACCGTATTTCCCGGTTTCCGTGATTCTATCTCCTTTGT
Organism: Caenorhabditis remanei; assembly: GCF_010183535.1. Classification (NCBI taxonomy): domain Eukaryota; kingdom Metazoa; phylum Nematoda; class Chromadorea; order Rhabditida; family Rhabditidae; genus Caenorhabditis; species Caenorhabditis remanei. The sequence continues at coordinate 21,634,488 of NC_071332.1, read as the reverse complement.
CTTCCATTCCAAGTCCTGTCTCTTCTTTTCCTTCTTTTCCAATCGAGCCCTCTCAACCGCCATCTTTTTTCGCTGCAAAATGATGAAATGTTTCAAAATTTAAAAAAAAATGGATGAATACCCATCGTTTTTTCGCAGATTTCCTATTTCTTTTTCTGGTGGGAGTGGTTTCGGGTGCTTTTTCTTCTTCTTCTTTTACCTTCGCCATCACAAGTTGCCACTATAACTGAAAATAATAAAAATCTTTTGAAATAATTGCCACATGAAATGAGCGACAACGAAATTGCCAGTTTTTCAAGATGGTTTGCCATATTTTCGTTTTTCGGTAAGTTTTTGTTGAAATTATATAGTTTTCAGATGAATATTGATGCATTTTCGCGAGTTTTTCTTCGACTTTAATTTGCAGAGATCAACAAAACATAATTTGAGTTGGCAGTTGCCATTTTGCTGAATCAACAGACAGTTTCGTTGTCGCTCGTCCTGAATTCTCAAAAAATGAAGGAAGAAAAATACAAAATCGGTTTCGAAAACCAAAAAAAAAGGAAAAAAATCAGCTAATAACCGACATATATTAAAACATTTCATTAAAAATAAGGAAGGAAAACTCGTAATAATGCTAAACATTTTCAAAATATCAACTTGCCTATAAATATTAACACAAAAAGCTACAAAAAGAGAGAATTCAGGGAGATGGGATCAAAAAATAAAATATAAATGGTAAAAGGAATTTGAAAGAAACTGAGCTCAAAATGACAACATTGGGCTAATAAAACAATTAAAAAGAAACAATCGGAGGAAAATTCAAAAACAATAGAAAATTGAAGATGTGGCTGCAGAAGAAGAAGGAACTGGATGGATTGGATTGGCGCGAGAGAGGAGTTTCTCAGTTTCTCATGAGAATCATCGACACCAGGAGGACTGAAATTAGGCACAATTATTGACATATATATCAAGTAGTTGTCTAACCTGATCTCCTTGTGGTCCACCACCCTGCACACCGCCACCGTATCCATCACCGAAACCAGCCGATCCTTGATTCGCTGTCATCTGAGATTCTTGTCTGGTACGCATTTGAGCCATCGCCGCGACGCCGAGACCAAAACCAACCTGAAAAAATGAAGAATTAGGAAGAATTGATTGCATTCAAGAGTTATTCTAGATGCTTTGCAGAGAATTACAACCTTCGCTGAGAGTTAAAGCTAATTGGGTTGCTTTGCAGTCTTCTGAATCGTTATTAGCAGCTCAAATGCTCTATAAAGCTCTAGAAACTGCATAGCCGACACTCAGAGCTTAACGACTTTTCTGGCTGCTCACCTGCATTGCCTGCATCACTTCCGAAACACTTTGCTCATTGAATTGCGGATTGCCTTGGAATGAGAGTGACTCCATCGGATTTCCATTTCCGAACTGTGGTCCTCCACCACCATATCCACCACCCTGTCCACCGCCGAATCCAGCCGATCCCACATTCATTCCACCTTCTCCTCCACCAATACCGTTGACTGCTGGCGCCTGTTGGAGTGGAGTATTTTGGGATTGATTTCCGATTGGACCGCCTGTGTTGGTTGCTCCTAAATCTCCTTGATGAGATTTTTGACCTTCTTTGTCCACTTTTCTCTTCTTTTTCTTCGGTTGATCACAATTTTTCGCTTGTTTCCCTTCTTTCTGTTTCTTTTCCTTCCGTTTTACCAGATTTACTGAAACTTCGTCACTATTCGACGAATTTGAGCTGTTCGGTGGGAGCGATGGACCATGACGAGTTGGACGCGTAGTTTTAACAGTTTTCTTCTTTTTGGGCTTATCCGTTCAAACGTATCCATCCACTCTTTCCCTTGGAAATCTGATTCTTTTCAACAAATCTGTTCCAATCGTAACCGTATTTCCTGATTTCCGTGATTCGATCTCTTTTGTCTTCCATTCCAAATACTGTCTCTTCTTCTCCAATCTCTCTCGCTCAATCCGCTTCTTTTTTCTCTGTAAAATCAAGAAATCATTCAATAAATTTGAAAAAATATGCATGAATACCCATCGCTTTGCTCCAATTTTACTGTATCTTCTGCCATCGGCAGTGAGTTTGACCGGACGTTCTTCTTCTTTTACCTTCTTCATATCAACCAGCCAAGAAAACTGAAAATAATTAAAAAATCTTTCGAAATAATTGCACTCTGGGACGAGCGACAACGAAATTGTCAGTTATTGTTGATATTCTTTGCCATATTTCCGTTTTTTCGAAAGTTTTCGTTGAAATTATATAGATTTCCGACGAATATAGATGCATTTTCACGAGTTTTTCTTCGACTTTAATTTGCAGAGATCAACAAAACATAATTTGAGCTACCATTTTGCTGAATCAACGGACAGTTTTGTTGTCGCTCTCCCCGGGATTCACAGGTGGAACAAAAAAATAAAACAAAAGAAATACGAAATCGGGTTTTAAAACCAAAAAATGGAAAGAAAATCACCTAATGACAGACATATATCAAAACATTATATTAAAAATGAGGGAACACGTATAATAAGACTGAGCACACAAAAAAGCAATAGAAAACATTAAAATTAAGACGAAATACTCAGAAGAAAACTCATGCTACCAATAAATATGTGTAAAATAGCTACTTGTCAATAAATATTAACAAAAAAAAGCTACATAAAGAGAGAATTCAGGGAGATCTGAACAAAAAATCAAATGAAAAAAAGGGAATTCGAAAGGGATTTGAAAGAAATGGAGCTGAAAATGTCAACATTGAGCTAATAAAACAATTGAGAAGAAACAATCGGAGGAAAATAGGAGAATTGAGAAGACGTGGAGGAAGAAGTAGAAGATATTGGATTGGGACGAGAGAGGAGTTTCTCAGTTTCTCACGAGATTCATCGACGCCAGGAAGACTAAAATAAGGCACAAGTACTAGCATATATATATATATATATCAAGTAGTCGTCTAACCTGATCTCCTTGTGGTCTTCCTCCCTCACCACCCTGCACACCGCCACCGTATCCATCACCGAAGCCAGCCGATCCGTGATTCGCTGTCATCTGAGATTCCTGTCCGGTACGCGATTGAGCCATCGCCGCGACGCCGACACCGAAACCCAGCCGTAAGATGTTGTGATTGGCGAGAACCTGGGAAAATAGAGTATTAGGAAGAATTGAATGCATTTAAAGTTATGCTTGCTGCTTTGCAGAGAGTTACAACTTCAGCTGACAACTAGATCTATTTAGGCTTATTAGAATATGTTTGGGCTTTTCGCCTGCTGCTTACCTGCATTGCCTGCATAACTTCCGAAACACTTTGCTCATTGAATTGCGGATTGCCTTGGAATGAGAGTGACTCCATCGGATTTCCATTTCCGAATTGGGGTCCACCACCACCATATCCACCACCCTGTCCACCACCGAATCCAGCCGATCCCACATTCATTCCACTGCCTCCACCACCACCGTTGAGTGCTGGCGCCTGTTGGAATGGAGTATTTTGGGATTGATTTCCAGTTGGACCGCCTGTGTTGACTGCTCGTGAATCTCCTTGATGAGATTTTCGACCCTTGTCGTCTCTTTTTTTCTTCTTCTTTATCGGTTTATCACAACTATTCGGTTTAACAGTTTTCTTCTTTTTCGGCTTATCCGTTCGAACGTATCCATCCACACTTTCACTTGGAAATCTGATTCTTTTCAACAAATCTGTCCCAATCGTAACCGTATTTCCTGATTTCCGTGATTCTATCTCTTTTGTCTTCCATTCCAAATACTGTCTCTTCTTCTCCAATCTCTCTCGCTCAATCGCCATCTTTTTTCTCTGCAAAATAATAAAATCATTCAATAAATTTGAAAAAATATGCATGAAATACCATTCGTCGTCCCGACCGTTTACTGTATTTGATACGGGTGGGAGTGGCATCGAGCGGAAGTTCTTCTTCTTTTACCTTTGCCATCACAAGCTGCCTAGAAAAACTGAAAATAACTTTAAAATCTCTCGAAATAATTGCACCATGGGCCACATTTCCGCTTTTCGCCGTTTTTCCTATTATCACGGCACATTTCTTACCACTGAGCTCTACCAAAACCGAAGAATATTGTGTACGAAATTGAGAGAGTCAGAGAAAACGAGACGTTTTTCAAGGGGATTTTGGTGGAGCGCGGTTGTAAGAAGCGTGCCGTGATAATAGATTTCCGCTGAACTTTCTCTCGACTATTATGAATTCATTTTTTTCTGTGCATGAGAAGTCCGCGCCGCACTCACGCGGCGGCCACGCCCACCCCGATTTTAACGCTGCGTTCAATTTTTGAACACTGCCGCAAGAAAAGGGCGTGGCCGCCGCGTAAGTGCGGCGCGGACTTCTCATGCACAGAAAAAAATGAATTCATAATATAATTTGCAGAAATCAGTGAAATTTTGCCGACAATTTGAATTGGCAATAGTCATAAGACCGAAAAATTTAAATCTCGCGCTTATTTTTATAGTTCAATTGAGCGCATTTGCGGACAATAAATTTGTGAAAAATAGATTTTTAATAATTTCAAAAATTCATCGATTTCTCTTCAATTTCGGTGGATAAACATGTTTATAAACACGTTTTCAGAATATATTTCCTAATCTGCGTCTCTCTCGCTCACACACACTCTCTCGTTTTCCGCCAAACTATGACTCTATCAAACCCGTTAGGATTTTCTCCAAATATCAACCAATAATATAAAAAAAAATATTAAAAATATTCACTACAAATGCTTTATATACGAAACAAATCTATATAGAAGAGAAAGAGAGAGAAGGACATCGAAATTAATAACACATCACACTAATTATACATTTTCAGCAGCAATTATAATTATAATAATTAATTGGGTCGGTAGCAAAAAAATAAGAGAAAAAATAGAGAGAGAGCATCAAGTAAAAGAAATCAAAAATCATTGAGAAAAAACGAAAAATAAATGAAACAAGTAGAGATCGGAAATGTGGGGGAAAAAAGGGGCTAAAATTTCAGCAGATTGAGGTATAGTGAAAGAAATGAATTTGAGATTTTGTGTATTTAAAGGGAAAAAATGAGGGGAAACAAGTAAAAAAAATAAAAATATAAAAAGAAAAACCGTATATTATAATCAATTATCCATTAAAATTGCCATCATCCGAATAATCGGAATCACACATGAACTCTTTCCGATCGTCAATCGATGACTTCTCCTTCTGATAGTAATAGTGCTTGAGACGGACGTGCCAAGCGACAGATGTACACGCACTGACTGTACGGAATTGATGGACGACGTTACGTGGCAAGAAGTACATGTCGTTCTCCTTCAGTTCCAGTTTAGCGTATCGGACGCCTTGACGACGCATCGAATTGAGTTTCGCCTCTTCCACCCAGGTGCCGCACTGCAAAAATTGAAATTAAAACATTTCTGTGTGCCCAGATGTCTTCATAGAGATTGTGGGCGGAGCTTGCGTTTAAATTTTTCAAAAACTCAAAAAACGAGTGATTTTCTGAAAAATTGGGATTTTTTTCTGAAAAATTCCAGTTTTCCAGATTTCTGTTTGTCTGTCTGTCTGTAGGATTGTCCGGATGTCTCCATAGAGTATGTGGGTGGAGTTTCAGTGATTATTGATGCAAATTTCTGTCTGTATATCTGTGTGTCCGGATGTCTTCTAGGCGCCGATTTCAATAGATTTTCAATAGAAAGAGGCTCCACCCACAACTAAGGAGGCAGAGTTTGCTTCGAAAAACTCAAAAAATGGGAAAAAATTGGGTTTTTTTTTTTTGAAAAATTTCAGTTTTCAAGATTTCTGTCTGTCGGTGTGTCCGGATGTTCAAAACACCTTTTGAAAAACTCAAAAAATTAGTGATTCTCAGAAAAAATAGGTTCTTATTTGTTGAAAATTAGTAGTTTTCCAGATTCTTGTCTTTCTGTCTGTCTGTCTGTCTGTGTGTCCGAACATCCGGATGTCCACTAGCTATCTGTCTATGGTGTCCTCTGTCTGTGTGTCTCAGTCTATCCGGATGTCCATGTCGATTTACGAGCGTAAATCCACGTAGAAGCCTCCGATCTTCATGTCATCTGCTCAAATGACAGTCTGTCTGTGGGCCCGTGTGTCCAAATGTCCGGATGTCCACTATCTATCTGTCTGTGTGATGTCTCTGTCTGTCTATCTATCTATCCGGATGTCCATGTCGATTTACAAGCTGCCTGTGCGTCCGAATATCCGGATGTCCGCTAGATATTTGTCTGTGTCGATTTACGGGCGTAAACCGACACAAAAGACTCCGAATGTCTGTCCATCCATCTCTTCACCAGTCCATCCGTCCCTTACCTGATTAACGGGCGGTTCATACAAATCCATGGCCAAATTATTCACAACGGAATGCAAATCGGCAGGATGAAACACGACAACCTCCTTCACAACTCGTCTCTCCTCAGCCATCCAGTCTTCATACTTCTCCGGTTGATCCCCCGGTTTCCGTATGCCCTGTAGGACACCAACAGCGGCTGTCGACCTCTTCAACGACTCCTTATCATTGACTTGATCCGCGTGACACGGTGTCCTGTCTAGGAACTCAATCTCTCGTTTTTCGGCGTGTCTCGTCGAAAGCGGGTGCTTCGCGTCGTTATTTCTCTTCGACTCTGTCATTGGAATCATCTGTTCACCCGGGCGAACCCAAAGGATCGGTCCATCGTCTGACTGTTGTGGTGGCATATTGTGAAGATGAGAGAACTCTCCCCATGGCATCATTGGACCTGTGAATGGATGAGCTTCGAGTTCGTCGAGAAGTCCTTTGAAGTAGCCGCCAGTCTCCTCTTGCTTAGCGCCTACTGTAGATACAGCCATCAAGGGTCCGACTCTGTAAGAATCGAACAAATTTGAGAAATCGAGTTTTTGAAGCGAAAATTGCCGATTTTTTAGCTACAAATTAGATTTTTCAGCATTTTAGAGTCTAGCAATGGCTGAAAATCTGCATTTTTGAGCCGAAAAAACCCACTTCTGAGTGTCTGGCGCGCCCGAGACGCGTTTTGAGCATATTCAAGTTTAGTAATGGCTGAAAATGATATCAAAAATCGCATTTTCAGCATTTTTTACTCTAAAAATTAGTAAAAATTGATAAAAATGATTGAAAATCGAGTTTTAAAGTGAAAATTCTCGATTTTCACCATTTTTGAGAATAGAAATGACTGAAAATCAAGGTTTTAGACGATTTTTTAAGCGCTTTTGAGCCTACACCAATTTGACTGTCTGGTGCACCTGAGGCGCGTTTTCTGAACGGCAAAAATTGGTTTTGATGCTGAAAATCCCATTTTTAGCCTGCAACGCGTCTCAGGTGGCCCAGCCACTCGAAATTTTGAAAAACCGCGTTTTAGGCTAAAAGTGCAGATTTTCAGCCGTTTCTAGACTCAAAAATGTCAAAAAATTCAACTTTTAGCTTAAAAAACTCGATTTTCATTGATTTTTGGAGAAAAAATGCGATTCCATTTTCAACCATTGCTAGACTGAAAATGCTCAAAACGCGTCTCGGGCGCGCCAGACACTCAGAAGTGCGTTTTTTCGGCTCAAAAATGCAGATTTTCAGCCATTTCTAAACTCTAAAATGCTTAAAAATCAAACTTTTTTTGAATTTTTGAATGATGCAAACGCGCTCCAACTCCAACTCACCTAAACGTTCCATGATCTAAAGTCTCGTGAATCAAGTTCTGATACACTTTGATTCCCATCGTCTCAATCAATTGCTTATTCGTCAGACTGCCCACTTTCACTTGTAATTGTCCGTTCGTCTCGTCGACTATCTTTCCGAATAAATCCGACATCATCGACGCACCGTTTTCCATTATCACGATAGCGAACACTCCGGAACCGTGATGTTCCGAGAAACCGAGACGACAGAATTGACGACAGAACTTTTCACTGCAAACAATATATATGGATGAGTTGGGAGAATGAAATGTGGGAAGGGGGCGGGACCTATTTTTCATAAAATTCAGGAATTAGAAGGGCTGGGAATCTAGAGGGACACAGCTCAAAAATCATCAAAAACTGGAAAATCTGGAATAGATGAGAAAATGGGCGGAGTCTGATTCAGAAATTTAGACAAAAGTTTTAAAAACCGTTCGAATAAAACAAAAAAAAAGGGGCGGAGCCTAGATTTTCAGAAGCTGGAAATATAGAATCCACAAAAGTGGGCGGAGGCTAAAACTTGAGAAATCCTCAAAAAATAAAAAAGTGGGCGGAGCCTAAAATTCAGAACTTTTCATAAAAGAGGAAGAGTTTAAGTTTTTAGAATTCGAGAATGTAGAATCCACAAAAGTGGGCGTGGCCTAAAAGTGGGCGGAGTCTAAGGCTGTTAAAATATTTCGACTCAATTAGCCTAAAATGGACAAAGTGTGCAAAGAAAATACAGAAATTCAAAAAATAGAAAAATGGGCGGAGCCTAAATAAGGAAAAGTGGGTGGAGCTTCAAAAACTTACACATCTTTGGTAGAGAACTCCTTTCGAATCTGATTGAAATCACACCTGAGAACCGAGGCGCCACCATTTGGATGTTTCCAGACGCGAATGTATCTTCGGAACTGAAATTTCAAAATTTTGAAAAAATTGCAAGAAATTGTCTGTATGTGGTGTCTATGTCTGTCTGTCAGTCCGGATGTCCATGTTGATTTACGAGCGTAAATCCACACAGAACACAGGGAGCTCAGGATCTGTCTGTGGTTCGGTGTGTCCGGATGTCCACTACCTATCTGTCTGTGAGGTGTGATTGCAGCTTAGGCTCCGCCCACAATTTAGGAGTGGAGCTTGCGCTGTAACTTTGAAAAAAAAAACTCAAAAACGAACAATTTTCCGAAAAACTGCGATTTTTTGTTGTTGAAAAAGTCCAGTTTTCAAGATTTTTGTCTGTCTGTCTGTCTGTGTGTCCGGATGTCCATGTCGATTTACGGGCATAAATGCCTCCGATCTATCTTCATGCAATCTGCTCATATGACAGTCTGTCTGTGTGTCGTCCGGATTTCCGGATGTCCACTAGCGATCTGTCTGTCTATCCAGATAACCGGATGTCCACCGGGAATCTTTCTGTGTCGATTTACGAGCGTAAATCCACACGTAAGCCTTCGATCACAATGTCATCTGTTCATATGTCTGTCTGTCTGTTCGTGTGTGTGTGTCTATCCGGATGTCGATAGTGGTTGTGTCGATTTACGAGCGTAAATCCACAAATCTCCTTACCTTGCACTGCATTTTCGGCAATCGATACTTATTCGACAACATTTTCAGATTCCTATTCGACGTGCCCGCCGAATCCATGCCAGCCATCATCTCCGCATCCCTCTTCGACTTTTCAAAATCCGGATGAACCCGTCGGTGTCCTCTTCTATTCTTCCGCTCGTCTTCTTCATCATTCAAATGTTTCAAGACACCCTGTCCCATCGAGTTCTTCGCGGCACCATTCGATTTCTGTCGATTCATAATAGCCGTGAGGATCTCGTGACGTTGATCGACAGATGGATTCATATCGAACGATCTTGCCACTACGTTATCCTTCTTCCGTGGGGACGGTGTTTGTCGTGCCGGGTAGGCGATTCCAGCAAGTGAGGTTTCAATTCTTCGAACCTTCGTCCTACTCATACTAGTCATTCCGTCGTCATCAGAATCCGAGCCCGACGCGGATCGAATAGAACGCCGTGAGCCCATACTCTCTCTCCCTGGAGATGGCGACGGTGCACCGGCTCGTCCCCCTTGAAGCTGTCGTGTCGAGTACGAGGAGGACGATGATTCTCCACGGAAACTCCGCAAACTCTCCTCCCTTGACGCTTGTTTCGAAGTGATCGAGTTCATTCGTCGCACCGAATCCTCTCTGAATCTCTCCGAATGCCTGTTATCTTCCAACACATTCTTCTCGATTTGTATCAACTTCTGGTACGCTCCCTTATAGCCCTTCTCCGTTGTCATCGCTGCGGCCTTCGCTTTTTCCAATCGCCTCTTTTCTTCCGCTTCGATAGCCGCGTAACGCGCTTGCTGTACTGCTCGTTTCTCATGGATCCTTGCCATCTCCTCAGCGTTACGTGGCAGAGTAATAGGTGCCAATGAAGAGCGCTCTCTACTACCACTAGCAGACGGTGTAGGTGAGTTGCTACCTCTACCTCTACCAAGACTGGAGAAAATGCCCGGCTCCATCGACTCTCTAAGCTTTTTCGAGTGCGGCAATGGTGGTGGTGACACCCCCATTTTCAAGGCTGCATTCGTAAGCATTTTACGGGCTCGTTTGAACGGATTCGAGTTGGAATTCATTGCGGCGAGCAAATGGGTCGCTGAGAGCTCCGTTGGTTTGTGGAGAACAGGAGCCGGGGTGGCACGGGGAGTACCCTCCAATTTGAGATCGTCACCGTCTGCCGATGGTCTCGCCCAGGCCCGTCTCTTCCGACGCGACTCACGGGGCTTGGACGGCTCCGAGGAAGCTTCACAGACATCGATGATCTCGAGGGATGGTGAGCGCTCTTTTCGTTTGGAATCGTCGGTGGTGGTGGTGGAAGTGGACGGGGCGGATTCTGAAGTCGACGGTTGCTCAGAAGCGGCTGGCGGGTCGGAGGTGGACGGGGCGGCGGCGACGGATTCTGAAGTCGTGGGGAGTTGCTCAGAGAGCTCTGGTTGCTCGGCGGGTGTCTCCAAGACAATTATCGGTGATGTCTCAATGACATCTGGTGTATCCGTGACTTCTGGAGCCTCCAAGACGATCGTCTCAGGCTCCGTGACTTCCGGAGTCTTCTCTGGAGTCTTCTCCTTCTCCGGTGTCTTCTCCTTTTCTGGCTCCGCCTCTTCTCGCTCTGGCTCCACCTCCTTCTCCTCCATATCTCCCAACAACTCTTGCTCTGTGAACTGCTGCTCTTGTTCCTGCTGCTCCTGAGGAAGTTCCGATTCAACTTCTTCTGACACAGATTGCTCCAGGAGAAGCTCCTCCTCAATAGGCTCCGTCTCCTCAGGATCGTTAGGCTCCTCCTCTTGCTCTGACTCCTCTTGCACTGACTCCTCCTCTGACACCTCCTCTGACTCCTCTGACTCTTCTGCTTGCTCCGACGTCTCATCCATCGACTCCTCATACTGTGGATCGTAGAGATCCTGATCCATCGACTCATCAAAGTCAATCGGCTCATCGGCTCCACCAACGACGTCAATGTACTCATCGTCCAAGTCTTGAGGCTCTGGCTCCTGGGGATCTTGAATCTTTGGCTCCGCCTCCTTCTTCTTCCTTCTCTTCACAACCAGGGGATCAAACTTGTCCTGTCTACTCCTGCTCCTCGACGACATCATCGAACGGAACATTTTAATCCGGCACGCCAGATTCTTCCCGTTCTTCTGACTTCGCTTCTCCTGGTCCATTCGACTGTCATGATGGTGCGAACGGCGTGACTTCTTCTTGATACGTTTCTCAGCAGACTTCTCGGCGCCATTTTCGACTGGAGCACCTTGCTCTAGAGGGTGTTCGGTGACGTGGAGTCCATTGGATTCTGGAGCCTCCGGAGCTTCTGGAGCTTCTGAAGCTTCTGGAGCTTCTGAAGCTTCTAAAGTCGGCTCCGGAAATTCCGGTGTCGGTCCTGGCTCATAAACCAATTCATGTTGATTTTGATTTTGAGCTTCAAGGTACGCCAACACCGAGTCTTCCGGTGCCACCGGGGTGTAGACGACCATCGAGTTGTCCTCCTCGACACATAGATCCCATGGTTTCGGCTCCTCAGATTCTGGAGCCATTGTGACTTCCTGTGGCGGTTTCGGTTCCCTGACAGCCTTCGGGGTCTCAGAAGGCCTTTCCGGCTTCGCAGGCTTCGGCCGGACCGGTTTCCCTGTCCTAAACGCCCGTCTAGAGGAATCTGAAGGCGTCTTAAAGGGCTTGAAGGCCTTCTCGGACTCCGTTGGCGGCGCAAAGAACTCCATTGGCAGCGCCCTTATCGTCGGGACCACCTCCTTTGGCTTCTCTATAATCACAGGAGGCGCTGGAGGGGGCGGAGCCAACTTCTTCCTCTCCAACTCTTTCCGCTCCAGATCTCTCTGGTGTCTGCGTTTCTCCTTTTCCCGTTGTCTCTCCTCCTCCTCTTCCTGTTGTTTCTGTCTCTTTCTCTCCACTTCCACCGTTCTCTCCGCCTCCAGATGTCTCTTTTTAGAAGCGGATTCTGAAGCCGCTGGTGACGTCGTTGTTGCCGGAGCTTTCACAACGAATCCTGCAAGATGTCCTGGTGTCCGTGGTGTCTTGGGTGTCAAAACGTCACAAAACGATGCTTCCTGAATGCGTGGCGGTGTTGGAGCACGCGTGGATTGGTACGGTAGCATACGTGGCGGTGGCGGTGGTGGTGGCGGCAAATCGAACATTTTTGAGTCGATGGGCGGAGCCGGTGGTGGTGGTGGAATTGATTGATAAGAAGACGTGGAGGATGGTGTGGATGACGTGGGGGTGTAGGCGACGTCATGTGGCATCTCATTGGCAATTGACGTCGGGACGCGGTGGGACGACTGAAAATAGTGAAAATTAAGAAAACAATTTCACATCTACAGTACCCCGATCCTGAATTTAGGATCGCTTCACATCTACAGTACCCCCGATCCTGAATTTAGAATCGCTTCACATCTACAGTACCCCCGATCCTAAATTTAGGATCGCTTCACATCTACAGTACCCCCGATCCTAAATTTTCGGATCTTTTCACATCTACAGTACCCCCGATCCTGAATTTACGATCGCTTCACATCTACAGTACCCCCGATCCTGAATTTAGGATCGCTTCACATCTACAGTACCCCCGATCCTGAATTTTTGGATCGTTTCACATCTACAGTACCCCCGATCCTAAATTTAGGATCGGAGGTACTGTAGTTTGAATTTTCCGATCCCGAAACTCACATATTTGCTCTTCTTATTCATCTTGCTCTCAATCGTCGTCATATGGGCGTCAGTCAGAATTTCAGCAAGCGGATTGCTCTTACACGACGTGAATGGGTATTGTCTGGAAATAAATAATGAATGGCTAAAAGTGGGCGGAGCTGAGGCTCAAAATCTCTAATTTTCAGCATTTTCAGCACAAAAATGGTCCAAAACCTCAAATTTTCAAAATTTTCAATCTAAAGATTCTCAAAAAATCTCATATTTTTGAGATTCGGTTCCTGTGTACTCAAGCTTCGCCCACTTTCCCAAGGAGTTTTCAGTGGAAAGTAGGCGGAGCCTATTTCTAGATTTGGCTCAAAATCCGTCAAATTTCCGCATATTTTTTCTTGTTTTCCACAGAAAAGTGGGCGGAGCTCTGACGAAACACTACCACTGAGAAGATCTACAAGCCCCGCCCCTTTTCAGATTCGAAAGTGGGCGTGGCTTAAGCTAAAAGTGGATCAAAGTCGAGTCAAGCTCCGCCCACTTTCTCAATGATTTTAAAGTGAAAAGTGGGCGGAGCTTGGCTCAAAATACGTCAAATTTCCGCCCAATTTTCTCGTGTTTTTACCAGAAAAAGTGGGCGGAGCCTATTTCTAGATAACTCACTGTCCGATATCCTTTCCATTCTGCGCCGGTGATCTGACGGATGGCGACGAATTCTGAGTCAACACAGCGACTGGAGGCAGTGATGCTGCAGCTGCTGCAGCGGCTGCGGCGGCGGCTGCGGCAGATGATGACGTCGAAGAAGCTCCGCCCCCATTCCACACTTTCGTCTTCGCCGGTGGTGCCGGTGGTGGCCGTGGCGGTGGCGGTGGAACCGACGCGTCCACATACCGTCTATTCTGTTGACTGATCGGATCGAATACACTGAGACTACCGACAGGTGGAGGCGGAGTCAGAGTAGGCGGAGCGGGAGGCGGAGCCACGAATTTTGGAGGAGGAGGAGGAACGGGCGGTGGTGGAACGGAATGATAACCGGGTGGTACGGGTGGATAGGGGCTCGGGTAGAAGTATGAAGACGGTGGTGGGAGTGGTGGTGGTGGTGGAAGAGCGGAAACTGCAAAAAAATTGAAATTTAGAAATAATTGGGAGTTTTCAGAAAAAAAAATTTCAAAAATTAAAAATTTCTCCAAAAATTGTTCACCGAAGAACCATCGATATCTCATCTTTCAGAAATTGTCTTTATTCTGGAAATTAGATTTTTGATTCACGAAGCTCCGCCCACTTTTTTTAAACCTACAGTATGCTTGCGACTACGAAAGTGGGCGGAGCCTATTGCAATGTATTCTATTCAAAACTGTCAATATAGGCTCCACCCACTTTTTCGACGTGTGATTATTCAAAAAGTGGGCGGAGCTTCAATTATTCGATTTTTGAAAATCCATTTTTATCAAAATCAATCGGACACTGTGAGATAGGCTCCGCCCACTTTCGTAGTCGTAAGCAAACTGTAGGCTTCAAAAAGTGGGCGGAGCCTAAAAATTGTCACTGTGCGGAAATAGGCTCCGCTCATTTGAGATTCTGTGAAAAGTAGGCGGAGTTTTAATTTCTATCAAAATCGATCCGAAACAGTCAAATAAGCTCCGCCCACTTTTGAAACCATAAGCTCCGCCCACTTTCATTGTCGTTTTGTAAGCAAACTGTAGGCTAAGTGGGCGGAGCCTCGAAAAATGGAATGTTCAGCATAAAAACAGTGTCAGATGGATGAGATATAGATGGTTTTCAGATTTTTAAAATTTTTGAAAAAAAATTTTTTTTTCGAATTTTTTTCAAATTTTTTTTTTTTTTTTCGAATTTTTTTCATTATATTTTTCTGAAAATAATTTCTAGTTTTTCAGACAAAACTCACCACCAATAGCCGCAGTTGGAACATGAGGTGTATATTGGTGTGATGGTGCTCCTCCGTATGCAATGTGCGAAAAGTATCTGGAAAAGGAAATTTTAGGATTTTTTTTTGTTGCAAAAAAAAAATTTCTGAAATTTTTTTTCCAGAAAAAAAAAATAGCAAACACTCACTGAGTATATGTGGCGTAGTGTTCTGCTGGATTCCCAGATGACGGATAGATGGGATCTGGTGGTGTACGGGGGCCTACTCGTTGCCTGAAATTTTTATTTTTTATTTTTTCGAATTTTTAAATTTTTTGAACAAAAAACCATCTTATGCTGTAGATAGACAGCTCTGTGTACTTAATATTGAGACCCTAAGCCCCGCCTTCAAAAACTTACGCTCCGCCCATTTTTCTCAAAGTCAACTTTTCGAGTCGATTTTCATAGTCAAATGGGGATAAATTTTTCTGGGTTTTTTAAAAATTTTTCAACTGAAAATCTGGAAAAAAGGCTCCGCCTATTTTCAGAGAGCTTTGCTATATGTATATTTGCTCCGACGGATTTTCAGAAAAAAAAATTTTGAAAAAAAATTTTTTTTAGCAAAATAATTTTTTTTTTGCTTTTTTACTCAAATTTTCTAGTTTTTTTTCGACTTTTATATTATTTTTACAGCAAAAATCAATAAATCAATACTCACCTTGGTTGAAACGAGTCGCTGCTCTTCGAGGAGTCCGAAGACGCTGGCGATGGTTTGACGACGGGATCGTTGTCATCTGGGTACGGTTCCGGCTGAAAAAAGAAGAATTTATGGGTTTTTGAGGGGAAAAATAGGGCTTAAAAATGCTATAAAAACTATAACAATTGAATTGTTAAAGTTTGAAAAAAAATTTTTTTTTGGAATTTTTTTTTCAAATTATATTTTTCTACTATTTATAAATTTTATACCATTAGAAAGCTGAAGACGTCAGGATTCAGAATCCGTTCTTATTTTTTCATTAGCTTCCAATCTTGCAGAGTTACACTACGTTTAATGAGGTGTACTCAGTTTCAGCACACACATCTCGCTCTAACTCATTGTATCTCACCCAATTTCGATGTTACAAAAAAAATGAAAACAGATTCAGAATCCTGACGACGTTAGCTTTAAGATGGTTACAATTTCATAAGAATTGAATAAACAAAATTAATAATTTGAGTAATTTCAAAAAAATTTAGAAAAAAATTTGTTCGGATTTTTTTTTCAAATTATATTTTTCAACTTTGAAAAAATTCCACCACTCTGAATTTTATACCATTAGAAAGCAGAAGACGTCAGGATTCTGAATCCGTTCTCATTTTTTGTTCAGCTAAGAAATCTGAAGAGTTACACCACGTTTAAAGACCTATACCATGTTACAGCTCATATCCCAATCTAACTCAATGTATCCCAGCAAATTTCAAAGTTATGAAAATTTTGAAAACAGATTCAGAATTCTGAAGACGTTGGCTTTAAGATGGTCATAATTTCATTTTCCAAATTATATATTTCACTTTGAAAAAAATTCCACCACTCTGAATTTTATACCATTAGAAAGCAGAAGACGTCAGGATTCTGAATCCGTTTTCAAAATTTTCAAAAAACCGAAATTTGCAGACTTAGGTAATGTGATATGCTGAAACATGTCATGCCTCATTCAACGTGGTGTAACTCTGCGAATTTCAAAGTTATGAAAATTTTGAAAAGAGATTCAGAATCCTGAAGACGTCAGCTATCAGATGGTCATAGTTTTATTGAAATTGGATAAAGAAAAATAGCATTTTGAGTAATTTGAAAAAATTTTGAAAAAATTTTTTTTTGGAATTATTTAACATTATGAAAAAAAAATTCCACAGTTCTAAATTTTACACCATTAGAAAGCAGAAGACGTCAGGATTCTGAATCCGTTCTCATTTTTTGTTCAGCTAAGAAATCCATGTTACAGCACATATCCCAATCTAACTCAATGTATCTCAGCCAATTTCAACACTAAAAAAAATGTTGAAAACAGATTCAGAATCCTGAAGACGTCAGCTATCAGATGGTGATAATAAGCAAATGATTCAAGAAAAACCAGAAAACTTACAGGAGTTCGGGGGCCGCGTACAGGTTTTGTGCCGTCCGGTGGCGGGGATGAGTTCTAAAAATTCAAATTTTTTCAATTTTTTTCAATTTTTTCTCAAAATTCTTACATTTTGATGAATCTGATATTGATGGCTCATCTTGTTGCTCTTTCAGATCTTCTTCTCTATTCTCTCTCTTTCAACTATTTTTCACAAGTCTCTTCACTTTGCCATCATGGCTCTCTCTGGCGGGCTCTTCTTGGATAGTCAATGAAAAATGAAGAAATTTGGGTTTTGGTGAATGAAAACACTGAAAACTGGTTGGTCTCAACAGCACGATTGTGGCGTGGAAACGGTGTCAAATTTGAAATCTGAAAATTGAAAAATTTTTGTTAAAAAAAATTTTTTTTTCGAGAAAAATTTTCAGACAAAGTTAGGCATAGAGAATGTTATAAATGCGATTTTTATAGTATAGAATGAGAGAATATTGAAATTAAAGCCACAATTTATAATATATCATATGATATATAGCAAGCGTCATTCAAGTCTCAAGTTTCAGAAGGTAGGTATAGATGGAATGAGAAAAAGTATAAACAAATTGGTTTTAGGGTTTGGGTGCTATAAGAAGGGGCTCAGAAGCATGATGGAACTTAAAAGAAATAAAGAATTCAAAAAATTTGAGTGAAAAAAATTAGATTTGAAGAAGAAAAAAAATTTCAAAAAAAAAATTTTTTCTTTAATTTTTTAGAAAATTTCAGAAAAAATAAAAATAAAACCTCGATGAATTATATATCAATCGAACGCTTAAATTGTGAGAATCACAAAAATATATTCAGTTTTCGTCTAGCTCTAAAACGAACAAAGTTACCAAGGTATTTATGGAATGAGTCTTATTTCAGTCAATATCAATTCTATGAGAATGTTGGAAATGGATTCAGAATTGTGACGACGAGAGGAATACGACGGAGATGTGAAATGAAAAATGAAGAAGAAACTGAGAGAAAAATTGAAAATTAAATTGGAAAAACAATTTGCAAAATTTTTCAAAAAAAAAAAGTGGTTTTCTATTTTTACGAAAAATAAGATGTCGATGAATTATATACTAATAGCAAGCTGAAAATGTGGATAACACAAAGATATACTCATATTCAATGTCACTATAAAACTAAAAAAGTTGAATGATGTTTTTAAAAAATTGAGAAAAAAAGTGTTTCCAAGTTTTTCTTCTATCTCAAAATAAAACTTAGAAGAAATATATCTATCAAAATGAAGCTGAAAATGTGGAGAACATGAAGATATACTTAAATTCCTTCTAGCTATAAGACTAATAAAGTTACACAACGTTGAAAAATTGACGAAAAACAATTTCGCAAAAAGTTTTTTCCAAGTTTTTTTCCATCTCAAAAAAAAAATTAAACCTGGATAAATTGTAAATCAAAATGAAGCTGAAAATGTGGAAAATACGAAGATCTACTCATGATCAGTGTCACTATAAAACTAACAAAGTTGTAAGATGTTCTTTAAAATGTGAAAACTAATTTTGTCAAACAATTTTATATTTCTATATTTTTGAAAGTTAGCTAAAAATTAAACCTCGATGAATTATTTATCAATTGGAAGCTGAAAACGTGAGGAACATGGAGACATAGTCAGATTCAGGGTAGCTATAAAACGAACAAACATGTAAGATGATTTTGAAAACTGACGAAAAAAAAAGTTTTCCAAGTTTTTCTATATTTTCGAAAGATACGATATCGATAAATTATATATCATTAGAAAGCTGAAAGTCAGATTTAGGGTATCTATAGAAAAATCAAAGTTACACAACGTTGAACAATTGACGAAAAAATTTTTGTCAAAAAATATTTTTCTTTCCTTTTTTTTTTAAAACTTAACTAAAAATTAAATCTCGATAAATTATATATCATTAACAAGCTGAAAACGTGAGGAAGATGAGGATGTAGTCAGATTCAGGGTAGCTATAGAACTAACAAAGTTGTAAGACGTTTAAAAAAATTGAAAAAAAGTTTTCCTCATTTTTATTAAATCTTTACGAAAATTGAAACCTCAATAAATTATATATCACTAGGGAGCTAAGAACAAGGGGATAATGAAGATGTACTTAGATTTCTTCTAAATATAGAATGAAGAAAGTTGTAAGACTTTGAAAAATTGACAAGAACAAATTTCGCAAAAAATTTTCTCGAAGTTTTTCAACAGTAAGAAAAAATTAAACCTCGATGAATTATATATCAATAGGAAGCTGAAAATGTGGAGAACATGAAGATTTGCTCAGATTCAGGATAGCTATAGAACGAAATTGTAAGATGATTTTGAAAACTGACGAAAAAATTATTGACAAAAATATTTTCCTTTTCTGTTTTGAAACTTAACTAAAAATACCATCTCGATAAATTATATATCATTAACAAGCTGAAAACGTGAGGAAGATGAGGATGCAACCAGAATCAATGTCACTATAAAACTAACATAGTTGTAAGAGGTTTTTTTTTAATTTCGCAAAAAAAAATTTCCAAGTTTTCTAACCGTAAGAAAAAATTAAACCTCAATAAATTATATACTAATAGAAAGCTGAAACTGTGGAGAACACGAAAATAAACTTAGAATCGTTCTAGATCTAAAACCAACAAAGTTACGACTTGTCAAAAATCTAACAAAAAAAATTTCGCAAAAATTATTTTTTTTTCCATTTTTGCTCTAAATTTTTTGCTCTAAAACAAGGTGGTTCTAATTAAACTGTAATTAAGCGAAATTTCAATTAATATGAACCTTTAAATCCATTTAAAATTCTTCCACAAATGTGATGTCAACTATATTTACACATTGAGAGTTGTTTACGTTTACAAGTCCTCTCTTATAACTAATCAGACCAATTAACTATACACCTAATTAAGTATAAATACCCATTAAAACTATACATATACATAAGTCTAAAAAGTCAAAACGTTCTCCGTTTCCAATAGCGATGCCCGAGAATGGCATCGTCTCAACACATATAGAAGAAGGAGGCTGCGTGAGAAACATGAAAACCAAACAGCCGACACGCGACGCGACCGCCGTCGCACCCCTCTCTCGTCGTATCGACTGAGGTGTCTCTCGTTTCTCTAGCCAACTCTCTTCGCTCAGCACACTCTCTTCCAGATGCTCACACGATGGCAGCGCGCGGCGGGGCATCGTGGTGAGAGAGTGTGTGGGGAGAAGAGGGATTAGAGAAAGAGAGAGAGAAGGAGAGAGATGGAGAGAGAAGAGGGGGATAGGGGTGACCCTGCTGTGGTCAGGAGGGACGTACTGCAGTAAGAAGACGAAAAAGAAGAAGAAGAAGAAGACGAAGAGGAGGAGGAGGAGGACGATGACAAAAAAGAATTTGGTGGCATTGGTCAGTGTAGGAAAGGGGGTACACTGACCAAAATTTTTTGTCAGTGTAAAATTTTTTCGTAAGGTCGTAAGCCTAAGCCTTAGAGCCCAAAAGCCCAAAACCTTAAGCCTAAGAGCCCAAAGCCTAAGACCTCTAAGCCTAAGCCTAAAAGCCTAAGTGCTCTAAGCCTAAGGACATTTAGGCTTTGGACTCTTAGGCTTCGGGCTCTTAGGCCCCCCTCCACTGACGTAGCTGCTCCGCGGAGCCCAAAAAAAAAAGAGAGCCTCCACTCGGCTCACCGCTTCACGGCTCAAAATGAGATACCTTGTGGCTCTCTCGTCGCTCCTGTTTCAGCCAAGCTCCGCCCCCTTTTCATAATGGAGGCGTGACACTCGTCCCCTTAGAGTTTAAAGGCGCATGAGAGGGAGAGAGAGACGCAGTGAAAAGTCTGAAAGTGAGAGGAAAAAGAAGGAGAAATAATGATGAAACATTCGAATAAATAACAAAAAGAATAACAGAAGTTTAATGAATATAAGAAAAATCCATTTATACGAATAAGAGAGAGAAAGAGCCGGAGCACACAAGTTGGAGCATTTTATAGGAATAAGCAATTAAAGGGAAATGGGGGAATAGGAAACAGAGAAATGGGGACACAAAAACCAGCCAAAAAACACTTTTTATACAGAATTTTTCGCACAAATCACTTAATTGGGGACGGGGGGCGGAGCCTAATTTATCTAGAATTTTTTACAACAAAAAACACATTTAAACGAGTAGAGAAAGAGAGCACACTTTTGGAGCAGCAGTGGAGGGCAGGCGGTGGTGCTTAGTCGAGCAGTGAGATTTGGGCAAATCCTGTCAGAGTCCGCTCGTCAGGCACCTGAAGTGGAAAATATATTTTTTATTGGAAAATGTTTTTTGTTGAAAAAACGGAAATTATATTCATTTCCGTTATATATCAATTGTTGGAGTGTCAACAAAAAGTGTGTGGGTGGCCTAGAAATCTGAAAGAAGAGATTTCTAGGCCACCATCTAATGGCCTGGGATCCCGCCTGACAACATTTATAGGCTGTCCTATTGCTTGGTGGCCTTGGAACCCCATTTTGAAGTTTTAGTCCACCTTGGGTTGGATGACCTAGAAATCCAAATTTTAAGGATTTTTAGGCCACTTTGGGTTTGATGGCCTAAAAATCCCTTTTTTTAAAGGATTTTTAGGCCAATTTGGGTTTGATGGCCTAGAAAACCAAATTTTAGGGATTTGTAGGCCTCCTTGGGTTTGGTGGCCTAGAAATCCAAATTTCAGGCATTTTTGGCCATTTTGGGTTTGATGGCCTAGAAATCCAAATTTTGAGGTTTCCAGGCCACCTGGGATTTTATGGCCTAGAAATCCAAATTTTAGAGATTTTTAGGTCACTTTGGGTTGGATGGGCTAGAAATCCACTGTTAGACCATCAAGTCGCTGAGAGGCCTAGAATCCCCCCAGAAACCTTTCTAGGCCATCAAAGCCTTCCCAGGATCTCCTACTGTACCATGGCCTAGAATCCGCCAGACACTTTTCTAGGCCACCATTCCAATCATCACATGATTTTCAGATTTTCAGATTCCTCCGTTTGTTTTTTCCATTTTTCATCTCTTTTCATCTGAGCCCGTTAACGCTCCAAATCACCGGTTATCATCACTGCTCTCTCCCATTTTCAGAATCTCTCTCTCTCTCTCTCTCTCTCTCTCTCTCTCTCTCTTGTCGTCAAGTGACTAGAGACTACGATTCTCCTAGTTATAGGTGTGTGTGTGAATCGGTGTGTGACTTCTTCGTCGGGTAAAATAGTGGTAAACAACGCCGACTCTGACGGAGGAGACGTGAGAAGAAGATGTGAGAGCTTGGAAGCAGTGGTAGATCAGAACCATTGAGGCGCGTCGCGTGTTGCGTCGCGTGTTGTCTTCCAGTACTGTCTCCATGACAAATCAGAACTACCGTACCCCCTTTTGCAGGTGATTTTATGTCCCCCCTTCCCTGGCTAGATTATTACTAATCTATGCCTAACAAAAAAGCGGACGGGTGGTATATGAGGACAGGTGCATCGGCGCGGTAATCTATACGAATTTGCGAGTTTTTTTTTTTCGTGTAATCTCAAAAATCGAAAAAAAAAAAGGATTTGGTGTCAATTTACGTTGCCGCGTAAATCGACCCTTCTATATCTAACGGATCGCACTAATGAGGAGATGGCTCACTCCACTAATGAGCTTCAAGTTTCTAAGGGGACCTCCTTGTGGGTTTGCATGTCCGTTTGCATGTTTGTGTGTCGAGAAGAGGCGAGGAGGAGAAAAAGAAGGGGAGCAGTGACCAACGAGAAGGGGAGCCATGGACCTCCAAGGAAGATGCAGTGACCAGAGAGGGGAGCTAGGACTTCATGCATACATGCAAACCGGGCCGGCTCGTAACTCGCTTCAAACTCAATATTATGAGCTCAAAAATATACCAAAATGTAGATCTCGGCAAGTTCTACGACTATGACATACTACGGGGCGTATGGCGGATCGGTAATGCCCGAAGTTTTTCGCGGCCCGTAGTAGGTGACAGACATAGAACTCGTTGAGATCTTCATTTTGGTATATTTTTCAGATCATAATATTGCGTTTTAAGAGAGTTACGCGCTGGCTGGTTTGCAAGTATTAGAGCGACAGGAGTGAGCAAGAACAGTGACCAAAGCAATCAGACAATGCCAAATTCAACAAGAGAATGGCGAGACCTTCCGATACTGCCGAGAGGAGTACAGTGACCAAGAGAATGCGAAACAAAGGAACGATTGCCTAACAACACCTTCTAAAGACCTTTCTAACCATGTAAAGATGTCCTACGAAAAAGTGTCACCACCGACAAGTACAGTAACCAATTACAGTGACCAAAGCCATCTGGCAATGCCTAACGATTCTCGTCATTCCCGTCATTCTCAAACGCATCTGGAGACCTTTCTAACCATGTAATCGTACTAATTGGGACATCTGCGCCAATTAGATCTCCTCTAATGATGCCGAAATCTCAGGTTACATCACCTTCCCCCCCTTTTCCTCTCATCTAAAGACACCGTGTCCACATCTAATCTCTTCTCCATCTGCCTTCACCTTCCAGCTAATCTCTCCGTGCCTCTCGGCTCCTCTCCCATCGACTCCCTGGCTTCTGCTCTCGGAGGCTCCGAGAGCCAGAGCATCAAAAATGTTTATATGTATATATGTATGTATGTGTGTGTGTGTGAGTCCATGTGTGTCTTTGTGAGCGACGGGGGGCGCCGCGGGGCGCTCGAACAAGGGCACGAAGAGGGGACGGGGAGGACAACAACAACGACGACTTCTCAAAACGAAGGGGGCGCCCGTCCTAGTGAGAGAGATTTCTCTGTTTCTCTGTAATTTCAGATTTCAGCCGGCCGGCAGCAGCTCGTCGGTTGAGCCACCACGAGCCATATGCATTGACGTAAGAGGAAAAGAGGCGCCTCCAAACGGAAATTAAAACCCCCTTCAAATCTGAAACAGGGCTGAAAAAGAAGAAGGGGATAAGATATGATATTTCCCACCTAAATTTCTCAAAAATACTGTTTTCGACCTAAAAAAGTCTGCAATTTCAGACAAAAAGTTTGTATACCTCATTCGCATGAACTCCAGAATTCAGCGCAAACGTGATCGATCGTTTTCCAGACTTCGGATCCGCGTTGTCAATCAGTTTTTGGAGATTCGCGGCGACGATGACCAAATCGTGACAGTCTATCAATTCGGCGGTCACAAGTTCGTGCGCGATTCCTTCCACTGAAAAAAATCATTTTTTCTTTCTTTTTTATGAGAAAATTGAGATCGGGGGAGAGGAAGCTCCGCCCACTTTCAGTAGGGGAGTTTAAGCATCAAATTTTCCGTGTTTTTTGGAATTTTTCGAGTTTTGAAGCAAAAATTCGGCGGGAAAAGGAAAAAGTTGACAAAAATCACGTCTGGAGCAAAAAATCAAATTTCAGGCTAAACCACGCCCACTTTCAGAGGAGGTTTCAGCAATTAGCAATTCTTTTTTGGGAATTTTGAAGGGAAAATTCGTTGGAAGAGCTAAAAATTGACAAAAAACTCAAATTTAGAAAATCAAATTCAGGCTAAGCCACGCCCACTTTCAGCCGATTTACGAAATAAACCGTGCGGTAGAGCTGCAAAAAAAAATGGGCGTGGCTATAAAAGCTCCTAAAATTGCAAAATTTCGCTGATAAGTTGGGAAAAATTGGGAAAAGTTTTCGCTGAAAAATTGGGAAAATTTGGAGATTTTCACTAAAAAATTGAAAAAAATTGCATTTTCCGGTTGAAAACTTGGGAAAAAAATTTCAGATTTTCAGAGTCAATTCAAGCTAGACCACGCCCACTTTCAGCCGATTGGGGGGTGATCAGGGGTGTGCGGACAGGAAAATTTCGGAATTTCGGACACTAAAAAATGTCCGAGTTTCAAAATTTCGGACTTTCGGAATCTCGGACTATTCCGAATTTCGGATTTTCGGAATTTCGGAATTGTCCGAATTTCGGATTTTCGGACTTTCGGAATTTTTTTTCAACAGATTGTCTCATTTACCCATATCGAATGCTGAAAACCGTTTTTTTTGTTTAAAAAAAACACTGCGAAAAGACGAGAATTAAAAAAAAAAACTGCGGAAAAAAATCTGCTTGAGACCCGTCATGAAAAGTGCGCATGCGCCTTTAATACAGTACTTTCTCTTCCATTCCGAAAATTTTTCTTCGGAATGTTCCGATCGGAATTCCGTTCCGAAAATGAGCCGATTTTCGGAATTTTTCGGAATTCCGAATTCCGTTCCGCACACCCCTGGGGGTGATCTAGGCCAATTTCAGTAGATTTTTCTCTATTTTTCAGTGCCGAAAATCAATTTTCAGCCTCAAACACGAGTTCTCACCCGAATCCGCAGACTTCGTGTAATCAAACTTGATATCATTCAACTCTCTCTGCTGATTTCTCACTCTCAACACCAAATTCAACGTCTCCGTCGCTTCCAACGGGGCGTCTCTCTGTTGTTGAGCACTCGGAGCCACTAGCTCTTTCTTCTTCTTCTCTCTCTCCTCATCGTCTTCATCTGAATCCTCACTCTCCTGAGGGGAGTCATATTCGAACTCCCAATTTCCGTGAGCATCTTTCCGAAGCTTTCCAGACGCCACTTTTTTCGACGAGTGATGGGAAACAACTGGGACGGAGGCAAGGTTTTCAATGAGCGTGTGAACCAAATACTTCTTATCTTTGCCCTTTTTAAAGAACGAGTATTTGAGGAGCTCCGATGCGGTTGGCCGTTTTGCTGGGTCTTTCTGAAACGAGAATTTGGCTTAAAATGGCTTAAATACGGTGAAAATTTGGGCATAGCTTCCGCCTACGCGTGACTAAACGCGCTCTATTGATAACCCGATTCACCAGATTAGCATTAGAGCGCGTTTGCCACTTGTTTTGATTCTGGGATTTCTGGGAAAGTTCAGCAAAAAACCTAGATTAGCAATAGAGCGCACTTTCAACATTAGAAATCAATTTATAATTGAAATTTTGGGCATAACATTCGCAAATTCGCTCTATCGATAATCTGGAGTTGGAATCGTTATTTTGATTAAAAAAACTCAGAACTTGACTTAAAAATAACAATTTAAATACGAAATTATCAATAGAGCGCACTTTCCACATTAGAAATCAATTGAAAATTGAAAATTTGGGCATAGCTTTCGTGACTAAACGCGCTCTATTGATAACCCGGTTCACCAGATTAGCATTAGAGCGCGTTTGCCACTTTTGATGCTTCTGAAACTCTGTACCTGCAAACAATCCTTAATCAACGTCTTAAACGACTTTCCGTACGCCTTATACTGATCCTTCCGTTCCGCATTCGTCTCCAAAGTGGGCGGATCGTTTTGAAGTGTCAACATGAGCACTTTCATCGGTGGATACTTATGATAGGGGGCGGTGCCTGTCGCCAACTCGATCGCCAGAATTCCCAGTGACCATATGTCCGCTTTGAAGTCGTATCCTTGT
This sequence comes from Caenorhabditis remanei, assembly GCF_010183535.1. NCBI lineage: Eukaryota > Metazoa > Nematoda > Chromadorea > Rhabditida > Rhabditidae > Caenorhabditis > Caenorhabditis remanei. The sequence goes on along the minus strand of NC_071332.1, from coordinate 21,608,287 downwards.
ACTTGTTCCATCACTTCTGGTGCCATCCAGCATGGGGTACCGACGAATGTGTGGCGGACTTTCTGGAAGAGAGAGAGAGATTAGCAGTTTCAGCATGTATAGGATCTCATTTTCAGCCAAATCACTCTGAGATTCTAGAAAAATCTCCGTTTTAAAGCACCTATTTCACTTAATCCGGATAAATCTCAAAATGTGAAAAGAACTACATCTATCCTTGGGATTATGGAGTTTGATGGCCATATTCTTGAGATTATGTATAAATATTCTTGGGATTATGTAAGAAAAGATGACCGAACTTTCTAGTTTTGGGGTTTCTAGGCCAGCGGTCACAAGACGAATTAGCAATAGAGCGCACTTTCTAAATCAGAAATCAACTTAAAACTGAAATTTTGGACATAGCTTTCGCAAGTTCGCTCTATTGACAATCTAGTGTTGGAATCGTTATTTTTGAACAAAAACTCGTAAGTTGAGTCAAAAATAACGATTAAAACACTAAATTAGCAATAGAGCGCACTTTCCACATTAGTAATCAACTGAAATTTTGGCATAGCTTTCGCAAGTTCGCTCTATTGATAATCTGGCGTTAGAATCGTTATTTTTGAACAAAAACTCGTAAGTTGAGTCAAAAATAACGATTAAAACACTAAATTATATCAATAAGGCGCACTTTCCACATTAGAAATCAATTTATAATTGAAATTTTGAGCATAGCTTCCGCAAGTTCGCTCTATTGATAACCTGCTGTTGGAATCGTTATTTTTGAACAAAAACACAGAATTTGAGTCAAAAATAAACGATTTAAACACTAAAATAGCAATAGAGCGCACTTTCCACATTATAAATCAACTTATAACTAGAAGGATCTGGAAGCATCTCACTTAGCTATGCTATAACTCGATTTTCAGCAGAATTCAGCGGATTCTGAATCCTCAGGAACAATATAGTCGAAGTTGAGCATCCGCTGGCCTAGAAACCCCCAAAACTAGAAAGTTAGACCATCAAACTCTACATAATCCCCTTCTATTCACATTTTGAGGGGGTCTAATTCGGGTTTAGGCTTTGAAACGGAGATTTTTCAGGAAAACTAGTAGAATTTCAGAAATTTTCAGAACTCTAAACCCTCACCTGCCGTGACAAATCGCCACCAGACGAAGCCAACCACCCGGATACTCCAAAATCAGCAATTTGTATAGTCCCATCATCAGCCAACAATATATTTCCAGCCTTTATATCTCTATGAATCTGTCCGTTCAAATGGAAATACTCCAATCCTTTCAACACTTCTCTCAAAACCGTCGCAATCGACACCTCGTCGAGCACTCCAAACTGTGCTTGCTCTTTCCCAATCGCTTTGACTTTTCGCTTCAATATATCCAACATTGAGCCACAATTCAACAGACGCATCACCACCCACAACTCTTCTTGGGCGATGAATGAGGTGTAGTAGTTGACGACGTTCGGATGATTACACTGAGACATTGCTTGAATCTCGTGACTCAACTCGTCCACCGACGTTTGACACTTTTCTAGATTGATGCATTTGATCGCCACTTTCTCGTTACGCGGTAGGCAGTACGCCTGCAAAATGGAAAATTGAATAAAAATGCAAAAAAATGCAAAAAAATCGCTCAAAAACTCCTATTTTCATAGAAACCGGCTGTGTACTCCACGTGGACAAGACAAGTTTTGAAATTTGAATTTTTAGTGGATTTATCACGTTTTTGCAGCTCTAAATCTGATTTTTCATCAGTTTCAGATCAGTTTTCATAGGAAATATCAAAAATCTAATTGAGCCAGCTCTAGAGAGCAGGAAACGGAACTAATTTCAGTTCTAAGGCCCCGCCCACCTTGAGTAGCTTTTGGTGCATATTGTGAATGTAAGCACCGTTCACTTTTCAGCATTTTTGGTATCAATCAAACTATTCTAAAAATAACCACTATTCCAAAATTTAAGATTTTTTGATATTAATCGGTTCAGAAAACCAAAGAAAATAGAAAATTCTCGTGGAGCTTGATCCGAAAATCAGTCTGAAACGAGTTATGAGACCTCAAAGTGCCAAAAGTCGCTCCTGCAGTTTTTAGTACATTTCAAAAGAAATTCTCTTTGAAGTCGAAAAAATTCAAAAATGAGGAGAATTTCTATCGAAAATGTACCGAAAAACTGTACCAGGAGCGATTTTTGCCACTTTGAGGTCTCATAACTCGTTTCAGACTGATTGGCTCCATGAGAATTCTCTTTTCCTTGGTTTTCTGAATCGATTCATATCAAAAACTCTTGAATTTTGTCCACGGCTTTTTGCGTTTCTGATTGACACCAAAATGCTGGTAAGTGGGCGGAGGTTACACTCAAAATAAGCTCCAAAAGCTACCTAAGCACCCCGAAGTGGGCGGGGCCTAACACAATCTATTAGTGCTCATATGTTTCGAGACGTGTTGGTTTCACTCGATTTTTGAGATTCTCGGTGAAAAACGACCATTTTTGTGAAATTTTCCGCATTTATGGCCAGTTTTTGCAAATCAATTTCACTAAAATAAGCTCCACCTACTGCTCAGGTGAGTCTTAAATGCTGTGGTTAAGCTCCGCCTCCTTTCTCTCCTCTCCAAATATCCCTCTACCGTACCCCCTCTTCTTCCTGCACATCTAACTCTCTATTCCATTCAATTTCTCTAATCATCTCCTCTTCTCTCATAGCTTCGAATATCATTTACTAAAAAGCAGAAAATGTGATGACATTTCAATACGAAGGCTGCCAGCTATACATCCCCTTTTTCTCTTTTCCTCTATGAAAGGTCTGTCCGTTTCGAAAAAGAAGAAGAAGAGGAATAGCCGGGGCAGCAGCAGGCAGAGAAGAGAGTAACAAACACGTGACCACTGCCACTGCCAGCATCACACTCTCTCTCTCTCTCTCTCTCTCTGACGCCATTTTTGTTGTTTTTTGTTCGTTTGCGCACTTATGTGTTCTTTTTCTACTACATTTCCGTTGTTTTTAGGCCAAAAATAGACATTTTTAGGCCTAAAACAGCTTAAAATAGCTGATATCTTCAAGAAATTGGGAGTTTTTAGGATAAAAATAGGCATCTTAAGGCAAAATCCTCAGAAAATGGGGATCTTTGAGCCATTTTGTAGACAGTTGAATCCAGGATTTAGTTCCTGGATTTAGGATGAGAAAATTGGATTTTAGCTCAATTTTCAGTGAAAAAAAGAGGATTTTAGGCCAAAAATAGTCATTTTTAGGCTTAAAACGGCTTAAAATAGCTGACATCTTCAAGAAATTGGAAGTTTTAAAGGTTCTTCGGCACATTTGGATAGTTGATTTTGGATTTAGTTCCTCGATTTAGGATGAGAGAATTCGGATTTCCTCCAGTGAAAATTGTATATTTTAGCCAATTTTTAGGACAAAATTAGGCCTTTTGGGACTAAGAATAGCTGGAATTCCAGAGAAAATTGGATTTTTAGGCCAATAATAGCCATTTTAATGCTTCAAAATAGCTGTTAGCTCCAAGAAATTGGGACAGTTGATTCCTGGATTCAGAATGAGAAATAACTCGGATTAAGCCTAATTTTCAGCCATAAATTACCATTTTAAAGCTAAATTAGGTCTTTTTGGATTAGGAATAGCTGGAATCTCAGAGAAAACTACCATTTTGAAGCTGGAAAACATCATTCATAGTGTTTTTGACTTAAAAATCGCTAAAATACCGATCAGAATGCGGTTTTTTCAAGCCGAAAATGTTATTTTCATAGAATTCTTATTTTCCTTCAATCTCCATTTCTTTTTCTCTATTGGGACTTGTTACTAGAGTAAATATATAGGATATTCGCTGAAAGTTGCTCACTATAGTCTAGATCATAACTAGCCATCATTTCCAGAAGATTCTAGTAGAAAAAACGGGAGTTTCAGCTCGGAAATCCTTCTTTTTACGATTTTCATTCCTAAAACCGCATTTTTCAGCTTGAAATCATATATTTTTCATGATTTTCAGCCTAAATATAACTTTTTCTTCCTATTTATTGCTCAAAATCACACATTTTTAGAGATCTACAGTTTAAAAATCCCAAGCTCCGATGTTTTGGGACCTTTTAGGGTCATTCTAAATCTCAAAATACTCATTTTTCTTGATTTTTAGTCTAAAAGTGTCATTTTCTGTCTGAAAATTTGCATTTTTATCTCTAAAAATATCCATTTTCTCTCATTTTCTAGTGTCAAAACATCTCAAAATAACCCATTTCTCATGATTTTCAGCCTGAAAATTACTGTTTCTTGCTATTTTTGCCCAAAATCGCTCAAAAATCCTGAATTAATCCAATTTTAGTATCAAAAAATACTGTTTCTAGCCATTTTAAACTCCAAATTGCCCATTTTTCATGATTTTTTGTCTGAAAAAAATGCGATTTTCTGCCCAAAAACGCTCAATTTCTCCAATTTCCCATATCTGAAAATCTCCTTACCGTAAAAACGGTGGCAGTCGCTCCAACACCAATAGACTCATCCAACTTATAAGCAGACGCTTCAGTCGGCCACCGATCCGCCGGATTCAATTGAGCAACGAGAGCCGCCGACGCAGCCGCCGCCGCCGCTATCGGTGATGAGACAGGTGGGTGAGTGGGCGGGGCCACCGTCGGAGTGGGTGTAGGGGGCGGAGCCATTGAAGTGACGGTGCCTTGATGGGATAACGCTTGGGATGGGGTGATTGACGAGACCGTCGAACCGCCCATCATACTCGTCACATCCGTCTGATACGTGCTTTGCGTCGTTTGTGATGTCGTCGAGTATTCTGATGTTACAGTATTGTTGTGGGCGGGGCCTCCACCTCCACCTCCGACTGGAGGAGCTCCTGGAGCTCCGGAGCTTGCCGTTTGATTTGACGACGAGCTCATCGATTCTCTGCAAAAGTTGAAATTGAGGAAACTTTGATGGATTTGAGAGGAGATTCGAGAAAAAAAAGAAAAGAAGAGAAGAGATAGGAGGAGGAGGCCACGCCCACTTTTAAGGCACAAAAATAGGCTGAAAGCCGTCAAGCCACGCCCACTTTATAGCTATTTTGGTGACTGAATTGGGGAATAGCCACGCCCACTTTTAGACTCGTAACTCGCTTCAAAATGAATATTTCGAGTCGAAAAATGTACGAAAGTATGGATTTCAACGAGTTCTATTTCTTTGATATGATACTGGATCATTTTTTTGTACCGCGGACAGGTTCAGAGTGTCAAAAAAGGTGAAAATAACACTCTGAGCCTGTCCGCGGTACAAAAAATGATCCAGTATCATATCAAAGAAATAGAACTCGTTGAAATCCACATTTTCGTACATTTTTCGACTCGAAATATTCATTTTGAAGCGAGTTACGTATCTAAAAGTGGGCGTGGCCATTCCCAATTCAGTCACCAAAATAGCTTTAAAGTGGGCGTGGATTAACGGATTTCAGGCTAGTTCTATGCGCTTTAGGTAAAAAATTTAGATTTAACAACGAAAAAATGCCCCAAAAATAGCGACTTTTCCGGCGAAAACCTAGATATTTTTGATCTACAGATCCAAAATCCATATTTTTGAAGCCAATTTCCCAGTAAATTGGGCGTGGCCTAGAGAAACAGAGGCGGCTAAAATTGGAAAATCAAAATGCTATAATTGAGCTCTATGAATCGTTGGAGACGTTGGCAAACGTGGCATTTTTTAAATGTAAATTTTTGATTATCGAGAAACGTGAGAAAATCCACGTGGATTATTATTGATTTTTGGTGGAAAAACTCTAATTATTGATGATTTTCCGCTCACTTTACACATTGTAGACAGATTTTGAGTGGAAAAATGGGGTTTTCGACCGGGGAAATGCCATTTTTACACTTTTTACGAGATAACACGTTTTAAGCCGAAATCGGCTATTTTTGGCTGAAAATGAGTCGAACACGCCGTTTTTTGGCTGAAAATGTGTTAAAATAGCCGTTTTTTGGCTGAAAATGAGACAAATCGCCTATTTTTTTTGCTGAAAATGAGCCGAAAAGTGAAAAATCGCTCTTTTCCGACGGAAATTGTGCCTAAAATCGGCTTTTTCAGCTAGAAAAGCAGAAATTGAAGAAATTCGAGTTCGGAGAGTTCAGTGTAGATTTACGGGCGTAAATCCACATTCTGATTGAAATTCGGTCATTTCTATGCCATTTTCGAACTATTTCCGTTGAAAAATGACATTTTTCACCCAAAAAACCAAAAATCTTCATGTTTATCCGTAGGAAAATGGAAAAACGGAGGTGTTGAGATACAGTGAAGACAACTTTTTTATAGTTTCATTGTTGTTTCTTCTCTATCTTCTTCTCTTTCCACTAACACCCATGAAACGGACGGACGAATGGACACAAAATAATCTATGACCCCTTCTCTATCTCTGTCAAATAGAGAACCAAAGAAGTGATATCATCTCGTTATTCCGTTTATTACGGTCATTGAATACTCTATTTATGGTTAAAATTGGCTGAAAATCGGGGATTTTGAGCTTAAAATCCGGTTTTTTAACGTTGAAATACATATTTTTAGGCTGAAAACCAGGATTCTACGCGATTTTCTGTCCTAAAAATCGAATTTTGACCCCAGAAATTCGAATTTTCAGCTTGAAAATGGTGTGTTCCCTCCTTGGAATCGTATTTTCAGCCAAAGAGATTTATTTCAAGTCAAAATCTGAACTTCCTGGGTTTTGGAATGAAAATCACCCATTTTCAGCATTTTTACGTCCAAAAATCGCATGGAATCCAGATTTTTAATCCATCAACCGGAATTAGAGGGAGAAAATCCAGATTTTCAGCTCTAAAAATCAAATTTTGCACATAAAAATTTGAGTTTTTTACTTAAAAATGGGGTTTTCACCTTGAAATCGTATTTTCAGCTCAAAATCTGAGCTTTTCGATCAAAACCAGTTTTCCGCTGGAATCCTTTCATTTCTAGCTTCTCTAGGTGTTCAAATAGTGAATTTTTGACTGAAAATCCGAATTTTTCTCTCTAAAAACTCAATTTTTTGCTCGAAAATGAGATTTTCAGCATTTTTTAGGGTTTCAAGCTTGAAATTAAGATAAGAATGGGTTAAATAATGAATTTTCGCTCTAAAAACGTAATTTTCGGCTCAAAAATTGAGATATTCAGCTAGAGAAACCGAAACTTGTCTGGAAATACGACTTTTCCTGAGCTTTTAGATCGAAAAAATAGGGTTTTTCAACAATTTTCAAGTTTTCCGGACTTCCGTATTCCACGGGATTTTTGAACTGAAAATAGAGAATTTTTGGCTAAAAATCCGATTTTGAAGCTCAAAAATCGCTTGGAATCCGAATTTGGGGATTTTCAACCTGTAAATCGTGAAGTTCCGGGTTCAAAATCTACCTTTTTCTCTCTTTTTTCTCACTATACCTATGTTATATATAGTACCCATTGGTATCTATAAATAGCCTCCTCTGATGTATTAATATCTTCAAAAAGACAGAATTGGAAACCCTATAAAGATCACAAGAGACAACTTTTGGAGAAAGAAATAAAAAGAAGAAAAAGAGAAGAGATTATATATTATATCATTGTGATGGGGATAGACTAAAGATCGAAATTTTCATGTTTTTTAGAGAAAAGTTGAGAAAAATGTTATAGAAAATCCAATTTCCTCTCGCTTTTTCAATTAAAATCGCAATTTTTCCAATTTCCAGAGGCGTTTTTAATTGAAAATTTGCTCTGGAATTTCACATTTTTGGATGAGAAAATGAGGTTTTCAGTGGGAAAATTTGAGTCTAGAAAGTCGATTTTCAATCCAAAATTGGAATTTTGTGCTGGAGATTCTGGATTTGAACCCAAAAAATGGATTTTCATCTCTTTTTAAAGCCAAAAACGTCATTTTTCGAGACAAAAACTCAATATTTCAGTCCAGAAACTGAATTTTGAGCGTAGAAACTCAATTCCAGTCCAAAAAGTTGATTTTGAGTCCAAAAAACTCCATTTTGTGTCTAGAAAGTCAATTTTCAGTTCAGAAAATTAACTTTGACTCCAAAAAGTAGATTTTGAGCCCAGAAACTGAATTTTGAGCGTAGAAACCGAATTTTGAGTCTATAAACTCAATTCCAGTCCAGAAACTGAATTTTGAGTCCATAAAGTCTCATTTAGTACCAAAAACTGAGTCTATACTTGCTTTTAAATCTGGAAACTCAATTATTAGTCCAGGTAGTGGATTTTCCGAGTTTTTCGACTCAAAAACTGAAATTTTCAGTCCAGAAACGGAATTTTGATCTCGGTTTCAAGCCAAAAATGTCATTTTTCCAGCTCAGTTTTCCAGCTGTTCAGAAACGAAAAATCAAGATAAAAACTGATTTTCCGGTCTTTTATGGCAAAAGTCAGTTTTTAGCTCATAAAACCAAGTTTTCAGACGGAGAAAATGAATTTCCGAGCTAAAATTCCAAATTTTCAGCTCAAAAACTCAAATTTTCCGCCCTAAACGCTGCTCTTTCACACACTCTCTCTCTCTCTGTCACACAGGGTGCTGTTGATATATTTCCAAAGATATTTTCAGCGGGAATATTAAATATTCGAAACCGCTTGACAATGTATACATACAGTATAATCGACTTAAAATAAGTGAATTCAGGTGGAAATAGACGGGGGGAAACAATCGAGAGAAATATGTGCTGTATGTGTTTGGGCGAATGATTTATGTTGATTTTCGAGAGGAGGCGACTAGGAATTGTCAAGGGGAAAGAGAAAAGGGGGCGGAGCCTATTTGTATATCAGAAAAAATCAATAAAAATCACAGAAAAACCGACACCAAAAGGGAGAAAAATGATAAATCAATAAATATATAAAACTGGCAATATGCATAGGACACAGGAGGTGAGGTGAGGGGAGTGAGAAAATAAATAAATAAATACATAAAGAAATATATCTGAAAATTTCAGATTATGGCATATGTTTGAGACGATTCACCACATCTTCGAGGAGTGAGATTTCCGCCTGAAAATTCAAAATTTTGTGGGAAAAATGAGATTTTTGGTCAAAAATTGAGTTTCTGGACAGAAAATCGAATTTCTAGACTCGAAATTGAGCTTCAAAACTCAAAATTTCAGATTTTTAAGATGAAAATTGAGAGTTTCAGATTATTTTAGTAATTTATGAGGTTAATGCTTTGGGTGTCAAAAATTGAGATTTTCAAGTAGAAATTCCAAATCTCCAGCTTGAAAAACGAGATTTTAAGACAAAAATTTCATGATTTTCTTATCGAAATTGAGTTTTTCAGCTCTAAGAACTCGATTTTCCATATTTAAAATGTGGTTGTATCGTTGAAAAATTGACAAAAATAGGAAATTTCGCCCGAAAATTCAGATTTTTACCTCAAAATTGGAGATTTTCTACATTTTTCAGTGAGAATCACAGTTTTTGAGCTCTGAAATTAAGATTTGGAATACAAGAATCGCGGATTATTAGCTCAAATTCTATGAGTTTCGAGTTTTTGAGCTCTAAAAACTCGATTTTTCAGCAGGAAATCAAGATTTTTGTCGATTTTCAGATTTTCAAGCTGAATTCAGCATTTTTGAGCTTGAAAATCGAGATTTCCGGACGAAAATCGCGGATTCTAACTGAAATTTTCATGATTTTCCCCTCAAAATTGAGTTTTTGAGCTCTAAAAACTTGATTTTCAAGCCGTAAATCATATTTCCCTGTCGAACCTTCGTGTGTTTCTTCTCCAACTCGGCCAAATCGATCAAATTCTTCTTGAACGCCTGAACTCGTCTCACTTTCAGATCTTTCAGCTCCGTCTTCGCCAATCCGGTGATCTCTTCAAACTTTTTACACGCTTCCGCTTGTTCTGCTTCTGCCTGGAACAAAAATCAAATTATGAGGCTTTTGGGGGTGAAAAATAGCCTTGTAAGCTATAAAAACCGTCAAAAACGCCCAATTTACCGAATATTATATCAAAATTGAACTAATTGTGGCTTTTGGGGGGTGAAAAATATCATTTTTGACTCAAAAAACGCCCAATTTACCTTCTGAATCTCTCGATTCTTGGCTCTCGCCCTCTCCAAATTCTTGTTCGCCGCCTCGTAGTTCGCCAGACATCTCATTCGTCGATACAAAAGGTCTTTGGCCGCCTGGGTGTCACGAGTGAAATAATTCAAAGTGTCACTCAATTTCAGCTCTTCGTCGTTCGATGCACGAGATTCAACCTGGAAAAAATGAACTTTTTGCAGGAAAAAACACGTTAATGGAGCGCCAGACAGCTGAAAATGGGGGATTTAAGGTGGTTTTGAGAGAAAAACGCGTCAATGACACACCAGGCTCTCAAGAATGAGCTAAAACGCGGCAACGACGCACCAGCCACTCGAAAAGCCATAAAAACGCGCCACAAACACTCCAGACTCTCTAGAACCAGCTGGAACGCGTCAAAGGCACGCCAGATAGTGCAAAACGATCGAAATGCTTGGAAAATGCGCCAAAGACACTCCAGACTCTCTAGAATCGGCGGGAACGCGACAAAGACACACCAGACTCTCTAGAACCAGATTAAACGCGTCAAAGACACGTCAGATTTCCTAGAATCAGCTGGAACGCGTCAAAGGCACGCCAGACATTCCGGAATCAGCTTAAACGCGTCAACGACACGCCAGATAGTATAAAACGATCGAAATAGGCAAAAATGCGTCAACGACACGCCAGACTCTCTCTAAAAACGCGCCAAAGACACGCCAACCTTTTTCAGCTTCATCATCGCATCGGCTCCCTGAGCAAACGTTCTCGCCAGCTGCTTATTCGGCTCTCCGCGAGCAATCCGTTCGAAACAGTCGCCAATCTTCGAGAACGACACGACGACGTCTGAAATTTTGGATTCTGAGATTCAGAAGACGTCAACAACTCACTCTTCCTCGCCGCATTCAATTTCTCGGCTTTCGCAGCGGCCTCCTTGATATGAATATTGTATTCAACCATATAGTTTTTCTCCTTTTCAAAAAACTCGTCGACATCTTTTTGACCGGAGAGAAGAACTTCGTCGGCGGATTGAGTGAATCGCTTCCAGAACGATTCGACTTGCTCCTTCTTGTTTTTTCCACGCACGGAGAGCTGGAAATTAAGAATTTTAAGGGGGAAATGACTCAAGGGGGCCCAGAATCTTCCCAGATGACTGGAATCCAGATTTTTAAGCTCTAAAAATTCGATTTAGAGCGAAAAAAGTCGAATTTTCAGGTTGAAAATCGGAGTTTACCGCCTTGGAATCGTATTTTCAGCCATAAAGATTGATTTCAGCTTAAAATCTGAGCATTTGAAATGAGAGTAAATGGCTCAAGGGGATTCAGAATCTTCCCCAGATGACGTCATCAACCTCTCAGGAAATAGAAAATGCGCTTCAAATCTCTAATTTTCGGCTTAAAATTATAAATTTTGTCGAGAAATTCAGGTTTTCTATTAGAATCCGCAATTTTATAGCTTGAAATCTGGATTTCAAGCTCAAAAATTCTGAATTCCTGCTTGAAAATCTCAATTTTATAGTTCAAAACCCGTTGAAAAACCAGCATTTCTCGATAAAATTTCTACTTTTTAGGCGAAAATCAGAGTTTTGAAGCTCAATTTATAATATCGTATGGAAAATGCGGGGTTTGGTCAGAGATATTATAAATTGAGCCTGAAAACTCAAATTTTCGCCTAAAAATTGGAAGTTTTGTCAGTTTTTCAATTTGAAAATGGAGATTTTCAGCTTTTTTTCAAGATTTAGCCTGTCAGATAGCCTAAAAATGTTCCAAATGTCTCTAAATCCAATCAAGTAGCCTAGAATTTTCACAGTCATTTTCAGAACCCTTCAAATTACACAAAATCACGTCTAACCAGACTTATCACGGGCCGGGCCGGGCCGGGCCAAAATCAGGAAAAATCTCGGCCCGGCCCGGCCCGTTTTGAAACATTTTTTCAAAAAATTTCTTGTTTTTCAACTTTTTTTTGGAAATTTTTGGAAATTTTTTGAACTTTTTTGAAAAAAGTATAGTTTTCGAATAAACATTTAAAATTAAATCAAAATGTGAATATGTATGATAATTAAAGCATTTTTACTCTTTTTTTTCGAAAATTTCAAAAAAAAAATTGGTAAAAATGGGTACCCATTTTTGAATCCGGGCCGACCGGGCCGGACCGGGCCAAGAGAAATTTCGGCCCGGCCCGGCCCGGTCAAGAAAAATCTCGGCCCGGCCCGATTTTTGACAAGTCTGCGTCTAACGGTGAAAAATGGCCGAATTCCAGTTAGAATGTGGATTTACGCCCGTAAATCGACACTGAACTCGTATTTTTTCTAAATGGATGCTTTTCTAGCTGAAAAATAGCGATTTTTCGACTGAGTTCGTGTTTTTTGGCTCGGAATCTTCCCAGAATGCTCTTAGCACTTGAAAACCGTTCCAGATGGACTCTAAACGTCAAATAATGGCTCAAAATCATTCAAAATAGTCTAAAACTACTTGAAGAACCACAGAATCTGCTCTATACCTCATTCTCATACTGCAAAAAGATTCTGAAATTCTGATCGTTCTTGAATACGGGATGAGCGGCGACTCTCTGCAAGAACACCTCATGCATTGCGACAGTCTTCTTGAATTGTGCCAAATAGTCTCTGAAAAACCAAAATTTAGACCTAAAATTCAAAATTTTCAGGCATTTTCAGTCTGAAAATCTCTGAAAATCCCAAAAACTCACTGTTCCAGATCATGTTTCATCTTCAAAAACTCCTCTTTCGTCATCGTCGCCTCGCCTTCTCCGAGTTTTTGCAATTTCTCACGAGACGAGTCGAAATTCGGTTTTGGAGGTGCAGGAGGAATCTGAAATTTGCCGTTTTTTCGACTGGCTGGCGTGCCTTTGGCGCTTACAATGAATCCAGCATAAGCTTCGTTCTCTTCGAGTGTTCCGTGGAGCCACAGGAATTCTTCGTGCTCTCGAACCACCGCAGTCTCTGGACGCATGTCTTGGAGGCGGGTTCGAGTGTGAACTGTGTATTTGACCTGAAAAAATGCTTCTACTCAGAAATCATCACTTTTCACTCAAAAACCAATCGAAAAACTGGTGGTTTGGGCTGAAAATCAAGATTTTTGAGGTTTTTATTGAAAAATCTCATTTTCAGACCTCAAAAACGCGATTTTCTTCGATTTTCTTCGATTTTCTACTCAAAATCAACATTTCTAGCATAGAAATAATCAATTTTAGCTCAGAAATTGGAGTTTCTAACCGAAAATGTGCTGAAAATCAAGATTTTTGCGGTTTTTCAGTGAAAAATATCATTTTCAGAGCTGAAAAACATGATTTTTCCTCGATTTTCCACTCAAAATCCTCAATTTTAGCTCAGAAATTGGAGTTTCTAACCGGAAATGTGCTGAAAACCAGGATTTTTGAGGTTTTTCCGAGAAAAAATGATGAAAAATCATTAATTTTCACTTCAAAACCAACCGAAAAACAAGAGGTTTGGGCTGGAAATAGAGAGAAAATCGTGATTTTTGCGGTTTTTCAGTGAAAACGGCCTCAAAAACACAATCTTCCCTCGATTTTCCACTTAAATTATTCATTTCTATCTCAGAAATCATATAAAATACCATTTTTAGACCTCAAAAACACGTTTTTCGACGATTTTTCACTCAAAATCCTCATTTTTGAGTCGTTTTCCACTGCAAAAACCCCTACCTTATCCCTCTCACTCAACGCATCCGAGATATCCACAAAAATCGAGTCGGCCGAGTCCATATCGATGTTGATTTCCTCGGTTCGATGCTGAAAAACTCGATTTTTTCAGAATAAAAAACCACAAAAAATCAATAATTTTGTGGTCATGTGAAATGTGTGTCTGTCGTCTCTTATCTCTGATGACACCTGTCAATTTTTTGATATTTTGCAGAGATTGCAACAAAATTAGTGATAAGATAGTAGGAAATTATGTTTTTTGGCTAAAAATAGGTTAATTTGATCTGAAAAATCCGTTTTTAGCATGAAAAAATGAGTTTTTTGTGGTTTTTTAGCCTAAAAATACCCTAAAAACCCAAATTTTCGTTATAAAATCGAGGGAAATTGGAAATTTTTGGTTAAAATAGCATAATCCGAGCTGAAAAAATCCATTTTTCACTCAAAAAACGGGTTTTTAGCATGAAAAAATGAGTTTTTTTGTGGTTTTTCGACTAAAAACACCCTAGAAACCAGTTAAAATCACTCTTACATTCCGATTCTCGATCAACGACGAGTACGTCTCTTCTGCTGCCACGTTGCTACTCGATGACGTGTCTTCTACAACAGGAGGCTCCGCCCCCTCATTTTGCAACGTGTCGCCCGTAATATTGGTACGGGCGGTACGGAACGTCTCATCGACGTCTTCTTTCTCATCGTTCAACGAGATTTCGACTTCTGATGTCTCCGGTTGCAACGGATTCGCGAAAACTTCCTCGCCAAGCATTCTGGAAGTGGGAAAATGGGTTTTTCGGAGGGAAAAAAATGACTTTTTGGTGGGAAAAATGGGTTCCCGATGTGGAAAAAGAGGCGGAATTTAATTTCCGGAGGTTTCTAACTCCAATTTCCGTCGTTTTCAACTAGAAAAATGAAGTTCCAAAATTTCGCAACGTCTACCCCATTTTTCACCTCGAAACCCCCATTTTTCCGCATAAAACCATAAAAAATAATACGAAAATCAAGATTTTAGCGGGGTTTATTGAAAAAAAAGAGGAAAAATTGTTTATTTTCGGCAAAGTTTAGTGATCACAACGTTTCGGTCGATTGGCGATTCGAGAGGTCCGCAAACACCGAGTGGTTTGTACTGAGTACGCAAGGCCGTTCGGTGTCAGTGCGCATTGTCGTTGTCTACCGTAGTACCTGCTAAAAAATTGAGAGGAAGCTGAAAAGCGCCCTTCGAAAAGAAATCAGCAGCGATAAAAATCGTGTCGGGCGAATCGATTTAAAAAACTTTTTTGCAAGTTTTACTATTTTTGACAGATAAAATCTACAGAGAATCTATCAAAATGCAGAATGATGACGGTGGTGCGGCCAACCGAGGAAACCAAGAAAAGGAGCGAGATGGCGACCCTCTACTTTCTCTGCACTATCTCCTTATTGAGCTCCAGCTTCGTCGTTTCTGGCTCTCTCTCACAACATATTAGCATTTGGAATATATTGATGAAATTTTTTCGCATATTTTCCTATTTTCAGTGAGATAACTGGGTTTTTGTGGGCGGTTTTAATAGGTTTTCTTATAGTTTTTTGTTGGTTTTGTGTGATTTTTAACTTTATTTAACTTTATTTGTGCTGAACGCTTCAAAAATTTTAAAGCTTGAAAAAAATGCTGACACCCCATTTTATGTGTTGAAACATTTATATTTTAGCAAAAAAACAACGTTTTTTGAACGATTTTTTGCTAAAAATCAATTAAAAACTCAATTTTCCTGGTTATACCCCGTATTTTACTCAATTTTTCGCAAAAAATGCTGAAAATCCAATTAATTTCCTCTGGATGGTACGGTAGACAACAACAAGTACGCAGTTGTACGCAACCACCAAGTAGCGGCGGATTTTCAAACTAATTGCTTTTTTGAAAGCGAAAACTTGGAAAATTGATTTTTACTCTAACTAGGGAATGGCTCGCACAATGGTTGGAGATACACAACATGATATATATCGTTGGAAAGCTGACGTTTCCCTGATTCCGAATCTATATTCAGTTTTTGCAATGGCGCTCCCAGTTTTAAGAAATCCGGCTCCAAAGTTTGGATAAATTTTAGTGCTAAAACTCGAGTTTCCAACCCGCGTGTTGCCGCAACACGTAAACCCATTCGGGGAATAGTTAAATCAGCGGTCGAATGGTCGAGGGGGTTACAGGTGTGGTAGTAGGTGGACACTCTATGGTTCGATTCCTTGCCTTTTTCCTTCTTTTTTCTTTTTTGTAATCCTCGTTTTTGGGTCCCATGGTCATCACAATGTGTCAGAATTCGGTTTTTGAAGCTTTTCGAGTCTATATTGACGTTTTAAGAAAAATTATTTTTTCCAAGAAATTCAACTTTTCTGTGTCCATGGCAGGCAGTCAGAATTTTTTTTCGAAAAATTTTCGTTAAAAGTTAGAAAAACAATAGAAAATGTTATAGCAAGGCATAAAAATTATTTTTTCCAAAGTTTACTTGTCTTGTTGCTCTGGTATATACTTTTTTTGAAGCAACTACTCTGCTTCTTATGTGGTGATTCGAAGTTAAAGTCGTAGTGAAGATCTCTACCACGTAAACATGTTGGAATCTAATATCAAAACGCATTTTCTATTGTTTTTCTAACTTTTAACGAAAATTTTTCGAAAAAAAATTCTGACTGCCTGCCATGGACACAGAAAAGTTGAATTTCTTGGAAAAAA
Organism: Caenorhabditis remanei; assembly: GCF_010183535.1. Classification (NCBI taxonomy): domain Eukaryota; kingdom Metazoa; phylum Nematoda; class Chromadorea; order Rhabditida; family Rhabditidae; genus Caenorhabditis; species Caenorhabditis remanei. The sequence continues at coordinate 21,591,937 of NC_071332.1, read as the reverse complement.
TAATTTTTCTTAAAACGTCAATATAGACTCGAAAAGCTTCAAAAACCGAATTCTGACACATTGTGATGACCATGGGACCCAAAAACGAGGATTACAAAAAAGAAAAAAGAAGGAAAAAGGCAAGGAATCGAACCATAGAGTGTCCACCTACTACCACACCTGTAACCCCCTCGACCATTCGACCGCTGATTTAACTATTCCCCGAATGGGTTTACGTGTTGCGGCAACACGCGGGTTGGAAACTCGAGTTTTAGCACTAAAATTTATCCAAACTTTGGAGCCGGATTTCTTAAAACTGGGAGCGCCATTGCAAAAACTGAATATAGATTCGGAATCAGGGAAACGTCAGCTTTTTAACGATATATATCATGTTGTGTATCTCCAACCATTGTGCGAGCCATTCCCTAGTAAATGTATCATTTTTTAGCTGCAAAAGTCGATTTTCCTCTGGAAAGCTGGAAGTTTTATATGTATTTGACATTTTTAATCCATTTCCTGCTAAAAAAATACTCATTGTTTTTAAATTTCACCTTGACTTCCAAATTACGCCGCAATTCCCAAATTTAGTCACTACTTCACTACTAATTCGCCAAAAAAACCGGCACTTCGACGATCTACGCACTCTGGGTTAAGAGAAGAGACAACACAGCTGTCTCTTATCATTGTTTTCTTCTTAAATTTCACCGTTTTTTTCGGTTTTTTTTCCGAACTTTCATCATCCTCTCCAATCCTTTGCTTCAAAAGTCATCCGGTTTCCTTTCCTTTTTTCTTGTTATATTATATTCTCATTCATATATTCTTCTCTATGCTGTCAGTCTTTCCCCCTTTTTTTCTGTTTCTTGTACTATAGTGGTGGCTTCTACGCGGGTGAAATGAATGGGAGGTAGATCATCATATAATAGAATACATCACAAATCCCTGTCAAGGTTAGTACATGTTTACACATGTTCGATCTTCCGGTTTTGTTTTGTCTTTTAGATATTTTTTCGAGATGAGAAGAGAAGATAAAGAACACGTGATTGTTTTTGTGATTTTTGTGATTTTTAAAATTAGGAAAGTGATCTACTGATTTTTTGTTTTGTTATTGTTATTCAAAAAACTCATTTTTTGGCAGAAATTTTTCGATTTTCAGTAAATTTTCAGGCACAAACACATTTTTCAGCAAATAATCCACATAAAATCGCTTTTTTTCATCTGGAAATCCGGAAAAATAACCGAGGCGTGATTTTTTGTTTCGTTATTTAAAAAAATCTGTTTTTATCAACTTTTTGCCAGAAATTTTTGATTTTCAGTGAATTTTCAGTCACAATTTGATGTTAAACCTGATTTTCCATTCATTTTTCTCATTTTTCAGCTAAAAATCATTTGAAAATCCGGAAAAATAACCGAAAAAAATAGCGCAATCCCAGACCGCCCGTCTAGATCGGTGTTTGCGTACAATTGTGTACTTGGGCATTGTCTACCGTACTCTCTTGGCTATTTTAGGCTTAAAATGTTATTTTCAGAAGTTTTAAAGTAGTTTTCGAACAGATTTTTAGTGGTTTTTGTTATTTCTCATCATAAAAACCTGAAATTTCGATTAAAATCTTCAAAAACCATCAAAACTGCTAATTTGGTGTTTGCGTACAATTGCGTACTTGCCATTGTCTACCGTACTCCACTGCTAATTTTGATTCGATTTTGAGCCGATTTTGAGCCAATTTTCACCGAATTTTCACCATTTTTCAGGCAAAAATGTCGTTATGTCGTCGGCGGAGGGACCCAATAGCCGACACAATCTACACACTATCCCCCTTCAAGCGGATATGTGTCATTCTCTTCGGCGCCGTCTCAATCCACCTGACAATTGGCACTTATCACACGTTTGGTATCAAAATTTCCGGAATTTTCAGTTTTGAAACAAAAAATCAATTTTTAGGCAACATGCTACCGTATATGGCCTCTTACATGCGTAATTTCACCGATCCGAGTGTCAGAATTGAGCATATGATGTGGATCCCAACGTTTCAGGGTTGTTTTCCGTTCGCTATGGTCATTGGTGGCCTAACTTCTTCCACTTTTAGTCCGCGAGTCTCCGCGTTCATTGGATGTGCTCTAGTGACGTGGGTTTAGTGGGAAAAAGGAAAAAATGAGTTTTTTTTTGATGGAAAATCGAAATAATTCGGATTTTTTCCTATAAAGTCGATAATTTTCGCCCAAAAATTTTAAAAATTTGCAGATCGAGCGTCGCCCTATCAGCATATGCAATTCAACACTCATTCGCCATGTTCTTCATTGTCTACGGTCTTCTTTTTGGTCTCGGATCCGGAATTGCATATGTTACAGCGGTTTCGACGGCTATTAATGTATGAAAGTCGATTTTTAGCGGTTTTTGGTGATAAAAAATGGGTTTTTGAGCGATTTTTAGCGAGAAAATCACGTTTTTTGATGATTTTTAGCCCATTTTTCTTCCAGATAGGCTCCGCCCACTTTTACCTCACTAAAGTGGATTATTAGCAAGATTATTAGCAAAAAAACGGTTTTTGAGCGGTTTTCAGTGAATTTTTGCCGTTTTTTCACCCAAAATCACGTTTTTGGATGAATTTTGACCGATTTCAGTGGTTTTTTTCCCCAAAATCGCTCAAAAATAGGCTCCGCCCACTTTTACCTCATCTCAGCGCTTTTTAGTGAAAAATCGGGTTTTTGAGCGGTTTTCAGAGAATTTTCGCTGTTTTTTTCACCCAAAATCACGTTTTTTTCGATTAATTTTAGCAGATTTTGGTGTTTTTCTTCCAAAATTGGCTCAAAAATAGGCTCCGCCCACTTTCAGCTTATCAATTTTTTGCAGTGGGCCCCCGACAAAATAGGTGTCGTCTCAGGCATTGTGGCCGCCGGTTTCGGTCTCTCCTCTTCGATTTTCGCTCCAATTCAGACGTGGATCGTCAATCCGATGAATCTCCCAGCGACAAAAGACGGGTTAGCCGTGGAGCGCACTTTCATCGCGCGCGAATTTCAAATTTTTGCAGATATTTCGTCCAACCGGAACTCCTTCATCGTGTTCCATCACTATTCACCAAATTGGCACTGATTTATGGATGTATGCAGGCGATTGCACTGATTGTCGTCTGTGATCCACCGTTTCGGGTAAGCCACGCCCACTTTTATCGATTTTTTGCGCCAAATATGACGAAAAACCTTTCAAAACTCCGCCCATAGTTTTGGAATTTTGCAAAATACCAGAAAAGGGGCGAAGCTTAAAATTTGGAAGTTTTGATTTTCCCAAGCTCCGCCCACATTTTGTAAAAAATCGAATTTTTAAACAAAATGGGTGGAGCCGATCCCAGAGAAGGGGCGGAGCCTAAAATCATTAATATCACTTAATATTGTAGTGACAAAGCAACAAAACTAATTGGGGAATCTTAAGCCACGCCCCTTACATCTAGGCCACGCCCCTTTTTCTGACATCATCTACAGATCCGTCACTCTGGTTTGGGTTCTCTATCCGAATACATATTCTCTGGCTCCGCCTCCTCCCGGTATGCCGGAGTATCGTACTCGCGTGTCCGCCTTGACGAACAGCAGGAGGCCACGCCCCCTTCTTCAGATGACGCCCCGCCCACAACTACAACGGTTTGCGCGTGTTGTGTTTTGTTGTATGGCTCCGCCTCTTTTCTGAAAAAGGGGCGGAGCATTTTTGCATGGTTTTAATGCTGTGACTTTGACTGCATGCATCTATATATATAATCTGAAATTTTTTTTTTGAAATTTGAAAATTTCAGAAATCTCGATCCAACGAATCGATAGCGAATGATGTGGATGATGATGAGGAGGACGATGACTATGAGCGACCAGTTTTTGATAATGGTACTGTAACTACATAGGCTCCGCCCACTTTTAGCGCTTTTTAGTGAAAAAATCTGGCTTTTGAGCAGTTTTCAGAGAATTTCAGCCGTTTTTTCAGCGAAAAATCACGTTTTTGGATGAATTTTGACCTTTTTTCCGAAAAATCGCACAAAAAGTGAATTTTTAGCCCATTTTTGTGAAAAAATCGGGTTTTTGAGCGGTTTCAGAGAATTTTGACCGTTTCTCCCCAAAATCGCTCAAAAAATAGGCACCGCCCACTTTTACCTCATTTTAGTGAATTTTTAGCGTTTTTTTTCTAGAAAAACGGGTTTTTGAACAGTTTCCAGAGAATTTTAACGTTTTTGAATGAATTTTTATCTGGACGTTCCTCTAGATAGGCTCCGCCCACTTTAACCTCGTTTTAGAGAACTTTTTAGCGTTTTTAGTAGAAGAAACGGCGTTTTGAGCGGTTTTCAGAGCAAAAATCACGTTTTTGGATGAATTTTAGCCGGTTTTTTCCTCAAAATCGCTTTAGAGAAAATTCCAAAAAATTGAATTTACAGACGAGGATACAACAATCCAATTGTCTCCGAATGAAATGCTGAAATCTCCCACATTCTACTGCCTTTTCGCCGCCTTATTCTGTTGCTCATTCTATGCGAATATGTTTTATAATTTATACAAAACATACGGAGAATCATTCATCGAAGACGATATGTTCATGGCAATGGCCTTCTCAATAGCCTCAGTGGCCAATGCAATCGCCCGTATCGGTTGGGGATATCTGACGGATCGAACGAGTTTTCAGATTGCTCTTTCGACGGCGACTTGTCTCGCTTCGGTGTTTCTTTTGACAATGCCGATGACGAGGGAATTGGGAAAAGGGGCGTTTCTGTTCTGGTTGACGGGCACTTTTGTGTGTATGGGAGCGACGCATGCGTTGTTTATTACGGCCACAGTCAAGTGTTTCGGAAATCGGCATAAGGCTAACAATTATGGATATCTGATTTTGTCAACGGTAAGAGAGTCTGGAGTTAGATGGAGATACTGAGGATTCTGGAGACCCAGAAACCCCATTTTTGAATCCTGGAGGCTCAGAAGAGATTTTGATAACACTGATGGTTTCCTGAAGATTCTGATGATCTAGCAGAGAATCCTGTTCCTGAGGATGATTCAAAAGATTCTCACGATGTTAGAAACTTTTTAGAAGATTCTAATGATTCTAACGATCTAGAAGAGGTTCTTGATCCTTAGAAGGATTCTGAAGATTCTGGGTTTTAGAAGCTTCAGAAGGCCTATCAGGAAATTCTAAAGATCCTGAGAATCCCGAGAATCCTAGAGTGGATTCTGATGACTCTGACGGATTCCTGAAGGTTATAAAGATCTAGGAGAGGCTCCCGAGCACTTAGAGGATCCTGTGGATTCTTGTGAATCTAGACTCATATTAATGGATTCCAGGAGGTTCTGAGGATCGTTGAGGTCTGGTTTGAAATCGAAAACGTTGGAAAAATCGATGTTTGGGACGAAAAATGAGTAAAAACGGGGGATTTTTAGCGAAAAATGGTCAAAATCCGGATTTTTGGATAGAAATGCGAGTTCTAGAGGCAATGTTTGGAGTTATCACCTTCAAAATGAGGATAGATTTAGAGGATTTCTGTTGATTCTAGGGAACCTTGACTCTTATTAGTGGATTCCAGGAGATTCCTTGAATTCTGGGGATCCTAGAGACATCTCCTATAGGGTTACTGTAGACTCTGCAGATCTATTATAGGATCCTGACTATCATGAGATCCGTCTCTCTTGAAGACTCGATTCTAAGGATTCTGAGAATCTTGGTGGGTTCTCTACAGGACTTACCAAGCTTCTCAGAATCTTCAGAACCGAGCCTTCTGGAGCCATGGATTTCAGGATACTCTTTCAAGCAGGATCCTATAATAGATCAACAGAGTCTACAGTAACCCTCTAGGAGGTGTCTCTAGGATCCCGAGAATTTTAGGAATCTCCTGGAATCCATTAGGATTTTTCACTATAATTCCCTAATTTTCACTCATTTTGATGGTGATAACTCCAAACTTTGACTGTAGAACTCGCATTTCTATCCTAAAATCGGGATTTTGACCATTTTCAGCTGAAAACCCCTGGTTTTACTCATTTTTCGTCCCAAAAACCTAAAATTTTTCCAAATTTTTCGATCTCAAACCAAAACTCAAGGATGTTCAGAATCTTCTGGGATCCACTGGTAGAGTTTTAGATTCCTTAGAATCTTCAGAATCCTCTAAGTGCTCTCCTAGATCTTTATAACCTTCAGGAATCCGTCAGAGTCATCAGAATCCACTCTAGGATTCTCAGGATCTTTAGAATCTTCAGAATCCCTAGAATCTTCAGAATCCCTAGAATCCTTTGAATCTTCAGAATCCCTAGAATCTTCAGAATCCTTAGAATCCCAATCAATCTATACATTTTCAGACAGCAAGCGGCATTCTACTCGCAGCAATCTCACAATTCTACTTGAAAACCATCGGCTACACATATCTCTTCATTATAACCTCAATATTCCCCTTCTTCGCATTCATCATTATCTCATGTATCCAATGGACGCCTCAAGGCAAATTAGTCACCTAATTAGTCACCTAATTACTCAATTATATCATATGTATAGTTTTATCTGTAAATTAGTCCCCACCACAACTCACCGGTCCCTCCCTCATTTTTCTGTGTGACAGTATTCCAGCACCCATGACGGTTATGATATATATTTTATCTTGGAATATATACGAATTTTCGGTTTAAAAATATTTTGAAAACAAATTAGAGGTTTGGGCATTAAAAGGAAAATGTTTAGACTTTCAGAATATAGGCATTATTATACTCATTTGAACGGGCTTGACGCGCTAGAAATTTAAAATTCATGGGTCTTGACACGACACGGTTATGACAGATGTCAGATTTCCAGAATTTGCTGGAAAGTTTTCGCACATAGGAACAGGTGAGAGCCAGAGATGTTGGGAAGTGAAAATGTTCTTCTCCGGAAGTCGGAAGTTGGAAGTAAAATTTCTTATCCGGAAGTCGGAAGTGAAAAAACGCCCGAAAATCAGTGGAAAATTAGTTTTTTGCTGAAGAAAAGCCAATTTTCTGTCCTTTTAGACCATTTTTCTATGTATTTCTGCGAAATTCACTTTTCCGAAATTCCACCGTTATGGAATGACGGAAGTCGGAAATAAAATTCCTTATCCGGAAGTCGGAAGTCGGAAGTTGGAAGTGAAAAAAGCCCGGAAGTCGGAATTCCCAACAACACTGGTGAGAGCGCATTAATCATAAGTGTGAAAACGTCTGTTCTCATTGTTCTTCTCTTTTGCAGACAGTCACTTGGCAGCCATCTGTCCCTTATCTTCTTGGGAAATCTAATAGATGATGACGAATAGACCACACCGTTCAAATAAGGTCAGACTGGTAGAATACAGTCAGTTGTCTTTTTCACTCCCGCAACCGAGCACTCCTTTCCATACCCAGATAGACACTGTCCTATTGTCTAACCACAAACCACCTGTTCACTTATCTCCATGGGAAATCTATCTTATTAGACCAGCAGATGGCGGCCTTCTTTTTAGACTCCTCCCACTGCCCCCCTCACATTGTCTTCTTGGCTCAGTCGTCCACTTTTTCTCTGTACTGGATGGTGACTTATCTACAGGGTGGCTAATAAGTATACAACGCCACTATTTCTTTGATATTGGACCAAAAACCGATTGAATCAACAAGAAAACGTTATTAATAGTTGGAATATACGTATTAGATTTAGTATACAAAAGGAATTCGATGTTGGATACTTTGGCTTTGATACAGGCCTTCAGACGAACGACGCCAAAATCGCCTGTGCGCCGCAGGTAGTCGACGTCGACTTCGTACCATATCTTCTGGAGGACGGTCTTAAGAGCAACGGCCGTGTTGTAGGAGATCCCTGAGAACTTGCTCTTCAAATATTCTCATATGATGAAATCCATCGGATTCAGATCCGCCGACGAGGAAGGCCTAAAGTCGTTGTTCCGGTAGCCAGCAAAATAAGAGAAAGGGCGATTTTTGTTGATTTTGAACCGTGTGACGTGGTCTAATTTAGTTGAGACATGAAAAACGACCAGCATACTGCTGAGCTGTACAGGGAAACAGAACGTCATTCAAAACCAAGTTCTGGTTGACCCCAAGTTGATTTTGGCATCTCTTTCAATGAAAATCAACAGAGTTCTAGCGTCAGATGTAACCCCGGCCCATACAATGACACTTTTAGGAAAAAGGCGGGGATGGGCCTAGAAAAGTTTTGAGAACCTTCTGTCAGCTTGTGACAACAATAATTTCTGCTTTTGACACTTGGAAAAGGGCTCAGTAGTGCAAATCTTATCATCAGTCTAGATTACGCCCGACACGCGGCGCACAGGCAATTTTGGCGTTTTACGTCTGAAGGCCTGTATCAAAGCCAAAGTATTCAACTTCGAATTCCTGTTGTAAACTAAATCTAATACGTATATTCCGACTATTAATAACGTTTCTTCGCTGATTCAATCGGTTTCCCGCCGATTATCAACGGATTTTCAACCCCCAATGGCGTTGTATACTTATTAGCCACCCTGTATCTTCTCTTTTTTATTCACCATCTTTGAGATATATCCGAAACCATTAATTATCTCGTACTCATTATCCCTATTTGCTCAATAAGTTTACAAATTAGTGTATTCTTTTTCAGTCGTAAAGTGGAGCGGACCAATAGGAACCAACCGTCGTGAAGGAGGAGGAGTGGTCGATTGCGAGATGCCGTTCGGAAGAAAGCGAAAAAGAGTGAGTGGGGTCATGTTAGATGACTATCATCGTGAATTCACAAAATTGAATTAATTCTAAGAAACTAGTTTTCTAATTATCTTTTCTGATGATAGTCATGTACGCTGAAGGCGGTGGGTTGCCCCTTCGGGAGGTACTATAACCCGATGTTAAATGACTATCATCGTGAATTCACCACAATTAGAATCATATGTATAGTTTTATCTGTAAATTAGTCCCCACCAGAACTCACCGATCCCCCTCATTTTTCTGTGTGACAGTATTCCAGCACCCATGACGGTTATGATATATATTTTATCTTGGAATTTATTTCGTAATAGAAAAAAGGTAAAACAACATTGAGAGAGTCCAAAAATAACTTATAGGGGGATTTTATTAATTCTAGGACAATTTGAGATTTAGATGATTCCACGCTTTCGCTGCTCGTCGATCGAGTAGCAGTACAATTCGCATTCCTGCTTAGTTCTAGGCGACCGCCACAAATTAAAGTCCAACTCTGGGCAATAGGGGAAAATGTAGGGTTCGCACTGGTCGGTGTTGGTGAACCGATTCACTCGGCGGAACCATCTGTGCACTTTCTGGGCGGGGTCACGGCTATTCAGGGTGACGTTCGGGCAACCGTTGACGATGAGATCGTGCCAGAGGATGAATGGCATTGGGTCGCAACCACGGGATGGGGAACCGATGGGACATGCGCACAGCTGAAATTTAATATATTTTTTTTTCAATTTTTAAATATTTTTTTCAGTAACTATAATAAGCTCAGCACAGTTCTTACAACCGCGCTCTACCGAAATTTCGTTTAGAAATGTCATTTTTTCTCTGAATCTCTCCATTTCGCACAGAATTTTCTTCGGTTTTTCGGTAGAGCGCGGTAGTAAGAAGCGTGCCGCGCTAATATGGTGAACTCTGAAATTCCGGATAGACAGAGCATTCTGTCTGTCTGTCTGTCAGTCCTGATATCCGGATGTCCTTGTGGATCCGAAGCGGCCTGTCTGTGTATTCGGATGTCCAGGTTTACAGGTTCAGGAGGAGGTATTTGGCTCCAGATTTCAAATTTTTCCGATTTTTCGAATTTTTTTGCGAAAAAATCAGGTTTTCGATGAAAAATTCAAATTTTTTAATTGGTTCTTTTTAATTGGTTTTTTGAAGCCGGGCTTCCCCAAGAATGGAGATAACAGGAAACCGGGAGAGTATTGGTCTGTCTGTCTGTGTGTCCGGATGTCCGGATGTCCAGACTTATAGGTTCAGGAGGAGGTGGACAGCATACTTGTCAAGGTCCGGGTATTTGGCGCCAAAATTCAAAATTTTCCGATTTTTTTGGAAATTTTTGAATTTTTGTCGCGAAAAAGTCAAATTTTCAATGAAAAATTGAAATATTTTCAATGTAAATTTTGTTTTAATTTCCAAAAAATTGGTCCATTTTCGATGAAATTGTCTGTCTGTAAATCTGAATGTCCGGATGTCCACAAGACTAATGGCTAACAGATTCTGTCTAGGACTTTCCGTCAGGACATAAATCTATCTGTCTGTGTGTCCATAACTCCGGATGTCTGTCTGCCTGTCAGTCCTAAAATCCGGATGTCCAAGCGACACTCCATCATCAAGCATAGTTACATTGACATTTTGATATTAAAACCCTTGTAACTTGGCTCAAATTTATCCTAGACAAAATTTTCAACACAGATACAGAATCCTCACGTCTTCAGCCTTGGCGGTAAATTTTGTAAAAAAAAAGGGGTCTCTGCACTGTCTAAATGATCTAGGCTCAGAAATATAGTCATTTTTCAAGCTGAATCCCCGTGTAACTCAGCCAAAATTGGCCCTAGAAAAATGCTGAATACAGATTCAGATTCCTCACGTCTTCTGTTGTCCGATAATATGGAAATGTGGAGAAAAATCCTCTAACCCCTGACCGCTCCTCAAATTTCTTTATCGGGTCATCTCGATTCAAACCGCAAACTGGTTTCGTTTCCCCCTCTCTCTCTATTTGGATTTGAATTCGTGTGTTGAAAGAGAGAAAAAACGAAACAAAAGAGTAAAAGTGGAACACCGCACCGACAAACACACAGTTAATGGAACGGGGAGGGGAAATGAGAGTGATTGAATTGGAGATCAAGATTTGGGCGGAAAAAAGAACGGATTTGAATTCGAAAGGAAACGGCGGTACAATTTATAGGATCAAACAGACCAAGAATAGAGCTTCATTTTTGTAGTTGACAACTTTTTTGCACGGGCTCTCCCTAAAGAGTTACATCTCGACAAAGTAATTTTTCCTTCAAATCGGCCAAATGCGATTTTTGAGCTGTCTTCTTAAAATAACCATAACTCTCTAGGGAGTGTCCGTACAAAAAAGTTGTCAACTTCAAAAATGAAGCTCTATTCTTGGTCTGTTTGATCCTATAAAAAGTTATTTTGTTGGACAATCAGTAACACTGCAACACTCTCTCAAAGTTTAACATTTTCAACTGAAAATGGCAAAAGTTGATAGCTTTTTGTCCGGTGCTGTATACTGTACTGTAGGGATAACGCGCTCTATGGAGAATAGAGCTCTCAATGGAGCACATTTGCATACATCGCCTTTATCAAGACTGGAAATGGTCCAAAATACACAATTGCGACCTTTTACTCAATTTAGAACGATTTCCAGATGCCTCGCTTAGTTTCGGATTTTTCATGTCTCTCGGTAGCTTCTGACAGCGAAAAAATGGTTTGGCGCAGTCACACTTTAGAATTTTTTATACCATTGGGTTGATCTAGTCGAGGGCTACATTTTTCTAGTTGACCATTTTTCGATAGCTCCGCCCACTTTTGAGATATGCGCATTTAAAGATAGAAGACCACGATCTATTGGAGGAGCGGCAGAGAAACTCTCGTTTTTCTGCACTCTTTTTAGCTAGAGATGTGAAATTTTTAAAAAGAGGATGTCTAGACAGTTTTAAGAAATGTGAAGTTGATATGATTTCAGTGAGAATTCTGAAAATCAGACTTGGTAAAAAGTTGTTTAAAAATTTTTTTGAAAATTTTGGAAAATGACAAGTTTGGAGATCCCGTCACGACTTTTCCAGTAACCCCACTATTCCAAGACTTGGCATATACACTAATCAGACTACGAACTACATTTTTCCAGTTGACAACTTTTTGATAGCTCCGCCCACTTTTGAGATATCCTCACCTGACACCCGTTTCTCTCTGTGACGACTGCACAATCCAATCCGGTACACAACATTGGTGGACAATTGTCGACGATGAGTTTACCCAGATCCGCAATTACTGCTTGTTGAGATCCTGGAGAAAATTGGGGTAGTTATAATAAGATAATTGGTCGGGTGGATAATTGGTTTTTTTTTCAAAAAAAAAAAATCAAATTTTTTCAAACCTTCGAAAATCGATTAAAATTCAAGATTTTTATCACAAAATCTATGAATCCAGATAGTTGAAATCATGAGGATTCAGAATCTGATTGTAAATTTTAGATAGAGTTCAAGCTCCGCCCCTTTTTAGTACTCAAACTTGAACACTCCCAGAGTGAACCAACACCCAGAGTTTTTGAGCTACCAAAAATCTGATTACAGATTCTGAATCCTCACATCTTCAGCTTTTTAACCTTACAAAATTAAGTAAATTATTATTTTTTTTTTCCCAGTGGAAACAAGCTGAAACCACTCACTCTGCGCAATAACAACGACGGAGGCAGCTGAGAAGACCGCCAGAACGGCGTATAATCGAGAATTCCGCATGGTTTAATCTGGAATTTGTTGACGGATAAAATGATGAAAAAATTGATTTAAAAAAACATAAAAATAAAAGAGAAAATAGAGGTTTGAGAATTGGAAATTGAAAAAAACAATTCTGAAAAAAAAAATTTTGGATTGTTTTCAACTTCAAGATAGCGAACCTTTGTTAAAAGAGGAAAGGTTTAATATATGTTTAATATCATTAAAAACCTAAAATTATGAGCTTTCAGAATTTGTTTACAATTTTGCGGTATCGTGATAACTTACTGAGATACAAAGGTTCAAAGTTTGACTTTCCAAAAAAAGGTTTGAGAAAAATTTGAATTTTCAAGTTTGAGGCCTGGTAACTTAGCTAAAATTCAAAATATTCAAAGAGTGTTATATGCCATTAAAAAGCTCACAATTCAAGCTTTTTAAATACATTTTCAGATTTCTACTGCCCTAAAACCTGACAGAGGTACACCGTTTTTAATCTTAAAAGCACTGAAAATGAGACGTTCCCACTAGAAGTGATGTATCTCTGTGCTAGAAATATTTCGGAAATAGTTTTAAAATTCTCACATTCAAAACTATCAATTGGTGTAAAACACTTAAAAATGATCAAAATTCAATAATTCTGCAACAAAAAATCAAAATTTAAATTTTCCGCAAAAAACCAAAAATTTACCAAATTTTGACTGTTCAGAAACTATTAAATCTAGAAATAAATTATATCATTGTATAGATAAGAACCCGGCCTTCATTTTTCTAGTTGACCGTTTTTCGATAGCTCCGCCCACTTTTGAGATATACGCCTTTAAAGAGCGACGGAACGCTGAGGACAAGTTGGAGAAGGAAGAGCTGTCCGTTTTCAAGGCGCATATCTCAAAAGTGGGCGGAGCTATCAAAAAGCTGTAAATTGTAAAAATGTAGCTCTGAATTTGATCTACACAATGGTATAAAAATTTCTTACATTAAATACAAATTTAACCGTTCCTAACTACTATAACATAAGAAAATTATCACTAACTATAAAGAAACGTCACTTCTTCGTTAACAACGCCTTAACAAGAAGTGATAAAATCAACGCATTCAACGGGATAAGAAGGCGTCGGAGGGACAGAAAACGAGAAAAACCAAAAAAAAAAAGAGACGACGGATAGGCGAATAATTAATGGGGTGGCTAAACATGAGGGGGGATTCAAAAAGGGAGAAGAAGGAGAAGAGGGGAAGAATGGAAGGTGATTAATTGAGCGATTCGAAATGTGTAATGGGCGTGTCCTTGTTAAATTTTATGAGATTTTGTATGGATTTCCATGGATTTTTATGGATTTTGAAACATTTTGATGCCATACTTTGACCAGTCGCCGTGGTCTTCTGTAAATTTCAAACTTTTTCAAAATACATGCATTGTGTAGATCAAAACCGGGGCTACATTTTTGTAGTTGGAAATTTTTTGATAGCTATTCACGCCTTTGAGATACGGGTGGTCAAAGTTAGGAAGAACCTGTGAAGAATCGGGTGAAGGAGAGACGCAGAGAAACGAGAGCGCTCTCGTTTCTCTGCGTCTCTCCCTCATCGCCGCTTATTTTTGGCCGCCCGTATCTCGAAAGCGTGAATAGCTATCAAAAAACTTTCAACTACAAAAATGTAGCCCGATTTGAGATCTACACAGTCATATAAAAAATTTAGCGAATTTCATTACAACAGGATTTGTGGCAACGCTTCAAAATATCAAAACCATAAATAACTATCAAAAAGTGACATAAAAATTTCAACATTTCAAGTGGATCACCACGGAAGTAGCCGAGTGGGGAGGCGAAAACGAGGCGAAATGAGAAGAAATTTTTTGGAAAAAGAAAAGAAAACAGACCGGTTTTTTCATGTCATGTCATCGATATATAGCATATATATGTATCTAAGAGATATGCATCGAAAATCTCTTCATGTGAAGGCCAACGGAGGCCATGTGAGGAGAAAGAAGGAGGGGATGTTGAAAATTTGATGAGGGTGTTAAAGGAATTCAGAATTAAGGTATATGAATGTGTAGATCAAAAGCAGGGCTACATTTTCGTAGTTGATAGTTTTTGAATTGGAGGGGAGTCTGGAGAGTTATGAGGACTGGAAGAGTTATGGGGGTGCCTTACTTCAAAGGCGCAAATCTCAAAAATGGGCGGAGCTAGATAAAAACGGTCATCAATAAATATATAGCCCTTAATGTGATCTACACAGTGATATTTTAAAAAATTACAGATTGACAAATTTTGGATGCAAAACAACAACGCAAAAACGTTAGCTGGTGATCCTCTTAAGGCTACCTGACTTAGAATGTTTATATCTCAAGAGTGGGCGGAGCAATAATAAAGTTGTCAACTGCTAAAATATAGCCCTTGAATAGATGTTAATGCTCATATAAAAATAATTGAGTTTTTATCCAAGCGAAATTCATGACACCGTTTCTAAGAACGGCCATACCCTCCGGCGCATCTTGGCTTCTAGCTACCTGTCTTTAAAGGCGCATATCTATAAAGTGGGCGGCGCTATCAATAAGATGTCAATTACGAAAATATAGCCTTGGATGTGGTCTACACACTGATGTAAAACAATTTGAGTTTTGACAAATGCCAGAAGCATAACAATGCTTTAAAAGGTAGTCTAGACGCAATTTTCCCCCCGTTCGGGTTACCTATCTTCTAATACATTTATCTCAAAAGTGGGCGGAGCTATCAAAAAACAGTCAACTAAAAAAATGTAGACCAGGACTTTATCTAAATGATTGTTTAAATAAATTGGATTAAAACTATACCCAGACTTAACGGCGCGCTCCTGTCATAGCCGAAAAAGTATTCTGGATCAGTAGTAAGTACTAAGTAGGCCATGCGGCTTAAGTAGGTCAAGACGGTCGGTTCTAACCAGTTCTAAGCTTAGCACTTAAATGTGAAATTTCTCTTTTTTTTCTAAGATGTTTAATCCTTGAATCTCGGAATTTCTGAAAACTAGACACCCCGGCGCCAAGCGCTCAGTACAAATCAGTACGTGAGATATCTCGTATTGCACTTTTCCGAAAAAAAGGATTTTCTGGTCAGAAAACTGAAGAAAGTGTGATCTGGGTGTGTTTTGATCACCTTTGATCAATAAAACACAAAAAAACTGTATTAGAAGGGCAATCCCTGGGTTATTCACCTACCCCGAAATAGAGTGGGTACCTTCAAGGGATGAAGCGTAAATAAAAAAGTCAAAAATTTCCGTCTGGAAATTAAAAATCTGGTTTGAAATTGATATGATTAAAAAGCTGAAATTATAAGCTTTCTGAATATTTAATTAGTTTTCCGCTTGGTAGAAAACCTGCAGAGATACACGGTTCCAAAGTTAGAGGGATGAGGTGACCAACGATATATCTCAATGAAAATCAATTAAAAACTAAGTTTACTATAATATAATGAAATTTACACATTTAGATAGCTGATATCATGAGAATTCAGAATCTGGTTTTAAATTTCTGATAGACTTAAAACTTGCGGAGCTACATCCCATTGATGTACGCAAACTTCAACACCCTCTAACTCCATGTGTTTTTGACCTACTAAAAACTAATTATGTATTTGGAAAGTTTAGAACTTTAGCTTTCCATTCATAACAAAATTCTATTCAGAAACTATTAACAATTTTGAGTTACAAGCCCCCAAACTATTTTTTTTTGGGAAGATGCAACATGAGAAGAAGAAGAAGTGGAAGGAAATAAAACAATGGCAACACATACCGTCGACACGACGCAATTCGGAAACAGACACCGACACTAATGCGATAAAAATTGGATAAAGAAACTGCCCTGATGATATAAGATATCAGTGGGGGACACGATTATCCTTTTTTTGCAAAAAAAACACACAATGAGTGATGTAATCATCAGGTTTATGTTAAGGATTTTAACAACTAAATTTTAGGAAATTGGTTGAAACACTCAACAAGGGGAGTAATAATTGGTAAAACCATTTGCATCGCTTTGTAGTCTAACTATTTAGCATTTATTGTTTGTACTCCATATTTTTATGTTATTTGTCTGATATTGCAGTTAAAAACACCAAATATCATATTACCGTACTCCGTCAGAGTCATCGTAGGAGTAGATGTGCCTTGGCGTTTTAAAAGTTATTCTCGGGTTTTACAATAGCTGAGTAACACGTGTAATTGAGTCTATTGCCTCAACGGAAGATTTCTGTGCAGAACTGATAACTGAATTGGATTCTTTCTACAAAAATACCCCTAGGAAAAGATTTTTGTGGTATGATCCCTAAAAGGAGGTCATGTCACAAAAAAATATAAGGTCTCTCCCAGAGTTGAGCAAAATACGTGGAATGACAAATTAAAGATCTGGAAATGAATTTTCGGAGTCTCTGACAAGGGAACTCTTTGGAGACGCCACTTTCAAAAAAACCTATAAATTGGGTCATAAGTATTTTCGACCAGGGGGAGTCCATTTTTGCAGTCAAGACTTGCTAAATGTCTCTGCGAGCCGAGTTATGAGCTCTCAAACTTTCATATGATAAAGCTTTTTCAAATGGAATTCCAAATAGGCAAGTAGTATACACAAGATTTTCTCATATTTGCAACGTATGAGCACAGGTAAACCGCTGGGGAACACAAAAGGGATCGCGCGTATACGAGGAAGATTTGGAATTCCATGTGAAACAGCTTGATTATATGAAAAGACTTGAGAACTCATAACTCGGCTCGCAGAGACATTTAGCAGGTTTTGACTGCAGAAATGGACTCCCCGTAGTCGAAAATACCTATAACCAAATTTACAGGTCGTTTGAAAGTGGTGTCTCCAAAGACTCCCCTTGTGAGGTTACATTTGTACTAAAAACTGCGTAAACTTTGCAAAATCTTGACGAAAACATTGAAAAAGTGATATTAAGCAAGAATATCCTCTAACAATGCCTATAACATCTCAGAAATCATCAAGATATCCCGAGAGATGGCAACAGATAGAAATTGGATAAGAACAACAGAATCTCCTTCTGCATAATATCAATTGATTACATAAGAAGACATAGCCCCAAGAGACCGAAAAAACGAGAATCTCAAGGAACCTGTCTAATTGAAGAGAGAAGCGGATATGCATTTGGGGGGATATTTCGACACTGTGGGGGATAAAGCGGGTATGCTTCTGCGGTGAGAATAGGAGAAGGGAGGAGGAGGTCTTCGGAATCGGAAAAAAGGAGGAGAAACCCGCTCTCCTGTTATTCTAAAGAAGGGGAATGAGGAAGGAGAATTTTCGAATTTAAATGTTGAGAGGAGAGGCTTTTGTGAAGTGATTGATTGATCGGAGGGATATAGATCAAGAGGTGGGAGGAAGGATTTAGTACACATGGACTGTAGACGAACAGGGAGACATATACAGTACCGCTCAAAAGTAAATTAAGTTCTACCTTTTTCAGTTGAAAATGCTCAACTTTGAGAATGTGTCATAGTAAAACTAACTGTCCCACAAAATAACTTTTTATGGGATCGATTAGACCAAAAGTAGAGCTTCATTTTTGTAGTAGACAACTTTTCTCTACAAAAACTTCCTAGAGAGTTATAGTAATTTTAAGTCGGCAGCTCAAAAAATCGCACTATTTTGCACTGAAATGGGTCGATTTGATGAAGAAATCGCTTTGTCGATATGTACCTTGCTAGGGAGTGTCCGTACAGAAAAGTGGTCAACTTCAAAAATGGAGCTCTACTTTTGATCTGTACGATCCATTAAAAATTTACTTAATGGGACAATCACTGATACCATGACACACTCTCAAATTTGGTCATTTTCCACTGAAAACAGCCAAAGTTCAGACCTTTTTGTCCGGTACTGTAGTGCAGATGGACTATAGAGAAACATGGAGACATATAGCTCCCGTAAATCGATTCCAAGCTTCTGTAAATCGACACAAAGCTTCCCTTAAATCGATTTCTACCTCCCGTAAATCGACATCTAGCTCCCGTAAATCGACTCTTATCTTCTGTAAACTGACTTCAAGCTCCCCCTAAATCGAAGCACAGATTTTCGTGAATGGACACATATTGATAATGTAAGCCACAAGTAGATTTACGAAAAGTCGCGGGGGAATTCAGGAGGACAATGAATCGTTTTACGTGAGCTATATGGTGATTTACAGGAAGCTGTAAATTTACGGAATCTAAATGTAGATTTACGGGAACTTGTTGTCGATTCACTCAAATTAGATGAAAATTTACTGAAGCCCAGGACTACCTGTCTAGAACTGTCTGTATCTCGAAAATGAGCGGAGCTAACATGAAATAGAAACCTACAAAAATGAAGCCCTTGATAGCAGCTACATTTCAAGGAGATTCTCAAAATACAGTTTCTACTTTACCTTGTCTGTAGTTTGTACTGTCTAGACACCTCCACGCTAATTATAGTGCCTATAAACTTTCCTCCTTTTTAGCCACCGCTTCACTTACATAATAGAAAAGAGACCAATTATATAACTTCTCGTTTTTCCAACTGTAACGGAATCCATCATCATCATTACCTAGCAATTTGGCAATGGTTTTTATAGGGAAATTGTGAAAGCAAAGGAAAAAGTAAAAGCTTTGGAGAAAGAAGAATTGGGGAAAGTTTGGCCTATGCTTAAAATCATCCGACTTCGAACGTGTTCCACAAGGCCTGCTCCTGCTCCAATATCAATAGACTCGAAAGTTATATGAATGTGCAGATCAAAACCAGGGCTACATTTTTGCAGTTGGAAGTTTTTTGATAACTATTCACAATTTTGAGATACGTGCGGTCAAAGTTGGGCACTTGTGGCGTCTCCTCCACATTACCAAACTTTGGCCGGCTGTATCTCGAAAGCTTCTCGGCTACTTTCCGCTACAGTTGCGCAGCACTAACGCAGCAGTTATTCGTAGAGTTTACTCCTGCTGCGTCACAAGTGTTGCATGAATGCTGCACAGTTGTTGCATCAGTGCTGCCGGCGTGCTGCATGCGCTCATTACTTCTCGTTTCTAATCAGTATAGTTAATTTGTGAACAGAATAACAGAAATAACTATTAATATTTATTTTAAGGATATAAAATTAAAAACAATTAAAGCGAAAACAAAAAACTTAGAAACTTCATTGAAATTCTATGATGACCGACATTCGGTGAAGTTTCCAAGTTCCTACTATCTGTAGACGTCCGGTGCTCCAAGCTCATCGACTCTAGAACTGAAAAAGGATATTTCAAAGAAATTCGGTTGAGGAGCAACTCACATTTTTAGATCAACTCTTGCTAAAAACGCTTCAAAATCCCTAATTTTTTATCGAATATGAGAATTATCGCTCCCTCTGACTCGTCTTTGCCATCCAAACACATTCTTCTTCTGAAAAATAATTTTTTTCAAAAAATAGACTAAAAATAAGTCGGAAAAATGATAAAACTTGTTAAATAGACAATAAATATCATTGGAAAAAAATGGAAAAATGCAGCCAAAGTCCAATTTGCATTGGAGCGAATATACAGTTGCTGCGCGACTGTTGCACGGCCGGGATTTTACTACTCGTGGCCTAGAAAAATCAGTGACTTCGGCCACCGTGACCTTAAGCATGGCAAACTTTCGGAGCAAAAAATCGGTGTTTTTGATTATTGTTTCGGAATTTTTTTAATGCTGAGTTGTTGAAAATCGATGAAACATCACAGAAAACCGGAAAGTTTTGAATATAATTACAGATTGCACCGTATGTAGCCAAAAACACAAATTGTGTAAAAGTTGCTCAATTTCAGGCTCAGAATAGCTGTTGGAAAAGCGAGAGTAACTCAGAAACGTCGCCAGTCACGTCCGATTCGTAAAAATATGCTAAAAATCTCGGATTTGATTTCTCACGTTTCGAGAAAACGGAAAATCCTTGAAAAACTCGAAAAAACACACTTCAAACTTAAATTTCTCGAAGATGCTCTCCTCAAAATTTTTTTAAATTTGCCAGAACGTGCACAGCGGTGTTCTCTACAATATTTTATGGTCAAAAATGGGGGTTCATGAACTCAATTTCGAGATATAAGACAAAAACATGCAAAAAATGGGCCAAAAACAGCTAAAAATGACTTTTCTCGAAGATGCTCTCCTCGAATTTTGAAAAAATTTGCCAAAAGTTCCGCCTTTGCATTCTTCACGTTTTGACATGTTCAAAAGTAGGGGTTCATGACTTCGTTTTCGAGAAAAATTGAAAAATGTCAAAAATCGGCTCCAAATCCTTCATAATTTCGTCGTTTTGTGACTAAAAAAATTCGGAGCAGGATAGAAAGATAAACCAGACGCAATTTGACGTTTTCTGTAAAAAATATAATATTCGCTAATGTTATTTTTCAAAGAAAATGAACGATTTTAAAACTTAGAGGAGTTTTTGCCCAGAATGTGAATTGAGTTGGTCAGACATCGAAATTTCGCATTTCCTCACGTCGATAAAGCCTTCTTCTATCTTCTGGTACATTTTTTCGTTTTTTTTAAATACATTTAGTATTTTTCTGCGTCAAATTTCCGAAAAACTCGCCAAAAAATCTGAATTTTTCATGCGATTACGGTACGCAGTCTGCACACACCGTGACGCAATCTTTGCAGACAAATTTCGCTGCTTACTGCGTAACTCGTCGCACTATTTTCTAGGCCACGAGTAGTAAAATCCCGGCCGTGGTTGTGAGATTGCTGCACAACTGGTGCATGCCCCAAAAACAAGGGAACCATCAGTCGCAATACCGTGAATGCTGCATAACTGTTGCATATGCTCTGATTTGTCGTTATTGCGGTGGAACTGTAGCGATTGTGTCGCGTAACTGTTGCAAAAGCTGTGAATGCTGCGTAACTGTTGTGGGAAGTAGCCGAGTTAAGTTAATATCAAAAAACATCCAACTGCAAAAATGTAGCCAAATTTGTGATGAGGCCATACTTTGACTAGTCGCCGTGGTCTTCTCTAAAGTTCAAACTTTTCCAAAATAAATGCATTGTGTACATCAAAGTCAGGGCTACATTTTTGTAGTTGGAAGTTTTTTGATAGCTCTGCCCACTTTTGAGATACAGGCGGTTAAAGTTAGGTGCCTGCCAGCTGGTGGCGAGGAAGAAGGAGAGACGCAGAGAAATGGGCGCTCTCGCTTCTCTGCGTCTCCTTTCTCTCCGCACAACTTTGACCGCCTGTATCTCGAAAGCTTAAGTTGATATCAAAAAACTTCCAACTGCAAAAATGTAGCCCAATTTGTGATCTACACGCACATATAAAAGTTTTGCAATTTTCATCACAGCGGGGTTTGTGGCAGCCCTTTAGATCCATGCACCGTTTCTCGAAAGCGTGAATAACTACAAAAAACTTCCCACTGTAAAATTGGAAAAAAGTTATTTAGATCAAAATTATCTATGGATTTTTACTAATTTATTGATTTCTCCCACAGTTTTCGCTTCGAGACCTTTCATACTCCATCTGGTCCCGACTCGATACACACACAGGACGACATTCAAAACAAAATTGATTTTCAAAACATGCTCCCACTTCTAAAGCTTCCTATTCTGATGTTAAACAGAGTTCTTGCACATTTGAACGTTTTCGAGTTGTAAGTCAGTTTTATGTAGGATTTTTCATATTTTGTAATAATTTCAGAGTGTCTCTGTGGCCATCTCTTCTGTCTCCCGAGGGGGGACGGAAGGCCGCCGGTAAGAGCCGAGTGAGATGTACATGTTCTCGCAATTATTCCTTCTTTTTAGGTGGTTCAGAGGTATTAGAAGGTGCCCATTTGTAAGGAATAACACGTGTTTATAGATAACAGGTTTATTAGGATAAAAAGCATGTCCAACGAGGGACTGCATTAAAAACCTATACCGGTTATCTCCTTTACAGAAAATAGAGTTAAAGGGGAAAAGGTTCGTAGAGGACTAGAAGAATACCCGAGGTGATTCTCCTAAAAGGAGAAGAACCGAGGGATTCGCCGAGTGCTCGACTACAACTTCTCCAACAAATCTACAATAAAATGGGGAAAAACTCAACAACAGAATCTAACAAAAAGGGAAAGTTAGAAGACTGAATGAATTATGATTTAGGCCAAAGGTCGATGACGGTCGGCTACGGTTGCACTCGTTTCCTGTGTGTCGGCGCGGCGAGACCCATGAAGTTGTAAAGAGAGTGCGCCTTTGATTGTGGAGACGCAGACAACGATTAAGGCGGTGATTTGAATTGAAAGGGAATTACTTCCGTTTCCAATGAAGTTAAAGAAGGGGAAAAAGGGAGAAAATAACAGAAAGTAAAATATGAAATAAATGTAAACTAAATTAGAATAATTTAGTGAACAATTATTACATTTTAGTTTGGAGTGGGACAGGACCCTGATTCGGGGACCAGGAGACTGTCAACACTCCGGGGGGTCTGAGGCCCGGCTGCTTGCGTTATGATCACATAACATGCAAGCTTGGCTTTCGGTTTGCGAGGGTTGTAAGGCCGGACACGGTGACTGGGTAAACGAGCTTTCGCTTGATCGACGCCGTCAGGACGAGAAGACATCATAGGATAACTGACACCTGGACTCTGATTAACAGTGTCTTGGGGTACAATTTCACCATGAGAGATCGCGGACCCTGATGACTTCGCCCTGTCATCCATATTCTTGAATTTTCGTTGTCGAGGGGCTCTAGGATTAGAATAGGACTTGACAGAATCGTTAACAGATGTGTTGCGAATAACATCCAAGTTAGGAACTCTCCGTTTAGCGCTTTCTCCAGATGCGCCTGAACGACTAGCATCTGAATCCGGTGCTGGAGGAACTCTCCTAGCTTTGGATGAGCCTGATCGACTAGCAGCCAACGTCGGGACTTTTCTCGTATAACCTTCTTCTGATGTGCCTGAACGACAAACATCAGAAACCGGCCTTGGAGATACTCTCCTTCTTTTGGATGTGCCAGAACGACCAACATCTACGTCCGAAACTGTATCAACTGGAGTAGCCGAGAAATACTCGGGTCCAGATGACTTTAGTCCAATCCTCTTCCTGGGTGCGCCTGAACGACTAGCATCCAAGTCCGTTGCTGGTTTGACTGGCTGAGCACTACCGGATCGAGGTTTACCATCAAAGGCTAAAGAATTAGCTATTCGAGGGATACCATTATCGGGGAAGTACTCGGAACCAGATGACTTTAGTCCAATCCTTCCTTTGGATGCGCCAGACCGACCAGTATCCAATTCCGGCGACTCTCGTGCATCTCCCTCCCCAGATGTGCCTGAACGACAAACATCTGAAGACGGAACTGCAGCTGAGCTGCCAAATTTGGAGGTGCCTGAACGACTAACATCCAAGTCCGGATCTTTAACAGATGGGGGAATCGCTCCTGGACCCATACTATCCCCTAGTGGCTGAGATTCAGAAACTAGTGGAAACAATGGATCGATGAGAGGCTCGGTCCCATTAGACTTTAGTCCAATTCCTTCTGTAGGAGTGCCAGAACAACCAACCCCTACATCCGGAATCTTTGAACCTGCTTTATCCAACACTTCGCTGACTCCTTGAACTGGAACTTTCTGCGATTTCTGTCCTATTACTCCGATCTTTGATTTGTTTTGGCTTTTGGATTGGATCGAGAACGTAGCAATGCAAGGGGGATCCGGAGGTACCCGAGAATCAACGGATTGCTCAACCAGCTCGAGAGCTGGATTGTCTTCCGAGGGGAAGACTTCGAGAGGAATCGGATGATACACTGGCCGCTCATAGATCTTACTTTTGCATCTAACAGTCGCTACATGGATTTCTCCCGAGGGACTGTATTTTAACGTCTCAATCACTCCTAGAGGCGTTGTTGCTGGCAAGGCAACAGTTGGACTGCAGACCGCGGACGGCCCGGAGTCAACCTCTAGAGAATTATTGCGAGCCCCCGAAGGGGCCACGAAAAAATTCTGACTCCTCCGCCTGGTTTGAAATCTGCGGATCCTTCCCTCCTTTGCCAGGAGCGAAATTTCCACTAGACTTCGTAGGTTTACTCGAGATCAGGGATGTAGCCATTACTGACTCTTCCGGTATCTCTTTCAACCTCTGAGAGACATTAGCAGCTCGGAATCGATCAACGAAGGCATGATCGCTCAGAAAACGGTCATATTTTTCGATGATGTCTTCCACCGAGGGCTGCGAACCGTTGTCAAACAACGGTGTGATGATACGAATCATCTCCGCTGGTAACTTTTCCAAGAATTTGCGTACAAACGAGGTGGAATTTACATCCTCCTCAAGATATCGGAGCGTCCATACGAGCATTCTGCTCTCCTGAAGCTGCCGAGCTGCACGCTTGTAGTCAGTCTCGTGGAAACTAAGCTGACTGAACCGCTTTAGGGCTTCTGTGACTTCCGAATTATCTTTTTCGAAAGTGTGTCGAAGATCTTTCAAGATAACATTGACCGACTTACGAGGACAACTCAGTTCGCAGTAGAAGCCTTTCGCGTCTCCGACAAGCTTCTTTTCCAAGAGAACCAACCGCATCATATCGGAAAGTCGCGGGTTGTTCATTCCAAGTGATTCGAAAGACGTCATGAACTTCTTGTATGTATCTGAGCGGGTCGCCGGAAAACTTCGGAAGAAGGGCATCCAGGTCGTGATAAGACAACCATTCACCGTTCGTCTTCGTTTGCTTGCTTTCTTCTGCCGCACGACACTCATCGTCAGCTTCCTCATCAGAGGAGTCTGCCTTACGAGCACGAGGGGCAGGAGTCCGATCAGATCCAATGTGTTCCTTCCCCTCGCTGTCAGACAGGGACGGGAAGTTCGACTGAATTCTTTCACGAGGTGTGGATGCTACCATCGGCAATTCCGGGGTCATGAAACGTCCACCGCTTTCTGGAAGTCTCTCAACGAGACGCCCAGCAAGATATGGTGATGATCCGAAATTCCGAAGAGGACACTTATGTGACTCATGCTTTTTCGACATGCAATGAACGCAAAAATCGTTCCTTGCCAAATAGACCGGTAGCTTCGGGCTATTACAGTCGAAAAGCTCATGTCCTTCCTTACAGACCGGGCACGTCATCGGCTGTCCATGGGACGCCGCTTCAGTGAGCGCTCCGAACGAAGAATGACTAGAGGCTTCGTGGTTCTCGACACTTGAACGAGTGTGCGAGGTGGCCACAGGAGGAACTTGCGTTCCACCGGAGTTGTTGAATCCGACAGTCGAGGGGTGTTGAATACGATCGTGATCCTTGATGTCGTCATCGGTTGGTTGGAGAATTTCCGCATTCGAGTGATCTTCTTCGAATGGTTCTTCCTCCTCCACGGGTGAATTTGCCACATCCTCCGAGATATCCGCGGTTTCCGTGGGAGATATCTCTTCAGCGAGGTAATCCTGCTTCTCGAGGGCTTCTTGCAGGGCCGAGATGGCATTCTTGATGATCGGCAAGTTGTCGGTCCGTGGTTTCTGGTCGAGATGAGCCTTAGCCACTACGCGTAGACGTTGACGTTCCTTGTCGGACAAAATCTCCTTGGAATTCTTGACGAATTCAAAGAAATGAGTGTCCGTTTCGATCATTCCTGCTATGACAATCAACTTCTTTCGCAAGTTATCGATCGTCTTGAGTCCGAGAGCATCATAGACGCCCGAGGTGTCGTCCATGAATTGGAGTGCTTGCTCCGCGGTTTTGAGGCCGGTGGTGCTTGCACGGGTGATTGCGGTCTTGACGTTGCGTTGAGTCGTCTTGAAGTTTTCCGAGGGCTGGCGCACGTTGTTTGCGGAGCCATCTCCAGAAGACGTCGGCAGTCCGTTCCGCGAGGGTTGTAGTCCGGTACCAGACATGTTGTTGTTGTTCACAAAAAGAAGAGGGGGTGGAGTCGAAGCTGAAATTAAAAAAGATATTCTTAAAGAGAATTGAGACCGGACAGCGGGGTTATAGAAAGATTAAAAAAGAGAAACAAAACGCTAAGTAATCCGCTCCTGTTCGGGCGAGTCCTGACGTCCATCCACGAATTGTGCACATCCGAAGCTGAAAACCAGGCTACACAACAAAACTCCGATTGTAGCTTCAGCTGTGCTCAGTAGGCAGATGAGTCAGATGAGCTCCGAGACGTTGCCTTGGTAGGACGAATACCAAGTTATAATTACGTCTAACTCTAACTTAGTTCATCCTAAATGGATGTTATACAACGTTTATCTCGTCATAGCTCATCAACTCATCGACCATCACTCCGGAAGAAGAAGAAATTTTCGCCGTCCAGAGAGTCGACACAGTCTGAATACTAGAATCCTAGAATTGAAGTGGCTGGGGTGTGTTGTCGCTGTACCGTCAGCTAGACACGTTCAGAGCCTCGCAACTCTGAGATACGAGAGGGGTCCAATTCAGTGAAGAGAACTGAATCGGGGGTGTGGGGTATCGGTTACCAAACGAAGCTCCACTATTCAAATCGGGATAGGCTACAGACGTCCAAATGATGCACAGCAATCTACACAGGCCCGCGGTGGTCCTGGTAGAGTATGGATCATCTTTTCAACTGAGCACGCAGCAAGATTGCTGTATCTCGAGGGCGTGTTCCTCGCAGCCTGGTGGCTCCTCACCTAACAACTCGAGGGTCTTCCAACAAAACACTACGAATTTACCTGAAGTAGTCCGTCAGATTAAACTGGATCTGCTAATAGGCACTTCGAAACCCTTCGGTGGGGCACTACTATTCGGTAGGGGGTAATTTGGATAGCTCTTATTCTCCATTACCCGGTCAAGGTCATAGTAGTTTCTAGACAGGGAAACTAGGTGTTGTCCGAGGCGTATCGGTTTATTCAACTCCCTCTCTAGCGGGTTGCAGTCTATTACCGGTTATATATGATCACTGATGCATCAAAGACACGCGGGTAACAGGATCTCAAACACGGTAAATTGCACGATCCCCTAGAGACGTGGCGAATATGTCCACCTTGACCAGACAGTAAACTGCCCGTTTATCAATCTCTCACGACTACACGGCTTCACCGCGAGGACTGAACTAGAGACATGGGATGAAATTGGACGTGTTTCTAAACTTGTACCAAAGTTTAGAATCGGATATGTGAAACGATAGAGGGACTCGACCCACTCATCAACTGGCGGAACATCGCGAAGTCCGATGCGGATTTACTGTTTACGGAGCTCACCATCTGGCTAAGATGCCGCTTTCTTCCGTAAACAACCACTCTTCCCAGTGAACCTTTGAATCTGAAGCATCCGATGCCCCAAATTCTCGGATTCTTACCACATCTGTGAACATTGCCGATTTTAACACGCTACAAAGCAGTACGATCTCGCCACCAGGCGGCTCAAACGATCGTATCGAGCCTGCTTTCTACTCATCGCATAGAGTTGATTTCATCACATTTTACCCCCTTCAAGAGCCTCGCGCTCATAGAAGGGCTTGGTTCCTTTACGTGCAGACTTGTAATCTAAAGAGGTTTAACGAATAAGCGTTTAATCGGGCCTTTCTAATTTAAGAATGGTTGCTATCTGTATGTTGCGCATTTGCACCAAATATCGTCTGCTGACGAGGGATTCGATGTAGATCAAATGCACTAAATGATGCAAACCTGCTCCAAAATTCCGATACATTATGCACCAAATCCGGCGCATTGTGCACCGAATCTAGTCCATTGTGTACCAAACCCCTCACGGAATATGGATTACCAGAATTTTCACTCCGAGATTATCGTGCTGAGTACGCAGCGAGACCGTTTCAATCTCGCTGATCACTGATCACGACGTCTACAGGAGCGCCCATTAGAAACCGAACTCTAGCTGCATGAGACCGAACTTTAGCTGCAAAACTCAGCTCATGCACCAAGCTTTCAATCTGAAAGTGGGTAGCGAGGTATGGCATACAGATTAGCACCGAAAAACGTTTCGTCTAACCAAAATGAGACGAAGATTGAGAGGAGTAGGGTGGGTTGGTGTCGACAAGCACGAACTGAACACTACTGCTACAAAAACGCCGAGCTCACTTTAGCCACGTAGCCACGTGGACAAGTTTATTAGCACACGTAAGAGATGACGTTCTTTCGAGACGTCTGACGTTCTTTCGAGACGTCACGAGGGTTTACACGCACTAATAATTTACGTATAATCTCGTTGTGTCGTACTAGACCTAAAGTGTGTAGCTCTCGGTGGCGTTTCTGCCGGTGAGAACATCTTCAGGGGGATACGACCACGCATGGACGGGTCATTCATCGATGAACTTGCGTCGAGGCATGTATCAAAAGGAAAACTCCTTTTGGAGACTGGTCCTTGCTTTTCGTGACACGCTGCAGTTCGATCAAGCAGCATTAGAAAGAACTGAGGTTTCATCTGTAGGTAACTACGAGATGATATCACTTGTCAAGGAGGTGACCGGCACCTTTGCCATCGTCATGCTATAAGATCCACACCATTAAAGTAATCGAGATACTTCGCTAGCGCTTCTCCTAAATCAATCGGACCGCCGAACATGAACGATTAACTTCCGTCTTACGAGCACAAAGAAAATACGTTGATGAACGAAATTGAGATCGAAATCTCGGTACAAGAGGCATCCCATTTCAGTCGCTTGACTCAAATGAAATCGTCAATAAGACGTATAGGTATAAACGAGGTGACGTAGTCAAAGGGGGTCTTCTCGAGCCGCCCGTCAACCGACATCACTTGTGATTCAATTAATCTTGCTAAATGACTGCATTCACGAGATGATTTATCTCGAACTGTCCGCTTTGGACAGTTCTTATCTCTCGCTCCAATTCTACCAATATATTGGTAAATCGGATTATAGACAGTTTGCACAAAAAGTCGTACGCGAACTGATTCTTGTATACCCCCGAAGGGCGTATGCAGCCTCAGTTCTTAGAACCGAATTCCTGGGAGTATCTCAGACAGCTCGGCGAAGTGAGTCATTCGATTCTCAATCTCCAAGGAGGGAGCAACGAAAGATTAACAACATCGAGGTGTCGGAGGCTTGTCCAGTAACTCATGTGGCCTAGACGAAACAATTTGTGCGAAGTGTCAGAGAATTTATTCCCTAGCACGACTAAATCGACCTTGAAGACTATATATTTGACGTACCAAGTGCGCAGCGAATGCGGACTAGCTATATCAAATAATGATCACTCGAAAGCGATGCGAGAACTTCACGGTACCAAAACACAAATTATTTCCTATATCCTCATCCTTCTCTTAGCGTTAGCATCATAGATCCGGATAATTTTAGCTTTATCCCGAGGGAATGGACCGGTTTTTAAGATCCTCGCGATCACCGACCCGGATAACCCTGAATCTCGGCTTAATCCCAGGAGCCACCTGAGAGTCATCGCTCCGATTACAGGTGTAGGGTTTCTCCGATCGAGCACTTTTACTCTCAATCAGAAGGGGAGAATTATAACGATTTAGCTCAAATATAGGGAAATAACCCTGTGTATAGAATACACTTGATGACAAGGTCACCAACTATCTGAGCCCCGAATGCCAAGTGAACGTTTTTACTGGCTCGATACAAGAAAAAATTCAAGTATCCGGAGAGAAGTGGGGATGGGTCTTTAGGACACACAGGGGGTGGCATACCATGGGGCTTTTAACACAACCACCGGGATGACGTCACCAAAACCACTTTACGGTGCAATAATTGAATTTTTCATATTATTTTCTTTGTTGTTGTTGTATTTTTACTTAATGTTAGCGAAACTTATTCAATTATTATTCTTTAAACTTTATTTTCAACTTTAAATTAATTTATTTTTTAAACTTATTCAATTATTTATATTACTAATTTATTTTATCGATTTATTATTTTATTTTCCGACAATTAATTTGTTTGCTGTTTTAATGAATTGTATTTGTTTTAATTTGTTTCATTGTTATTTTTAATTTGGAATTATTTCAAATAACCAGATATGTAAATTGTAGTTTTGTCTATTCTTCATGTGTCTGTGCTATATGAATTCACGTGAAACACTTTTCAATAGAGGCTTTGTTTTGTAAACAGTTTAATTTTAACCGATATTGTGATTAACGGATGATACAAATTTTATTTGGTTTTGCTTGACATAACTATTTATATAACAATACGAGTAATGTAGAAATTCAAAAAGGTACAAACGAAGCATTATTTATCAGTAGATACCAGAAAGAACAGCTTTTTAGATTTAATATACCATTTCTCCTTGTTTTCAAGACATTTTGCGCATAATAGAAACGACAAAAGGGGCGGAGCTTGTGAAAACTAGTAGATACCAGAAAAAAGTAACGTATTAGGCTCAAAAAGACATTCTCCCTCATTTTCAAGACATTTTACGCATAATAGAAACGACAAAAGGGGCGGAGCTTGTGAAAACTATAAATAACACAAGTATTGAGAAGTGGACATCATTCTACGTTTCTATTTCACCCAAACACCATTGATTTTCACCTATTTGCTCTACCAAATCTCAAAACTGATTGCAATGAGCACATCTGGAGAAAACAACGAATCATCTTCCGGAAATCAAGCAACAACATTGATTGAGTGGATGAAACAACATTCTGTGGGAATTCTGCCTGAAGAGGTAAATACTATTTTCTAATTGAATACTTTCATTCTTTGTTTTTAGGAGCTAAAAAAAGAACCAGTCAACGTTCTAAGAAAAACTGTCGATGAAGCTCAGGGATCATTTCGTGGAACTGTCACAACCATCACATTATTCACCGAATTGTCGATGATCATCACAGCTCATCCATGTGGAGCTGAAGCGTTTGGAGAGTGCGTACACGATCTTATTATAATACACAATCCATTCACTGGTCCGAAAGTGTATCTCTCTGTTTCCATTGAATCGCCTGAAAGAAGACTACCCCTTGGTACATGTTTCGGAATCCTCGAGACAATCACAGGTGAAACCATTGCAAATTGCTTGGAAAATAGCGGACAAAATCTTGAACTGAACACTCCAAATGTTACTATCAAATTGGCATATCTTAATTCTCCTTAAACTGTTGTATTCACGATTCTCCTATAAAATAAATATTTTTAAACCAGTATGCAACACGACACACTAAAAGGAATACTTTTCCTGGTGTTACAATGCCACCATGAATGTTATAACAACATTAGCCGTGTTCCCACAGAAGATTATTGTTGAAAATAATACAATAAAAACAAAACACACACACACACACTTAAAAAATAATAACTTTCTATATGATCAAAAACAACTCACACCTACAGTCGGACAATCTTTCAATAATTTCAATGTAACCAGGTTTTTGAAGAAAGAAATCTTCGTTCATTCGATTTTAATTGTATTCTATGAACAAAAACTTTGTTTGTAGTATGTTCTTTTGCCAGACGCACTTTTTCTGGAACAAACTGACAACTCCAACAAATTATGAGTGACATAACTGAATCTACCTATATATATATATTGAACATGTGTTGAAACAATTTTAACAAGTGTTTTCCATTTCCAACAACAAACTGGTGGTTGAATAGAAATGTACGCCACGTGTAAAGCACAAACGCACTACATATTCCGTAAGCAGTTTTCGCTTTTTGGTTAGTAGTGTTGTCTCCCAAAAAGCAGACCAGCGTTCGAACCTCCTTTGTAATGGATTCTTTCATATATATATATATATTTTTTTTTTTTTTTTTGTTTTGTTTTTATACACCACCTACACTCAAATTTTTGAATGAACGCGTGAAAAAAAAGACTAGGCAAAAAGTGTGTTAAATGTGGAAACGAAATAGTTTTGAACATTTGAACAGAAAAGACGGTGATTGGTATGTAATCTTATATTTTCTGTATGTTTACAAGCCATGCAACATTTTTGAAATAAATGCATGAAAATTGACTAAGGTTGCTAGACACCGAACGATACCGAAAAGAACCTGAGGAGACTATTTTTATTACAATTACGCAGAACACATAAAAAAGCACAGGAGAATAGAGACATGCAGTGTTAATGTATTGATGACTCATTGTCATTTCTAGTAAATAATGGAAAAAATGAGAATTTACGGTGCGACATGCATGTAACCGTGGAAGTGACCTTATTCTCCATTTTAACCAATATTCGTGATTTTTCCGACACTAAAAACACTATATAAAGCCCAGCTAAACGCGAATACCTCATTCATACCTGCTTTTTCCCCTTGTATAAGGAACATTTATTTTTCTTCTTAAATAGTTTCTGATATTTCTGTGATGCTCTCCAAACTTTCACTACCAAATACGACACCAAGAGTTGGAGAACAGGTAAGTTATCTTTTCACAGTTAATTTAAGGTAATGAGCTATACTTTAGGAACAAATAGGAGGTGCTAGTGTTCGTGTGGTACAAAAAACCAATGAAAAGGCCGGAGGACGCTACATTGGAATGGTCGAGACAGTAACACTT
The DNA here is from genome assembly GCF_010183535.1 of Caenorhabditis remanei. Classification (NCBI taxonomy): domain Eukaryota; kingdom Metazoa; phylum Nematoda; class Chromadorea; order Rhabditida; family Rhabditidae; genus Caenorhabditis; species Caenorhabditis remanei. Next base: position 21,559,234 of record NC_071332.1, on the reverse strand, counting down.
GATCTACAATTGTCGAAATCTCTGACAGCTGATCCACAATGTGCAGAAATATTTGCTGATACTCTAGTACAGCTAGTTAAAAAACATGACCCATTCAAAACACCTCAAACAAGAGCTGGTTTGGTTTTTGATTCCGATGAAATTTTCGACGCTGTAGGATTGACTTTTCGTGAAATTAAGAAAGTCAGGGCAAGTGAAATTGTTGAGAGCATGTCACGAATGTCTCAGTCGAGCAGATCTCCACTCGAACTAGATGTCCCGAACATTTCTGTGCGAATTACCTACCTGAACCCTCCAGCAGGTAGTGGAAAACGAAAGTTTGACACAGGTAGTATCATGGATCTCACTACTTTCGAGAAACGCCCAAAACTCGACGAAAGTTTGGACAATGTGGAATCAGAGAAAACAAAACGTTCGAACATGATGCCAAACGAAGGTAACTCATAATCAATTAGTTTATAATATTTGGATTATTTCAGTTTTGGAGGATTGTCTGTTCCATGCACTCCACCAAGCACTCATGTATAACCGGTGGAAACAGAGTAAGTCTTTGGAAGATTACAACAAATACCGGAGTTCGATAAGAAAAACTTACAAAAAACCAGGATTATGCTGCGATGTCTATGAGGCTGTGAAAGCCATGAAAGAGGTAAGTGTTAATTAGTAAAGCACACTAATCAACTGCTTTATTTTCAGGAGGCAGAAATGACAAAATCCAACAATTTCGACTTAATAGATGTTGATCACTTGCAAAAAACAGTTTTTACTGGAAAGTACCAGATAATTGTATTTTGTCAAAACTCAACAACACCTTACTATAGAGGTCCATACGTTGGAGAGAAAAAAAGTCTCGTGCTTTACCTCAGCAACGGTCATTATAACGGTGTGAGAAGTATATGTGCCTTACTAAAAACCAGTTACTATTGTTTTCTGTGCAATAGTAGGACAGAAAACGCCATCACCCACTACAGCTGTCCTCTTCTCCATCGTCTGTGTGGTAAAAAGAATTGCCCAGCTGTGAAGGAAGGAGAACAAAAGAAATGCGAAAAATGCACTGTTGTGTTTCGATCAATCCAGTGCTACGAAAACCACATAGCTAAAGGTAAAACACATGTTTTGTAGATAATCACTAATACTTATTTTCAGGACCGAATGGAGGTAAAAGTCGATGCGACTACACATCTGTTTGTAAGAAGTGTGATGGTATTTACTATACAAACAAAAGAAAGAACGATCATCAATGTGGAGCAAAGTGGTGTTCCAGATGTAATTGCAAAAGAACGAACCCACATAAATGTAATATGCCAAAAGCGGTGAAGAATGAAAAGAAGTTGACAAGAAAACGAGTCTATTTTGATATTGAGGTAAGACTAAGCAACAAACTTAATGTTCATTGTGTTTATTTTCAGAGTAGAGCCGATGAATCAACAGGACAACAACATCCCGTTTTGTTCGTGGCTCTTCGTTGCTGTCCAAAGTGTTCATCTAACATACCAAAATGTCTACAGAGTTTGAAAAATGAAACATGTCAACATTGTGCACCAGATGGACGTCTAAAAATAATTGAATGCATCACATTAGAGAACCGTCATGTGAATGTTGGATCTCAGATGACAAAATGGTTATTCGCGGATCAACACAGAGGAAGAGTTGTTGTGGCACACAACGCTTCAGGGTAATTTGACTATTTTTAGCATTAAAACTTTTTGTACACATTTCAGGTACGACGCACAGTTCATTTTGGAAAACATGATTGCAAGCAACACTGCAAAACCAAAAATCATTTTGGAAGGAACAAAACTTGTATTTCTCGAGTATAACGGAGTTCGACTTTTGGACTCCATGAAATTTTTGACAATGAGTCTAGCCTCATTGGGTAAATCATTTGAAGTTGATTCAGTCAAAGGGTAACCACAAAAATGTATATAAGGTATAAATTTGTTACTTTTCAGAGATTTTCCGGTTCTCTTCATCAAACCAGAACATTACAACTATAACGGCAGTATTCCAGACGACAAGTGGTACAATCTGGAAAACAAATCTTCTTCTGTAAAGAAACAGATTTTGAACTTCCTTGAAAATGAGAGAAATTCAAACAAAACATTCAATTTTGTTGATGAGATCATGAGGTATTGCTACAACGACGTGTATATACTAGCAAAAGCTATGGATATTTTTGAGAAAGAGTTCGAGACTATGACAGATGTATGTCTTTTGGAGGTAAATTTCTATTCAATATAGCATATAATACTTTCTTTTTTTTTTTTTCAGGAATCCACGACAGCCGCGTCAGCTGCTGCGTTAGTATTCCGCCGAAACCATCTCGACCCAGAAAAACCGATTGTTTTAGATGTAAAACCGTCGGTTTCCATCAAATGTTCCGTAATAAGTCAAAAATATTTGGCATGGTTCAGCAAAAAAGAAAATGTTTCACTGAACATGTCAACAACGTATGGAGAAGAAAAGGTAAATTATTTATCTTTTAGTTTCAAAGTTAATTCATTTTGTTCAGATCGGAAAGTATCGTGTAGATGGTTTTGTTTCACCATGTGAAAAGTATCCTGATGGATTGGTGATTGAGTTCTTTGTGAGTAATTTCATACAAGTTACAAAAATAATAATAATTTTTACAGGGCTGCTATTGGCATGCACATAGTTGCAGTTATTCTCAAGAATCCGTGATCGGTGACTTGAGTGCCAAAGAGATTTGGGCACGTGATGACGAACGGTTAAAGTATTTGAGACGGAAACATCCAGTCAAAGTTGTATGGGAATGTGAAGTGAATCAGGAACTTTGTGAAAACCAAGAAATGCACGACTTCTTTGAAAACTATGAACCGGTGGTGAGTTATATGTCGATTCAAAAAAAAAACTAATGTCATAATTTCAGGATATTCTACAAAGCGAAAAATCACTAGCCGGAGGGAGAACTGAAGTTTTCCGATTGTACATGAACAACGAAAAAAGAACCTTACGGTATTTGGATGTTGTCAGGTAGTTTCACTTTTAAAATTAATCTTATTGTAATATTTACAGTCTTTATCCCACCGTCATGAAGCATGAAGCGTATCCAATTGGTCCCCCAGAGAATATTTCACGAAGTACCATCAAAACACCAATGACTCTTCCGGAACACATCACATTCAGAGGTTTTATCAGCTGCAACGTATTACCCCCACGACATCTACGATTACCAGTACTACCCATAAAATATGGGGGTAAACTGTTGTTTGGACTTTGTAAACGTAAGTTCTATCAAAATGCCAGTTTCAAAACTAATTTTTCAGAATGTTGCAAGGAAAGTAACCAATCGGATTGCAAACACAACAACGAAGAACGTTCTTTCAATGGCACATTCACAACGGTGGAACTCCAAAAGGCTCTGAGCGTGGGTTATATCATAAACGATATTTATCACGTGAGTTTTAAAACCAGTTTCCATTATAATATGATAATTTTCAGAGTGTCAAATATGAACACTGGGTTCAGAACAATGAAAAGGGAGAAGGAGGCCTCTTTACATCATTTATCAACCAGATGATGGAAGAAAAAATTGTGAGTTTTAGTTTAGAAAAGCAAGTATTTGACTAATGTTTTAATTTTCAGTATAGCTCAGGTTGGCCTTCAAATGTCAAGACCGATGAAGAGAAAGATGCGTTTTGTAAAGCTTATTTAGAAAAGGAACACATCCATCTGAGTGACCGAAACCGTTTTAAAAAGAATCCAGGAAAAAGAGCAGTTGCCAAGTTGATGCTGAATTCATTGGTAAGCTTCAAATTCTACTATAATCATAATGTTAAATTTTTCAGTGGGGAAAGTTCGCACAAAACGTTGATCGAGAGTCCACGGAAATTGTCATAGACCCAATGGAATTTTGGAAACTTGTCTATGACACAAACGTAGTAATTTCGATTGTACGTTGTGTGAATGACGTTCTGGTTGTGAAATACAAGAAACAACAGGAAACACTCCAAAGTTTGAAGACAAGTGCCATGCAACTTGCATCCTTCACAACTTCGTACGCTCGTCTTCGACTTTACCGATTTATGGAAATGGTTGGAGGTGAAAACATTGTATATACTGGTAAGAAAACAAACAAAAAAAAAAACAATAGTATTAATTTTCTATTTTCAGACACCGACTCCATTATCTACGCTGTACCTGAAGACACAAAAGATCCACTAGAAATGGAAGTTGGGCCTTACCTCGGACAACTGACGAATGAGGTTGATGGCGAAATGACAGAGTTTGTCAGTTTGGGTCCCAAAACGTACTGTTACAAGGATATATCCAACGGTGAAGAGAAGATTGTCAGAAAAGCCAAAGGAATTACGATGAATTCACAAGTAGAGAAGTATGTGAACTTTGAAATGATGAGAGGCTTGGTTGATGAAGCAATCAAGAATACCGGAGAACGGACAGAACATCTTATACCTCAACATACGATGTATAGGGATAACAATCATCGTGTGTATAGCCGAAATATTGTGAAGAAGTTTAAGTACACGTTCAACAAAAGAAGGCTTCTTACTGATGGATCGACACTTCCTTTTGGATATTCTTGTACTTAAATTGTTTTGTTTGAAATAAACCATATAACGTAAATACTGAATCTTTTTTTTTAAACAATATTCCACTAGGTTGAAAAAAAAAAAATTCCGAATTTCATATTGTTTGATGTAGGAATAGGCGAAATGGTAAAAACAAACAAAAAACATTGCATCTTCGGAAAAGAGAAATGACTAACGGAAAAAGCCTACGTCTCGCACTCCCTCTACTAAAAGACCTTACTTGACTTTTTCGCCATTTCTACCTTTTTTCTTGAAAGCGTGTGTTAGCTTTTAAAAAATAATGTATATATTTGCTTTTTATTGAATTCTAATATTTCTTTTTAAATATTCGACTGTCTACTGAATGACAGTCTCTGTATATTTTGATTTTTATTGAATTCTAATATTTCTTTTTAATTATTCGACTGTCTACTGAATGACAGTCTCTGTATATTTTGATTTTTATTGAATTAAAAATCTCATCCAATCTCTTCCAACCCACGTCGACTACCTCGAGTTCTTCATCCATGCTCAGAAAAGCAATTTGATCAAAGATGATGGATTCTCCTATCTTCTGACAGTAAGCAACCATCATGTAAGTACATATAGATACCGTTAATACTGTATTACATAGGCATGACGTTATATTGTTACTCCCAAAGAAATTTCGTTTCTTTCAGAAGTTGTCGACTACCTTGAGTTCTTCATCGGGAAGTGATTCAGAAGTTGATGATGAATACCTTCAATAACAACCCGATCCGTACAGTGATTATGAGTTCGATTGTGACGATTATTTGAAGGTTGAAATTGACTAATTATTTCAGTTTTGAACATTTAATTTCAGAAAATGTCCCGAGAGTTACCAGAGTTAACTAATGATCTGATTGTCGGTGGGACGGATAATACGAGTCTTCAAGAACTTCAAGATTTAGGCGACCCGGTGGAGTTTCTAAAAGTAAGAACCGAAACTGAAACATTTTACAGCAGGTTAAAATCAATATTTTGCGAAGAAAAAATTTCAAAATATGGAGCCACTCTAGACGATGGATAGAATGATTGTGAAAATCGTGTAAAAAGCTGCTATAAAAATACCTGATTCAATCTAAAATAGATAGAAAAGGTGAAGATCCACATTTATAATTTTTACGTACAGCCTTGCTTTATATTTAGAAATATATAGAAATGAAGCAAATAACGAAATTTCAGGTTTTCTTGACGGCCTCAATGATGGGTCAACCACTAAAAGTGAAGGATGGTTTCGATCCGGAAGACTTGGACAAACGTTGTACCGAATTAATGGGAATCACTCTGACATGTGTCGCTAGTGCCTTGCTTGGTGCTGAATTGCAGAATATTCCGAATCGATCGAAGACTGAAAGGACTAAGAATGAACGACTGTAAGATTATTGAGATATGTCCGGCCGTTGTGACTCTGGGAGATGTCAATCAATTCTTGAGAAACTGGAGTTCGCTGAGCACTAACCACAACATGGAAATCTTGAGTCTCTTGTCTAATCTTGGTAAACAAAATAATTTTTCTATAAATTGAATGTGAAATTTCATTATTTCAGAAAGTCAATCAACGGACTGATTGGGTTCACCTATGGCGCACTCTACACTGAACTCTTTTCAAAATAAAATCTGAAACATATTCTAATTTAATTGTCATTATCATTATTGAAAATATCGACACGCTTAATTAATATACTGTAATTCTTTCTTTTCTTCAATTCTAAATAAACATATGTAATTTTGTTTATAAAATAAAAATGAATACACGACAGAAACAAATTATATTCAATAACGACACAAAAAAAAAATATTATAAACCTATATCATTTTTTTTTTTTTTCATAGTTTAGCCAAAATTCCCAAGTGAGTCATTCCTATCTCTCATTTTTCATTTCCATTGTTTCAACAGAACAGCGAGAGAAGTGTGGGGGTGAGTTTAGCACCATTTTTTCTTGTACCTCCCAGCACCCTCTCGCTCTCTCGGGGGGTAAGCCTCGGCCGGTCGGTGACTCATCTTCTCCCCTCTCCCCACACTTCTCTCGCTGTTCTGTTGAAACAATGGAAATGAAAAATGAGAGATAGGAATGACTCACTTGGGAATTTTGGCTAAACTATGAAAAAAAAAAAAAATGATATAGGTTTATAATATTTTTTTTTTGTGTCGTTATTGAATATAATTTGTTTCTGTCGTGTATTCATTTTTATTTTATAAACAAAATTACATATGTTTATTTAGAATTGAAGAAAAGAAAGAATTACAGTATATTAATTAAGCGTGTCGATATTTTCAATAATGATAATGACAATTAAATTAGAATATGTTTCAGATTTTATTTTGAAAAGAGTTCAGTGTAGAGTGCGCCATAGGTGAACCCAATCAGTCCGTTGATTGACTTTCTGAAATAATGAAATTTCACATTCAATTTATAGAAAAATTATTTTGTTTACCAAGATTAGACAAGAGACTCAAGATTTCCATGTTGTGGTTAGTGCTCAGCGAACTCCAGTTTCTCAAGAATTGATTGACATCTCCCAGAGTCACAACGGCCGGACATATCTCAATAATCTTACAGTCGTTCATTCTTAGTCCTTTCAGTCTTCGATCGATTCGGAATATTCTGCAATTCAGCACCAAGCAAGGCACTAGCGACACATGTCAGAGTGATTCCCATTAATTCGGTACAACGTTTGTCCAAGTCTTCCGGATCGAAACCATCCTTCACTTTTAGTGGTTGACCCATCATTGAGGCCGTCAAGAAAACCTGAAATTTCGTTATTTGCTTCATTTCTATATATTTCTAAATATAAAGCAAGGCTGTACGTAAAAATTATAAATGTGGATCTTCACCTTTTCTATCTATTTTAGATTGAATCAGGTATTTTTATAGCAGCTTTTTACACGATTTTCACAATCATTCTATCCATCGTCTAGAGTGGCTCCATATTTTGAAATTTTTTCTTCGCAAAATATTGATTTTAACCTGCTGTAAAATGTTTCAGTTTCGGTTCTTACTTTTAGAAACTCCACCGGGTCGCCTAAATCTTGAAGTTCTTGAAGACTCGTATTATCCGTCCCACCGACAATCAGATCATTAGTTAACTCTGGTAACTCTCGGGACATTTTCTGAAATTAAATGTTCAAAACTGAAATAATTAGTCAATTTCAACCTTCAAATAATCGTCACAATCGAACTCATAATCACTGTACGGATCGGGTTGTTATTGAAGGTATTCATCATCAACTTCTGAATCACTTCCCGATGAAGAACTCAAGGTAGTCGACAACTTCTGAAAGAAACGAAATTTCTTTGGGAGTAACAATATAACGTCATGCCTATGTAATACAGTATTAACGGTATCTATATGTACTTACATGATGGTTGCTTACTGTCAGAAGATAGGAGAATCCATCATCTTTGATCAAATTGCTTTTCTGAGCATGGATGAAGAACTCGAGGTAGTCGACGTGGGTTGGAAGAGATTGGATGAGATTTTTAATTCAATAAAAATCAAAATATACAGAGACTGTCATTCAGTAGACAGTCGAATAATTAAAAAGAAATATTAGAATTCAATAAAAATCAAAATATACAGAGACTGTCATTCAGTAGACAGTCGAATAATTAAAAAGAAATATTAGAATTCAATAAAAAGCAAATATATACATTATTTTTTAAAAGCTAACACACGCTTTCAAGAAAAAAGGTAGAAATGGCGAAAAAGTCAAGTAAGGTCTTTTAGTAGAGGGAGTGCGAGACGTAGGCTTTTTCCGTTAGTCATTTCTCTTTTCCGAAGATGCAATGTTTTTTGTTTGTTTTTACCATTTCGCCTATTCCTACATCAAACAATATGAAATTCGGAATTTTTTTTTTTTCAACCTAGTGGAATATTGTTTAAAAAAAAAGATTCAGTATTTACGTTATATGGTTTATTTCAAACAAAACAATTTAAGTACAAGAATATCCAAAAGGAAGTGTCGATCCATCAGTAAGAAGCCTTCTTTTGTTGAACGTGTACTTAAACTTCTTCACAATATTTCGGCTATACACACGATGATTGTTATCCCTATACATCGTATGTTGAGGTATAAGATGTTCTGTCCGTTCTCCGGTATTCTTGATTGCTTCATCAACCAAGCCTCTCATCATTTCAAAGTTCACATACTTCTCTACTTGTGAATTCATCGTAATTCCTTTGGCTTTTCTGACAATCTTCTCTTCACCGTTGGATATATCCTTGTAACAGTACGTTTTGGGACCCAAACTGACAAACTCTGTCATTTCGCCATCAACCTCATTCGTCAGTTGTCCGAGGTAAGGCCCAACTTCCATTTCTAGTGGATCTTTTGTGTCTTCAGGTACAGCGTAGATAATGGAGTCGGTGTCTGAAAATAGAAAATTAATACTATTGTTTTTTTTTTTGTTTGTTTTCTTACCAGTATATACAATGTTTTCACCTCCAACCATTTCCATAAATCGGTAAAGTCGAAGACGAGCGTACGAAGTTGTGAAGGATGCAAGTTGCATGGCACTTGTCTTCAAACTTTGGAGTGTTTCCTGTTGTTTCTTGTATTTCACAACCAGAACGTCATTCACACAACGTACAATCGAAATTACTACGTTTGTGTCATAGACAAGTTTCCAAAATTCCATTGGGTCTATGACAATTTCCGTGGACTCTCGATCAACGTTTTGTGCGAACTTTCCCCACTGAAAAATTTAACATTATGATTATAGTAGAATTTGAAGCTTACCAATGAATTCAGCATCAACTTGGCAACTGCTCTTTTTCCTGGATTCTTTTTAAAACGGTTTCGGTCACTCAGATGGATGTGTTCCTTTTCTAAATAAGCTTTACAAAACGCATCTTTCTCTTCATCGGTCTTGACATTTGAAGGCCAACCTGAGCTATACTGAAAATTAAAACATTAGTCAAATACTTGCTTTTCTAAACTAAAACTCACAATTTTTTCTTCCATCATCTGGTTGATAAATGATGTAAAGAGGCCTCCTTCTCCCTTTTCATTGTTCTGAACCCAGTGTTCATATTTGACACTCTGAAAATTATCATATTATAATGGAAACTGGTTTTAAAACTCACGTGATAAATATCGTTTATGATATAACCCACGCTCAGAGCCTTTTGGAGTTCCACCGTTGTGAATGTGCCATTGAAAGAACGTTCTTCGTTGTTGTGTTTGCAATCCGATTGGTTACTTTCCTTGCAACATTCTGAAAAATTAGTTTTGAAACTGGCATTTTGATAGAACTTACGTTTACAAAGTCCAAACAACAGTTTACCCCCATATTTTATGGGTAGTACTGGTAATCGTAGATGTCGTGGGGGTAATACGTTGCAGCTGATAAAACCTCTGAATGTGATGTGTTCCGGAAGAGTCATTGGTGTTTTGATGGTACTTCGTGAAATATTCTCTGGGGGACCAATTGGATACGCTTCATGCTTCATGACGGTGGGATAAAGACTGTAAATATTACAATAAGATTAATTTTAAAAGTGAAACTACCTGACAACATCCAAATACCGTAAGGTTCTTTTTTCGTTGTTCATGTACAATCGGAAAACTTCAGTTCTCCCTCCGGCTAGTGATTTTTCGCTTTGTAGAATATCCTGAAATTATGACATTAGTTTTTTTTTTGAATCGACATATAACTCACCACCGGTTCATAGTTTTCAAAGAAGTCGTGCATTTCTTGGTTTTCACAAAGTTCCTGATTCACTTCACATTCCCATACAACTTTGACTGGATGTTTCCGTCTCAAATACTTTAACCGTTCGTCATCACGTGCCCAAATCTCTTTGGCACTCAAGTCACCGATCACGGATTCTTGAGAATAACTGCAACTATGTGCATGCCAATAGCAGCCCTGTAAAAATTATTATTATTTTTGTAACTTGTATGAAATTACTCACAAAGAACTCAATCACCAATCCATCAGGATACTTTTCACATGGTGAAACAAAACCATCTACACGATACTTTCCGATCTGAACAAAATGAATTAACTTTGAAACTAAAAGATAAATAATTTACCTTTTCTTCTCCATACGTTGTTGACATGTTCAGTGAAACATTTTCTTTTTTGCTGAACCATGCCAAATATTTTTGACTTATTACGGAACATTTGATGGAAACCGACGGTTTTACATCTAAAACAATCGGTTTTTCTGGGTCGAGATGGTTTCGGCGGAATACTAACGCAGCAGCTGACGCGGCTGTCGTGGATTCCTGAAAAAAAAAAAAAGAAAGTATTATATGCTATATTGAATAGAAATTTACCTCCAAAAGACATACATCTGTCATAGTCTCGAACTCTTTCTCAAAAATATCCATAGCTTTTGCTAGTATATACACGTCGTTGTAGCAATACCTCATGATCTCATCAACAAAATTGAATGTTTTGTTTGAATTTCTCTCATTTTCAAGGAAGTTCAAAATCTGTTTCTTTACAGAAGAAGATTTGTTTTCCAGATTGTACCACTTGTCGTCTGGAATACTGCCGTTATAGTTGTAATGTTCTGGTTTGATGAAGAGAACCGGAAAATCTCTGAAAAGTAACAAATTTATACCTTATATACATTTTTGTGGTTACCCTTTGACTGAATCAACTTCAAATGATTTACCCAATGAGGCTAGACTCATTGTCAAAAATTTCATGGAGTCCAAAAGTCGAACTCCGTTATACTCGAGAAATACAAGTTTTGTTCCTTCCAAAATGATTTTTGGTTTTGCAGTGTTGCTTGCAATCATGTTTTCCAAAATGAACTGTGCGTCGTACCTGAAATGTGTACAAAAAGTTTTAATGCTAAAAATAGTCAAATTACCCTGAAGCGTTGTGTGCCACAACAACTCTTCCTCTGTGTTGATCCGCGAATAACCATTTTGTCATCTGAGATCCAACATTCACATGACGGTTCTCTAATGTGATGCATTCAATTATTTTTAGACGTCCATCTGGTGCACAATGTTGACATGTTTCATTTTTCAAACTCTGTAGACATTTTGGTATGTTAGATGAACACTTTGGACAGCAACGAAGAGCCACGAACAAAACGGGATGTTGTTGTCCTGTTGATTCATCGGCTCTACTCTGAAAATAAACACAATGAACATTAAGTTTGTTGCTTAGTCTTACCTCAATATCAAAATAGACTCGTTTTCTTGTCAACTTCTTTTCATTCTTCACCGCTTTTGGCATATTACATTTATGTGGGTTCGTTCTTTTGCAATTACATCTGGAACACCACTTTGCTCCACATTGATGATCGTTCTTTCTTTTGTTTGTATAGTAAATACCATCACACTTCTTACAAACAGATGTGTAGTCGCATCGACTTTTACCTCCATTCGGTCCTGAAAATAAGTATTAGTGATTATCTACAAAACATGTGTTTTACCTTTAGCTATGTGGTTTTCGTAGCACTGGATTGATCGAAACACAACAGTGCATTTTTCGCATTTCTTTTGTTCTCCTTCCTTCACAGCTGGGCAATTCTTTTTACCACACAGACGATGGAGAAGAGGACAGCTGTAGTGGGTGATGGCGTTTTCTGTCCTACTATTGCACAGAAAACAATAGTAACTGGTTTTTAGTAAGGCACATATACTTCTCACACCGTTATAATGACCGTTGCTGAGGTAAAGCACGAGACTTTTTTTCTCTCCAACGTATGGACCTCTATAGTAAGGTGTTGTTGAGTTTTGACAAAATACAATTATCTGGTACTTTCCAGTAAAAACTGTTTTTTGCAAGTGATCAACATCTATTAAGTCGAAATTGTTGGATTTTGTCATTTCTGCCTCCTGAAAATAAAGCAGTTGATTAGTGTGCTTTACTAATTAACACTTACCTCTTTCATGGCTTTCACAGCCTCATAGACATCGCAGCATAATCCTGGTTTTTTGTAAGTTTTTCTTATCGAACTCCGGTATTTGTTGTAATCTTCCAAAGACTTACTCTGTTTCCACCGGTTATACATGAGTGCTTGGTGGAGTGCATGGAACAGACAATCCTCCAAAACTGAAATAATCCAAATATTATAAACTAATTGATTATGAGTTACCTTCGTTTGGCATCATGTTCGAACGTTTTGTTTTCTCTGATTCCACATTGTCCAAACTTTCGTCGAGTTTTGGGCGTTTCTCGAAAGTAGTGAGATCCATGATACTACCTGTGTCAAACTTTCGTTTTCCACTACCTGCTGGAGGGTTCAGGTAGGTAATTCGCACAGAAATGTTCGGGACATCTAGTTCGAGTGGAGATCTGCTCGACTGAGACATTCGTGACATGCTCTCAACAATTTCACTTGCCCTGACTTTCTTAATTTCACGAAAAGTCAATCCTACAGCGTCGAAAATTTCATCGGAATCAAAAACCAAACCAGCTCTTGTTTGAGGTGTTTTGAATGGGTCATGTTTTTTAACTAGCTGTACTAGAGTATCAGCAAATATTTCTGCACATTGTGGATCAGCTGTCAGAGATTTCGACAATTGTAGATCAAGTGTTACTGTCTCGACCATTCCAATGTAGCGTCCTCCGGCCTTTTCATTGGTTTTTTGTACCACACGAACACTAGCACCTCCTATTTGTTCCTAAAGTATAGCTCATTACCTTAAATTAACTGTGAAAAGATAACTTACCTGTTCTCCAACTCTTGGTGTCGTATTTGGTAGTGAAAGTTTGGAGAGCATCACAGAAATATCAGAAACTATTTAAGAAGAAAAATAAATGTTCCTTATACAAGGGGAAAAAGCAGGTATGAATGAGGTATTCGCGTTTAGCTGGGCTTTATATAGTGTTTTTAGTGTCGGAAAAATCACGAATATTGGTTAAAATGGAGAATAAGGTCACTTCCACGGTTACATGCATGTCGCACCGTAAATTCTCATTTTTTCCATTATTTACTAGAAATGACAATGAGTCATCAATACATTAACACTGCATGTCTCTATTCTCCTGTGCTTTTTTATGTGTTCTGCGTAATTGTAATAAAAATAGTCTCCTCAGGTTCTTTTCGGTATCGTTCGGTGTCTAGCAACCTTAGTCAATTTTCATGCATTTATTTCAAAAATGTTGCATGGCTTGTAAACATACAGAAAATATAAGATTACATACCAATCACCGTCTTTTCTGTTCAAATGTTCAAAACTATTTCGTTTCCACATTTAACACACTTTTTGCCTAGTCTTTTTTTTCACGCGTTCATTCAAAAATTTGAGTGTAGGTGGTGTATAAAAACAAAACAAAAAAAAAAAAAAAAATATATATATATATATGAAAGAATCCATTACAAAGGAGGTTCGAACGCTGGTCTGCTTTTTGGGAGACAACACTACTAACCAAAAAGCGAAAACTGCTTACGGAATATGTAGTGCGTTTGTGCTTTACACGTGGCGTACATTTCTATTCAACCACCAGTTTGTTGTTGGAAATGGAAAACACTTGTTAAAATTGTTTCAACACATGTTCAATATATATATATAGGTAGATTCAGTTATGTCACTCATAATTTGTTGGAGTTGTCAGTTTGTTCCAGAAAAAGTGCGTCTGGCAAAAGAACATACTACAAACAAAGTTTTTGTTCATAGAATACAATTAAAATCGAATGAACGAAGATTTCTTTCTTCAAAAACCTGGTTACATTGAAATTATTGAAAGATTGTCCGACTGTAGGTGTGAGTTGTTTTTGATCATATAGAAAGTTATTATTTTTTAAGTGTGTGTGTGTGTGTTTTGTTTTTATTGTATTATTTTCAACAATAATCTTCTGTGGGAACACGGCTAATGTTGTTATAACATTCATGGTGGCATTGTAACACCAGGAAAAGTATTCCTTTTAGTGTGTCGTGTTGCATACTGGTTTAAAAATATTTATTTTATAGGAGAATCGTGAATACAACAGTTTAAGGAGAATTAAGATATGCCAATTTGATAGTAACATTTGGAGTGTTCAGTTCAAGATTTTGTCCGCTATTTTCCAAGCAATTTGCAATGGTTTCACCTGTGATTGTCTCGAGGATTCCGAAACATGTACCAAGGGGTAGTCTTCTTTCAGGCGATTCAATGGAAACAGAGAGATACACTTTCGGACCAGTGAATGGATTGTGTATTATAATAAGATCGTGTACGCACTCTCCAAACGCTTCAGCTCCACATGGATGAGCTGTGATGATCATCGACAATTCGGTGAATAATGTGATGGTTGTGACAGTTCCACGAAATGATCCCTGAGCTTCATCGACAGTTTTTCTTAGAACGTTGACTGGTTCTTTTTTTAGCTCCTAAAAACAAAGAATGAAAGTATTCAATTAGAAAATAGTATTTACCTCTTCAGGCAGAATTCCCACAGAATGTTGTTTCATCCACTCAATCAATGTTGTTGCTTGATTTCCGGAAGATGATTCGTTGTTTTCTCCAGATGTGCTCATTGCAATCAGTTTTGAGATTTGGTAGAGCAAATAGGTGAAAATCAATGGTGTTTGGGTGAAATAGAAACGTAGAATGATGTCCACTTCTCAATACTTGTGTTATTTATAGTTTTCACAAGCTCCGCCCCTTTTGTCGTTTCTATTATGCGTAAAATGTCTTGAAAATGAGGGAGAATGTCTTTTTGAGCCTAATACGTTACTTTTTTCTGGTATCTACTAGTTTTCACAAGCTCCGCCCCTTTTGTCGTTTCTATTATGCGCAAAATGTCTTGAAAACAAGGAGAAATGGTATATTAAATCTAAAAAGCTGTTCTTTCTGGTATCTACTGATAAATAATGCTTCGTTTGTACCTTTTTGAATTTCTACATTACTCGTATTGTTATATAAATAGTTATGTCAAGCAAAACCAAATAAAATTTGTATCATCCGTTAATCACAATATCGGTTAAAATTAAACTGTTTACAAAACAAAGCCTCTATTGAAAAGTGTTTCACGTGAATTCATATAGCACAGACACATGAAGAATAGACAAAACTACAATTTACATATCTGGTTATTTGAAATAATTCCAAATTAAAAATAACAATGAAACAAATTAAAACAAATACAATTCATTAAAACAGCAAACAAATTAATTGTCGGAAAATAAAATAATAAATCGATAAAATAAATTAGTAATATAAATAATTGAATAAGTTTAAAAAATAAATTAATTTAAAGTTGAAAATAAAGTTTAAAGAATAATAATTGAATAAGTTTCGCTAACATTAAGTAAAAATACAACAACAACAAAGAAAATAATATGAAAAATTCAATTATTGCACCGTAAAGTGGTTTTGGTGACGTCATCCCGGTGGTTGTGTTAAAAGCCCCATGGTATGCCACCCCCTGTGTGTCCTAAAGACCCATCCCCACTTCTCTATCCGGTGTCAATCGTCTGTAAAACCGATCGTGGGTTAGAATGCAACAAAAGCATATGCTCTAGACACCACATGCCCGTAGACGCTGGACGAATCCAAATCGGAATACAATGTTAGCTGCCTGCTAACTTCTACCCAATGCACCGAATCATGTGTTCAAGTATATCTGAAGCACTCTCTTCTGTGACTAACATTCAAGTTATCATTTTTCTCAGACTCGAGGTCATAGAGAAGGATGAAATTCCTTTTAGCCTCGCAGATTCCGAAGAATCATTGAGTATGGCGTTTTACTTCTACTATAGAAGTAGGAAAGCCCGGCGAATTGGCCAGCACTACCCTTTGAGTTGTCGTGGGAGGCACTTAGAGCAATGGAAGAAAAGAATTTGAGAGGATCGAGGTATCGAGGGAAGGTGACCGAGGTATTCAGTTGTTTTCACCGACCGAGAATCAGGGCACCTTCAGCGAAGCTGGGGCGAGCTTGAATCCCATGAGGGTGTCATCATCCGAATCATCTTCGTCGTCGTCCGAGTTAGATGGCGGAGTATCTGTATTAGATTCACCGAAATCCGACTCTTCCAACGAGCCATACAACTCTAGGGAGTCCCCATAGGTCACAGACTTGAAAGGTTTCAAGCGACGCTCGATAATCCTTCAACTTCTATTTGGCCACGTCTCCGAGGTCTCTCACAAGCCAATAAAATCTCTCCGACAGTTTTCTCCGTCATTATTCTTCGATCACTGACCTTAACTCAAAACTGGGTTGTCCATTGAAGTTCCGAGGAAACGCGAGATTCTTCTACCATTTGGCTTCCGGATGAACTCGGTGTCATTGAAACAATGAATTCCGAGGCATCGAGAAACCATCATCTTGCCCTTTTCCTGAGTTCTCCTTAGTTCCGCTCGAGGGATTGAGGTATCATTACAAGACTCCAGAAGAATATTTCTTCTGTCATCAGCCGGGGAGTTTCTCCTTCGTATTCTTGACTCGTTGTTCCGCGAAGAGGGTTTCCGAAGCTCTTTTGCACCTTGTTGTTTGACATGACTGGAAATACTGCCACTAATTCCGAATGCCGATTCATATCCGGGCCGAGGCGAGAGTAAGTAAAACGTGGAAGAGGACGTGAAGTGATCTTGGACAGCTTTATAATTACTGGAGTTGACTTGAAGTGGCCGAATTTTGATTGAGACGAGGTGGTGTGAGGTCGGTGATGCCATTGATGGTTGGAACATCCGAGGGGTAAATACGAGTGAGAACTTTCCCGGTGAGAAAGCGAGAACTTGCTTTGGTGTCAATCCGAGATGGGAACTGGAGCACTTGAGGAGCCGGAAAGATGGTTGGACCAAATGGCAAACATTCCACGAAAGAGGACTCTACTCGAGATTCCCAATACGTGGGCTAACATATCGCTCCCGAGGATCATTTCGAGAGGACGGACCATTATAGGCGCGGTCTCTAGACATGACTCGAGGATCGATCTGCAGGCCACGAAGAAAGTCATTATCTGTCTCTCCAAGTAGAGGACAGAAAATAGCTCTGCTTCGGGAAAACGAGAGATTCCACATACGGAAAGCTTCAACAGAAACACCAGTTAAGGCTGAGACGGTCGACGACCAAATTTCTCCGACGGAGAAGTTGCTCCGGGGACAGTGCGTCCAGCATTCGAGAATTCTGGGTGCCCTGTTGCCGACTCAACTGCCGAAGAAACTAGAGGCTTCTGGTTTTGAGCAACTCTCCGCTTTTTCTTTCCGTTGCTTTTGTTCTTGCTTTTACAACAATCGTCGGAAACGCGGGAATTTTCGAGCAATAAAGGTGCATCGGTACGGAAACAGGCACCACGGGCTGAAACGTTGGAGCTCTGCTTTTTACCAGATTTTTGATTGTTTGAATACAACGGTATCAAACGTTTTTAATTTTTTCGCTACTTTCACAGCGATCGAAATCACTGCTACAAAAGCGTAACAAGAGGCTTTGAAATCATAACGGATTCCGCGATGTAATCTGTTCTTAGTCTAGTGTATCCATAAGCTGAAACTAGATCTTCTCTTAAACGACTGTCAGACTCATCGGCTATAATAGAGCTCGCGGAGTGAAATCCCATGTGCCTCCTGGAGTAACGAGGTATCGCTAGCCTAATAAGGCCCTCCGCTTGCCAGGCGGCCGGCCCGTTAATCTAACGATCCGCTGACGAAACTCCAAGACACACCTAGATTCCCCTCACCGAGATACTACAACAAAACAAAGACTCGACTGACAGAGAAGAATCATAGCCCACAAACGACTACTTATGGTCACTGAGAGATACGAGATATATGACATAAGTTAATACCTGTGAAGGTAGATTACGAATCATTGACGAATCAACGACTCTCGTCTACACACGAGGAACGAACTTTCTCAAACTGCTCAATCGATCTTTCGATAGAGGCGAATGATAGGTGTTTTCAAACGGAATTCCGAGTAATTCATCTAGATCGACCCGAGGGTGGAGTAGAATAAATCACACCGAATTTAGACCGAGGTCTGAGCTCCTACAAAATCGTAGTAGATCATAGCTTCGGTCAACCGACTGTCCTCTTAGCATAACTCCGACAAATCGCTCATATCTGCCTAAACCTCAAACAAATACACCGCTAGTTTATGCTCTTTCTCTATTCCAGATGCACGCGGTTTCAAGTAGGATTCAGGATCGGTAATATTCTTGACGACGATTACGAGTAATCTTCAGACTCCGAGGGGGAATTCTCAATCACTATTGACTCTATAAAGAGTTCAAAAGCCACGCGACGTGACGAGAAGACTAGCTCGTAGTCTGGTCAGAATATACCAGATACCCTAGGGTAAGCTCAGTTTCAATACAGAAACCGTGCTTCAAGAATCCCGCTGTACGTCGAAAGATACCTGTATACGTTCATTTCGAAAAGGACCGTAAACCTGTATCGCTCTATGAACAACTCGAATGCTGGCATCTTTTGCAAGATACTCAGAGTTCCATGTTATATTTGATCAATTATCTGGGGTTTCGAACCGAAATTCTTCGCCCGTACTCCATCTACTAGTCCGGTTGTATAATCTGATAGCACCAAATCTGTTCAGAGGTTTGTACCAAATGCCTCCTGGAGCAATGAATTCAAGAACTCATGCTCCGGGGGGCCAGAGGGTTCGAGTCCTTCCCCGATCCGAAGTGTCTCTCTCGGAAACCCGAGGGATATCTTCGATCGCGGAATAACCTGATCCCAAATGACACAACTCCTCGTCAACCAGACTCGACACTAGAAACCCTTACCAGGTCGTAAATAATTACGCTCCGGGGGGCCAGAGGATGCTCCATAGGGAGTATCCTCCTCAGATATTACATCAAACTGGTATATGAAAGATAACTTCACAAACCAACACAGCCGACTATTCCTGGGTCTCCCGGAATCCTCGCGAAGAGAGGAAACCTGGCGGTTTGCTCACTCCGGAGTGCCACAGAAGCCATGGATTAACCGGTGTGACTATTTCAGCACACGTTTTCACGCTACTGAATATGTCGGTCGCCAAGATGCATCCAAATGATCATATAAAAGATATATGAATATTCTTCAGCTTCTCAACTAAGTCTTCTGCTAGGAAGACAAGTGCAAAATTACTCAGTATTCTGCGATAGTAGCGATTCGCCTTTCCCAAGATTTGGAGCAATCCTTTGCCGTTCGAGTAACAGAAGGTTTCGACTGCTCGATCGCTTCCACTCTACTAACCACGTGACCTAAATCACGCGTTTTCGAATTTAGGCATCAGCCGAACCCTTACCAGGATACTCGTCACGGATTGGAGAGAACCTCAATCAAACGACTGATTCTACCAAATCCTTTTGAGTGATTCTGAAAGCGAAGGGTCCACTCAGAAGAGTCACTAAAAGAACAAGCGAGGCAAATCGGCGAGGTGACGAGAATCCGAAAGACTCGAAATAAATCGAGCGAGATCAGATGACCGAGGCTCGCGTTATCACCATCGGGTTCTTCTAGGATCACTTTTATATTCGAGTTCGAGGCAGAAATGTCGCTAATTCCTCCTCAATCTCGAACGTAAGCAATCACAGACTCAACCGAACGTACTGCTACGCTATCTACTACGACTTATGAAATCCTGAGCCTTCGGCTGGTCCTTAGCATACAGTGCGTGCAATAAGGATAGGACCACCCCCCATTTTGGATGTTCCGAGAAAAGTAAAAATGATATGAAAAATCTGTGACTGCCATTCGATTCAGAATACAAAAAAACCCCAGGAGCCAAATTTTCATGTCTCTAGCACTTTCCGTACTCATGTACCATCCAGAAGTCGCTTTTTCAGGCGTGCAATAAGGATAGGACCACCAGCCATTTTCGATGAAGTGGTGCCTTTTTTTCAATTTTTTTTCAACACAGTGCTCATATTTTAATTTATTTCGTTGTTTTTTTAAAAGTTTTCACTTCAAGACCATTGGACTGTGTAGATTTACGGCACTTGCCGATATACGAGAATCATTTCTAAAGCTTCAGTTAACAATTCAATCATTTATTGACGAAAATGAGAGAAAACACAAAAGAAAACAGAAAAACGTAAGCGAAATTTAATAACTTGTTTCCCCACCATTGTTCTGGATAACTTCGAACAGGCGGTTGGGCATACTGGCGACGAGAGCCCTCAATTCAGCAGCAGTGATTGCATTCCACTCGGTCTCAACGGCGTCTTTGAGCTCTTGGATCGTATTGAATTGCCTTCCGTGCTTGTAAACGCGTCGAACCAGCAGTCCCCATAAGTTTTCGATTAGATTGAGGTCTGGGCTGACTGCTGGCCACTCGAGATCCGTGATTTTTTGCGCCTTCAGCCAATTCTGTGTGGAGATGCTCTTGTGGATCGACGCGTTGTCCTGCTGGAAAACATGGGTTCGGCGTTTGTTTCGGAAAAATGGAACGATGGCCTTCTGGAGGATGCTCTGGTAGGAAACAGACGTTTTCGAGTTGTGATGAATTGAAGTTTCATCTTCATTCCGTTGCAGAAGCCTCCCCAGACCATCAGCGATACGCCACCAAAGTTCCGTATTGAGAAGAGCTGTGGATCTTTACGGAGATCTCTCCAATAATGCCTGTTGCCGTCCGGGCCGTCAAGATTCCATTTTTTCTCGTCCGAGAAGAGAACCTGGAAAATGTTTTTAAGCACGGAAGGCAATTCAATACGATCCAAGAGCTCAAAGACGCCGTTGAGACCGAGTGGAATGCAATCACTGCTGCTGAATTGAGGGCTCTCGTCGCCAGTATGCCCAACCGCCTGTTCGAAGTTATCCAGAACAATGGTGGGGAAACAAGTTATTAAATTTCGCTTACGTTTTTCTGTTTTCTTTTGTGTTTTCTCTCATTTTCGTCAATAAATGATTGAATTGTTAACTGAAGCTTTAGAAATGATTCTCGTATATCGGCAAGTGCCGTAAATCTACACAGTCCAATGGTCTTGAAGTGAAAACTTTTAAAAAAACAACGAAATAAATTAAAATATGAGCACTGTGTTGAAAAAAAATTGAAAAAAAGGCACCACTTCATCGAAAATGGCTGGTGGTCCTATCCTTATTGCACGCCTGAAAAAGCGACTTCTGGATGGTACATGAGTACGGAAAGTGCTAGAGACATGAAAATTTGGCTCCTGGGGTTTTTTTTGTATTCTGAATCGAATGGCAGTCACAGATTTTTCATATCATTTTTACTTTTCTCGGAACATCCAAAATGGGGGGTGGTCCTATCCTTATTGCACGCACTGTAGTACGTCAGCTTCCCTTCTTTCAAACGACTGCCGAATTGTCACTAGTTTGTCCCAGAAGACTTCCGCTTTCGCAGAATTCTTCCGAAACTCCCTAGAAACAATAAGGCGAAAGAAGTTACTCTGCCGTCTAATGAAACTCTTCGTTACTCGCTAATCACAATCACAGCAAGGGGATGACGACACTTGGGCACTGTACATGCCCTCGCATTTAGATCATGAAGCCCACATAGCGCTTGTATACACGTCGAGGTTCCCTTGCCGACTTAAATGACCACTCGAGGTGGAAGGTATTCGCTAGGGGGAACAATGACGCATCTACACGCTATACGAACTCAACCGACGCAGTGTGGTGGAGCACTTGAGGCGAGGAGCAGAATCATCCACTCTGGAGGTACGCCCCGTCTCTTGCCTGGCACCGCTTACGCCAGCTCTCAACGAGCTCCTAAAGTCTCAAAACTAAGAGCTAGAACAGCCTTAGCTTCACACGAAGGGGCTCGCCTGCTCTGCCTCGACCTCGTAGCTCTCGAAACATCAGAATACTTCTGCTATTCCAGAACCACGCAATCAAAACATCAGCCGACCCGAGGATCCGCACATTGTGCCGATTCGGAAAGACATCCGTCCCACGAGGGAGATCGTATGCAGCAATAGCTGCTGATCCCCCGACAGGGCAAGAACTACTGAAAACTGTCCGAAATCCGAACATCTAGGCCAGTTTCAGCAATTCAGCAGAAGAATAAACGCAATCCGCACAACACACAAACCCAGGGACCCCCAGTTTTATTTACACTCTCTCTTAACTCGAGGGTTCGAAATCTCAGCCTCAAATCACCGAGGTGACTGTCGGGAGTTCTCTAATGCTCGATTTTCGAAAAAATGTCTTGAATCCTTCGCGTCAATATATGAGGATCCTTCTCAAGTATATACCGATTTCCAGTCTCTTCGGCAGCTCTGAGGGATTTTCGGTTTCCCGAAATTCCGAGCGAATCCAAAAAGAATTGAATAAATCGATAAACTTGCGAAATTTCCTCCAATCGACACGTTGAATCCGCAAAGAGGCGTCGAATATCCAAACAACAGATATCCGATAGATTGGGCATTTGAATTCGGAAGTCTCCGAGTGATTGGCGTGCCTCAGAAGCTCTTTTGTTCCGCAAACGGAAAATTCCGTGTTAAAACACAGCAAGAACCAGGGCAACTAACACACCCCGCTCACTAGGGAGCCCTCGAAAACAAATCCAACCGCAATAACCCTGTATTAAGCCGAAAAAATATTTTTCAACGAAAAACGAGGGGATTTGAGCCAAAACGAGGAAATTCGACTGTATTCCTTCTTCTCGACATCGTATTTGACCGTCCACGAGGCGATTTCATCAATCCCAGTCGATTTCCATGCCTCTCGGGATTTTCGAAATGTTTCGCAACATTTCGAAATCGCGAGCGACGTCGGAATCCGGCGGAGAATCGAGGGAAATTGCATCCAATCCTTGAAAACCACAGCAAATATAGCAATAGAATCCCATTCGGAGCCTTCCTCGGACTTTCCGATCGATTTTCTCGCGAAAATCGAGGGAAATTAGACCAGAACGGACTGCTCCCGAAGCGAACGCGACACGTGATAGCCATACAACAGGACACCGAGTGTTTCCGATTAGTTTTCGCTTTGATTCGCTTCTCTCGGGATTTTCGAAATATTTCGCAATATTTCGAAATGCCGAGCGAAGGCTAAATCTGGCGAAAACCAGTGGAAACGGGTACCTGACGACAGCTAACGAGCTGCGACGCCCGACAACATCGCGCAAACGGTCGATCCGAGGGGTCTCCGAGCGAATCGAGTCCAAGTTCCAGCGAAAATCGACGAAATGTGCACGAGGGAGCCAAAATGAAGACGAGAAGTGGAGAATGCGAGCCGAGGTGGCAGAAACTGTGCGAGCAATGCAGCTCTGGGCCAAAAAATCTCAACTTTTCCGAAGAAAAGGAAATAATTTAGGCCAGCGCCGATTTCTCGGGAATTTCTGCCGAATTCCTCGCGAAAACGCCGATAAATCGGGGTTTTCAAAGACTCTGGCACTATTTTCGGGGTATTCGGTCGCTTTATCGCGAAAAAATCGCGAAAAACCGACGGAAATCCCAAAAAAAGTGACGAGAAATCGCGAGGAAATTCGCAAATTAATGAAAACGAGGCCTAAACCCCGCGTCTCACTAGAGCGCGCTTGCTATAAATTTTAAAGGACGACGCCAAAGGCGCGCGAAATTTAAAAAATAAAGCATAATTTCCGCGATAAATCGTTGAGAAATACCCGAATTTGAGACTTGCGAAATAAAATTTCGCCTAAAACACTAAATTCTCAAGGAGAAACACGTGAAATCGTACAAATTCAATCGAAAAAATCGATTTTTTGGGCAAATTTTGAGCGAAACCGACTGATTCGCTGGGCCGACGGAAAAATCGATTTTCATCGAAATTTCCTCCGGAAGCCAGTAAACCTGGTCAGATGCACCAAATGTGGCCATCTCTTCTGTCTCCCGAGGGGGGACGGAAGGCCGCCGGTAAGAGCCGAGTGAGATGTACATGTTCTCGCAATTATTCCTTCTTTTTAGGTGGTTCAGAGGTATTAGAAGGTGCCCATTTGTAAGGAATAACACGTGTTTATAGATAACAGGTTTATTAGGATAAAAAGCATGTCCAACGAGGGACTGCATTAAAAACCTATACCGGTTATCTCCTTTACAGAAAATAGAGTTAAAGGGGAAAAGGTTCGTAGAGGACTAGAAGAATACCCGAGGTGATTCTCCTAAAAGGAGAAGAACCGAGGGATTCGCCGAGTGCTCGACTACAACTTCTCCAACAAATCTACAATAAAATGGGGAAAAACTCAACAACAGAATCTAACAAAAAGGGAAAGTTAGAAGACTGAATGAATTATGATTTAGGCCAAAGGTCGATGACGGTCGGCTACGGTTGCACTCGTTTCCTGTGTGTCGGCGCGGCGAGACCCATGAAGTTGTAAAGAGAGTGCGCCTTTGATTGTGGAGACGCAGACAACGATTAAGGCGGTGATTTGAATTGAAAGGGAATTACTTCCGTTTCCAATGAAGTTAAAGAAGGGGAAAAAGGGAGAAAATAACAGAAAGTAAAATATGAAATAAATGTAAACTAAATTAGAATAATTTAGTGAACAATTATTACATTTTAGTTTGGAGTGGGACAGGACCCTGATTCGGGGACCAGGAGACTGTCAACAGTCTCTCTCTGTATGCAGTAGTCGATGTAAATCAAGATGCATGCAATTCAGAAGTTCGATTAAAATGAAGAAACAGATTGAGAAGTTCCACGTGGAATTTCTCTCCGATAGTAGTAAAGTAGACATCAATTTCTATCCATCGTTAACACAGTGCTTGAATTTCGAATTGAAAAAATTGGAAGAACATTTGGATGACTTGTATATGTGCATTGCAAACGGCTTGTATATTTCGAGAAACTGGAGTCCAAATGTTAAACATATCGGTCATGATATGTGGTGGCCGTTGTAAGTTTAAAAAATGTTTGGATATGAAGAACATTTATAAGCATACTTGCAAACCGGGCCGGCTCGTAACTCGCGTAAAACTCAATCTTATGAGCTCAAAAATATACCAAAATGTAGATCTCAGTGAGTTCTATGTCTGTGGCCTACTACGGACCTTACGGTTATTTGCATACTTGTCAAATGAGGGGCCTGGTCCCGGGCCCGGGCCGGGCCGGTCCTGAAAAGCTTCGGCCCGGGCCCGGCCCCTTAGGCCCCTCTTTTCAGGGATATGGAATTATTGAGAAAAATTTTCAAAGTTTTTCCGAAAATTCAATTTTTCAGGGGGAAAAATTTCCCAATTTACTCGTTTTTACACTTATTTAATGATGATTTAGTATATTTTTCGAGGTCAAATCTGATTTTTTTCCCAGAATAATCTATGTGTTTTCGTGAGTTCATTTTCATATCGAAAGAGTATAAAAATTTGGTCGAAACCCCCCCTGAGATCGAGCGGCGAAACAGTTTGGGCATTTCTGTAGCCGTGGAAGAAGACAATAAAAACATGGCGAAAGTAATTATATTATAAAACTTGAAAAAAAATTCTTTGAAAATTTTCTTTCGATATGAAAATATACTCAGACACACATACATTATTCTATGAAAAAATCAGAATTGAACTTAGTCCACCTTTACCTAAATTCGAAAAAAAAATTGAAAAAAAAATTCCCCCCAAAAGACGGCCCTTGACAAGTATGGTTATTTGTTAATATGCCGCGGGCCGGGCTAGAATGGCTTTTTTGGTCATTTTCGCGTTTTTTGGCACTTTTTCCCGGTCCGAGACATATTAACAAATAGCCAGGCCCGTAGTAGGTCACGAACATAGATCTAGCCGAGATCTGCATTTTGGTATATTTTTCAACTCATAATATTGAGTTTGACGCGAGTTACGAGCTGTTTATAAGAATAAATAGGAAATTTTTTAAATTTCTAAATAAATTTCTTTTTCAAAAATTCTCTATTTTCAGTAGTGCCACCTGGCTGTGGAAATTTCGTCCGATTGTATACTATTCAACTGATTTGGCTGCCTCGACTCTAACTTGGGTTAGATTTCTATCCGAGTTATTCTCTGCTCAACCAACATCTCTATCTCTCACTTTTAACTGTTTCAATACGGAAGAAATTGATAGAATCATGGATTGCCACTGCTTGGTTACAAGTTTTGAAATTGATAGTGATAGCAATCAAGAAGTAGATCAAAAACTTGCGCTTTCAATTCTAGAACGTCAAAATGCCACGAAAGAGCTAAAGATATCTTTGAAACCTACTAACGAGACTTTTCAATTCGATCTCAACTCTCTCCGCAACATTCCAGAGTTTCTAGAAATTGGATATTCGTTTTGGGTCAAGTGGGAACAGGTTCTCGATCTGAGATCTAATGCCAATTATATTCTGAGATCGAACTTTTCAAATGTTCATTTCAAAGACTTGATTGAGAAATGGAAGGATGGCTGGACACCGAAATGGAATCGGATTATGATTGAAGCTAACGAAATTCTGGATATCGACTCATGGATTAATGATCCAGTAATTAATATCGGTCAAGAAGATTTGGGAAACATCAGAAGTTTAATAACTGAGTAAGTTTTTGTCTCGTGTTGAAGGCAGCCTTATTCATACTTTCAAACCGGGCGGGGTGTAACTTGCTTGAAGCTCCATATTATGAGCTGAAAAGTATACCAAAATGTAGGTCTCAACGAGATCTATGGTACTGACATACTACATTCGGGCCGGATAGCTCTTATAAGGATTTTCATGGGATCACGAATGAACAAGAATATAACACAGTCACAGCATGACGAGGCGCCTCTTACAGTACCGGACAAAAAGGTATCAATTTTTGTCTTTTTCAGTTGAAAATGCCCAACTTTGAGAGTGTGTCATAGTGAAACTAACTGTCCCACAAAATAACTTTTTACAGGAACACACAGATCAAAAGTAGACCTTCATTTTTGTAGTTGGCAATTTTTTTGTACGGACACTCCCTAGTGAGTTATGGTCATTTTAAGGAGACAGCTCAAAAATCGCACTATTTTGCACTAAAATTGGTCGATTTGAGGGAGAAATAACTATGACGGTATGTAACTTGCTAGGGATTGTCCGTGCAAAAAAGTTGATAACTACAAAAATGGAGTTTTATTCTTGCTCTGTTCGATACCATAAAAATTTGTTTTGTGGGACAGTTACTTTTACTATAGAACACTCTCAAAGTTGGACATTTTCAACTGAAAAAAAGCAAAAGTTGATATCTTTTTGTCCGGTACTGTATGTCATTCTGTGCATAGTTCCTATTCTGGGCTCGCGAACACTCAGCGGGTGGGGTCATAGTACGGTTTGCAGTTCTCTCAGACCTGCAAAGCTCAAAAACAGTATCTGATATCTTTTCAATTAGCATATCATTCCAGGGGCAGCCTTTAAACCCACCCGGAAAGTGTAAGCAAACTAATAATCTAGAAATACCGTACTTGCGACCCGGGCGGAGGGTGTTAATCGATTCAAACTGAGTTTTATGAACTGAAAAATGTACCAAAATGTAGATCTCGACGAATTCTATGTCCGTGACTTACTATAGGTTGTTAATATTCCGCGGGCCGGTCTAGAATAACTTTTTTGGCATATTCCGTGTCGTATGGATAATGTGCAGTCGCAGGCCTCCGGCTAGAAAAACTTTACAAGAAAAAAATTTACAAAATCCCATTTTGTCAAGCAGAAGAAATGTGGTTCCCTAGCAGGAATCTTCACCATCCGCGTAACTCGCTTGAAACTGAGTTTCATGATCGGAAAAATATACCAAAATGCAGATGAGTTCTATGACTGTGACCTACGCTGGGTGGCTGTTCGGTAATGTACCGCGGACCGGCTTAGAATGGCTTTTTGACCATTTTTTGGGTTTTTTCAGACATTTTCCCCGTATTGTTATTATGTAGAATCTCACTGGAGAGACTTTTCTAGAATACCTTTTGTGGCTCTAGTACTTTGACCTAGTCACCGGTCTTTGCCTGAAGGTAGCTCAAGAAGGCTAAATAGAGAAATCTCCAGGATTAACATTGTTTCGTACTGTGATAATTCATGATATCTCTTGATATTATTTTTAGGACGGAATGATTTCATCAGGAAATCCGACCCGTGGGATAATAACTATCTGCCATCCGACCCCGTAGTATGTCACAAATATAGTACTCGCCAAGATCTACATTTGAAACATGTACCAAAATGTAGATCTCGACGAATTCTATGTCCGTGACATACAACGGCTCGGGTTTTTTTGCCATTTTTTGGCTCTTTAGAGAGCTACGCGTCGACCCGGTTTGTAAGAATCCATAAGTGCTCACTGCTAAATAACTGCAAAAAAACCTTTTTTCCAGAAACCAAATAATGCATGCGTACAAGTTTCAATTCAAAGTAAGATTTCCGTATGGAGCTATAATCAAAAACGGATATCACATAACTCGTCAGGACAAATCGATTGCAACGGTTACTGTGGAGAATAATAAGATAGGATGGTTCATTCTTCAATCTGCTGAACCTGATGACGTATTCATGGTTTATTCACATCTCAGAACTTATCAGTGTAATGATCCACCGGGCGTACCGTCTGTTTCATATTACCCCGCTCGAGAGACACCTCTAATGTAGGCGTCTGTTGACTCAAAGACTCTGCAGCATCTTTTCTGTTTTCTTTAAATACTGTGCACCAAATGAAGACTTGTATTTTTTTTTTGGAGTTTGAAAGATTTCGAAACGAAAACTGTGAATTTTTATTGATTGATCAATATATACATAAAAATTAAATTTGAACAACGTACAGGTGTTAACGACTTTTGAAAAATACATTTTTGTATAGATCAAAACCAGGGCTACATTTTCGTAGTTGGAAGTTTTTTGATAGCTCCGCCCACTTTTGAGATACAGGCGGTCAAAGTTAGGTGGTGAGGAAGAGAGACGCAGAGAAAGCAGACGCACTCGCTTCTCTGCGTCTCTCTCTCGCCCCCGCAGCTGTGGAGGTTGTCGCTTGACTTTAAAGGCGCATATCTCAAAAGTGGGCGGAGCTATCAAAAAACTTCCAACTACAAAAATGTAGCCCTGATTTTGATCTACACGCTCATGTAAAAATCAATTGGCTCCGATCAAAACGTACTCCGTGATGGCGTCTTAAAGTTGGGTTACAAAATCTCCGTTTCAAAGCCCTCGTCCACTGTCATACACGAATTTTTCAAAATAGCAGCCATTTTTTTTGGACGGCAGCAACGGATGCATTCTGAAATAATAATAATTATTATTTGATGCCCTTTTAAGACAAACTAACCAATAAAAAACTCTCGATAACTGCTGACAATAATAAGAACCGCCAGGGGGTCTAGAATCGGATAAATCGATATACTGATAGCGGATATTTGCACCAAAAACTTTGGAGATAAGCCGAATAGTGGGATTATAATAATTATAGTTATCGGGAGGAACATAAAAATTAATGGGATGCAGGACTGGAAAAACTTTTTTTAAAATTTTGGTTTTTTTCTTCAACTTTGAAACATTGCAGTGACGTTATTTTCAGTGCAAACTTTAATATTTTTATAAGAATGTGTAGATCAAAACCAGGGCTACATTTTTGTAGTTGGAAATATTTTGATAGCTATTCACGTTCTCGAGATACGGGCGGTCAAAGTTGAGTAACTGAAGATTAAGGTGGAAAAGAGACGCAGAGAACCGAGAGCGCCCTCTTTCTCTGCGTCTCTCCCTCCTTGCAGGCAGGCACCTCACTTTGACCGCCTGTATCTCAAAAGTGGGCGGAGCTATCAAAAAACTTCCAACTGCAAAAATGTAGCTCTTGTTTTGATCTACTCACTCATATAAAAATATTAAAGTTTGCAGGGAAAATCAAGCAACGGCAAAGCTTGAAAGTTGGGTGGTTTTTCATATTTTTGACATTTTTTTTTTCAATTTTTTTTTTAAATAGCAAGAACGCTCCATTGAACCCTACCTGTGTGACCAAAGCCACAAAAATCTGTCGATTAAACTTCTCGTTCTCCTCATTTTGTTCCAATCGACTTTTTGAGAATTGATAAGTCTTAAAGGCGCAGTATACCGTAATAAAACCGAAAATTAACATCAAAATCATCACATTTACAATCAGAAGCAACGTTTTCAGATTCCAATCGATACTTTTATTGGCGGTCTCCGTGTAGAATTGAATCCCAATAAATTCGACTTCTTCAATGTTAGTATGGAACTCGGTTTTCAGGGTTTCTCTGGAAACTGGGAATATGGTACTAGATCAAATAATATATATTCTTGTAGATCAAATCAAGAGCTTCATTTTTCATGTTGACCGTTTTTTGGTAGCTCCGCCCACTTCTGACATACAAGCCTTCAAAGCTTCGGCTTCACTTGGCTTCATTCTAGACGCCACTTTTGGAAAGCCCATATCTCAAAAGTGGGCGGAGCTATCAAAAAGTGGTCAACTACAAAAATGAAGCCCTTGAAATTCTCTATAAGCTCATATAATTTTCATATACCCACCTCATCACACTCTCCATCTCCGTTGTTCTTCTCGCCAGAAACGCAGTCAGAACTCCATAATCGACGGCGACAACTAAAATACCTGAAAGCCAACACGCCAGGTACTTTCCAGAAAAATAAATTATCATTTTTGGTCTGTAATCCCAAACATACAATGGAGCGCATTTGCAGAGTCAGGGCAACTCACTTGCAAATCAGACAGTATCTATAGATGAATTGAACGGCGATGAGATACATTAGGATACCGATTGATGTGGAGTACATGCCTGGGAATTGAGAATTTAATTTGACACTTTAAATATCTAAATAGAGCAAGTCAAGAGCTACATTTTTGTAGTTAAACACTTTTTGATAGCTCCGCCCACTTTCGAGATACAAGGGGTTTAAGATTACCAAACTTTGAAACGTTACCGTGGCGTCACTTTTTGTTGGAGCATGAAGATTTTTATATGAGTGTGTAGATCAAAACCAGGGCTACATTTTTGTAGTTGAAAGTTTTTTGATAGCTATTCACGCTTTTGAGATACGGGCGGACAAAGTTATGTGTCTGCCAGGCGGTGGCAGGAGCGAGGGAGAGACGCAGAGAAAGAGGGCGCTCTAGCTTCTCTGTGTC
This sequence comes from Caenorhabditis remanei, assembly GCF_010183535.1. Lineage (NCBI taxonomy): Eukaryota > Metazoa > Nematoda > Chromadorea > Rhabditida > Rhabditidae > Caenorhabditis > Caenorhabditis remanei. Next base: position 21,527,830 of record NC_071332.1, on the reverse strand, counting down.
TCCTCTCTTGCCGCCTAACTTTGACCGCCCGTATCTCGAGAACGTGAAGTGCTATCAAAAAACTTCCAACTACAAAAATATAGCCCTGGTTTTGATCTACACACTCATATAAAAAGCAATATGATCCAACAAGAACTGAAATCATGGCAACATTTCGAAGTTTGGTAATCTTAAACCACCTATATCTCAAAAGTGGGTGGAGCTATCAAAAAATGGTCAACTACAAAAATGTAGCTCTTGACTTAATCTAGAGGCTCATATAGTTCTCAGGTCCCTACACTCACAAACAAGAGTATGCTTCCACAAATCATATCGCAACGGATTCTCCCTCCTCACAAATATAATATAAACCTGTCCCGACGCCACTGAAGTCGGCTCGCCGAGCCACGTGACAAGCGAGAAAATCAAGCAATAGCCGGAGAAGGTGAGCATGAGATATCGATATGCTCCAATTTTTTCGGGAGATTTGAAGAGGATGAGGAGGAAAAGGAGGGAGTTGATCGACGCGGAGATCACGAAAATTATCGATTCGAGGTTACTGTAGATGAGAGGGAGGAAGGTGTCCATAGTTGTGGTGAGATGAAGAAAAAGGTAGTAATAATGAGAAAAAGAATTATTTGGTTGGTATTTAAAACAAAAAATAGTATAATCCCTGCGGACACCTCGCTAATGACGAGAAGAAACGATGTAAAGCGAAAACAAAAAGAGAAAAGAAACAAAAATAATAATCTTTTTTTCAGGAAAGTAAATCAATCAAATTTCATCCATAAACCTTTTTCTTCCAAAACTTTCCGGCTGCGACTGAGCAAAAAAGAAATTAATTGAATTCGAAAAACCGCCATTTTTTCACATTCTCTCTCTGCGTCTCTAGTCTCTAAAGCGTGTCAATGGAGCGCGCTTGCGTTTATAGACTTTTTTCGTTTTATTATTATTTTACAGCAGATTTTCAGTGGTTTTCAACCGATTTCACCGCAATTTTTTGCGTTTTTCGAGTTTAAATACTGAAAAATAACAATTTCAAACCTATTTTGATCTTAAAAATGTAAAATTTTCCTATAAAAATCGGATTTTCAGAGCTAACACGGAAAAATTGATTTCGGCTTGTTTTGCATCATTTTTTCCGTTTTTAAAGTGGTTTTTTAGGTTTAAATATAGATAAATCACTTATTTTTCATATAAAATATAAAAAATCGCGATTTTAAGTGATTTTTCATAAATAACATTGAAATGTCGTTTAAAACTTGATTTTTTCGTTATTTTCGCTTATTTTCCATCGTTTTTGACGGATTTTTTAGTCGAAAATACTGCAAAATCCGATTTTCCAGCTCCCCATCGAATGGAGGGTGACTACATCGATGAGGACTTTGTCGTCCAGGAAAAAATGTCCGAAAAACCCGCGGAAACTCTAGAAACCGTGGAAAATCCTGAAAAACTTTTCGAAAAACCAGAAAAAGACGGTGTTTCTGAGCCGAAAGGGCGGTTCAAATGGACACCGCACACATTTAAAATGGGAAAATTGAGATGGCAAATGAGGATGATGATCCGAGATAGAATGGAACAAGTTGATAAGATTATCGACGCATTCTATTGCACAAAAACCAATATTCGACATCGGAGATTCGATGAGTTGATGTGGTTTGCGAGGAGATTGGAGGAAACGCTTTTCCATAAATCTTCGAAATTCGAGATCTATGAGAAGGGAATACAGACGATTGTCACTCTCATGAATGTGTTGATGCAGGCCGATCCGGCGATGCGGCATTTGATCGATGAGAATGGTTCATTTTTTCACTTTTTTGATGAAAAAATGGGAAAAATTTGTCAAAAATTGGTCAGAAACCTGGAAAAATCAATCTAAAATCAATATATTGAGCCAAAAAACCAGAATTTTGAGTCAAAAATCCAGACTTTTCAGCCAAAAAACCAGAATTTTGAGCAAACACAACAAGATTTTGAGCCAAACACTCTGGCGCACCTGAGACGCGTTTTCAGCGATTTTTGGTTATTTTTTAATCCTTCTGGCGCACCTGAGACGCTTTTTAAGTTAAATGTTTGAGTCAAAAAACCAGAATTTTGAGCCAAGAAATTGAGATTTTGAGTTAAAAAACTAAGATTTTGAGCCAAAATTAACGTATTTTTAACAAAAAATCAGTGTTGAATAGTGGAAAATCGCATTAAAGTGTAGAAAAGTGACAAAATTTATGGTTTTTGATAAAAACTTGCGAAAAAATCATCAAAGACTACCGGAAATCGAAAAAAATCTCGAATTCTGTGCAATAATCGCGAAAAATTCATCAGAACTGAGCTGAAAATGAGAATTTCGCATTAAAAGAGCCTTCTGATGACGCGTTTTCAACGTTTTCAATGTGAAGTCGACTGTTAGACGTTCTGGCGCGCTTGAGACGCGTTTTTAATGCGAAATATAGAATTTAGGCATACTGGTGCACCTTAGACGCGTTTTCAGTGATTTTTGATAATTTTTTAATCCTTCTGGCGTACCTTAGACGCGTTTTGAACGTTTAGAACGTTTTTAATTCAAACAATCGATTTTCAGATATCTGGTGCACCTTAGACGCGTTTTCAGTGATTTTTGATAATTTTTTAATCCTTCTGGCGTACCTTAGACGCGTTTTGAACGTTTAGAACGTTTTTAATTCAAACAATCGATTTTCAGAAATCTGGTGCACCTTAGACGCGTTTTCAGTTATTTTTGATAATTTTTTAATCCTTCTGGCGTACCTTAAACGCGTTTTGAACGTTTTTAATTCGAACAATCGATTTTCAGAGATCTGGCGCACCTGAGACGCGTTTTCATCGATTTTTGATCATTTTTAAATCTTTCTGGCGCACCTTAGACGCGTTTTGAACGTTTTTAAAGCGAACAATCGAATTTTAGACATTCTGGCGCACCTGAGACGCGTTTTTAGTTACTTTTTATAGGTTTTTAGATCCACCTTGAACGCGTTGAAATTTTCGATCTGAAATCTCCAGAAATCCCTTCAAAACCTAATTTCCTGTAAAAATGGCCCAAAACTCAGTTTTTTGAGTGAAAAATCCCATTTTTTCTATAAAAATCTGTCCCAAATCACCCGAAAACCCTATTTTTCTCTTTTTTTCAGAAATTCCGTCGACAGAACAACTCGAGAAGCTGTTCACACTGAAAGCGGAACGTCATGAATTGATTGAAGATGACTATTTGGAGGATGGAGTTGCAGAGATAGAATTGATAAAAGAGGACAGATTCAGGCATACTGATCTGATTCTTGACAGAGAACCACCAGCTGAGATGATTATGGTGAGGAATTTCGGAAGGAAAAGCTGAAAATTCCTGAAAAATCGATGAAAATTCCAGAAAAATCGATGAAATTTCCGAAAAAATCGCTGAAAATCACCGGAAAAATCGATGAAATTCATAGATTTGTATCCAAAATCTTGTATTTTCTGCTAAATTCGCTTCCCGGTGGCCGAATTTTTGCAGAAACTCGGCCATCAAGCGTTCAATAGTCGAAAATCCGTGTAGATTTACGGCGTAAATCGACACTGCTATGGCATTCTTGATGGAAAAAATGCGTTTTTTTGCTGAAATTTGATAAAATTTTGGGATTTTTACTCGATTTTCGTCGATTTCTGAGTGATTTTCAACGGTTTCAAACAGATTTTTCACGAGAAATGCCAAATTTTTGATGATTTTTAACATTTTTGAGTGTGATTTCCTCAATTTATGGCGGTGTTCGATCGTTCGAACCCGATTTTTACCTCAAAATGTCAATTTTCAGCCGATTTCAGTTGATTCCTAGTGATTTTCAAGCTATTTTTGTCTATTTCCGGGCTATTTCCGATCTCAAAAACTCAGGCAACTCGATATCAATCTAATTAGACAAAATGGTAATCTAATTGTAGTAAAATGCGAGACTAACGCGACCCAGTTAGATTGACATTCCGTCTAATTAGACTAGCATTTCGTCTAATTAGACTAGCATTTTGTCTAATGCGACTCACAAACAATCTAGCTAGATTCCGTTTCAATCTAATTATTATCGCTTTTTTGAATTGAATTTTGCTGGATTTTCGTATAAAATTTTATTAAAAAATACGGAAAAATCAACAGAAAAAGAAAACTTATTGGAAAAACAACAAAACTAGAGAATAGATGTGAAATTTTTCTACAAATTTGTTTATTCCTTTGTCGTTTTGATTGGCGTTTGTCCAGTCCGTTGATTTTTTGGTGTCTGTGGAACGGGCGTGGTTGCTGGAAGACGAATGCAAATGTCTTTTGATGGTCCGATATCTGAATTTGACGATTATTTCGTTTTGCGTTGCAAACTTTCTAAAACCTTGCTCTAATGTCAAGAGTGAGACTGATGTCTGAGTGTAATTTTGGAAATCTGTTATAAATGCAGTCAAATCGGTCGTCATTGATTTTCTTGCCAGAAACTCCAGCGTTCTCTTCTCTCTTTCTTGACTCAAACAATGTGGCCACAGCTGAAAATGCACGAATTGCTACCAATATACACCGGTGCACTTACATAAGTTCCTTTCAATTCGAAACCGCCTTCTTTCGTTGTGTATTCAGTAGTTCTCCGTGCATGATCTGTTTGAACGTCATCAGATTCCTTAATTTTAACAAGAAAACCACTGTCGATCGGAGCGCTCAAAGCGAATATCATTCGAATTTTCGTCTCTTCGTCCATATTTTCGAGTTCATGAATTTTTACACGATATTCAATGATTCTGTAAAAATTAATTAGGAAATTTTATGACATCGAACTGATTTATTCTTACGTTGTATACACAAGCTATTGATTGTGAGCGTCCTCTTCGTTTCTGCCTGAAATTCTTCATACAATTTTTTGATTTTCAACGGAGATTCCGGGGGTTTTCGCTTTTTCAATCATGAAATTGTACATATTAGTTGTCTCCTCATCGCGTTCGATATTTTGTGGTTGACCGGCAGTCATTTTCTAAAAAGAATAAAAGGCATATTTTCATAGTTTTAACTTCGGGAAAATGCATTTTCATAATTGGCAAGCGTCTCAGATTCAAGACAACTCCAAAGATTTTCATCTTGCTCATCTCTTTTGTTTGATCTGAAGTCACCGTCCGAAAACTGCACAGACATGAGTAGAATTAACTGCCGCTGTTTTGACCCGTTTGCTTTTCCTCTGCACACGATTCAATATCACACCAGTTGTCAATCTTTCATGTCTCTTCGACATATTACGCTGGAAAAAAGATATTCTTAAACAACATAATTATTAGCAAATAATGAACCGAAATGATTTTTGTTCCTTAAAAACATATATTGAGGAAAATCTTGACAGTTTCAGAATTTAATACAGCGAAAAAAACAAGAATAAATGCTTGGAAAGATTATATAGGCTCAACAAATTAAAAAAATATATTTATTTAATAAAAAATAATATGCGCAAATGATTGTGATTGCGCGCACAGCGATCGCGCCTTGGAATTCGAGCTAATCTAGTTAGATTGTCTTTAGATTGGTGTTCTGTCTAATTAGACTTCGGTTGTCTAATTAGACTAACATCGAGTTGCCTGAGAATCACTGAAAATAATTTTTTGAGAACGAAATTAGCCGGAAAATTGCCAAAATAGTTTGAAAATCACCAAGAATCTGCTGAAATTGGCAAAAAAATTGGCATTTTAGGGGTGAAAAATCGATTTCAAACGATCGAAAATAGGCAGAAATTGAGGAAATGGCACTCAAAAATGTTAAATATCATAAAAAATTTGGCATTTCTCGTGAAAAATTTGTTTGAAACCGTTGAAAATTACTCAAAATGCGTTGAAAATAGCGAAAATCGAATATACATTTTTAATTTTTTGACGATTTTAACATTTTTTAGTGCTTTTTCCTCAATTTCTGGCAATTTTTGACGATTTTAACATTTTTTTAGTGCTTTTTCCTCAATTTCTGGCAATTTTTGACGATTTTAACATCTTTTAGTGCTTTTTCCTCAATTTCTGGCAATTTTTGACGATTTTCGATGGTTTGAAACCGATTTTTAACCCAGAAATACCAATTTTTGCAATTTTCAGTCGCTATTTTCAACCCCAAAAAGCGATTTTCATTGATTTTTCTCTCCAATTTTGTGCAATTCCATGTAGTCTTCCAGGCAGAACAACGACGAAAACTGGTCCGCCGTGGTCCCAACAATCGGAAAATCGTGATGGCGAGATACTCGAATCGGGAACCCGCAGAGGATCCACACATGACGATTCGAATGATTTCGTGTCCCAACACTATAAATATTGAATAATTTGTCACTTTTTTTGCCATTTTTTGTGTAAAAATTATGGATTTTCGAAGGATTTATTGATTTTTTATTAATTTTTTCAACAATTTCAGAAAAATTGATACATATATTGTCGCAACAAAAAAGTTCCGACATTTATATTTCGATAATAGAAAGGTAGAAAGGCGGAAAGACGTTATCGATTGATTTTTGATTTTTTCAAATTTTTCAAAAAAAAACTTCAAAAAAAAGAAATTTAAGAAAGAGTCGGCGTCTGATGAACTGAATCCACTTGAACTGTTGAGGAGACCAAATTTGTGTTGCGAGCGTCGATAAAGTCAAGATCCGGACAATCGATGGAGAGCGGCGTCCTGGAAATTGGGAAATTAGGCCACGCCCACTTTTATTGGCTGAAAATCGGTTAAAATCAGCTAAAACTGTCTTAAAAGCGCCGGAAAGCGACTAAGACAAGTAAAAATGTCTGAAAATCACAAAAATAGTTAAAATCGAGTTTTTTTTTTCAATTTTAACGCTCTATTGACAACTCACCTCTCCTGCATTCGTAACTCCGCCCCCTTTTACCCCCACTTCTCAATTTTTGGTACATATACCAAACAGACCAAGGGCTACATTTTTGTAGTTGACAACTTTTTGATAGCTCCGCCCACTTTTGAGATATAGCTAGTGGGAATTGAAAAATGCTGAAAATTCAAAAAGTGGGCGGAGTTATCAAAAAGTTGTCAACTACAAAAATGTAGCCCTGGGTCTGTTTGGTGTATGTACCAAAAACTGAACTAATGGGGTAAAAGGGGGCGGAGCTACGGGTGCTGGAGAGGTGAATTGTCAATGGAGCGCGTTTGCAATCGTTGTTTTTGGATTTTAGATTTTTTTTGATAATTTTAAACTAGTTTTTTGGTGTTTTTGAGGGTCAGAAACATATTCTAGGTAAACTTTAAGTATTTAATCAATAGAGCGCATTTTCTACCGATTAAAATTCAAATTTCGAGAATTTCAACCGATTTTTACCGATTTCAGTGATTTTTCGCATGTTTTCGATAGATTTAAGCCGATTTTTGTGATATTCAGTCATTCTTTGTCAATTTTAGTCTTTTTCCTGCGGTTTTGAGGCAGTTTTATGAATATTATCAATGGAGCGCACTTTCTACCGGATAATATTCGAATTTCGAGTTTTTCAACCGGTTTTAGCCAATTTTCGCATGTTTTCAAACCATTTCTGCCAATTTTTTGGGTTTTTCCGGCATTTTTAGGTAAGTTATCGATAGAGCGCACTTTCTGCTGGTTAAAATTCGAATTTCGAGTTTTTCAACCGATTTTACCCATTTTTTATCAATTTTCTATATTTTCCCTGTGTTTTAAAGCTAAATGAATAAAGTGGCTAAAACTAGATAAATCTCAGTCATTTGTTTCATTTTTTCTCAACAGAGCGCACTTTCTACCGATTGAAATTCAAATTTCGAGAATTTCAAACGATTTTTACCGATTTCAGCGATTTTTGCATGTTTTCGAAAGATTTCAGCCGATTTTTTGTGATTTTCGGGTATTTAAAAGTATATTTTTGCAAATTCTAACCGTTTTTTCATTGTTTTTCATCAATTTTTCGAGTATTTCATGCAGATTATCAACAGAGCGCACTTACTTATCCCTGTGCTGTGTGATCATAACGTGTGGAATATTACTGTGACGTCGCACACTTTTCCGTTTACAACACCCACAACTCATCCAACAGTACAGTATGACGATTGCGATTAGAGCGAGAGTGACGACGACTGACGAGAAGACGATTAGGACGAGATTGAACTCGCCGACGTCCAGAGACCACTCCTGGATCATCTGGAATGTGGGAAAAGTGGGTAAGGAAGGGAAAAATAAGAAAAATGACCAAAAAATTCGAGAAATTCAGCAAAAATTGGCCTAATTAGGGTCCCTAATTGCTCTAAAAAGTGCCTCAAAAAGAGAAAATGAGTTCGAAACGAAAAAGTTCAAGTCTTCTTTTGGAATGTCATTCAAAAGTTGAGTCAACTTTAGAAAAATGTTGAAAAAGAAAAGAAAATGGTCCCGAGGGGTTTCTGGGAACTGCAGGGCCTGCAGTACTTTTTTGAGGGACTCTTGGAGATGGGGGGAACGCGTCGGATGGAGAGATGGACAGATTCTGAGTTTGTGACTGGAAAGCTGAATTTACAAGGATTCTGAATCAATTTTCAAAATTCAAATCGGTCGAAAATTGGCAGAGATAGGAAGGCAACAGTATCTAACGGGGGAAAACGAGGTTACATGCTGCGTTGCGGTCGCGCAGCGGCTACTAAAAAAAGTGGAAACCATAGAAAAGTTACATGTCTGGAAAGCTGAAATCTTGAGGATTCTGAATGCTTTCAGAATTCAAATAGGTGGAAAACTCGCCGAGATATGAAGGACTTTGTGAGGCGCGCTTTTCTAGTCCTGCCGATGGTAGCCCTTAACCTTGAAGGGAACAGGTAGGAAATAAGTTTTTGTTTCAATTCGTATATGACTAAAAAGCTAAATTCACGAGGATTCTGAATCAGTTTTCAGAATTCGAATCGGTCGAAAATTGGTAGAGATAGGAAGGCAAAAGTATCTAACGGAGCAAACGAGGTTACAGAATTCATCGGCGTTGCGGTTGCGCAGCGGCTACTTAAAAAAGTGCAAACCATATAAAAGTTACATGCCTGGAAAGCTGAAATCTTGAGGATTCTGAATCTGCTTTCAAATTCTTTTTAAGTTGAAAACTCGGTGAGATAGAGGGCATTGAATATGGCCGACTGTTTAGTCTCTTGAAGAAGGAATGAGGTGGAAGGGCGTTTTCGGGTTGGAGACAATCGCATACACGGGTTTCAAAAATGGGACAGAGAAGGGAAGGTTATAAGGATTCTGAATCAGTTTTCAGAATTTCGATAGGTGGAAAACTCGCCGAGATATGAAGGACTTTGTGAGGCGCGCTTTTCTAGTCCTGCCGATGGTAGCCCTTAACCTTGACGGGAACTGGCAGGAAATAAGTTTTTTGTTACAATTTTTATATGACTGAAGCTGAATTCACGAGGATTCTGAATCAGTTTTCAGAATTCAAATCGGTCGAAAATTGGCAGAGATAGGAAGGCAAAAGTATCTAACGGAGCAAACGAGGTTACAGAATTCATCGGCGTTGCGGTTGCGCAGCGACTACTTAAAAAAGTGCAAACCATATAAAAGTTACATGCCTGGAAAGCTGAAATCTTGAGGATTCTGAATCAATCTTCAGATTCTCTGTAGCTCAAAAGATTGCTGAGATAGCGCGTTTTGAGTGTCGAGGTGTGTACCTGCTTATTAGCACCCACTCTTTCCCCCTAAACATGTCTACTCTTTTCGTGGGAATTCGAAATTCCTTCAATTTTCCAAATTCTCACGCCTTCAGTCATCTGACATAAAACAACAACATAATGTATACACTGATTACCGGTTACTAAGCTAAAAGTGCGGTAGAGCGCTGTTGCTGTCCCCCTCTTTCAGGTCGCCGACCTTAACGCGCCCACAGCGCGCCAGGGAAGGCAGCTACGAAAAAGTGCTCAACTACAAAAGTGTAGTTTAAGACATTATCTATCGATTGGTATAAGAATTTCGAGTTTTTAAGGCCAGGAGTGGATCTGGAAGTGAGAAATAGGTCAGAAGTTCAAAAAACTCGAGTCAAAAAGTTTTAAAAGCGGAATATACTCGGATTATTATGAATTCATTTTTATCTGTGCATGGGAAGACCGCGCCGCACTCGCGCGGCGGCCACGCCCATTTTTTTCGACAGTGTTCAAAATGGAACGCAGCGTTAAAATGGGAGTGGGCGTGGCCGTCGCGCGAGTGCGGCGCGGTCTTCCCATGCACAGATAAAAATGAATTCATAATACCGCAAACTAAACCGTGTGGAGAGTTTTGAAGGGAAGAAACATCGGCAAGTAGAAAAAAAAAAGTTGGCGGGAAAAAGAGCAAACATTCTCTCTTCTCCCGAGAGCTCTTTCCCACACGGAGCCCCCTTTTCTCTCTTTCTCTGCGTCTCTTTGGGTCTCAATACTCTCTCGCTCTCTCACTGGTAGTAAAGGTATATCATTTACGAAGAGATCAGAGGGAAAATTGAGAGAGATTTAGATATCTCTTGTTGGAGGCGGCGGATGGCATACGGACAACAGTTGTGGCTCCGCTGGAGGGGAGTGAGCACCTGGAGATGCGCCGCAAAAGCGACGGGAAACTGGGAAAAAGTGGGAAACTGGAGAGTTTTGAGTGTGAAAAATGGAGAAAAACTGTGTTTTCAGATTGTGAGAAAATTTGAGCGAAATCGATGCGAGTTGAAGGAAGTTACGGCCAGTTGAAGGTTGAAACATGTCCCCTAAGTTTAAGATCCCATCGTGAATCCCCAACTTGCTCCAATCATAATAAAATTTACACCAATAGATAGAACAAATCTTTAACTGCATTTTTGCAGTTTACCACTTTTTTCTAGACCCAATCCCTATGGAGTTATAACTAGTTATATCATGTCAACCTCATCTTGAATTGAAAATCCGACAAACACCCGTAGCTCCGCCCCTTTTAATCCCTACTTCCCAATTTTTGGTACGTACACCAAACAAACCAAGGGCTACATTTTCCTAGTTGACAACGTTTTTGTAGCTCCGGCCATTTTTGAGATACGGGGGGTTTAAACTCAAATTTTCAGCATTTTAAAACTTCCACTAGCTACATCTCAAAAGTGGGCGGAGCTATCAAAAAGTTGTCAACTATAAAATTATAGCCCATGACTTGTTTAGTAAGCATGTCAAAATATAGACGTATTGGTTAAAAGGAGCGGAGTTACAGACTTTCAAAGCCACTGTAAAACAGAAATTTGTGTTTTTTTCTGGAAAAAAAGAGGGAATTTTTCGTTTTTTTAAATGTTCTAACAATAAAATCAGATTTTTTATTATTTTTCAATATTTTTTCCATTTTGAACCATTCAAATCCATTAATTTTGTCGTTTTTAGACCTGCAAACTTATTTTCCCCGCTTTTAAAATTCAAACCTCCCGCCAATTTCACTTCACACAGTCAAATGGAGCGCGTTTGCAGCATACCAACAAAAAGTCCATTTTTTGCGATTTTTACACTAAAAACATCAATTTTCCATCATTTTTCGCGATTTTTTGATTGAAAATACTCAGAAAACACGCTGGAATTTTTCTAGAACACTCTTAACCCACAAAAACCTCAAAAAACTGCAAATTTTCAGACCACAAATACATGTCCATCAATGAGCCACTGTTCAGCAAGGTTTGTGGCCCCCATTTTCCGCGGAAATCTAATTTTTTCAGCTGAATTTCAGGAAAACTGGCAGAATTACGGCATGAATCCGGGTCCTTCCTTCCCGAACAACGTGCTTTTAAGCCTTCCGACGCCACAAAAAATTCGACAGACGTCTGCCGGAAAGGCGATGAAACAGACATGGACTTGCACGTATGTAGAGGATGAAAAACGCGTGAAAGGCACGCCAGACACCGAAAATTCGAGAAAAATTGATCAAAAACTCGGTATTTTGAGCGATTTCCCCAGAAAAATCGCGGCAAAGGCACGCCAGACTCAAATTTTTATTTAAAAATGAATTCCACGCTGTAATAGGCGCTCAAGGCGCCCCAAAGGAAGAGAAACCCGGAAAAATTAAAACATTGGCACAGAATACTCGAAGATTCCGAAAAACGCGTCAAAGGCACGCCAGACTCAATTTTTCTTTGAATTTTGAGGATTTTAAGCTTAAAAATCATAAAAATAGCGTTATTTTCAGCATTTTCGACACTGAAAAGGATCAAAATGAGGTTTTTCGTCGATTTTTCCAACTGGGAAGTGATATCCGAAAAACGCGTCGAAAGCGCGCCAGACTCTCTTTTTTTTTTGATTTTCAGGGTGTTGAGCGCGCCAAAGGTGCCCCAGACTAAAAATCCATTCAAAGAATTAATCAAAAACATATTTTATACCATTTTTTTCAACTTTTCCCAAGAAAAAAAACGCGTCAACGGCGCTCCAGCCACCCTAAAATTGAAATTTTTTGAATTTTCCGGAATTTGCAGGGAGTGCCGAAAGGAGTTATCGTCGAAACGATCGTTCACCGAACACATGAATATACACACCAAGTCCCGCCCATTTCAGTGCGAGCACTGCGCCTATGCAGCAGGTAATTGAATTGAGGGAAAAATGGGTTTTTCGGGTGTTTTTGGGTGGTTTTTGACCGAAAAAACGCGGAAAAAGTGGGTTTTTCGGTCAAAAATGTGATTTTTGACCAAGAAATCACTAAAAAATCGGATTTCCAGCGAGCCAAATGACGTTACACCGTCACAAACTTCGAAATCACACGCCGAAAACCGAATGGGGCTATCGGTGTCCGTATTGTGAAGATGCCTATATGGAGCCGGCCGGTTATCAGAGTCATGTACAGTGAGTTGGGGTGATTTTTGGGCTGAAAATATGGAAAAATTGGGGTTTTCAGCTGAAAAAATGGCCAAAAATAAGATTTTTAATCCGAAAATATGAATAAATAGAACTTTTTCAAGTAAAAATTGGCCGGAATTCGGATTTTCAGCCAGAAAATATGAAAAAATAGGAATTTTTCATCTAAAAATGGTCATCTGGACATCTGGACACACAGACAACTCCCAATTTTCTCATTGAGTTGGGGGTTGTGTCTGTGTGTCCAGGGATCCAGATGTCCTCTTTTTAGATGAAAAATACCGATTTTTCCCTATTTTCTCGCTGAAAATCCTATTTTTCGCCTGTTTTTGCTTGAAAAATCTCTATTTTTTCATATTTTCCAGCTGAAACGCCGATTTTTGGTCTATTTTCAGCCGCCGAAAAATAGACATCTGGACGCACAGACACACAGACCATCTAGATAGTCAAAATCCGCTCAGAAATGCGTTCAGAACGCGTCAGAGGTGCCCCAGCCACTTAAAAAGTCAGAAAAACGCGCCAAAGACACACCAGGGGCCTCAAGTTTAGAACGCGTTGAAGGCGCTCCAAATTTTGCACAAAAACGCGCTTAGGGCGCACCAGATAGTCAAAACTTTTTTCATTCTTAGGCTGAAAACTGCTAAAAATCACATTTTAGGCTGAAAAATACTGATTTTCAGCGTTTTCTAGACTCAAAAATTCTGAAAAATCCAACTTTTTGCGCTAAAAAATCGTGAAAATCTTCACTTTGAAAACGCGCTAAAGACGCGTCAGATAGTCAAAATCCGCTCAGAAATGCACTCAGAACGCGTCTCAGGTGCACCAGCCACTTGAAAAGCCAGAAAAACGCGTCAAAGGCACCCCAGATAATTTTCAGACAACGACACGCTGGTCGATCGGCGACGTACGGATGTCCATTTGGAAAGTGTAAATTCACTTCGAAATCTCAACGACACTTCCGAGAACATTTGCTGAAACACGAGAAAACTGACAAAACGGAGGGAGGAGTCGATCCGTGTGCACTGTCCAATCAACAACTCGTTCGCTATATGGTCGCCGATGAGATGGGTACGGCATGGAGTGCATTTGGGGGATGAAATCGAGGATTTTCAGCTTAAAAATCTAAAAATCGCGGTTTTAGAGAGCATTTTCATCGAAAATACTGAAAATTACGCGATTTTTATGAATTTTGAGCTGAAAATCCTCTGGTGCGCTTTTGACGCGTTTTTCGGACAAATCTGATAATCGGGTATTTTGTGCCACAATACACGATTTTCAGATTTGTCCGAAAAAACGCGTCAAAAGCGCGCCAGACTTAATTTTCTTTAAAAATTTCTATGATTTTCAGAGGATTTTAAGCTTAAAATTCATAAAAATCGGCTTAAAATGGAGATTTTTGGTCTGAAAATGATCAAAAATCTGGAATTTTCAGCATTTCTAGCATCGGGCTCTTGGATTCACAGCTAAAAACACTTTTCCGGTTCATTTGGACCATTTTTGGCTGAAAAATCAGCCCAAACAGAGGATTTTCAATGTTTTTCCTTGAAAACCCCCTAAAACGTGTCATTTTTCCAGTCAATTTTGATCGTTTCTCATCTGAAAATCAGTTTTAGGCCACGGTTTCAAACGCGTCGGAGGCGCTCCAGCCGTCACGATCCGTGCGAATTTTTCGCTATGTTTTGTCATTGGTTGAGTATTTTGGCGACTTTGGACCCAATTTTCCACGAAAAACCTGAATTTTCTCTAATTTTCGCTGAAAAATCTATTATAGACATAAAAAATAGCGATTTATTCCAAAAAATTGCTGCTTTCCGGTTATTTTTGACCATTTTTCGAGCGGAAACCCTATTTTTCTCCGAGTTTTTTTCACGTTTCAGAACAAAAAATGCCGATTTCTACATGAAAAATGTGTAAAATTGAGCGATTTTTCTTTGAAAAACCCTTGAAAAATTCCAATTTTTGGCTCATCTTGACCATTTTTTTGCCGTAAAATCAAGAATTTCACGTCCGAGGTGCGCCAGCCTTGAAAAAATGCGATTTTAGGCACTTTTTCATTTAAAAACGCGCCAAAGGTGCCCCATGTAATTCTCAGAACGCGCGTGAGCGATTTCTATATCAAATTTCAATGTTTTTCCCCAGTTTCAGGCCACGGTTTCAAACGCGTCGGAGGCACGCCAGCCGTCACAATCCGTGCGAGACCTCAACCGACGATCGCACCGAAAATCTACAGTACTCCGAACGATGGAACACCGCAAAAAGTGGTTTGGCGTCTGGAGAGTGTGATTCCGAATAAGACGATCATCCGGACGAATCAACTGATTCCCCCGAGAGGATTCTATGTTCATCAGAATCCGGAGGATTCAGAAGACGTCACGACGACGATTCAGAATCCTTCAGAATCCATGCCTTCTGGATCATCAGATCAGTATCCTTCTGAAGAATTTCACGATAATGAGTATTACGACGTCGACGACGACGATGACGACGAGGAGATTCTGGAGTATATTGAAGACGAAGAAGAAGAGGAGGGGGCGGAGCTTATCGAGGAGGGGGCGGAGCATTTTGAGTATGACGACGAGGAAGGACCGCCCATTTTGGAGTCATTTGAGGATCCACAACAACAACAACAAATGGACGATAATTGGGGAGGAGTCGAGGTAGAGAAACACGCGTCGAAGGCGCGCCAGCCCCGGGAAAATTGTGATAAAAACGCGCGAAAGGCGCACCAGATAGTCAAAATCTCTTAGAACGCGTCTCAGATGCGCCAGCCGCTCGAAACGCCCGAAAACGCGCCAGCAGACCCAGGAAGATCGAAGGTGAAAGCACGCGTCGAAGGCGCGCCAGACAAGGGGAATTTGGCCCAAAAACAACAGGAATATGCTTTGAAAACGCGCCTAAGGCGCGCCAGATAGTCAAAATTCGCTCAGAAATGCTCTCAGAACGCGTCTGAGGTGTCCCAGCCACGCGAAAACGCAAAAAAACACGTCAAAGACACCCCAGATTCAGAAGAACCCACTTTTTGGACAGTTTTTCATTTATAAAACGCGCCAAAGACGCTCCAGCCGTTACCACAGTGAAAAGGCGCGCAGAACGCGTCCGAGGTTGCGGCGTCAAAGGCACGCCAGCCTCGGAAAATCCACATTTTTAGACTTTTTTCATCTAAAAAAACGCGCCAAAGACGCCCCAGTCATCCCCTAATTGTGCTCAGAACACGCGTCCCAGGTGCGCCAGCTTCTGAAACATCCACTTTTCTATCAGAAAAACGCGCCAAAGACACCCCAGACCTCCATTTTCAGTTTAAAAATGTTCATTTTTTCAGACGAAGGAAGTGTTCCCGAATGGATTCATCGACGACGAACTCGATTGAGATAATTGCATTTTAATTGACTAATTTGATCATTTTTATATTGAAAAATCTGAATTTTTGCTCAAAAAATCTATATAATATTGTGATTTTATTCGAAAAAATACGGGCGTTTTCTTGTTTTTTTTTGTGTGATTTTTGCATTTTTTCATCTATTTTTCAGAATTTTTTGAATTTCTTGAATTTCCCGCCGTTTTTTTTTGTATTTAATTGTTAATTTTATTGAGAAATGTTGCATATTTTATTGAAAATTTTCATTTTTTTTCCCGAATTTTCCCTCTGAAAAAGGGTTTTATCCCGAAAATTGTCGTATTTTCTTCAAATTTTCCCCATTTTTGCTCAATTTTTCCCATTTAATTCATCCATTTTCACACAGATTAACACCCAAAATGGACGGTCCGTCCTCTTCGTCAGCTGGCGCGACGTCGGCGCGTTCTGAAGAAGTCCGACAGAAATATGTGTTGCCGTCGGATGAGGAGGGCGATGACGTGGATTTTGGAGGTGGAGGGGGCGTGGCCAATGGAGAGAAGAAGAATCAAATGGTTCTGAGTGTGGATCCGGATTTTGGTACGGAAAATAGCCAAAAAAATAGATTTTTTAGCGATTTTGAGTCTGGAAATGGCTGAAAAGCAGCGTTTTTGAGCCGAAAATAGCGGTTTTTTCAACATTTTGAGTGTCTGGCGCGCATGAGACGCGTTTTTAAGATATTTTAAGTCTAGAAATGAGCGAAACGCGTCTCAGGTGCACCAGTCCCGCAAAATGTTGAAAAAATTGCGTTTCTAGGATCAAAAAATCGTCAAAAATCAGATTTTCAGCCATTTTTAGACTCAAAAACGCTGAAAAAGTTCACTTTTTAGCTAAAAAATCGTTGAAAATCGTCAATTTTCTTTTTAAAAACTCACTTTTCCGTCATTTTTATCGATTTTCGTTGATTTTTGAATTAGAAAATGTTGAAAAATGCAATTTTTCAAGTAGGAAACTCAATTTTCAGCCATTTTTAGATTCAAAAATGCTCAAAAACTTCTTTTTTTTGTAAAAACGCGTCTCAGGTGCGCCAGACACTCAAAATGCTGTAAAAACCTCGTTTCTTAGGATCAAAAATAGTGATTTTTAGCCATTTCTAAACTTAAAAACGCTGAAAAATTTATTTTTCCACACCAAAATTCTCGAAAATCACTTAAATTTTGCACGAAAACGGGAAAAAGTGTGATGAAAACGCGCCGACAGCACACCAGTTACAAGAATCTGCATTGAAAACGCGCTAAAGGCGCACCAGATAGTTGAAACATCACTTTTAGGCTTAAAAAATGCTAAAAATTGCGATTTTTGTCTCAAAAATAGTGATTTTCAGCCATTTCTATACTCAAAAACGCTGAAAACCCCATTTTTCCACACCGAAATTCGCTCAAAACCGCCCGAAATCGATTTTTTCCAAAAAATCTGAAACAGTTCCAGACGACGACGACGAATGCTTCGCCGATGACGACGGAGGACCGGCGCCGGCTCCGCTGAGCCGAGAGATTGTCGACGGTGCCATCACTCGGAGGTCAAAAGATCGACAGATCTCACCGGGAGTGGTAAGAGAGAGAGGGGGCGGAGCCTAAATCCTGAAAATTTTCAGAAAAAATTGCATTTTTTACCCCAAAAATTGAAAAAAATCGAGTTTTTAATGCAAAAATTGCCGATTTTCGACAATTTTTAGCCTAAAAATTAGATTTTTCAGCATTTTTAAGACTAGAATGGGGCGGAGCCTAAAACTGAAAATTTCTTTTCAGAAAATGTCAATCGGAAATTACGACGATTTGGAAGAGGAGGCCGAGGAGACACACGAAGAGCAGAAACATCGATTCTTGGAGTCGATGAGAAGGATTCGGCAAAAAGTGAATAGAGGAGGGGGCGGAGCCTATTTTCAGCCAAAAAATCCATTCGAAAACACAAAAATTGAGCATTTTTAGCGTAAAAATTGATATCTGGGGTGTCTTTGGCGCGTTTTCTAGATGAAAAAGTGTCTAAAAATGAGGATTTTCCAAAGCTGGCGCACCTGGGACGCGTGTTCTGAGCGTGACTGGGGCGTCTTTGGCGCATTTTTCTCTGTTTTTGAATGTCTGGGGCACCTGTGACGCGTTCTGAGCGCCTTTTCATTGTGGTACCGCCTGGGGTGCCATCGACGCGTTTTAATGACGGAAAACTGTCGAAAAAGTAGGGTTTTTCTGAATCTGGCGTGCCTTTGGCGCGTTTTTCTGGATTTTTGAGTGGCTGGCGCACCTGCGACGCGTTTTGAGCTCATTTTAACTATCTGGTGCGCCTTTACCGCGTTTTCAAAGCAGATTCCTATTGTTTGCCGATTTTCACCAATTTTTAAGCAAAAAGTTGGAATTTTCAGCATTTTTGAGTCTAGAAATGGCTGAAAGTCAGTATTTTTGAGCCAAAAATCGCAATTTTGGCAATTTTTAAGCCTAAAAACGCAGTTTTGAGTGGCTGGTGCGCCTTTAGCGCGTTTTCAATGCAGATTCTTATAACTGGTGTGCTATCGGCGCGTTTTCATCACACTTTTTCCCGTTTTTGAGCCAAAATTTCCGTGTCTGGCGCGCCTTCGACGCGATTGAAACCAGATTTTCTGTAATTTCGTGTCAAACATGTGTATACTTTGTCTGGCGTGCTTTCGGCGCGTTTTTCGCTAATCTCGTATTTGCAATCTGAGTCTGGGGTATCTTTGGCGCGTTTTTCTGATCAAAATCGCTTAAAAGTTGGCGATTTTTCAGTTTTTTGAGAGTCTGGCGTGCCTTTGACGCTTTTTTTGATTTTCAGCAAGAAGATGACTTCGACCTCCCCCATCCACCACCGGAAACCGATGCAATGCGGCAATTCATTCATAAACAAGTAAACAAAGCAATGATGTTCAATCAGGCAAATGTAAGAGACCACGCCCCGCCCACTTTCAGCCAAACCCCGCCCCTTTTCTCGTCGTCATTTCAGCACATTGACTATGAGCCACTTGCGAAACGAAAGACGCCGAAAGTTGTGAATGGATACTTGTGGGGAGCACTTATAGGCAATGGATCATATGGAAAAGTGAAGGAGGTCATAGATGTGTACACTCTGACACGACGTGCTGCAAAAATTATGAAGGTAAGGGGGCGGAGCCTATTATGGAAAAAAATGGAAGAAATTAGAGTATTTTTATGGGATTTGGAGACGAAAAACGAGAAAAAACGGTTTTTAAACGTATCTGGCTCGCCTTGAAAGCGTTTTTCACTATTTTGGGCTCTTCTGGCGCACATTGGCCGCGTTTTTCTTGTGAAAAATGAGTCGAAATCGTTGGTTCTACTGTGGCTGGCGTGACGCTAACGCGTTTTTAAACCGCTTACCTTTTTGTCTGGCGGGCCTTCAGCACGTTTTTGATGGTTTTTGAATCCGCCTGGCGCGCCTTGAACGCGTATTTCTTGGAAAAATGGCTCGAAATCGATGGCTTTACTGTGACTGGGTGACGCTGACGCGTTTTTAAAAGCGATTTCTTTCTTGTCTGGCGAACCTTGGACGCGTTTTTCACTTTTTCATGCGACTGGCGTACTCTAGATGCGATTTTTCAGTTTTTCGAGAATCTGGCGCACCTTGGACGCGTTTTTTGGTGATTTTTGCTTTTAAAATCGAAGGTTTTAGTGATTTCGTACCTGTCTGGCGCGCCGTGGACGCGTTTCCCCTTTGTTAAAGCTATTCCGTTCATGTCTGGCTGGCGCACTTTTGGGCGTCGGGTGCTCCGTTGACGCGATTTTTTCAGTTTTTTAAGTGTCTGGCGCGTCTTGGACGCGTGTTTTAAATGATTTTTGTGTTTTTCAACACTAAGCCACGCCCCTTTTTCCAGTACGACAAATTGCGTAAAATCAACAACGGATGGGAGAATATTCGAAGTGAAATGTCGATTCTCCGCCGCCTGAATCATCGGAACGTCGTCAAACTCATCGAGATTTTCAATTTGCCATCGAAAGGAAAAGTCTATATGATATTCGAGTACTGTATTGGCTCAGTCCAACAGATTATCGATTTGGAGCCGGCGAAACGTCTGACAATCGGAGAATCTCATGCGATATTCATAGAAATGTGTCATGGATTGAGTTATTTACACTCGAAACGAATCTCTCATAAAGACATCAAGCCAGGGAATCTTCTCATTTCTATCGATATGGTTGTCAAGATTTGTGATTTTGGTGTCGCCGAGCAGATCGGATTCTTTCAGGTATTCATTTC
Organism: Caenorhabditis remanei; assembly: GCF_010183535.1. NCBI lineage: Eukaryota > Metazoa > Nematoda > Chromadorea > Rhabditida > Rhabditidae > Caenorhabditis > Caenorhabditis remanei. Next base: position 21,507,497 of record NC_071332.1, on the reverse strand, counting down.
TGGACCATTTTTGAGCCGGAAAATCGAGTTTTTAGCCTCAAAAATCGACCATTTTTAGAGGATTTTTAAGAATTTTGAACCAAAAATCGATTTTCAGGCGTTCTGGAGCACATCTGACGCGTTTTTAGCGATTTTACTGTGTCTGGCGCGCCTTAGCCGCGTTTTCAGTGATTTTGTTGTTAGTGAGGGATGGGGTGTCTTTGGCGCGTTTTTTCTACGTTTTAATGCGAAAAATCGGTTTTCACACAGTCTGGGGCACCTGGGACGCGATTTTTGACGATTTTTGGTTCCGCCTGGTGCGCCTCGTACGCGTTACAATAGCAAAATTCATATTTCTCGCGATTTTCAGAGTGCCTGGCGCACCTGAGACGCGTTTTTAGTGATTTTGTTGTTAGGGATGTCTGGGGTGTTGTTAGGGATGTCTTTGGCGTGTTTTGAGCGTTTTTAATGCGAAAAATTGATTTTTAGACTGCCTGGCGCACCTGAGACGCGTTCTTAACGGTTTTTGATGATTTTTGGTTCCGCCTGGTGCGCCTCGTGCGCGTTTTTAATGTGGAAATCGATTATTAGACGTTCCGGCGTATCTGAGACGCGTTTTCACTGATTTTTCATGATTTTTGACATTCTGGCGCACCTGAGACGCATTTTTAACGTTTTTAATACAAAATCCATATTTCCAGCGATTTTTTGTTTGTCTGGCGTGCCTTAGACGCGTTTTTGTTGGTAAATCACCTATTTTCTCGCTGTTTTTCATGAAAACGTGTTAAAAACGCGTCAATCGCGCCCCAGCGCACTTTTTCTCATTCCGTTCGGTAGAGCGCGTTTTCAATTTCAAATAAATAAATTTTCCAATTTCAGGAATCGGGAAAATGTTACAAAGTGAACGGAACACCGAAATTTCAGCCGCCCGAATGCGTCTGGGGAAATCATGAATTCTTTGAGTAAGCCACGCCCCCAACTTCTCCTAAGCCACGCCCCTTTTTCATCTTTCAGTGGCTACAAAGCGGATATGTGGAGTGCCGGTGTGACATTGTACAATTTGGTTTCGGGAAAATATCCATTCGAGCAACAGATACTGCTGAAATTGTATGAATGCATTGGCAATGAACCGTTGGTAATGCCGACGAATGTTCAGTTGTCCAATGAGTTGAAAGAGTGAGTTTTCTAGGCCATCCGAGTGGAAAGTTAGGCCACCGAGCGAAAATCGGCTTATAATCTTGAATTTTCAAGTTTCGGCTTGAAAATAGCGGATTTTTAAAGATTTTAGGTGAAAAATCGACACTTTTGAAGGTTTTTAAGTAGAAAGACGAGTTTTCTAGGTCATCGGAGTGGAAAGTTAGGCCATCACTGAAAAATGGCGATTTTTGGAGTCAGGAGAGTGAAAATTGGCTCTGAAATTGAATTTTTGTTTAAAATTGGCGGATTTTTAAAGATTTTAGGTGAAAAATCGACACTTTTAATGGGGCTTTAGTAGAAAAACGAGTTTTCTACGCCATTGGAGTGGAAAGTTAGGTCAGCAGGATTTAATAGAGAATTAGGGCCAAAATGAGTCTGAAACTGAAGTTTTCGAGTTTTAAACTAAAAAATAGCGGATTTTCAATGATTTTTGAGTGAAAAATCGACACTTTTGAAGGGTTTTAGTGGAAAAATGAGTTTTCTAGGCCATCGGAGTGGAAAGTTAGGCCATTGGGGGATTTCAAGAGGTTTTGATGGGAAACATGGATTTATTGAGGTCTTAAAAACGAAAATATCAGATATTCAATGATTTTGAGTGGAAAATCGGCATTTCGAAGGTTTTTTTTAGTGGAAAAGTGAGTTTTCTAGGTCATGCGTGTGGAAAGTATCTGAAATTTACAACATTTTGAGTGTCTGGTGCACCTGAGACGCGATTTACAAGTGTTTTTGTGTGTTTTTTAAATCGAAAAGACTCTGAAAATCTGCAATTTTTGCAGTCTAATCACTCAACTCTTGGACAAAGACTTCACTACCCGTCTCGATATCACTAACACCATGCGACACCCTTGGTTTGTCTCCTCATTTCCAGAAGATCAAGGACTCGGTCGAATGATGGAACGAATGAGGACTGGGGACCGTCCGTTGACAATGTTACCAAGCTTAACGGCGATGTTCGATGGAAATGATGAGGAATTGGTGTTGGATGATGATGGCAACGAGATTCTTCTCCCACCACCGAATTTGACGCATGGAGGTCTGGAAATTGAGTGAAAATCTTGAATTTTGAGAAAAATTGAGCCCTGGAATCGAAATTTAGAGCAAAATTAAGTGTCTGGCGTGCTTTTGGCGCGTTTTGTTTTTCCAGCATAGGCCCCGCCTCCTTTATTACAATCTGGAAATTCTGGTTTTAGTGCGGAGCTTAACGGTAGATTCAAAAAGTGTCTGGGGTGCGTTTGACGCGTTTTGTAAATTATAGAGTTTTGAATATCGAAAAATCGATTTTTTGGCTCAAAAATGCTGAAAACGCGTCTCAGGTGCGCCAGAATGTCTGAAAATTGTCATTTCTCATTCAAAAACCCCTCAAATTTTTTCATTTTTTCGCAGGCGAACTCGACAAACAATCATTCCTCGGTTTCCACTACCTCGAAGCCCGTCCCGGAGACGGTCCCCCACCTCCAGATGGCTCCAACGACGACATTGTCGGAGAACCCACTCGACGTCCATCGTCCCGTTCCGCACCGACTTCTGCTCCACGAGCCGCCCGGGATTCTCCTGCTCCTCCTCCAGAAGTTGCTCCAGAAGGCGCTGACGTCGCGCCAGCAGTGGCTCCAGCGGCTCCAGAAGTCGCACGACGACGACGACCGAAGCGAAACTTCTTCTCGTGCATTTTCCGCTCACGAACTGATAGTAATTAATTAATTTTTTCGAATTTTTGTGCTTTAATTTGCTCTTTTGCTCATTTCTCTCCCTCTCTACGCCAGGATTTTCATTTCTCACAACATTTTTCTACCCGATTATTTCATGTAAACCAAATGCTTACTTATTCTAATTTTATTTCGGAATTCCTATTATTTTTGTGCTCTCTTCTCGTCTCTTAAACTCGGTCATATCGCTTATATAAAAGCTGTTCTTGTCTTGTAACAAAGTGTCTGGCGTGCCTTGGCCGCATTTTTAGCGATTTTTGATGATTTTTGGATCAGGCTGGCGTGCCTGAGACGCTTTTTCACTGTTTTTAATGCGAAAAGGCGATTTTCGGACTTTCTGGTACATCTGAGGCGCGTTTTGATGATTATTGGATCCGTCTGGCGTGCCTTGTGCGCGTTTTTGGAGATTTTGCAGTTACAACTGTCTGGCGCCTGAGACGCGTTTTAAGCGAGTTTTGATGATTTTTGGTTCCGTCTGGCGCGCCTGAGACGCGATTTTCGGAATTTCTGGTACATCTGAGGCGCGTTTTGATGATTATTGGATCCGTCTGGCGTGCCTTGTGCGCGTTTTTGGAGATTTTACAGTTAGAACTGTCTGGCGTGCCTGAGACGCGTTTTCAGCGATTTTCGGAATTTCTGGCGCACCTGAGACGCGTTTTCAGCGAGTTTTGATGATTTTTGGATCCGGCTGGCGTGCCTGAGACGCGTTTTCACTGTTTTTCAAGTTTATACCCACTTTTTTCAAAAATTTCAAGTTTTTTTTTCAGATTTTTCCCAATAAATCAATCTTTATTTTTGAATTTTTTTGAATCAGTGAACTTAGAGCTCAATTCTGCTTCGCTTGCGCAGTGCTACTCGGCTGTTGTGACATCTGAATCTCCTGTTCGATCATCGTGACGGCGTCTGGTGTCTTCGGACGCAACAACAACATTTCGACGGTTCCCTTCTCTTTCAGACTTGACATCAGACGCTTTTTACAGTCGATTTTCGTCAAAACCTCCTTCTTGTTAATCTCTAGAATTTGATCTCCGTATCTGAGCACACCGTTGACCAGGGAGTCTGGAAATAGGAAAGTGGGCGGGGTTTAAAGTGTCAATGTGCTATGAGTGAAGTGTGGTTGGAAAGCGGAAGTCGTGAGGATTCAGAATCCGTTTGAATTTTTATGATTCGACAAAAATTCGCTGAGATAGAGGGCTTTGAAGTTGGAGGTCGCACTCAGGTGAGGAAGCGCGCTCTATTGAAATTGGTGTATCTCAGTGAGTTTTCAACCAATTTCAAGTTTAAAAACAGTTTTAGAACCGCCATAATTTAAGCTTTTTAATGATATAACTTTCATTAGGATTGAAAATTCAAAACAATTCCAAAAGAGAGCATCTGGCTTCGATAGATTGGGCGCTGAGTTATATGTCGCTGCGTTGCGGTCGCGTAGCGGCTAGTGCAAAGTTGGAAACTATGCAAAAAATATATGCTTGGAAAGCTGAAATCAAGAGCTTTTTGAATATATTTTCAAATTTTTAATAGGTCAAAAACTCGCTGAGATAGAACGCTTTAAAGTTAAGGACGTCTTCTGAGAGCGCATCAAAGAAGTCCTCAAACTTCAACCTGCTCTATCTCAGCGAGTTTTCAACCTATCAAAATTTTGAAAACAGATTCAGAATCCTCCCGTCTTTCGCTTTCCAGTCATATAAGGTTTGGAAAGAACATTTATTTCCTGCCAGTTCCGGTCAAGACCATCCGCAGGACCTAAAATGAGTAAAAAGCGCGCCTGACAAACTCCTCTGTATCTCCGCGAGTTTTCTAGCTATCAAAATTTTGAAAACATATCTCACGTCTTCAGCTTTCCAGTTATATAAGATTTGAGAAGAAACATATATTTCCTACAGGTTCCCATCAAGGTAAAGGAGTGCCGTCAGCCAGGACTTAAAAAGCGTGAAAAGCGCGCCACCTAAATTCCTCTGTATTTCAGCGAGTTTTCTAGTTATAAGAATTCTGAAAACAGATTCCAAATCCTCACGTCTACCGCTTTTCAGTTATATAAGACATAAAAACAAAAATATATTTTCTAGCGGTTCCCATCAAGGTAAAGGAGTACCGTCATCCAGGGCTTCAAAAGCGTGAAAAGCGCGCCTCACAAACTTCTCTGTATCTCAGCGAGTTCTCAACCTATCAAAATTCTGAAAACAGTTTCAGAATCCTCACATTTTTAGCTTTTCAGTCATATAAAATTTGAAAAGAAAAATGTGTTTCCCACGGGTTCCCGTCAAGGTGAAGGGGTACCGTTAGCCAGGGCTTGAAAATTGTGAAAAGCGCCCCACCTAAACGCCTCTGTATTTCAGCGAGTTTTCTAGCTATCAGAATTCTGAAAACAGCTTCAGAATTCTCACGTCTTCAGCTTTTTAGGCAGATAAAATTTGAGAAGAAAAATATATTTCCTACAGGTTCCCGTCAAGGTAAAAGGAGTACCGTCACCCAGGACTTAAAAAGAGTGAAAAGCGCCTCTCGACAAACTCCCCCATATCTCATCGAGTTCTCAACTTTTCAAAATTTAGAAAACAGTTTCAGAATTCTCACGTCTTCCCCTTTCCAACCATATACAACACTTCCCAAAAATCCTCACCATTCTCCACCTTGCACACCAAAATACGTTGATGAACCGACGCGATGCCGAGTCCGAACTTCTTCCCGCCAACTTTCTCCAGTGTCACCGTAATTCTCTCGAATCGATGATCCATCGATCCCGAGTTTTGATCGTTTTGATCGTCTTCGGCAAGGGTCTGAAAATGGGAGATGGCTGGCGTGTCGTTGGCGCGTTTTGTGAATAGTTGCAGTGTTGACTTACCCTATCATCATCGGTGTTCTCGGCTGATTTACAGTTCTTGCTCATTTTTTGAAAATAAGAGAAACGGAACTTTTCTTGTGGTTTGGGGAATGAAGGGAAATCGAAAATAAAATTTTCAATATGGGGAAAATGGGGAGGAAGGGACACGTGGGAAAATTTAAAAATTCAAGGTTTTAAGAGAATGAGATGTGTTTTCCTGTGTAAAATTGGGAATAGTAAGATAAATAATTAGTGTGATATGTAGCTGAAAAGCTGAAGATGTGAGGATTCAGAATCTGTTTTCAAAATTTTGATAGGTGGAAAACTCGCGGAGATATGGGGAAGTTTGTGAGGCGCGCTTTTCCTCTTGGGGACGGTAGCCTTTAATCTTGACGGGAACCGGTAGAAAATAAATGTTTCTTTTCAAATCTTACATGACTGGAAAGCTGAAGACGTGAGAATTCAGAATCTGTTTTCAGAATTTTAATAGGTAGAAAACTCGCTGAGATATGGGGAAGTTTGCCAAAGGGCGCTTTTCACTCTTTTCAAGTCCTGGGGATGGTCTTGACCGGAACCGGTAGGAAACATATTTTCCGTTTTAAATCTTATATAACTAAAAAGCTGAAGACGTGAGAATTCTGAATCTGTTTTCTAAATTCTGATAGGTTGAAAACTCGCTGAGATAAAGCAGTTTGAAGTCGGAGGACTTTTTAGCTTGTTAAATGTGTCTACCTTCAAAGCCCTCTATCTCAGCGAATTTTTGATTTATCAAAAATTAAAAATATATTCGAAAAGCTCTTGAGTTCAGCTTTCTAGTCATATTTTTTTTGCCTAGTTTTCAATTTTGCAGCAGCCGTTACGCGACCGCAACGCAGCGACATATTGCACGCACCTTACCTTTCGAAGCAAGATGCTCACGTTTGGAAGTTTTAATTCACATTTTTCATACAAATATTATATCATTGAAATGTTCAAGTTATGACGGTCTCAAATATGTTTTCAAAATTGAAATCGGTTAGAAACTCACTGAGATACATCAATTTCAATAGAGCGCACTTCCTCACCTCAATGCGTCCTCTAACTTCAAAGCCCTCTATTTCAGCGAATTTCTGTCGAATCAGAAAAATTCAAACGGATTCTGAATCCTCCTTATATTTTCTGACAAAAACCAATACAAATTTTTTCTTATTTTTATATCCTAGAATCCCTTTTTCCCAGTTTGTATCCCGATATTCATATGGCACTAGACATAAGCCAGACACCCTACTAAGTTGTTTTCCGGTGACTGGTGTCTCCAGGTGACTCCTAGCAACTCCCCTCTATAAGGGGAAGAGGGGCTCTTTTCCTATTTCTAAGAGCAGGGCACTTATGGATTTACATGTGCTCTTTTTCCCCTCCGTAAGAGGATTTTTGTTGTTAGATTTTATGTGGGCCAGGTCACACTGACCAGACTGGAATAATTGAGTTAAGTTTTGAGACTGCTAGATTAATTTTCCATGTCAAATGTTTATATAAATGTGTTGAGCAAATTAAGAGCTCTATTTTTGTAGTTGACAACTTTTTGATAACTCCGCCCACTTTTGAGATAAGGGGTGTTGAAGTTATACGCACTACCTACCAGTAACACCCCGTATCTCAAAAGTGGGCGGAGCTATTGAAAAGTTGTCAACTACAAAAATAGAGCTCTAATCTTGGTTAGTATACATACGAAATATTAAATTTGTTGGGATTAGGAATTTTGGAGTGGAGCAATAGAGATTTGTGTGAGCTCTTGTGTGATTGACGTCAGTAGTTAGAAATAATCCTTTTCCTCGTTTTTCTTCGTAGTTTTATTCATTTTGTCCATTTTCAAATTTAAGATTAGAAAAAATTTGTGTGACTAGTAATTTTTCTTTTAAAAAACCAATAATTTTCTTTTTTTGTAATTGTAAGAAGTGTGTCTCACTAGTCAGCGCCACTAACAAGTAAGTGGTGATATCCTGTATCTTCACACTATTGGAAACGCTATATCTTAAAAGTGGGCGGAGCTAGAAAAAAGTTTTCAACTTCAAAAATGTAGCCCGTGTCTTGTTTAGTATACAGTATACATACCAAAAATTACGGTTAGGGAGCTGAAACGGGCGGCGCTAGACACTTCTTCCCGGACATGAGGCTCGGCTCCCCTTGTTGACCGAGCCTCTAACTCCCTCACGCTATAATAACCGCTATAACTCCTCAGGGTGGTGTCCTATCAAAAAGTTGTCAACTACAAAAATGTAGCCCGTGTTTTGTTTAGTAAACACACCAAATACTGGAATAATGGGGTAAAAACGGGCGGTGTGGCACCAACACTCCTGAACGGGCTGTGGCTCCCCCTTTCTTCATACTGCTCATTACATTCCCTCACTTCCCTATGCCATTATTCATCACGGTAGTGTCCTACAAAAAAGTTGTTAACTAAAAAAATGTAGCCCGTGTCTTGTACAATATACACACCGAAAACTGGGATAATAGGGTAAAAACGGGCGGTGTGACACCGATACTCCGGAACACACGGCGACTCCCCCTTTGTCACCCTGTCTTCCCTTGTCCCTCACTTCGCTATTCCATAACTCCTCAGGGAAATGTTTTACAAAAAAGTTGTTAACTAGAAAAATGTAGCGCGTATTTTGTTTAGTATGTGTGCCATAAATTAAAGAGATTCAACAAAAAATAGCAGCGGGATACCCTTCCTGCCAAGCATACGGTGGTTCCTCCTTTGTCACCCAGTCTTCCCCGGTTTTTCACTTCGCTGTGTCATAACTCATCAGGGAGGTGTTCTATCAAAAAGTTGTCAACTACAAAAATATAGCCCGTGTCTTGTTTAGTAATCATACCAAAGGGGGGATAGAATCCTAAACTCCGCCCACCCAGCTCCTTAACTTCAATTCCTCTAACATCTCACTCATCGTCACATTCAAATTGTACCTTATTGTCGCCAAGCAACTCGGCAGAACCCCGCATCAGGCACGCAACATTTACCCGTTGAGCAACAGGCGCGCAACACTGCAGCATCAGGAACGCATCATTCAAACGCGCTTCGTTTTCTGAAACGTGTCGGCAGCACGTGTGCAGCAACTAGGATGCGGCAGCGTATCCGCAACACTGCAGCAACAGACCCGCTGCTCTCCAGCAGCACCTAGGCAACATTCAGCAAGTGCGCTCCATCTTTTCCAGTTACGAAAACTTATAGTTTTATTCACTTTTTTCCTATTTTTCTGTTTTTCATACAAATGTTTTCTCTGGATTTATTTTATGAAAATAATTCTCCCCGTTTATTGGAATAAAAATACGTGTGTCTATAGAAACAAAACAATCACATTTCAGCTTTCAACTGCTAAAAAGACAACATCACCGCCAGTCGAGCCTAATAGGATTTCAGGAAAAATGAAAAGGTGAGATTTTTTCAATACTCTATATACAGTGCGCGTCATAAATATGCGCCACCCCCCAAACTCGGTGTTTTCGGAGAAGCGAGTTATTTTTCTGAGAAATCGTTATTAAAATTGAATTCAGCGTATCAAAAAACCTATATTCCCAAGTTTTGAGAAAAAAATGTCGAAAAATACGTCCAGACCGCCAAAGAGTCGCTAAAATGGCCGCGTCATAAATATACGCCACCTCCCAAAAAATGAGAAATAGTTCAATTTTTTGCAATTTCATTTAAATTTTTTGTAGAAATTTGTTCATAAAACAGAATCTAACGATGTTTTTGAATACTTACTCGACAGTTCTCAAAAAACTCCCTGTGATATTTTGAAATTTCCGCACTTTTTGGCAATTTTCACGATTTTTGAGAAATTACCGTTATTTTCTGGTCTCGAAATAAAGTACCTGTCTGTATTTTAACATTTTGCAAACCTACAACACTCAATCTTCCTATTTCAACCTTATTTGAAGCCAGAAATTGATATTGCAGGTCTTAATTTAGTCGATTCAGGTAACTCGAGTCAACTAGGTCTGTAAGCATTGGAAGTTGTAGACTAGAAATGAGATTTCTGGCGAGCTGGAGGATCGAGTATTGGGTGAAACCGCACGAAACCCCTGCTTCCTAATTCAAATAACTCGAAAAATTCATAATTTAATTTGATTCGCCTCGGAGAAAACCCCTAGCTCTCCACAGGTTCATTGTAGTTGTCATGAAAGAACTCATCTAACTGAGACAGCTTATCTCACCTTGTCACTATGCTTATAAGCAAAATATGTCATTATTCACTTACTTTTAGTCAAATATGCTTGTTACCATAACAAATTGTGAGTCTGATAAGAATATACAGACGATTTCTAGGCCGAACAGGTGTGAAACAAGTTCATAGCACATGGCAGCTTCTCTTCTCATTTGAAAGGTTCTCAGTGGTCCTTACCAAGGGTAGATTTCAAGATATATAGGCAAATTGAAAGAAAATAATACAAAATTAAGGGTTTCGTGCGGTTTCACCCAATACTCGATCCTCCAGCTCGCCAGAAATCTCATTTCTAGTCTACAACTTCCAATGCTTACAGACCTAGTTGACTCGAGTTACCTGAATCGACTAAATTAAGACCTGGAATATCAATTTCTGGCTTCAAATAAGGTTGAAATAGGAAGATTGAGTGTTGTAGGCTTGCAAAATGTTAAAATACAGACAGGTACTTTATTTCGAGACCAGAAAATAACGGTAATTTCTCAAAAATCGTGAAAATTGCCAAAAAGTGCTGAAATTTCAAAATATCACAGGGAGTTTTTTGAGAACTGTCGAGTAAGTATTCAAAAACATCGTTAGATTCTGTTTTATGAACAAATTTCTACAAAAAATTTAAATGAAATTGCAAAAAATTGAACTATTTCTCATTTTTTGGGAGATGGCGTATATTTATGACGCGGCCATTTTAGCGACTCTTTGGCGGTCTGGACGTATTTTTCGACATTTTTTTCTCAAAACTTGGGAATTTAGGTTTTTTGATACGCTGAATTCAATTTTGATAACGATTTCTCAGAAAAATAACTCGCTTCTCCGAAAACACCGATTTTGGGGGGTGGCGCATATTTATGACGCGCACTGTATTGTCGCGACAAAAAAGTTCCGACATTTTTTACCGACGCGTGTTTGCGGACGTAGTGCTAAATTATTAAATTTTGCACTGAGTCCGCAAACACGCGTCGGTAAAAAATGTCGGAACTTTTTTATTTCGATAATAAGGTTTACGTCTTTTTTCAGAAATTTGAACGATAGGAAACGACGAGGATTTCAAAGCAAGCTGAATGCAACATCATCGAAAATTAATTCATAAATTGTACTATTTTTTCACATATGTATACATTTTCGTGAATTGTACTATGTTCAGATTTATGTACATCTATTATAGGTTGTAGTTGTATTTAAGTTTTGTAAATAAATGTAATTAAATAAATAGTAAACTGTCTTCGGTGCAAGAAACTATAGCAAAGGAGGCAGCGGCCTAATTTTAGCAGCGCCAGAGCAGCACAGCAGCAACCTTTCCGCAACACGTACGCTACAGTACCGCAGCACAACCGCATCAGGCACGCACTCTACGCTTGCCTGATGCTGGACTGCTGCGAGCCTGGTGCGGGTTTCTGCCGAGAAAGATCAAAAATCTCTTCCCCTCCAGTAGTCTCAAGACAAATTTGTAAGAAGAGAACCCATCTCATTCTCTTTTCTTTTCCTTACCCCCCCCCCCCCTTACACTCTATAAAATTGGCCCCCCTCCCCAGTTCTCTCCTTCATGAAGACACCACCAGCGACCTCCAACCAACCAAAAAGAAAAAAGAGACGCTTCTCTTGTCTCCTCTATACATTTCTTTCTTCTGGCGCCTCGCTCCCCTGTTCTCTGACTCTCTATGTCTCTTTCTCTCTCTCTCTCTCTCACTATGATGTCCCCTTGCGTCGTCCGACGTGGGTTTATATCGACTTCTTTTCTTTTTTTTATATATAGAATTGTTTTATTGTTGATAGATAAAGATAAGTTAAGGCTACAGTATGTTGTGTGCAGAAAACGCAAAAACGCGTCTAGGGCACGCCAGCTCCGCTATTACTGACTTGACATAAATTGTACTAGCGTTTCTCCAGTATTTGAAGCTCTAATCTTGTGAAAATTGATAGAAATACTAAATAAGAAATTCTAAACAAGAATATCTAAAAGTTGATCTATGTTAGGTGTATGGTTATTAAGATATGGGGTGTAGAAGTTGGGGGAACTCACCACTCTTCCAGTCTTAACTATTTCTTAATTACAATTACAATTTGTCATCGATTGTTCTTGAAAATTGGGTAATAGACTAATTTAAACATGCTGAACTAGAATATTATTATTTTAACATACGTTGCAGGTTTGGTTTTTGAGATATAGGACTTTAAAGCTTGTAGGGGGACACCCTACTGCTCTATTATTCACTTGACATAAGTTGTACTCCCATTCTCCCATTTCTCCAATATTTATAGGTTGAATCTTTTGAAAATCGAAAGGAATACTAAATAAGACATGCTGAACAAAAATATCTTCAAATTTAATATAAGTTCATAGCTTAGATTTTAAGATATAGAGATTTGAAGCCTGTGAAGTGTGCGGAATGGGCATTTAGTCAGTTTCTCGAACATTATCCGGTGAAAGTCTCTGAAAATTGGTAGGAATAGTAAAAAAGACATGTTGAACAAGAATATCATAAAATTGACATAGGTTTGTAGTGTTGTTTCTGAGATATAGAGCCTTCAAGGTGCCAAAATCAGGACACCATTCTTTGAACTCGACTTCCCATGGCGCATTTACATTGAAAATTGGTATATGAACTAATCAAGACATGCTGAACTAGAATAAAATGAATATTTTTTTGTATCGTTCCTCATTGAATAGTACCATCTGAACTTTTGTCAACCTATGTACAGTACCGGACAAAAAGGTATCAACTTTGGCTGTTTTCAGTGGAAAATGACCAACTTTGAAAGTGTGCCGTAGTAATTCTGATTGTCCCACCAAGAAAACTTTTAATGGATCATACAGATCAAGGGTAGTACTTCCTTTTTGTAATTGACAACTTTTTTGTACGGACACTCCCTAGCAGGTTACATACCAACAAAGTAACAGAGTGATTTTTGAGGTGTCGTCTTAAAATGACCATAACTCTCTAGGGAGCGTCCGTACAAAAAAGTTGTCAACTACAAAAATGGAGCTCTACTTTTGATCTATAAGATCTTGTTAAAATCTACTTGATGGGACAATCAGTATTACCATAACACACTCTCAAAGTTGGACCTTTTCAACTGAAAAAACCAAAACTTAATATACTTATGAGCGGTACTGTATGTAACTGCATTGTGAAGCATCTCCCTGAAAATAATCAGTAATTTTTATCAGTTTCCCGACTATTTACATAACCCCTCCGGTCTCGATGTGGTGAGAGTGTAGATTACTACATATCAACGGAAAATTCGATTTTCATGTCGGCAATTTGTTAGACGTTCTGAAAAGACATGAGTACGACATTTTATTAGTAAACGTTGAGTTATTGACTTGTAATCGGGTTACATTGACCACTCTTCTCAATATTTTCAATGTTTTTAAAACAAATTGATAAAGTTTTAATATATTTCCGTCTAAACCGTTCATTTTTTTTCCAATTTTCATGACCATTAGGCCAACACTTTTCGAGATACAACTGTTTGAACTTGTTGAGCCGATTATATTTGCATTCAGTTGGATATGTGATGACCTTTTGAGCGACTGATGATGAAACTTTGAAAATTTTTGTTCAGCACGTTTTGTTTAGTTTACGACAAAACGGCTATTTTGATACTGAGCATGCGCAGAAACCTGGAAAAATTGAAAAAAAAAAGTGAGAAGAATCGCTAAAATCGCAAAAATCAACTTTTCTCACTGAAAAACGCGTCGAAAGCGCGCCAGACGGTCCGAATTAAGACTGGCGCGCCTTTGTCGCGCCTTGAATGAAAAATCCGCGTCAAAGGGACGCCAGACTCCACAAAAACTTGTCTGGCGCCTTTACCGCGTTTTGAACCGAAAATTCCAACCGCGATTTCAATAGGAAAGGTTGGAAAAGTTCTCGTCAACATTATGTCTTGTTTACTACCTGTATTAACTAATTTCTAAAAATTTTTGCCACTAATTGGTTTTCGATGTTAGTAACCGATCGTCAACCTGTCTACGCTACCTTATGATATTCTTGTTACAGTCTGCTAATTAGTTAATTACCTTCGTGAAATTTATTGGAATTAGTATGTCACACCAAGAAAACTTTTGATGGATTAAACAGATCAAAAGTAGAGCTTCATTTTTGTAGTTGACAACTTTTTTGAACGGACACTCCCTAGAGAGTTATGGTCATTTTAAGACCATAGCTCAAAAATCTCTCTATTATATATTGCACTGAAAAAAGTCGATTTGAGGGAGAAATTACTTCGACGATATGTAACTTGCAGAGTTGCGCGGAATTCCGACTTCCGACTTCCGACTTCCGACTTCCGGGCATTTTTTCACTTCCGACTTCCGACTTCCGACTTCCGTTTTGAAAATTTTACTTCCGACTTCCGACTTCCGGATTTGGAGTTTCACTTCCGACTTCCGTCATTTCATAAGAGTGGAGATTAGGAAAAGTAAATTTCTCAGAAATACAAGGAAAAATGGTCTAAAAGGACAGAAAATAGGCTTTTCTTCAGCCAAAAACTAGTTTCTCACTGATTTTTGTGAATTTCATGATATTTTCTTTTGAAGTTTTTAAATATTTGCGAAGAAAATTACTTCCGACTTCCGGCTTCCGACTTCCGACTTCCGACTTCCGGGCATTTTTTCACTTCCGACTTCCGACTTCCGACTTCCGACTTCCGTTTTCAAAATTTTACTTCCGACTTCCGGATTTGGAATTTTACTTCCGACTTCCGACTTCCGACTTCCGGATTAGGAATTTTACTTCCGACTTCCGACTTCCGACTTCCGACTTCCGGATTTGAAAAAATCACTTCCGCGCAACTCTGGTAACTTGCTAGGGAGTATCCGTACAAAAAAGTTGTCAACTACAAAAATGAAGTTTTATCTTTGATCTGTTTGATCCATTAAAAATCTACGTGATGGGACAGTTAGTTTTACCGTAACACACTCTCAAAGTTGGGCGTTTTCAACTGAAAAAGGCAAAACTTAATATACTTTTGAGCGGTACTGTACATAGAACTCGCCGAGATCTACATTTTGGTATATTTTTCAGCTCAAAATATGGCGTTTTAAGCGAGTTATGCGCCGTCCTGGATTGCAAGTATTTACGCTGTCACATTACGATAAACGGTTAACTATTACTGTATTTTAGCGTGAACTGTGATGTCTGAGATACCATAACTAATGGTATCATAATTTGTTTACCGTGTCTTTTTTTCTGTCAATTATTTTAGGTTTCCTCGAACCGCCCATCTTTTTAACTACCATCAGTTAAGTTCTCTTCACCGATTAGTTCCCCCATTATGACGTTCTTATAACCTTCACTAAATTCTACCGATTCTCCTCCCTTCTTTTCTTTCTTTATTCAGTTTTCTCGGAGATTTTCACGTTTGATAATACAATAGACCATTGCTTCCCTTCCGAAAAGAAAAAGATTCAAAAAAAGAACAATTCTCTCTAAAGACACTCGTGATCGGTTGGGGGGACAGACGACCTAAAAAAGAGAAGACGTTTGCCAAAAGACATACTTGAAACCAAATTAAATAAATAATTTTCTTTTTTACCGTCTTGTGAAGGCAAGGATATTATAGGTTACCAAAAAACTTGCTGAAATAAGTTTTCAACACAAAAAACTGCGGGCTTAAAAACAACTCTCCTCTCCAGCACCCGTAGCTCCGCCCTCTTTCACCCACGCTTTCCTATTTTTGATATATACACCAAACAAACCCAGGGCTACATTTTTGTAGTTGACAACTTTTTGATAGGACACCTCCCTGATAAGATATAGCACAGCGAAGTGAGGAACCGGGGTAGACTGTATGAAAAAAAGGGATCAACCGCCCGTTCCGGAGTGTCGGTGTCTGACCTCTCTCTGTGTCTCTCTTTCTCTTTATAGTGGTTTTAACTAACCGAAACTTAATACTATATACTTTATTTAATAAAGATTTTCAGTCAGCTCTGCTGACCTTGTAGCTTAAAGGGATAGTGTAGCTAAAAGTCAGAGAGTCTTACTTTGCTATGCCATAACTCATCAGAATGGTGTCCTACAAAAAAGTTGACAACTACAAAAATGTAGCCCGTGTCTTGTTTGGTGTATATGCCAAAAATCGGGGTAATGGGTTAAACGGGTGGTGAGATACCCTTTCTGCCAAACATGCGGCGACTCCCCTATTGTGTCATTCTGTCTTCATCAGTCTTTTACTTCGCTATGCCATAACTCATTAGGAAGGTGTCCCACAAAAAAGTTGTCAACTACAAAAATGTAGCCCGTGTCTTGTTTAATATATATACCGAAAATTGTGATAATAGGATAAAAACGGGCGGTGTGGCACCGGCACTCCGGAACTGGTGGTGTCTCACTTTGTCATCCTGCTAGTGTGACGGGCTCTCCATTTTTTGTGTACATTGCTCTTTTTCTCTTTTTAAACTATTTCTAACATACCATCGACCTATCTATTCCAATTTTCAGTGTTCAAATGAACCGCGAGCACGTGAACCCATTCGGCGTCGTCCTCTCCACACCACGTCGTCAATACCAAGTGGGGCGTATCATCAACTCCAGCTTCCCCACCCCATGGCGTCCGTTCCTCGAAAACCGTGACAGCCCGATGAAGGCCCTGATGGCATGGGTTTATGATACCGAGCTGAAAATATTCCAACGGTCGGCGTACTTGGAGGATTATAGTCGAATGGTGGGGGAGACAATGGTCGGAGCGATTGGGGTGGATCAGGAGATTAAATCGCAACGAGTCGGATCATTTGGAATGATTCATCCGAGTAGTAAGTGCACATGCGCTCTATTGCATACTTTTCATGAAAAACGTGTTTAGACCCCGCCTTCCAACTGTCCCAACTCCTCTGCACCCTTATCCAATTCTGTCGGAAAACCGATCACACCGAGTTGGCCGATTGCATGCTCCATGCCACCTGTGGTATGATGGTCCTCCCTCCGCCCTATCGATCCGTACACCGGATCCGTGACGGTTATGACATAACGGAGCTGCGTCAAAGTACGGTATTCCGACTGCTCAAGTACATCTTCCCTGAGCCGTTTGACGACGGAAAGCACTATGTGACGACGGAACTCATGAAGTTTGGATATATGGTTGAGAGACAGGTGTTTTTGAGAGCGGAGGTGGAAACCGATTACCAGGAGTCGATTGATCATATTGTAATGCAGACGAAGAAGTTGAAGGAGGACGAGAACGTGTATTTGGATCAGATTGCTCGTGAGTTTTGGAAATGAGTTAAAAATGGGTGCAGGGTGGTGCGCCTGGCAAGGGAAATTGTAAAAATGTTATATGATTGGAAACCTGAAGACGTGAATTCTGGGAATTCTGAATCTGTTTTTAAAATTTTGGTATGTTGAAAACTCGCTGAGATATGGGGGAGTTTGTGCTTAACCTTGAAGGTAGAAAGGTAGAAAATATACTTTTCTTTTCGAATCTTATATGACTGAGAAGCTGAAGACGTGACGATTCTAAATCTGTTTTCTAAACTAAAATCCGTCGAAAAACTTCTTGTGCAGCGCACTTTTCTTTCAACGCAACTTTTCCCAAAACCCTTGTTCAGTTAGTTTTTGTTGATTAAAGAAAAGTTTGGAGCGCTATATCTCAAAAATGGGCGGAGCTACAAAAAAGTTGTCAACTACAAAAATGTAGCCCGTGTTTTGTTTAATATATGTACTAATAAATTAGAAGATGGGAGTAAAAGGGGGCGGAGCTACGGGTGCTCAAAGTTTTGTAGTGGTGAGTTGTCAATGGAGCGCGGTTGCAACCGTTTTTTGTGAAGTTTTCAGTGATTTCAACTAGCTTTTGGTTTTTTAAAGATTGAAAACTTATTTAAGCAACTTTTTTGTTAATATGCATATTAAAAACTAAAAAAATGGGGTAAACACGTAAAAACGGGCGGCGCGACACCCTTCCTCAAAACCTTGGGAGTCGGCTCACTTCCATATGTCATAACTCATCAGGGAGGTGTTCTACAAAAAAGTTGTCAACTACAAAAATGTAGCCCGTGTCTTGTTTAGTACTTTTACCAAAACTGGGATAATGGAATACAATGGGGACCCGTGACGGGATCTTAAAGTTGGACAATTTTTCAAAAAAAAATTTTTAAATTTAAAAAAAAATTTCCAGCCTACCCAATAGACCAGGAGCTCGTGGATCGTATGGAGGCTCAAGCATTTGCTCAACTTCGTGAAATGATCCGAAGGCAACATGAACATCATCAACAATATATGGCACGTATTCAGGCAGTGGCGCTGGTGGATGAGGAGGAAGAAGAAGAGGAGGAAGAGGAAGGAGATGAGGAAATGGAAGAAGAGGAATTGGAGGAGGGAGAAGTCGGCCCACAGTACTTTGATTATTGACTTAATTAATTATTGTCTTAATTACCTCTCCCCTAATTATCTCATCTATACGCACCCGGTCAATGTTTCAGTAGTGTTTTAGTACTTGCCTCTAGTCTAATCCCCCAGTTGTATCTCTATCGCTTCTCTTGTCTGACTTGAATTCAAAATGATATGTTCTTTATAAATTATTGTATCAATAAACTTTATCTTTCTAAATAGAGAATTTTCAGCTAGTGCGGTAGAGCGCGATAAAAAAATTGAAAGAAAAATTGGAGATTTGAAAAACTTCCAACTTCTCCGCTTTATAACTTCATAGGGTGGCGATCTAGTAAAAAGTTGTCAACTACAAAAATATAGAACATGAAATTCTAAATGTTTTTGCAGTGATCATTTTTTTGATAGCTCCGCCCACTTTTGAGATACAGCGGCTTGAAGTTGAGCGGCGCCTCGGACATCGACAAGAGAGAGAGAGAAGGTGAGGAAGGAGAGGCAGAGAAGCTAGAGTTTCTGCTTTCTCTGCGTCTCTTTCTTTCTGTTTTGATGTTTGATTTTATCGATTTCCTCCATTAAAATATACTTTTTCTGTGAGAAAAATTCATTATTCATGAGACAAACTTGAAAAAAAGATGCTATGAATTTTTTACATTTTCCTATAATTTTCTATGTAAAATGTTTATACAAGTGTATAAACAGGTTAAGAGCTTTATTTTTGTAGTTGCCAACTTTTTCATAGCTCCGCCCACTTTTGAGATATAAGCGCCTACGTGAAGGCTCCTAGCTGTCTGCTATCCCTCGTTCTTCAACTTTAAAGGCGCATATCTCAAAAGTGGGCGGAGCTATCAAAAAGTTGTCAACCACGAAAATGTAGCTCTACTTTTGATCTACATAATGGTAGTAATTTCTTAGCAATTGGAGTACAATCAGCAATGTTACAGAATCTCAAAGTCAAGCAGTTTTCTCAAATTTTGAAAAATCTCAAATTTTAAATCTTCTTTAACTCGCTTATTTTTTAACCAAATTTGCTGAAATTTATATTTTCAGAATCAACGTTTCAAGACGGTTTCAATGAAATACCTTATAACAACTGATAATTACAATTAAGTAATTGTTTATTAATTAAAAGGAAAACCGTCTTAAGAATCGAATCAAGTAATGAGACATTTTTTGGGAAAAAAGAAAAAAAAATTTAAAACCGATCGATTTTCCGATCGACCTCCAATCCTCCGAAACTCGCCGACTTCTTCGTTTTGTCCTTTGTGGATGGATTTGAACTTGCAATCGTTGTAACCGTCTGACTTCTCGTCGCCCGATCGATAATCGAATTCTGATCTGCACTCGACGAGCTGTAGCTTTGTTTGAATGTTCCACGCTGGTGATCCCCAACTTTCCTGCCCTGACCGAACAGTTCCAGGAACCCGCGACGCAGCTGGAAAATAAATTTGTGATCTACCGTTCTTACTGTAGAAATTACCTGAAAATCAGTGATAAACGAGAGGACTGGGTCGAGGATGCATCGAATGACTAGGAAGAGACGGATACATCCGAGGAGACGCATCATTTCAGAGTAGTTTCGTTGGAAGAGACATGGGTATGGGTTGAGGAACAGGCCGATGCACCTGGAAGATAGTTATTATAGTTTTTTAGAGAGGTAAAAAGAAATAAAAAATAAAAAATGGGGAAGAGGAATTGAACCAGGAGCCCCAAAACCGTTCGCTTGCCACACAGACTCCTTAACCAGTAGGCCACACGGCTGCTTGAAAACAAAGAGGGTGCAAGGCGTAGAGATGGCGGCGGGAACTAGGAACTCCACATCTTTTCTAATTCATAAAATGATTTACTTTGGTGGAAAGTTCTAGTCAATTCCAACACGCTCAACCCAAATTTTCTATTTGAAACCCTTGAAAACCCTCACCAAATCGCATAAGGAACGTTCAAAATCGCAAAAGTTCCCACATTCAACGCCAACTTCCACAACGGGAACCGCACCATCCGTATCCGTCCGCCACCGTCCTTCTCGCGTTTTTTGAATGAGTTACTAAAGTTTTGAGCTTTTCGTATGAAGAAACAAGTGATCACAAAGACAAGTATAGTGAAACAATAGACGGATGCTGTCATCAGGTTGCGAGATCTGGAATTTATTTTTGATTAGGAAAAAATCGAAATTTTAGGACATACCTATACATATTCCTGAGACAAGTCTCCGCTTTACACCCTGACCATGCGTTGAGGTCTGGAATTTTGACAAGAGCCGAGACGGCTAACGTGTAACTGACCATTAGTACGAGGATCGTCCAGCTGAAATTATTCAGTTTATTTGAAAAAGTGTCTCCACCTCTACGCCCTGCACCCCACTCGTTTCTAAGCGACCGCGTGGCCTACTGGTTAAGGAGTCGGGGCGGCAAGTGGACTGTTTTTGGGTTCTTGGTTCAATTCCCCCCTCGGCTATTTTCTTTTTTTCCTTTTTACATTCTTTTTACCTACCTAATAATCATCAAATTAACACATCTCCTCATGGTAAACCATTTTCTATAATGAAACGGCTTCCAGACAGCGAACAACTTCAATAAAGACAAAGAGCAATAGGAGACCATTGCCGACCAGAAACTTCCGATGAAGAACGACTCGATGACCACTACCATGTCTCGGCTGGAATTTTTAATTGTATTTTTCATTCTAAAAGTCGCTTATAAGACCCACTTGATATCATGCCACGTTAGCACATATGCACAAGTCACCAGAGCGGAGCAACATGTGAGAGCATCTCCGATTGCACGATTCATGAGGAGAGCGTAGCATTTTCGGGATACACGGCGCGCTTTTATGGCCTGGAATATATAAATGACAGAAATTGCAAGCAAAACTTTCAAAAATTATGAGAAAAATTAAAATTTCAAAAAAAAAATTTTTATTAAAAAATTTCTATTTTTCTATTTTAGTGAACGTTGAGATTCCGTTACGACCCCAGTTCTTATTTATGCTATAAAAAATTTATATATTCTTGTAGATCACATCTTGGGCTACATTTTTGTAGTGAACAACTTTTTTGTAGGACGTCACCCGCAGGAGTTACAGCCTCCCAAAAATCGTCGACTTACACAGTAATAGGAAAGGGGCGTGTCTTCCATAGCGTGTATCTCAAAAGTGGGCGGAGCTATCAAAAAATGGTCAATTACAAAAATGTAGCCCAGAATTTGTGTTATAAAATGATATAAAACTCAAAACAAAAAAACGCGAAATTAATTTATTAGGAATGTTTAAAGCTGGGTAGTTTAGATTTTTCAAAAAATTTCAAAAAAAAGTTTTTGCTTTCCGATAATCCTAACTTCTTCATTTTTCAATTTTTTCGATTTGAAATTAACATTTTCAAATTCAGCGTGTCAAGACGCTTCCAATGACTATAAGGGAGAGTGGAGACGCAGAGAAGGCAGACACTCTAGCTTCTCTGCGTCTCCCCTCCTTCCGCCGCCGCATCTGAAAGTTGCTTAACTTTAAAGACGGATATCTCAAAAGTGGGCGGAGCTATCAAAAAGTTGTCTACTACAAAAATGTAGCTCTACTTTTGATCTACATAATGGTAGTAATTTCTTAACAATTGGATTGCAATCAGCAATATTACAATATCTCAAAGTTTAGTAGTTTTCTTCAAATTTTGAAAAATCTCAAGTTTTAAATCTTCTATAACTCGCTTATTTTTTAACCAAATTTTCTGAAATTTATATTTTCTGAATCAGCGTTTCAAGACGGTTCTAATGACATACCTTATAACAACTGATAATAAAAATAATGGTGGCAATGGCTCCACAAATCGCCAGCGGCAGCATCGCCCACCCGTAGAACGTTCGGAACACATTCTCCACACGTAACGCTTGTCGTCTCTGGAATTTTTCAATTTTAAAATTATTTATTTCGAAGAATATAAGCTCCGCCCACAAAACAAGAAACCCCAGAGCCCGCCCCCAAAAATTTGACCTACACGAAAAAGATCGATGCGTTCGGGTGTGGTCAGATTGAAGAAGCAATCTGTTCGTTGATTTGCGCTCATGTCATCTGAATGAAATCAATCGATTGAATTTCTTGAGAGAATGAGAGAGAAGGGAGACGCAGACAGTCAGAGAGAGAGATAGAAACGTCTTCTGATGAGATGTATCTGATAAGGATAGGGGGGACATCATATGTTTTGCGATGTGTGTAAAAATAATTATAAAAATGGAAAGTGCGACCAAAAAACTGTATTTTTACAGTAAAACTAAAGAAGAGACGCTGAGAAACGAGAGTGTCTCGTTTCTCTGCGTCTCCTCTCTCCCCTGCCGCACTTCAAAATTGTCAAGCTTTGAGAGCGCATATCTCAAAATCCTGCAGAGCTACAAAAAAGTTGTCAACTACAAAAATGTAGAGCATAAAATTTTCAACATTTTCGTAGTTGACAACTTTTTGATAGCTCAGCCCACTTTTGGGATACAGTGGCTTGAAATCGCGCGATTTTGAAGTGCGGCGGCGGGGAAAAAGGGAAGACGCAGAGAAGCTAGAGTGTCTCGTTTCTCTGCGTCTCCCTTCATGTTTATAGTCGTTAGAACCGTTTAGACATTCTAAATTCAAAAAATTTAATTTTTATAAGATTTGAACAAAATCTGAGGAAGTTATTGTCGAAATAAAAAAGTTCCGACATTTTTTCCTCATCGGTGTTTGCGGACTTAGTGGAAAATTATCAAATTTTTATCAAATTTTCCACTAAGTCCGCAAACACCGATGAGGAAAAAATGTCGGAACTTTTTTATTTCGACAATATGATGGTTTGAAAAGTCCGAAAAATTCCAAAAAAATTATGAAAAATTGAAAAATGTCCAACTTCTCCGCCTTATAACTTTGTAGGGTGGCGTCCGAGAAAAAAGTTGTCAACTACTAAAATGTAGCCCTTGATGTGTTCTATAAGAATATACACATTTTAAATTGTGAAAAGCAAAACTGAGGGGAGGAGAGGATCTCCAACTTCCAGAAAAAAGTTTTAAGACAACAATTTTCAGAATTATGCCTGTTTTTGATCTTTCTAACGTACAAAAGACCATTCTGACTTGCTAATCAAAAACTTTCTCTTTTATTATCTCTTTTAATCTATCTCCCACACCAATCACGTCATTAACCCGTTATCCATTACCCTCCGACTTCTTATTAGTCATTAGTCTATGATCTTTCCAGAAACTTGAAAATTAGAATCAGAATTTTCATTCCTATGGTTTTCTACCTCTAGATCACTAAAAATCAAAAAAATTGGAAGAAATAAGAGAGAAAGAAAAAATGTTTGTGATCTCTCTGTCTTGTGCCCTTCTTCTCCCCGCTTGATTTGGTCTAATGTACTATTTTTAGAAATTTGGATAGTTTTTTGAATGTTTTTAACAAAAAAAAAACATCAAAACCATAAAAAATGAATTAAAAATATATTATTACAAAAAATTCAATGATTTGGAATAAAAAGCAAAACATCGGAAATTTACCTAATTCAAGATTCCGTCACGGACCTGTTTTCAAATTTTCTATTCAAATTATTATATGGTCGAATAGAGCAAGATTAGAGCTAAATTTTTGTAGTTGACTATTTTTTGATAGCTCCGCCCACTTTTGAGATATGAGCGAACATAAAACTATCATATCTCAATATTGGGAGGAGCTAGTAAAAAGTTTTTAACTACACAAATGTAGTCCTGGGATAGATCTAGACAATGGTATAAATTTTTCTGAAAACTGACAATTGGGGGCGGAGCTACAAAACGTCAAACTTCATCAATTCGCACTCTGGTGGTAACAGTGGGAGTTGACCGGCCCTGTTCCAACGAGTATATCTCAAAAGTGAAAGAAGCTATCAAAAAGTTGTCAACTACAAAAATATAGCCCGTGTCTTGTTTAGTATATATATATACCAAAAACTGGAATAATGGAATAAAAACGGGTGGTGTGGCACCGATACTCCGGACCAGGCGGCGGTACCCCTATGATCATCTTGTCTTCCCCCGTTCCTTACTGTGTTGTGCCATAACTCTTCAGGATGGTGTCCTACAAAAAAGTTGTCAACTACAAAAATGCAGCCCTAGAGTTGTTTGATATACTTACCAAAAATTAGAATGGTAAAACAAAACAGAGAGCCGTGACGGCATCTCAAAGTCGCGCGATTTTCAAGAATTTCTTGATCTTTGAAAAACAAGGTTTCATCAACAGAGGCAATACTAATATATCTAAAAATAGACATAGAACATTTTTAAATGTATAATAACACAAAAAAAAACAGAGAATGTAGATTTTGAAAAAAACGTGATAATAGGGGAAGGATTTAAGGCAAAGAGGGATGACGACGGAAAAAAAAGAAAAAACAACTGATTTATGAATGTGTGAAAATAAGAGAAACCAGGAGAAGGAAATAGAAGATGTTGCAATTCTAAAAAATTTAAAAATTTGAGAGGAAATTGTCAACAGAGCGCGATTGCAACATTCTAGAATCACAGATCGAGTAGGATCGAGGGGATGATAGGGAAGGGTGACAGGAATTTTCAGATTTTGAGGTTTAGGCTAAAAATCAAGGAAAAGTAGTATTTTTAGACCAATTTTTACCGTAAAAACCGAAAAATCAACCAAATATTCTTTTGGAATCCGATTTTTGGCAAAATTTGAGCTCTGGGGCTCCTTACCGTCTGGAATAACAGGAGGTGCCCTTCTAATAGAGTTCTTATACAAATGTCAAAGAGAATAAAAAAATTGGGCAAATATTATGGAACTGTCTTCTAACAATAACTCAAAACACGCAAAAACATTTTTTTTCTGAAAATTGAAAAAAAAACATGAAGGACAAGCAAACAAACACTACTCTAACCTACTACTGTTTATTTATTTAACGTTCAAGGTTTTTTAATGGACGACTACCACAAACCCCATGACCAAAAATGTGAGATTTTTATAGCGATGTGTAGATCAAATAAAGGGCTACATTTTTCTAGTTGACCATTTTTTGATAGCTCCTTTCACTTTTGAGATATACCCGTTGGAACAGTCAATTCCCAATGTTACCACCAGAGTGCGAATTCCTGAAGTTTGACGTTTTGTAGCTCCGGCCCCAATTGTTAGTTTTTAGATAAATGTATACCATTGTTTAGATCTATCCCAGGGCTACATTTTTGTAGTTGACCACTTTTTGATAGGACTTTATCCTGGGGAGTTATAGGACAATGAAAATTTTTTAAAAACATTTTTTAAAATCTTGCAGGGTCTAAGAGAACATATGTATGTATTTGGTGAACTTATGTTATTACGTAATTTAGAATTCTTTGGCGAATGAATATACGTGTTTTTGGGATGGTCACTTTTCTCTCGTTTTTATATAAAATAAAAACAAGAATAACACATTTGGGAAGACGATAAGGACGAGAATGTACTTGTGTTATGTATTAGGATGGAAACTTTGAAATACAGAGAGGAAGGAACTGGTAAATCTGAAAACAATTATTATCAGTATAGAGATCACGTCTAGAGGTACATTTTTGCAGTTGACCATTTTTAGGTAGCTCCGCCCACTTTTGAGATATGGGCCTTTAAAGATTGGTTCATGGAGTTTGAGGGGGAGGAAGGGGGAGGAGAGTGGGGCTTATATCTCAAAAGTGGGCGGAGCTATCAAAAAATGGTCAACTACAAAAATGTAGCCCTTAACTTGATTAAAATACACGTTCAATTTCTAGGTATTGGTTCTGTCTGGCACGGTGGTACGGACTCTCTAGCCCCGCCCATTACAGTTCAAAATAACACAGTCAAATAAGTCCTTGAATTGCAGGAAAAGTAGCAGACGCCCTTTTTTCTGCGAAACATGACTCATTTTAATCCGTAAAGTGTCTTAGTACCTTTTCAATAATCCTAAGGGGTTCCCTGAATACTTGACGAAGAAAAAAAGCGGGAGGAGTGGACTGGAGGACTAGAAAAGTGAATATGAAAAGGACGGGCTTTGAGATCCCGTCCTGATAATAAATCTTCAAAAAATGTTATATGGTTGTATAGATCAAGATTAGTGCTCCATTTTTGTAGTTGACAACTTTTTGATAGCTCCGCCCACTTTTGAGATATGAACCTTTGAAGTTCAGCGACTTCGAAGTACGGCGGGAAAAAGGAGACGCAGAGAAGCTAGAGTGTTTCGCTTCTCTACGTCTCTAATCTCTACCAAGTCATGCTTATAATGGTTGAAAGTGTCGTGTTCTTGAAAAAACTTAATTTAAAAATGAGAAAATCAGAATTGAAAGAGTTCTTGGAGATTGAAAATAAAATTTATAGAAAAAGCTTATTTTTTTGAAAATTTACAAGATTTTGTGTAACTCTTCAGGGAGGTGTCCTATCAAAAAATGGTCAACTACAAAAATGTAGCCCTTTTTATGATCTACATAATGGTTTATATTTCAAAATAAACTAACAATTCGGGGCCGAGTTACAAAAGGTTAAACTTCAGGAGTTCGCACTGAGAGGTTACTGGTGGTAGCTGTGATGGTTCTGTTCCAACAAGTATAACTCCTCAGGGAGGTGTCCTACAAAAATTTTTTCAACTACAACAATATAGCCTTTGTCTTGTTTAGTATACATTCCACAAATTGTAGTAATGGAACAAAAACGGGCGGTGTACCACGCGTCCTCCTTAACTTGTTGCAGCTCCCCTAGTCAAGCCACCCCTTACTTCATTATGCCATAACTCCTCAGGGAAGTGTCCTATCAAAAAGTGGTCAACTAAAAAAATGTAGTCCTTGTTATGATCTACATAATAGTCTATATTTCAAAATAAACTGACAATTCGGGGCGGAGTTACAAAAGGTCAATCTTCAGGAATTCGCATAAGGAGATTTCAAGTGGTGGTAGCTGTTCCAACAAGTATATCTCTTCAGGGAGGTGTTTTAGAAAAAAGTGGTTAACTACAAAAATGTAGCCCGTGTCTTGTTTAGTATACATACCAAAAGTTGAAATGATAAAACAAAATAAAGAGCAGTGACGGGGTCTCAAAGTGAGGCGATTTTAAGAATTCCATATAAAGAGGATGTTCTTCTCCAAACTAAGTAAGAACCTCTAAGAACCAAAACGAAACAAAAATCAGGTGGTCAAAACCGAATGTATGTGAGAAAGGAAGAAAAGAAGAATAAGAAATCAATTCGCCCCGTCGGAAACTTGTTTTTTTTCTTCTCATCCCTCCACACCGTCACGCCTGACGAGACGACGTCATTCCCCCCCTTCTGAAGGTCTCGTTCTTAATACAGTTGGTATACTCTTCTACTGTCTGGGTCTTACCTTGGTATCAGGTTGGAAAATCTAAAAATCTTACAACCTTCTTTGTTTCTTTTTTTGGTGTTTGGACTTTTCAAAACATTTTGAAAAAAAATTTTTTCAGAATTGTTTTTTTCAAATTTATGATCCCGTCACGGGTCCCCATTTTATTCCATTACCTCAATATTTGGTGTGTATACTGAACAAGACACGGGCTACATTTTTGTAGTTGACAGCTTTTTTGTAGGACACCTCCCTGATGAGTTATGGCACAACAAAGTAAGGGACCGTGGAAGGCTGAATGGAGCCACCGCCCATTCCGTAGTTTTGGTGCCACACCACCCGTTTTCACCCTATTACCCCAGTTTTTGGTATGTATACTAAACAAGACAAGGGCTACATTTTTGTAATTGAAAATTTTTTGATATGACACCTCCCTGATGAGTTATGGCATAGCGAAGTGAGGGATCAGGGAAGACAGGATTATCATAAGGGTGCCACCGCTCATTCCGTAGTTTCGGTGTCACACCGTCCGTTTTTGTTCCAATATCCCGATTTTTGGTATGTATACTAAACAAGACACGGGCTACATTTTTGTAGTTGACAACTTTTTTCTAGAACACCGCCCTGGGGAGATATATCTTGTTGGAACAGAACCAACACTTGTAACCTCCGACTGCGAATTCCTAAAGTTTGACGCGTAGTAGCTCCGCCCCAAATAGGCCGTTTTTAATGAAATGTACATTGTATTGTAGATCACAACAAGGGCTACATTTTTGTAGTTGTTAACTTTTTATTAACTCCGCCCACTTTTAAGATATAGCGTTCCCAATGTTGCGCGCTCCCCCACCTCCCGCCTATCTCCCAGTTCAAATTCCAGAAGTTTGTCATTTTGTAGCTCCGCCCCCAATTTTCAGTTTATTCTGAAATCTATATCATTATACAGATCTATCCCAGGGCTACATTTTTGTAGTTGAACATTTTTTATTAGCTCCGCCCACTTTTGAGATATGACAGTTTTAAGGTATGTGAAAGTAGATGTCATCAAGTAGGTGTCTGTAAAAAGAACGTCTTCTGAAAGTCATCTGGATTCCAGAATCGTTTTGAATTCTATATGTATAGATAGAGAAACTCCAGGACTACATTTTCATAGTTGACCATATTCGGATAGCTCCGCCCTCTTTTCAGACATGATAGTTTATTTTCAGAGGAGTTTCAGAGAAGGAATCGACGTCTTCTGAATGCCATCCAATTCTGAATGTCACCTGAATCACCTGAACATTACCTAATTGGTAAAAACACGATCTTTGATACTCTCGCTGTCTTCCCGTCTGTACTTTGTTATTATCGGGACGTCGTCGTTTTTAGGGAAGACGACGAAGACGTCACGATGTGTGAATTTTAAAAGATTGGAAGAGAGACAAGAATGCAATAAATAGAAATTCATTTCACAGAGAATAGGAAAATGAATTCCTCTATAGCGGGTAGGTAGCGGGGAGGGGGGTTAACTATTTCGGGGGGTTCACATAAATAAATAAGTTACAAAAAAGAAAGAGGCGGTTAGGAATGGAGGAGGTGTGACTCTTTGGTCGTTTTGATTTTCTATAAGGGGGAACTCCAAAAGGAAAAATGCTTACGGATCGAAGAAACGAGGGGATCGAACAAAAAACACACGGCAAACATCGAGAGAGAAAGAGACATATCACATTGAAAGGGGGAAACGGGTGCAGCTATAATTAGAGAAGGGGGGGGGGGGGCATTGACTGTAAATGGGGAAGGGATCGAAAATGGAAAGAAGTCGAGTATTTTCTGGAGCAAAAGAAGCGAGTAATTGAATGAAGACAAGTTATGATTGGAGAGCCGCGATCTGCTCGTATTGCTTGTCGGCGAGCTCACCAATGTGTTCCAGTTGTTGGCGCTGAAAATATGTATGAGTAATGTGTGAGACACTAAGGACCTACCAAGTCAACAATAGTCTTGCGGAGGAAAGCAGCTTCATCACTACTTCCACTTTCAGCAGGATAAGGAGCCGCTGCGGACTTGGAGGACTTCGAAGCCTTCCCCGACGCCGCCTGAATCTTCTCAGCCAACGCCTTCTCAACAGCACTGACAGATTCCACGAGATAGTCGTAGTACGCCTCCTCGTCGTTGAAGTTCTTGAACTGCTTCTTCGTCACCTTCGCCAACTCGGCGACCACTCGTTTTCTATCGCTAACCAATAGATTTGGTGTCGCTTCAACCTTCTCCAGAATGCTCATGTTGCGTTGGCGGAGCTCCTGCAAATCATCACAAATTTTCAGATTTTCACTGGCATAAACCTACATCATTCTTCTCCTGCAACTCCTTTACTTTGTCATCAGAAGACGTGCCTGGAGCGGCTGCGAGATCAACATTCGTCTTTTTGAGCTCGAAGACCTCCTTCTCCTCAACTGGAGCAGGAGTGTTCAACGGAATCTCAACGGCACGAGCCTTCTCCTCATCCAACGCCGCTCTAACCTCCGCCAACATCTGTCTCGCCTCATTCACCTGTTGCTGAGACTTTTCAAACTTCTCCTTCGTCTGAAGCAACTCTTCACTACGATCCGCGTCCTTCGCTCGGAGGTCCGCAACAATCTTCTCCTGGTCACGTTTGCTATAACGAAAATTCAACGAATTAGTATAATAATTAGAAACATTATCTACTTACCATGCGTGGAACTCGGCGATATCATTGTTGAGCTCCTTGACGAGCTCCTCCAATCGTTCGTACTTCTCCACCATCTGCTCCTTCTCCGACAACCAAACTTTCTTCTCCTCCTTCAACACCTCCATCTCCGAATCCTTCTTCTCATTGTCATGCTTCGCCTGGTTACTCAGAGCAAGTCGCGTGGCATTCAGAGTGTCTTCCTGCTTCGACGCCTCCTCCTTCAACTTCAGATTCTCGGCAGCCAGCCGACGAATACGATCCGTCTGATCAGCGATCTCATTGCTAGCCGATTCCAATCTCTGCTCAGCCATCACAACCACATCGGTAAGCTGTGTGATGCTCTCCTTCATCTTGGCGCTTCCAGCCTCACTCGCTTCAAGATTCAATCGATGTGCACGTGCCTGTTCGTCCAATTTCCCTTGAATCTCTCGAGCCTGTTGTTGAGCCGAACGGAGTTGTCCAGCACTGCGATTGCTCGCCGACTTGAGGTTGTTAACCTCCGTCTCGAGTTGTTGAGCCTTGGAACGAAGCGTTTGGGTGTCCTTGGTGTGATCCGCATCCTTGGCTTGAAGTTGAGCATTCGCAGCCTGAACCTGTCGGAACAACTCGGACTCACGCGCCTGGAGGGTTTGAACTTTCGAGCTAAGCGAGGCTCTTTGAGTTTGCTCATTCTTCTCTCTAATCTCAAGCGACGCCTTCTCCTTCTGCAATCTGTCATTCTTCTGTGACGCCTCCGACAATCTCTTCTGCAGTGCCTTCACCTCACTCGTCAATCCATTCTTCTGGACATCAGTATCACGGAATTGCGAGGAGAGCCATTGCACATAAGCCTCATCGAGATCCGCAAGAGACGAGAGACGAGCGAGCACCTTCTTCTGATCCAAATCCTTCACATTCACTGGTTTCGGCGACTTCTTCTTTGGAACATTCTCCTTGGGAGTCGTCTGTGGTGCCTGTTGTGGTGGTGACAATTGCTTCTGGACTTGTTGTTCTTGTGGAGCTTGTGGAGATGGTTTTGGAGCGGGAGACACCTTTGGAGATGCCGATTGAAGATTCGTTTGAACGGTAAGAGTGGCTGGCTTCTGCTGCTGAACTTTGTCGTCTTTTGGACTATCTGGAGAGTTCTTCTGCTGTTTCTTCGCGTCCTTCTTATTGTTCTTTCCCTTCTTCTTCTTTTCCGCTTCATCCAGGGCGGCCATCGCGGCGAGCGCTTCCTGGAAATAGAGAAATAGTCTTTTGAAATTCAGAATTTCGCTCAAAAAACCGCATTTTCTAGCGGCAAATTGCAGTTTTGACGACGAAAATCTACTTTTTCTTGATTTTCATCGTCGAAACTGCAATTTGACGCTAGAAAGTTCCGTTTTTTTCTCAATTTTTTCTCTCCTACCTTATCAAACGAATCGTCACCCATCTCGCGGCAATACAACAAGTAGAAGACAGCGAAGACTGTCATGCTGATCGCCATTCCGACGTACATCATAAATTCATTCATGTTGTCGCCCTGCTGTAAAAAATTCGCTGTCTATAAAGGTAAGGAGCAGTTATAAAGGACGAGAACAACGAGCAAACGAACGGTGATGGTGCAACTGCGCCCATCGCAAACGAGTTTTTTCTCGCTTTTCACAGTTTTTGACCTAAAACACTATGAAAAAATGCGAGAATAGGTCAAAAACTCTTAAACTCTGCGTTTCTCCCCGATACTCTCTCGTTTACGGTGGGGCGCAGTTGAAAGAAGCGATGGGCTGCTAATAAATGTGAATTGTGATGATTAAAATGATAATTCTCATCACTTCCGATGATTTCTCGCGAAAAAGATAGCGGAGACTCTCCTCTGATTGGATCGGTTTGCAGAAAAGAATGTACGGAGGCGCCCCGAGGAGATCATATTAAAAAAAATGTCGGAGAGATGGAAAAGTGCACGGAATCGAGGTCAAACACAGTGAGAGAGACAGCAAGACAGCGGTCTATCACACATACTCGAGTTTTTATTTGATGAATAGGCGGAAGGAGATTGAGGAGATACAGCTGATTTTTTCGTATTCTAATAAATTACTCGGGAGAGAAAAGTTAGATGAAGATATATCTATTATATTTGTAAAAAAGAGTAGATTTTAATGACATTTTCAGCTGGAACTCACTCTCGAGTGTCTTTCGGGGCATTATTGCGACGAGACATCGAATTTTGAAAGGACTTTTCAATTCCGTAAACTCAAACTCGAAAACCCATGTTTGTAACGGTGAAAAGTGTGCTTATCAACAGATTTCGTACGTTTTAAGCCGGAAATTGACAATTTTTGATGGGAATTCACTAGAAAAGAGGGTCTTGGCCACTTCCAGACATTCGGAACTCGAGAATCGTCGCCTCCGTTTGCAAAAACTGCAAAAACTAGAATTAGCTCAAATTCCGTGAAAATCTGTGCTTTCGGAGGATTTTTGTGAGCTTTTTTGCAACTAACCCGGGGATTTTTGAATTCCGCTGGTTGCCATACTAATGTATTGCATTTTAGTGCTCCCGGAGTGCTCAAAACTAGTGAAAACATGACTGAAACTCGAAAACACCTAATTTGTTCATGAGAAAAGACTAAATACCTGAAAACTCCATCTGGAAGCTGAAAAATAGCCTATCAGGGCTAAAAAACTCTATTTTTAACACAATTTCTCGTAAAATGTGATTTTCAGCGGACTTCGGACGTTTTAAGCCGGAAAATGGAGAAAAAAATGACGGATATGACTACTTAGACTAACAGAAACCAAACTTGGTGATTGAATACCTGAAAACTCCATCTAGAAGCTGAAAACTGATCAAACAGGGCTAAAAATCGACGAAATCTCTATTTTTAACACGATTTCTGAAAAATGTGCTATTCAACGGATTTTGCACGTTTTGAGCCGGAAATTGAACTTTTTCCGCGGCGAAATAGGAAAAAACGACGACAATGGGTACTTATACCAGCAGGAACCTTAGGAAGTGACTAAATACCTAAAAACTACATCTGGAAGCCGAAAAATAGCCTAATTTTCTTTATCGAAGCTAAAAAATCGGCGAAAACTGTATTTTTAACACGATTTCTGGAAAAATCTGCTTTTCAGCGGATTTCGCAGGTTTCAAGCCGGAAATTGAAAATGTTCGATGGCGAAATAGGAG
This sequence comes from Caenorhabditis remanei, assembly GCF_010183535.1. Classification (NCBI taxonomy): domain Eukaryota; kingdom Metazoa; phylum Nematoda; class Chromadorea; order Rhabditida; family Rhabditidae; genus Caenorhabditis; species Caenorhabditis remanei. The sequence continues at coordinate 21,474,173 of NC_071332.1, read as the reverse complement.
AAAATGATCCCATAGACTAACAGAAAGCTAGCTTAAAAGACTAAATCCATGAAAACTCCATCTGGAAGCTGAAAAATAGCCTAAAATCGGTGAAAACTCTATTTTTAACACGATTTCGCGATTATTTCATTGCTAACTACAAAACCGGCGCCTGATGCGTCACCACTGTTCGTCAAAGTTGCAACATGTAGTGGGTGTGCCCCGTGAAATCATGCAAAGACTAAAACAACATCTACACAACATCAAGCATATCACAACGATATATTCAGGAACGTACCGATGAGCTCTGTGACTCAGTAACGCTACGAACGGTTTTTTGATGGAGAGCCGATATTTTCTCTTTCACAACTCCGTCCATTCCACAGAAGGGGCTAAAACTGTGTGACGTTTCGGCTGAGTTGGCTCCTTAGAATGAGGGAAAGGACCAAGAGACGGAAAAAAATGCGGATAGAAAAGAGGGTTAACCAGTGAAAGAGAGACAGCGAGCGCCGTCGCCACGTCGTTGTGTCGCGCCCACTCTCCTCAAGACCAATTCTCTCTCGAGACGCTGTGTCCAACAGGCGCCGGGCGCCCCCCTCTTTCTGGCTCTATTCAGTGGGAAATAGAAATAGTGTGTCGTGAAGAGATGCGCAGAGACACTACACATACTATTTGACCCTCCCTTCTTTTCTTCTCAGTGTCTCATTTAATTGCCACTAATTCTGCGTCTCTATGCGCGTGCGCTTGGAAAGCAAAAAGAGCCCAAGAGCCCCCGACGTCTTCTTGTTTATTCAGATGAGCCTTCATCAATATCTCCTCTTTTTGCGGTGGCTAATGAGAAAATTTCGAAAAAATAATGAAAAACAATGAAACTGGGCCTAAAATTGAGAAAAATGCGATGAAAAAAGTGCGAAAATGACCTTGAAACCTGGAAATTAGCGAGGGAACGGAAGAAAACAAAACATGAGAAATTAGAAATTCGCGGGCGGTCGGTATTGGTCAATTAATTGCAATTACCGGTGATTTTAGGAGAGAGAATTGGATTTTCTCACAGAATTGCATCATATTACCTGATTTTCGGGTGATTTTCAACTTGAAAATGTGTTTTTTTCAGCGAAAAATCAAAAAATCTCGTGGGGAAATCAGGAAAAAAACGTGGCAAAACTAATGATGACAATATTAAAGGCGCATGGAATTTCTGAGCGATGAGGGTCTCGGCACGAAAAACTTCTTACTGTAGGGAATTTTTTATATTTATGCGGCGGCTGTGTTTTTGAGTATTTTTTGTGTTCTCAAAAAGGAAAAAATTCTAGAAAATTCGAAATTTGTTCAAAAATTTACATTTTCAACAAATTTCAGCCTAAAACTGAAAAAAAACCTGCTTAATGACACAACAGTACTATTTAAAGGAACATTGAGCTCTCAGAGAAACGGGTCTCGACACGAAAATTCAGCTTCGTGGATTTTTTCTGCTGTTTTCAGCCGAATTTACCTATTTTAGGACTTTTCAGACGAAAAAAACCACAAAAAACTGCAAAAAGTCAAAAAAAAAAAGAGCAAAAATTGTAGTTCGTATCACTAAGGTGTCAATCAACAACGGAGGGAGCGCTGAGTTGTCAAGGAGATAGTGGGAAAATGTGGCGAAAATTGAAAATTTCGGGAGGGAAAAGGAGTAAAAGTGCCAATCAGGCGGGGAGAAAAGGGTGTGTGTGTGGATGACGTGGGTATTTATTTATTCAGAGGGCACGGGAAAAACAATAAAATACGTATTTTTCTTTTGAAAGTCGCGGTGCCGCGCAAAAATTTAAATAAAATGGTTTTTTTATACACAAAAAAACGGAAAAAGGGGTAAAATTCAAATAAAATCGATTTAAATATCGCCCAAATCTTCGATATAGTTTTGTCCACTCGCCGACTCGAAGCTCATATTGAAGTCGTCGGAGATCGGGCCGAGCGCTCCAACATCATCATAATCAAGCGTGTTGCGATCGGCGCGTCCATCCTTCTTCCGCTTCTGGCGAGTCTCCTTGTCGCTAATTGAGTGAATATTGGCACGCGCCATAGCCGTCTTCCACAACAGCGATTTCGCTCGGAGAATCGAGCGATCGCATGTCTCATTGACTCTTCTCAGCGTGCTCTCCTCATCCCTCTCATCAATCAATCGAATGATCCCCGCGTTCTGATCGATTCTCAATTGGACATGCCCCGCCTCCACCAATTCCAACAACGACAGCTGCAAGTCTGGCATAGTGGTAACCAAAGCCTCGCACATCGTCTCCATCTTAATCGTCGAGTACGGTCTCAAATATTGGATCACACATCTCTGACGGATTTTCGAGAAGAGCTCATCAACATTCCGGGATAAGAATGGATCCAGAAGAAGACGACTTCTAACACTTTTCATGATTTCAAAGCATTTTCCGAAACGACTCGAGCTATAAGCGTTGAGGAGCTCGATGAAAAGTGGCTCCGACTCCAGAAGCTTCCGAATCGTCGGTGTCGACGAGACCATCATCTTCAAACACTTTCGAGCCATCGTCGCCATGGAGCACAGTAGAATATAGATTCCCAAGTCAGAAGACGTGACGAACCACTTTTGTTGGAGACTCTCCACTTTAATCTGAAGAATCGTCTCAGCTACTTGATGGTATTTCTTGTGTTTCAACTTCAGAATCACTTGAGCTGCGAGACATTTCGCTAGCGCCGTTTCGATGAGTTGACGGTTCGTCAGAGAGGCGACCGCCGCGTTCGCGTCACGCTCCACCAGATATGTCGAGTTCTCACCGCGTGGTTGTTGAGCGTTCTGAAATTTGGAAATTGTGTGAATTATAGGCTTAAAATGGGCTTTTTTCAGATGAAAATGCGTTGATTGTAGGCATTTTCAGCTCAAAATTCATAGATTTTCGATCTGAAAATGGTATCTAGGCTATAAATGGGCGTGATTTCAATTTCAGTAAAATTCGAGACTATTTTGAGTTGAGTGTTCTGAAATTCGAAATTATAGAGTAAGTGGGCTGAGTTTGCAATTTTTTTTCATTTTATGCAATTTTTGCCGCAGCTTTGAGCAGTTTCTCAATGTTAAGAATGCAAAAGTGGGCGTGGCATGCGCTGATTTTAAGAAAGGGGCGGATCTTGAGATAGGCTTAAAATGGGCGTGGTTTTATCCAATTTTTCAGTTTTTCAGCTCAAAATTCATGGTTCTTCGCTCTGAAAACGGTATAAAGACTGTAAAATGTGAGAAAATCCGTCAAAACGCGTCAAAGGCACGCCAGATTGGACAAAATTTTTTCAGTGAAAATGTTCAAAACATCTAAATTTTTAATGAAAAATGTCTCAATTTTTCAAAAATTAGCTGTCTGGCGCACCTTTGACGCGTTTTGATTAGTTTTTCGAGATCTTAAAGATTCCAAGTCTCTGGCGCGCCTTTGACGTGCTTAGAGCGGAAATCAGCCTGAAAATGAGCGATTTTCACCAAATTTTCACATTTTGACACATTTCAGCCTATTTTAAGTGGATTTTGAGCGTTTTTCAGTCTGAAAACTGAAATTTTCAGCAAAAATCCCACCTTCTCCGCATCATCCGCATCCTTCAACGATCTATACGCGGTGGAGGTGATATTCTCGAGTTTCGCCCAATCGTTTGCACAAATCGAGACCTCGATCCAGTTGAGCCACATCTGGAAATATAAATTGTGTTAAAAATGGAGGAAAAAGGGTGAAAAAAGCAAAAAAAGCACAAAAATGCGATTTTGGACATTTTTTCGCTAAAAAGTGCAATTTTCGGGGGTTTTCACAGAAATTAACTCAAAAATAGGGTTTTTGAACAAAAAATCGAAAGAAATGGAGGATTTTAAGCATTTTTCAGCCAAAAACTTAAATTTTCAGCACTGCAGTTGCATTGCGTTGAAAATAGTTACAGTAAGAATGGGCAGATACAGTACTCCAATGTTATGGAATTCTAGGATCCGGCTACAGTAATCATACAGGATCGAATCCTAGGATCCCGCTACAGAATCCCATAGGATCGAATTCTAGGATCCGGGTACAGTAATCACATAGGATTGAATCCTAGGATCCGGCTACAGAATCCCATAGGATCGAATCCTCGGATCCGGCTACAGTAATCACATAGGATCGAATTCCAGGATCCAGCTATAGTACCCTATAGGATCGAATCCTAGGATCCGGCTACAGTACCCTATAGGATCGAATTCCAGGATCCGGCTACAGTATCCTATAGGATCAAAACCTAGGATCCGGCTACAGTATCCCATAGGATTGAATCCTAGGATCCGGGTACAGTAATCACATAGGATTGAATCCTAGGATCCGGCTACAGTATCCAGGATCGAATTCTACAAAACTCACATTAATAGAATGCTTCAACTGTGTACAATAGTCACGAATGCCTCTAGAATACAGTCTGAAAGCCTCTTCAACCTTTCCAGCACTAACAAAATGCTGAAAGAGGTCTTCCATAGCGCGTCTCGTCGATTCCTTGACTCCCTCATCCTTATGTCTCTTATATTCCGCCTGCAACTGATCCAACGTGATTTGCCACGCACCGCCCGTCTCCTCAATCCATTTGGCATCTCGAATTGGCAGCTGGAGATTCACACACTTTGTCTTCGATTTGTTATCTTTTGAGAGTTCTGTCTCCAGCTCATTGAAGAATGCCATGTAGTGAGTGATATCAGTTGTATGGGCTTTCAGATGGTTGATCAACACGATATAGGCGTCGGCACGAAGTGGTGGACAGTGTTTTGCGATGAATCGACCTCTGAAAGTGGGAAAAATTGGGGATTAAAGGGTCAAAAATGGTCAAAAACTGTCATTTTTCGCAAAAAACGTCGAAACGCGCCTAGAATCAGGATTTTTAACTGGCAATGGTACAAAAATCGTCAAAAGGAGCCAGAAAAACGAGATTTTCCCTCTAAAATTGGTCTTGGAGCGTTAAAAATCACTAAAAATTGCCCAGAATCAAGATTTTTAGCTGAAAATGGTCTCACAATAACGAAAATGCCAAAAACTTTTCAAAATTGGCTTTTTCAGCTGAACATGGTACCAAAATATCGAAACATGCCAGAAATTGAGATTTTTCTCAAAAATTGGTTGGAGAGCGTAAAAAATCACTCAAAATCGCCTAGTCGGCCGCGCCGCTCAAACACAAGTAAAACGCGTCAAAGGTGCGCCAGATTCGTTGAAATCTTCATATAAAAGAATCTTGGAAGCTTAAAAACGTCAAAAATGCAATCAAAGCGCGTCAAAGACGCGCCAGACAGCTCCTATGACGGATTTTTCTGGAGTTTTTCACGAAAAATAATGTTTTTTTGCAAATTTTCACTGAAAATGAGACATTTTCGAAATCTATCCATGTTCAGTCCTAGCTGGCGCGCCTTTGACGCGTTTTAAACAGATTTCATTCAAAGCGAGCAAATTTTTAACTCAAAACCGCTCGAAATCTCGCAAAAATTCGAAAAAACTCCAAATTTTCACGATTTTTTGTCAAAAACCACTCAAAAACTCGCTTTTCCCTCTACAAACCTGACAAAAAACGCGTTTCCATCATAAGAACACGCCAACGACTCCACATCCACAGCCGGCTCCTTCACCGTCAAATCGTACGTCTCATCGAAGTTCTCCTTGTCTCGTTTCTCCTCGAGACGTGTCACATGTGCTGAAAATCGATCATTTTTTGGAAAAATTGGTAAAAATCGGTCATTTTTAGCTTTAAAACAAGTAAAAACGCGTCAAAGGCGAGCCAGATTCTTTGAAATCAATAGAAAAATGTGAAAATTTGGTAAAAATCCGTCATTTTCAAGCAGATTTCCACTCTAAAACAAATTAAAACGCGTCAAAGGCGCGCCAGTTCAGTCTTATCTGGCGCGCGTTTGACGCGTTTTAGACGAAATATCGACTAATTTCTCTTGTTTTTTCTTGTTTTTTCCGAGATTTTGACAAAATTATTGAGATTTTGAAGTCATTTTTAGGCTAGTTTCCGCTCTAAAACAGGAAAAAACGCGTCAAATATGAAAATTTGTCAAAAATCAATCAATAAATGCCCACATTTAACCGCATCAAGCGGTACTGCATCGTGCTCAAAAACTGGTGGCGCTGGATCCTCGGCTCCGGCGATTTCACGTGTTACACTCGATGATTCGCCCGTCTGAAACTATTTATAGGTTAAGTAAGTGATAAAAATCGATAAAAATCCCTACCGGTGCTCCTGTATCCATTGGATCGTCGAATTCGGCGACGTTTGACATTTTTTATGCTGGAAAAAGTCAAAGTTAAGTTTTGCCTTGATTTTACCATGAAAACCAGCGATTTCAACGGTGAAAATGGGTGTTTTTTGAAATCAGAGAGTTTTTTAACCTATTGTAGCAAGAAAAATCACAAAAAAAGACAAAAAACGGCCGAGAACTCAATGGAAAACACTCAATAAATTGCTCAACGTTCGAAAAATACGTTCGCCTTGGAGCGCGTTTGCATCAATTTTTCTCTGCGTCTCCTCGTTTCCTACAGTGTCTCGCCAGGATTTAAATTATTTTTTATTTGTCATTGTTTCCCAGAGAATTTTTGTGGTTTCTAGGGTTCTCTGGGAGGATTTTTGTGGTTTTAGGTTTGAAAATCGATAATTTCACACCTTATTATGCAATTTCAAGTGAAATCATCATAAAATATGAAAAAAATTGCAGATGTCCAAGTCCGGCGAGGGATCCTCAATATTCGGAAAAATGAGTGGGTTTTTTGGGTTTTTAGAGGTTTTTATAGGTTTTTGGAGTCTCCAGAACCGTAGAAACAGGTTTAAAGGGCTCTAAAGCATTAGAAAATCCCCAAAACTCGATTTTTTCCCGCTCAAAAACTGAAAAATCGAATTTCCAGCCACCCGACCAGCGGGAAAGCGTCAAATCAAGCCAACCGCTATCCTCTACGCAACTCTTCACGAAAATCACAGTTCCGACGAAGAAGACGAGGATTTCGAGATGAAACCATCGGAAATCGGTGGAAAATCGAATACCGACGATTCCGACGAGGAGGGCTCATCAGAAGACGAAAATTCTGATGAACAGGAATCAGAAGACGAGGAAAATGAGGACGAGGAGCAAGAAGAAGCTCAGCGGACACCGTCTGTCGAAAAAGATTCAGTCGTCGTGTGCGGTGTGTGTGTCAATCAGCGGAATGTGGTCGTCGCTGGGGATTTTATGCAGTGTGATAAGTACGAGCTCGAAATAAGAATAAATATTTCAAAAAGTGTAGGAAAAACGAGAAAAAACCGTCCAAAACGCCCCAAAATGTGAAAATTTGGTAAAACTCTATCATTTCCAGACTGATTTTCGCTCAAGTGAAAACGCGTCAAAGGCGCGCCAGATTCCTTGAAATCCTCATATAGAGACTTGAAATCTTTAAAAACGTCAAAATTTCAATCGAAACGCGTCGACGGTGCGCCAGACTACTCAGGACCTCAAAAACGACGGATTTTTCTGAAATTTTTTGACAAAAAACGACGTTTTAGTATTCTTTTCACAAACAATTGAAACATTTTTATTAAAAAATTTTGATTTTTTTTTGATAATTTTCACTGAAAATTCCTAACTGGCTCGCCTTTGACGCGAATTTTTTCTGAAAACGCGTCCTTAGAAGAAGACGAATTTTTTGAAAGTTTTGACAAAAAATGACGTTTTTAGTTTTTCTCGGAAAATTCACTGAAAATTAGACATTTTCGAAATCTGGCGCGCCTTAGACGCGTTCTAGACAATGTTACGCTCTGGGGTCAGTGGAGGTCTGCTTAGACTAATTTTGGAGCGGCTTATTCATTCCTGACGCTGCTGGCGCGCCTTTGACGCGTTTTTACGCGCTTTAGGAGCTTGAAAACGACCGATTTTCACTAAATTTTCACACATTTCTATTGATTTCCAAGATTCTGGCGCGCCTTTGACACGTTTTTACTTGAGCGGAAATCAGCCTAAAAATTAACGATTTTTATCAAATTATCACACTCTGAAACGCGTCAAAGGCGCGCCAGATTTTGAAAATGTTTAATTTTCAGTGAAAATTCCAACAAAAAAAAACGATTTTTTATTGAAAAAAAGTTAAATTTCTACAATTTTCTGTAAAAAGACTAATGTTGTCACTTATCGCTGTCTGGCGCGCCTTAGACGCGTTTTTCTTAGTTTAGAGCAAAAAAGGCCCAATTTTTACCAGATTTTGTTAAATCTGGCGCGCCTTTGACGCGTTTTAGAGCAAAATATGACCGATTCCTGCCGAATTCCAGTAAATCTGGCGCGCCGTGGACGCTTTTTTCTTTGTTCAGAGCAAAAAACACTGATTTTTCCAAACTGGCGCGCCTTTAACGCGTTTTTACTAGTTTTTCAGCAAAAAATACCGATTTTTGTCAAATTTTTCAAACTTTCCATTTCCAGATGCGGCATCCACGTGAAAAGTTACTAAAAATCCCACATATCGCTGTCTGGCGCGCCTTGGGCGCGTTTTTGACGGAATGTTACAAAAAATTTCACGTTCTGGGGTGCCTTTGACGCGATTTGTACGGTTTTTTCTTGTTTTTTCCAAGATTTAGGGGAATTTATTCTGATTTTTAGAAAAAAATCAGCCTGAAAATGGCCGATTTTCACAACATTTTTACATTTTCCCATTTCCAGATGCGGAATCCACGTTCACGAGTCATGCTACGGTGGTCTCCCCGTTGCCGACCCGGAAGAGACCCGTTGGTTCTGTGAACCGTGTCAATACGGTCTCATCGAACCGCCTCACTGCGAGTTCTGTCCCTCCCGATTCGGCGCTTTCAAGCGTGCCGATATCCCGGGTCGATGGGCTCACGCGGTGTGCTCTCTCTATACTCACGGAGTGACGTGGAGTCAGGAGCACACGACGACAGGCGTTTCATGGGAGAATCTAGAAAATTCTGTGTTCGGAAGACGTGTCTGTACCGCGTGTTCTGATAAGATTGAGGCGAGATTCGGGGTGGCGTCGAGGTGTGAATCAGGAATGTGTAAAGAGTATATGCATGTGACTTGTGCTCAGAAGCTGGGGCTCTTGGTAGATGAGACGGATGAGTCAGATGACGTCATCGTCGCTGTCCCTCGCTACTTTTTCTGTAAGAAACACACGAATCAAGAGAATTTGAAGACGTTCCAACGGAGATTTGAGCAGTGGGAGAAGGCGGAGGGTCGACGGATTACGGTGCACCGCCGAAAGAAGGCGTTGAGTGGGGCGGAAGACGCGTTGAGGATTCAGATGAGGGAGACGTTGGAGGAGACGATTCGCGAGGAGGATAGGGGGAAAATGAATGGAAGTGTGGCGGGAGGGGAGAAGATTAAGCAGGTAGGGACTAAAAAGGGGAAAAAAGCTATAAAATTAAGGAAAAATCCAATTTTTTAGGTTTAAAATCACTATAAATAGATTAAAGTCGTGATTTTTGAGCGAAAAATCCATTTTTCAACATAAAAATCGCCAATTCCTAGAAAGGATCTTGATAGTAGCTCGCCACACTTCTTACAACTGCGCTCCACCGAAATACCCTTGAAAAACGCCTCTTTTTCTCTGAGTCTCTCAAATTCGCACACAATTTTTCTGGTTTCGGTAGAGCGCAGTTGTAAGAAGCGCGCCGTGCTAATAGATGAAAATCGGGGTTTTAGACCGAAAAATCGCTTAAAATCGATTAAAATCCTAGATTTTAGTGCGAAAATGCATTTTTGTGTTTAAAATCACAAAAAATTCAACTAAAATCACGATTTTTGAACAAAAAATCCAATTTTTCGGCTTGGAAATCGCCAATTTCTGATACTTAGAAGGTGCCGTGGGAAATATGTATGGAAAGAAGAGGAAATTGGCAGGAAAACACTTTTTTAAAGAATCTGGCGCGCCTTTGACGCGTTTTTACTTCTTGGTTTAGAGCGTAAAGTGATAAGAATCGGTCATTTTCACGCTGATTTCCGCTCTAAAACAGGAATTAAATACGCGTCAAAGGCGTGCCAGATTCTTTGAAATCAATAAAAATGTGAAAATTGAGTAAAATCGGTAATTTTCAGACGGATTTCCAAAAAAACTGGCGCACCTTTGGCGCGTTTTTGCTTTTCGAAGAAAAAACGAGATAAAACCGTCAAATTAGTAGATATAACGCATCAATGGTGCGCCAGACTTGGCGATTTCCAGTGATTTTTGACGCTCTCCGATCAGTTTTAGAGGAAAAACCTCATTTTTTGGCACTTTTTGACGATTTTTGACGTTCTAAGACCAATTTTAGCGGAGAAATATCTTTTTCTGGTACATTTTGACGAATTTTGACTCTCTAAGATCGATCTGGCGCGCCTTTGACGCGTTCTACGTCTACATTTTTCCAGGCTCGCCTTCTCAACTCGTCAACCGAGTTCTTCGATCGTTTCGAGACGAAAGCCGAGGATTCGGGACTGTCGAAAAAAGAGTTCCGTGATCCGTTCTACGATATTAAACTCACGAATGCATCACATGTTCCCATCGGATTCTCCAAAGAGTATATCGAGTGAGTTTGAGTCGGCTGGCGTGTCGTTGACGCGCTCTTTAACATTTTGAGATTTCCAACCGGTTTTTCGAAAGTCTGGCGTGTCGTTGACGCGTTTTTGAAAACAGCGGAATTTTTCAAGATTTTGACACATTCTGAACAAGTCTGGCGTGTCTTTGACGCGTTTTTGACCGATTTTAACTCATTTTGAGTGAATCTGGCGCACCATTGACGCGTTTTTGAGAAATGTGACATTTTGGAGATTTTGAGACATTCTGACCAGGCTGGCGTGTCTTTGACGCGTTTTTGACAGATTCCAACTCATTTTGAGTGAATCTGGCGCACCTTTGACGCGTTTTTAACCATTTTCATTGCAGTTTCATGCAAATCCGTGACTCTCAAATCATCCCAGAAGAGGAGGAAAAATTGCGAAAAGCCCGCGAACTTTTGGCTGAAACGAAAACAAGACAAGAGAAGAAATCGGCGTCGAAGCAACTATCCGATCGATTTCATTCGAATGAAGAACTCATTGAAAAGAAATTGGAATCCCTTGAGAAATTGCATTCACTGCTCGCGGAGCTCGGCGGTGACGGCGGTGTTTTGTCGCAATTTTTGTCGCGGAACAGTGTGGATTGCACCAGGAATTCGAGGAATTCTCCAGTGGTGTCCAAAAAAGAGAAAGAGCATTATACATGTGTCGTCTGCAAGAAAGCGACGGAACAACACAAACAGACACAATGTGATCAGTGTCATAAGAGTTATCATATCGGATGTCTGTCCCCACCGTTGACACGTCTTCCGAAACGAAATAATTTCGGATGGATCTGTCATGAATGTAATGAGTCGAGTGATGATGAGCCGGAGATTCCCATGGAGACGGAGGATGCGCCGAGAGCTTCGAGAAGTCGACGACCGCCAGCGAGACTTTCCGCCTTTTTGAGCCAATAATTGTTCGATTTATCGTGTTTTTTGTGTTTTTTCACCCCGATTTCCCCCTGCAAGTCCCCATTTCTGGCGTACCTTTGACGCATTTTCGATTCCCTTATATTCCTCATTTTCTCACTTTTTATGGACTTTTGATCCCATGTTCTGCCAATTTCCTGATTTTTGGTACGATTTTCCTCATTTTTTCTCTAAAATCGGTAAAAATGTCTCAAAATGTGCGAAACTCCTTTACTGGCGTGTCTTTGACGCGTTTTTGAATGAACACTCTGTTATACTATTTCCCGGAAGCCACGCCCCCTTTTTCCGCTCTTTTGAACCCGTTTTCTCTCAATTTTCTGATATTTGCCCCGATTTTCCGCTTTTTCCTCTAAAATCGGCTAAAATGTCTCAGGATATCTCACTTTCCCGATTATTTCCCCCATCTGGCGTACCTTTGACGCGTTTTCGAATTATTCGGTTTCTCTGAAGCCACGCCCCTTTTTTATCTCATTTTGTCACTTTTTACGATCTTTTGAATGCCCTCTTCTGTCAATTTCCTGATTTTCTCCCGATTTCTTGAAATTCTGGCGTACCTTTGACGCGTTTTCAAATCCTTTACTGATGTGAACCCACGCCTTCTTTTAGCTCATTTTACCCCATTTTCTATCACTTTTCCGATCATTCCCCAATCTGGCGTACCGTTGACGCGTTTTTGAGACAATAATTGTTGGATTTTTTGTGATTTTTACTCAATTTCACTCCTGAAATCTTCTTTTTTCATCTTTTTCTGTCAATTCCCTGGTTTTTGCCCCAATTTTCCGCTTTTTTTTTGGTACTTTTTCCTTTAAAATCAACTAAAATGCCTCAAAATGTGCAAAAAAAACCGTTTCTGGCGTACCTTTGACGCATTTCGAAGACCGAAAGTGAAAATTTCCGACTTAAACGCATTTTGAACCAGTCTGGCGCACCTTTGACGCGTTTTCGAATTCAAAAACTATAACACGATTCTCCTGAAGCCACGCCCCTTTTTACCTCATTTTTGTCATTTTCCCGGCCTTCCTTTTTTGTCAATTTTCTGAGTTTTCCCTATTCTGGCGTGCCTTCGACGCGTTTTTACCCCAAAACCCTCTATACCATTCGATAGTGCTGAAATTGGGGATTCTGGTATTAGCTCCAGAATCCTCAATTTTAGGCCACGCCCCTTTTTTTGCTCGTTTTGTGTCAATTTTAAACATTTTATTGTCTTAATTACGCCCGCACATCCAATTTTTACAAACAATTAAAACTCCGCCATTTTTCTATTCCTTTGATGCCACCACCACATCCATCAGCTCCACCTCCTCTTCTGATTTTTTGACGCCTTCTGAATCAGAATTCGTGACGGTGGGCGGAGCTTCCGAATGACACCCTCTGAACAGCGGTCCCGCATCGAAATCATCAATATCTTCCGGCAACTTTTTGTTTTTGGTCTCCGGTTGGAGGAGTACTAAGCCAGCCGCGATAAATGACATGATGCATATCACGATGGCTGGGGCGTCCTGGTTTATGGCCGTCTGGAATTGAAAATATGATGTCTGGCGTGCCGTTCGGCGCGTTTCCTTACCAGCCGATTCATATAAGGCGCTCCGATGGATCCCAACTCGCCGAGGAATGACACAACACCGCTGAACACGTTTCGGATGGTTGTTGGGGTGCCCTGAAGTATTAAATATTTCAAATTTCTGATTTGCCGCAATTACGCTCTATTGCTCACCTCAGAATACAGTAACGGCTGTGACGCCCATACTATAGAATTGGTGGATTTCGCAAGTAGAGGGAAGATCATCTTCCAATTGCCATGCATCGGTATCCAGACCGTACAAATCATAAAAACGGCGGTTAGGACCAACGAGCCGAAGGAGACGGTCTTACGGTCGAAAATGATGAGAAGGATGACGGATAGGAAACCGGCGGGAAGCTCGACGAGACCTGATAGGAAGTAGCCGGTGATCTCGTCTTCGGAAAGCTCGGTGGAGTAGAGGGAGAGTGCCCAGTAGGTACCGCTCATGACGATTCTGGAATAGGCACCATTGGATAGTGGGAGTCGCGGGCTACATTTTTGTAGTTAACCGTTTTTTGATAGCTCCGCCCACTTTTGAGATATAACGCTTTGAACGCTGGCGACTTGTGGGGGCAAGCGATCAGATCCGAGAACTTTGAGATCCAGTCTCAATTTCCCGTGTAATCCCAAACCCCACAATTTCAAAAATTGTCACATATACTAATCCGGTTTCGGGCTACATTTTTGTAGTTGACCGTTTTTTGGTAGCTCCGCCCACTTTTGAGATACGCGTCTTTAAAGATGGGCGGCTTAGAAGAAGGAGAGACGAAGATGGCGTTGACAGGCCCTAGTTTCTCTGCGCTCTCTTCAGTTAGAAACCTGAATTTAAGTTTGTTGAAAAGAGGAAGTTTGGACGGTTCTAAGGAATATAAAATTGATATGGTTTCAGTGAGAATTCTAAAATTTTCAGACTTGGAAAAAAAGGTTGTTTGATATTTTCGAAAAAAAGGTCAAATTTTGAGATTCCGTCACGACTTTCACTGTTACCTCACTATTTCAAGACTTGGCATGTACCCTAACCAGGGTTCGGGCTACATTTTTGCAGTTTACAACTTTTCGGTAGCTCCGCCCACTTTTGAGATACGCGTCTTTAAAGATGGGCGGCTTAGAAGGAGGAGAGGTGAAGAGGGCGTAGAGAAGCTCTCGTTTCTCCGCGCTATCATTAGTTAGAAAACAGAAATCAAGTTTGTTGAAAAGAGGAAGTTTGGACGGTTCTAAGGAATATAAAATTGATATGGTTTCAGTGAGAATTCTGAAAATTTCAGACTTTTCAAAAAATGAAAAAAAATTATTTCTAGAATTTTGAAAAAAAAAGGTCAAATTTTGAGGTTCCGTCACGACTTCCACTGTTACCCTACTATTTCAAGACTTGGCACATACACTAATCAGGGTTCGGGCTACATTTTTCTAGTTGACAATTTTTCGGTAGCTCCGCCCACTTTTAAGATATGAGCCTTTTTTCTAGACCGCTATCAGCCTCCCATTACAAGTAGACTGAGACAGGCATTTGAGATCCCGTCACGACTTCTGTTGCTAATCAATTATTTTGAGATTTGGTATGTATACTAATCAGGTTTTGGGCTATATTTTTCTAGTTGATCATTTTTTGGTAGCTCCGCCCATTTTTGAGATACACCTAATCAAAGTCAACCGACTCTAACAACCCCATGTGAGAAAGTGAAATCGGTATATCTCCGTTAGATTTAACTCTTCCAACTCAGAAATTTGTGGGTGAACTCACAATATATAAGAGTTGATTAGGACATGCACAAAAATCCTGGGAATAAACAAATCCCTGAATGTCCTTGTCTTTTCGCTAGTCTGCTGGTTTGCGGATCGACAATCGATAAGGCTGATCGTCTGCTTGTTGAATGTCACCGATTCGTTGATATATCTGGAATTTAGGGATTCTTGGATTCACAATGCCTCGAGGAATTGACTCACTTCTCAATCTTCCGATTATTCTGTTTCGTCAGTAACCAATGCAACGATTCCGGTGTGAACCAGTAAAACGGGATGGTCAGCAACCCCGGCACCGTCGCCATCAAATATAACATCCGCCAATTCTTGAAGAACATATAGAACACCCCAGCCAGCATGTAGCCCCCAACCCAGGAGATAGTGGTGAGCACCGGGATGAATGATCGGAACTCTACGGATACCGATTCCATGCAGAGCACGAATCCGGTCATGGAGAAACTGGTCGTGGTGACACCGGAGATGAAGCGGAAGAGCAAGAAGATCCAATAATTGGGGGCAATTACGCATATCAAATTAGCAATTACACTGATATACAAGGGGATCAAAAACAAGGGTCTTCGACCCAACAAATCCGATAGCTGACTGATAAACGGTGACACAACCATCCCGCCGACCAGGAATATCGATGTGGCGTGCTCCGCCATACCCTGGTGCTCACACACCAAATCGAAGTCACTGGTTATTGTAGACTTCTTGTCGAGCTCGTAGGCATAACTAGAAGAAGAAATTTGCTATCATAGAGAAGATCGTCGCTTACCTCGCCCCTGGCACTGCTAAACACTCTATTGTAGAGTTGTACTGCATATCCTTGACATGACAACTGTCACCGACGAGTGGGGAGAAGTACTGAAAGTTTGAGATACTGTGGGTTTTGTAGAGTAAGAAAAGGGCTATATTTTTGTAGTTGACGGTTTTTTGATAGCTCCGCCTACTTTTGAGATATAACGCTTTGAACGCAGTAGTGGGGGAGTTCCTTGGCTAGAGAGGAGGAGCTTCTCTGCGCTCTCTTCAGCTAGAAACTTGAAATTTAGTTTTTTGAAAAGAGGAAGTCCAGACGGTTCTAAAGAATATAAAATTGGTATGGTTTCAATAACAAATTCTGAAAATTTCAAACTTGGCAAGAAAAAGGCAAAAAAATCCTCACATGGGGTTGTTAAAGCCGGCCATCTTCAAAGCCGCATATCTCAAAAGTGGGCGGAGCTATCAAAAAGTGGTCAACTACAAAAATGTAGCACAAGACCTGTGCTAAACACTTACCGCACTATCCGGTGTCTCCCTATCCGGTAGATCACACAAAAAAGTCATGGATTTCGTGATGAATGGCATGATCATCATGTTCAACGCGAACAACATGTGAACTGACGTGGTGATGACGTAGGCGAGCATCTGAATGTGTTTAAATTTGATTATTTAAATTAAATTTGATTAATTACATTAAAAAATCGATAAAAAGAGATTTGACCTACCTGATACCTTCCATATTTACCAAACGCTGAGAGCACCTTGTCGGCGTCCAAATGGAGGTAGTTGATGGTGGCGGATATTGAGTTGGCACGTACCGGGGGAGGTGATGGTGACTCGTCGTTTGTCATTCTGAATTTGGGGAAAAATTGAGAAAAATTTTGGAAAAAAATCGGTTGAAATTGAAGGAAACTACTTCAGAACTAAAGAGTTTGAGTTTGAGAGCCCATTACAGTACCACTGACTGTCACAATGATTCCAAAAGTATATTCACTGTGTAGATCACGTTTAGGGCTACATTTTTGTAGTTGACAAGTTTTTTCTAGCTCCGCCCACTTTTGAGATACGAGGCTTTAAAGATGCTAGGAGGGTGAGAGAGAGAAAGTAGAGAAGCGAGAGTGTCTCGTTTCTCTACGTCTCTTTCTTGCAGAGATATCAAAAAGTGGTCAACTACAAAGTTATAGAGAATTTTATGCTGATCATTTTTGTAGCTGACAAATTTTTTCTAGCTCCGCCCACTTTGGAGATAAACCTCCTGGAAGCTGAACAACCCCCCCCCCCCCCCCATATAAGGAGGTAAGAGGGCGCGGCGACCCAAAACGCGTCAGATTTTGTGGTACACTAAAAACGGAGGAGGGAGCAGAAGTGTATACTTTATTTCTAAAAACATACAAAAAATACAAAAAAAACCTAAAATTACCGAAATTGGGCCACTTCTCTAGTAAGCTTGTCTCTTATGACCTATAAACGCGTCAACGGCGCGCCAGTTAGATATTTTAAATATTTTTTAGAATCGTTATGGCGGAGAGTAATTAAGTAATTAAAAATTCTCAAAAAACTATGGAAACCGTCATGAACGGCAATCTTATCTAGCTGACTTACATAAGCTAGTTATCTGGTGAAAACGCGTCAACGGCACGCCAGACGCTCTGTCATAGAACCTATCTAACCTATTCCAGTAGTTTCTAGAAAAAATTCAATAAAAAACAAAAAATCTGTCAAAATGAAAAAAAGTAGAAATTTGACAGACACTTCCTCCTCTCACAATTTTAAGTCGATATGATATATATGGAGAGAGTTTCAGAAATCGATGAGTTACAGACAACTAGACGATCTTTCTTTCCAATTGATAAGACAGACTTTACATATACAAGTGAGAGGAGCCCTGGCTATTTCTCCCTGATAAGACGTCAGTGAGACGATAAGGGAGGCGAATTTTGGTGAGAAGAGCGGTGCGGTTTAGGATGGTGCCAGGTAGTGGACGGGGTAGTAGGGTTGGAAGAAAAGGTGTTCGGGGGACTATGTCAGATATTGCCAGATAAATAATGTCAGAATGCCAAAAACTGAAAAATCTTGGTTAAAAGAGAGTAGAGCCTAGAGCCTGGAGCCTGGAACAAAGAGTCTGAACAAAGAACGCGGCCATTAGTGGAAATGGCTAGGAAGCATAGGAAACGTTTCTAAGCGGTCGGGAGAACAGATTTTCTAAATGAAAATCAAATGAACGAAAAGTAGAAGTTACAAGGATTCAGAATCTGTATTCAGATTCCTAATGCGTCAAAAACTGGCAGAGTTACGAGAGAACGGAGGTTGGTTGTAGCGGGATGATTGGAAGTTAGGAGGAATATCATGATGGCAGCGGCTTTAATTTGAATTGAGTTAAACGAAAAGGCTCTATTACAGTTTAGATGTCCTTTGAAAACTTGAACGTCCCAAAAAACACTTAGACGTCCCTTGAAACACTTAGACGTCCTTTGAAACATTTAAACATCCTTTCGGATCCCAAATATGTTCAAAAATGTTTAAACGTCCCAAAAAACATTTAAACGTCCCAAAAAATGTTTAGACGTCCCATTAAACATTAAAACGTCCCTTGAAGTCTGAAAATTTGGTTTTAAATAATTAGACGTCCCAAAAAACATTTAAACGTCCCAAAAAATGTTTAGTTGTCCCTTCAACACTAAAAGCCACTGAAAATGTTCAAGGGATGTCTAAACATTTTTTAGGACGTTTAAACGTTTTTTGGGACGTCTAAACTTTTGAAAGGACGTTTTAAAAAAATTAGAGTTTGAAAGGACGTTTAAGTGTTTCAAGGGACGTCTAAGTGTTTTAAGGGACGTTTTAGTTTTTAAAGGACATCTAAACTGTAATAGAGCCAACGAAAATTATACCGTTGGAAAGCTAAAAACATGAGGATTCAGAATCTGTATTCTGATTTTTTGTAAGTCAAAAACTGGCAGAGTTATGACACAACCAGTAAAGGGTGGCTTTGAAATTAGGAAGTGTGAAAAGGTACAATGGGGACGTCGGAAGTGATTTGAAATTTAGATGTGAAAAATGAAGAATATATCATTAGAAAGTAGAGTTTGTGAGGATTCTGAATTAGTTTTCAAAATTAGATTCTGACGAAAACTTGTTGAGATATGAGGGTTTGAACTTGAGGTACCTTTGGCTTACGATAGTGGAGTCGAAACAGATGCGGTTTTCGACGAAATGAGCTGGAATACAAATGCTCTATATTGACAAATATTATATGAAAAGAAAGCTGAATTTGTGAGGATTCTAAACCTGTATTCAGATTTTTAGTGTGTTAAAAACTGGCAGAGTTATAAGAAAATTAAGGGCACGGAGTTGCGATTAGTGGTTAGAAAGCGTATCAGGGACAAAGCGATTTTAATATGTCAAATGAAAAAATATACCATTGAAAAGCTGAAATTGTGAGGATTCAGAATCTGTATTCTGATTTTTTGTAAGTCAAAAACTGGCAGAGTTATGAGGGAAGAAAGAACGTGACAGTCAGCAGCTTCAATTTAAATCGAGTTAAACGAAAAAATATACCATTGGAAAGCTCAAGACTTGAAGATTCTGAATTAGTTCTCAAATTTTGATTTTGACCAAAACTCGGCGAGATATGACCCATTGATCTCAACACACTTTAGGCTTATGCTAGTGGAACTGAGACACCTGTGGTTTTCGACGTAGTGAGTCGGAATGCAAATGCGATCTACTGGCAAAAATTATATGAATAGAACGCTCAATCTATGAGGATTCAGAATCTCTTTTCAAATTTATTGTGCGTCAAAAACTGACTAAGTTACAAGAAAACTAAGGAAGGAAGCCGAGGCTTAACTATGTATGAAAACTTGGTAAGTTCTGAAATTTATCAAATAGCATTTAGACATTCTATATATAGCTGAAACTACGGAAATACTCCAAAAAACTCTCTCAAAATCGTTGTTTTTCAGGCACAAAGTACATCTAGTCTGTCTTATGACGCTTTTTGATATTATTCAAAACAGAAACATACGGAATCGATATGTTTACATATGCATGTGCCGTCTTATTTTTGTGAAAAGAATCGTGGTGAAGAAAATAACTGTCTTGTGACTGGATGCGATTTTTAAAAGTAAAGAAAAGCTCTCAGCCGGTTGGTTAACACTATAACAGGCACCTATCTTTCAAGGCGCATATCTCAAAAGTGGGCGGAGCTACCGAAAAGTTGTCAACTGCAAAAATGTAGCCCGAGACCTGATTAGTACATGTGCCAAGTCTTGGATTAGTGGGGTGACACGAAAAGACGTAGCGGATTCTCAAACCTTACCGATTTCAGTGGACACAGTTTTCAAAGCTACATATTCAGAGCTACACAAGAAATTCCTTTAAAAATCATTAAAATCAACTACAAAACATGGTAAAACGTGCTCTCACACACACCCACCAGTCTCCAAGAAAACTGTGGAAAGAGGCGAGGTTTGCAGAGAGTCGGTGTCACCTCTCGGTTCACTGTGATAAGAAGAGGAAATCATAAAAGTTGTCCTCATTTGACACTTTCTGATAAAGAGTTGACAAGAGAAACGGTGTTAAAGGGAATATGCACTTAAAGTACGAATGTCGCTAAGACCAAGGAACCTTGACCCTGCCTACAGGGCTCTTACAGTAAGACTGTTCCGACCTACAAAATCAGTCTTATAAAAAAGCGCTAAAGATCTCAGTGAATTTCCATGCAGTTTTTCTCAAACTTGACACATTTATAGAACTGATTACGCACTTTCCGATGAACCAATTGGATTTTCAATATTCGACCTACCGCCCGAGTTATAGCCTTTTACAGACAAATGGACACCAATTCCGGTTGTTTTACTTACCAATACTGGAATCGCCACATTTCTAATGTATCCAACTTCTTTCTCATCGTTGCATCCAGTTTGTAGTCCTTGCCACTGAATCCCATCCCTGATTTTCTATACTTTGATTGAAATTCTCAAATATTCGAGTGACTCACGTCATTTCTCCATCCCGTTTGTTGGTCCATCTGTGTGTTGCAGCCGTGTACTGTACCGGATAGTGCTGACCGACTGAAAATATGAAAAAAAAATAGTTTGTGAAATTGATCAGCTTGCAAGAAGAGGTAACTAAAAGATAAAAGGTAAAAGGTAAAGGTAGTACAAGGAGTAAAGACTGCAGAGTTGGATGGAATTCCGACTTCCGACTTCCGTCATTCCAAAACTGTGGAATTTACGAAAAGTACATATCGCAGAAATACATTGAAAAATGATCCTAAAAACTTTTTTTCCACCGATTTTCGCGAATTTTATGGTATTTTCTCTTGGATTTTATGAACTTTTGCGCGAAGACACATCATTTCAAAGCTCAACCAACATTTACGCCTTAATTATAGCCTCTTACCAATTTTTCTCAACATAACTTCTCTTCAAACTTCTTTTTTCTTCCATTCTCCAATGCCTCTCTACCTCGAAAACTACTATATAGTCCGTCCGGACGACCATTTCATGACAAGTTACATGGTGATGGATAACGGAACCGTCATCACACTGACCTACACCTTCTACTCGTGGCCTGTACTTTTCCCGAATTTAATCAATATTCTGGATATGATAGTTCAATTGGCAGCGATTCATTTTGTGTGGACTGGGAAAATGTTTAGGAAGGTAAGCTAGTACCGAGAACAAAGACAAAATTGTTTTAATTCCAGACAAAATTCTTCATGCTACTTCTCATCTTCTCCACCACAATCTCTTGGAGATCCTTCACTTTTATAATCTGTACCACGTTAGCGTCATCGATCGGAACTGGAGTGATCTACCGTATCACCACGTACATATCCCTCTACACGGACGCTATCACTGACTATTTCTCTATGCAAATGATATTTTTGATGTCTTTAAATAGATGTCTCAGTTTTACCAGGGATACCTGGAATTCTAGAATCTTCGGAGGGTCTCGGTATATTCTTACTGTAATTGGCAGTGGGGTACTGTCAATAATTAGTGCAATTAGTGGGTTAATTACCTCGAAAGTTTATCGACACTTTAATTATCAGTATGGATTTGTAGACTATGGGTATAGTGTGGGCATACGGGCGGTGAGGCGGTGGCTAAATTATTTAAATTATCTTTAAATTTCAGGAAATCAGCCGGCTATATTATACATTTCAAATTAGCTCTGTTTTCTGTTATGCTATTCTATATTATTATTTGAGAAAACAAAATAAATCGATCAGCAATCAATCGGCGAACACGAACCAGGGAGAGAAAAAGGTTTTCGTGCAGTTGTGTGTGGCGGTTGTTTTGGAGGTGGTGAGTAAAGAATTTTGAAAAATGATTAGTGTATTCTAAAAACTAAAGACGTGAGGATTCTGAATCTGTTTTCAAATTTTGATTTTGACAAAAACACAGCGAGATATGAGGTTTTGAAGTTTAGGTACTTTTGGCTTAAGAAAATGCAACAAGTGTGGTTGCAGTCTTAGACGTAATGGGTCAGGATGCAAGTGCGCCCTATTGACACAAATTATATGAATAGAAAGTTAAAGACATGAAGATTATGAATCTGTTCTCAAATTCCGAATCTGAGATAAACTTGCTGAGATATGACGCATTGAACTCAAGGTACTTTTGACTTATAATAGTGTAACTAAAGTGGCTGCTGTTTTGGTAGCTGTAAACTAAGATGGAAATATGCTCTAACGACCAAAATTATATGAGTAAAAAGCTGAAAACGTGAGTATTCTAAATTTATTTTCAGAATCAAATTCTGATAAAAACTTGCTGAAATATAAGGTTTTAAACTAAGGTTACTTTTGGCTAATGATTGTGCAACTACTGTGACTGAGTTCTTTGTCGTAGTGAGTGAAGATGCAAATGCGCTCTATCAACAATATTTTTAGGTAAAAAAAGCTGAAGACGTGAAGATTCTGAATCTGTTTTTAAAATTTGAATACGACTAAAACTTGCTGAGATATGCGGTTTTGAACTTAAGGTACTTTTGGCTTGTGAAATTGCAGCTTGCATGCCTGCAGTTTTTTAACGTAGTGAGTCAGGATGCAAATGCGCCCTATTGACAAAAATTTTATGAGTAAAAAGCTGAAAACGTGAGTATTCTAAATTTATTTTCAGAATCAAATTCTGATAAAAACTTGCTGAAATATAAGGTTTTAAACTAAGGTTACTTTTGGCTAATGATTGTGCAACTACTGTGACTGAGTTCTTTGTCGTAGTGAGTGAAGATGCAAATGTGATCTATCAACAATGTTTTTAGGTAAAAAAAAAGCTGAAAACGTGAAGATTCTGAATCTGTCTTTAAAATTTGAATACGACTAAAACTTGCTGAGATATGACGCATAGAATTTAGGGTACTTATGGCATTTGATAGTGAACCTGAGATGTCTGCGGTTTTCGATGTAAGTCAGTATAGAAATGGGCTCTAGTGACAAAAATTATATGAAAAAAAAGCTAAAAATGTGAGAATTCTGAATCTGTTTAAAAGTTTTGATTTTGATGAAAACACGGCGAGATATGACGCATTTAACTTAAAGCTCACAAAACCCATCACATCTCACCTAGATCTTGTCAAAATTGAAATTTGAAACCAGATTCAGAATTCTCACGTCTTCATCATTTCAACCTTACCATTCTCCACCAATTTATATTTCTTTCAGACCCTCTCAATCTTCTACGAATGCAACCTTCTCCTCGCCCGTCTCGATAGATCCCAAAAGACCAGTGGCTTTGGGAACGACACTCTTCAAGACACCGCAATGGGAATACTAAATGTCACTAATTATTTTCCAGAGATCTCATTACCGTTTCTTATGTTAATTAGTCATTATCGCGTGAGAGAGAGGATTTTGAACTTTATATCTCCCAGTGGTAGTACAGTAGTTGTCGGGAGGAGAGTCATGGAGACCAGGGTATAAAAAATAAAGATTCAGAATTCTTACGTCTTCAGCTCTTCACAAAATTTAACACAATTCTATCAAATTTGTGACAAAAAACTTGGATGAAAAATGAACTATTCATGTTTATAGAAATTTTGGTATTATTTTGTGGAGAAAAAAGGGAACACATAGTAATAGGTTTGTGTGAAATTGGGAGAAAATAACATGAAAAATGGGTGATTACATGAAAGAAATTATTAAAAACAGTGGAATAGAAGGTAAAGGTAAAAACTACAAAAAATTTAAATTGCCACGCGATGGCTCCGGGGGAAAACGAAGATGAAGAATCTGGAAAAAAGGTGAGAAAGACGTACCTAGTTTTGGCACTTTATGGCAAATGTGAGCTCCCCGCGAAATCCGGCCAGACCACCAAATGAAACCGATTCAATTCGTGGCTTCTGTCCAAAACAGTCGCAGTGACTCCATCAATCGATCGTTGAATATCCACACCGCCTCTAACAGTCCAAGGACGGTTCTCATGATTGACATAACTCCTCTTGAGCTCTCTATTCCTATTTATAAATTGTATACCATTCATCACAACTTGGTAATTAATAGGATTCATAGATGAATCCATGAAAATCACAAGTGATTTCAATTCGAAGCATCCTCCATTCATCCAATGTTTCAAGAAAAAATTGATGTCCTCGCTACTCAATTTCGAGTCTGACAGCACAATAGTCCGTGCGTTCATCGTTAATAAATGATCCAGATGAATCCAAAAACTTGGGTAAATGGAAAGGTGGATCACATTGAAATTAGGCATTTTAGTCGGGCGATAGTTCTCAGAAGGTTTCACAAAAAGTTGAAGACGTTCAGTGTAGTTGCATGCTTCCAGTATGTCATCAAGATCTTTATCGGTTTTAGGTTCGAAATTGCAGCACAAATGTTTAACTTGTTCATTTTGTGACGCCATAAGCCAACC
This sequence comes from Caenorhabditis remanei, assembly GCF_010183535.1. Classification (NCBI taxonomy): domain Eukaryota; kingdom Metazoa; phylum Nematoda; class Chromadorea; order Rhabditida; family Rhabditidae; genus Caenorhabditis; species Caenorhabditis remanei. Next base: position 21,449,795 of record NC_071332.1, on the reverse strand, counting down.
CACCGCCCGTCTATGATCATTCTCTTTGTGCTCTTGTCCAAGGAGCAGTTTATGGATATCTCGATTGAAAACGTGGCGGATATAATCTCCAAGTATAGACATCCCGACCATACGATCCTCCCAATAGGTTTTCAGATACCCATTTTCATCCATCTCAACTGGAATTGTCTTTTCGAAATTTCCGATTCTTACTGCATCCAGTTTTCGGTCAACTTTGGTAATCTCTGAGACACTCAGAAGCCAATGTTTTTTGAAATTAATACGATATAATATGCAATCATCCCTACCAAAGTGTATCTCAATTTTTATACTTTTCGACGGACCTCTGTAGGAAGTCGCCATATTTCTTGATTTTTGAGAGCATAGGGAGAAGATTATTCTGGAAAAAAGCGGATGATTGAGGAAGTAAAAAAGAAAAAACCACTCACATTCCATGGGGCCCAAAATTGTCAAAAACTTTTTTGAGGGGTAGATAAGGGAGAGAGAACAGAGGGAACGATGACGTAGACATGGGGGAAATATGGAGGAATGACTAGCCTAAAGGAATCAATGGGTTCTCACAGTAATTAAACAGATGTGCCACCAGAAAATGTACAGTATGCCAGGGTACTCTTAATACAGAGTTTGCAGAGGATTCACACCGTTCTCTATCTCTCTTCTCTTGGCCAACCTGGGTTACTGTACATCTTCTGGTGGCACATCTGTTTAGTTACTGTGGGAAACCCCCCGCACTCTATTGATTCCTTTAGTCATTTCTTACTATTTCCCCTATGTCTTCCACGCCGTTCCCTCTGTTCTCTCTTCCTTATGTACCCCTCAAACAAGTTTTTGACAATTTAGGACCCCATGGAATGTAAGTGGTTTTATCTTTTTTATTTTCTCTATCACCCCGCTTTTTTCAGAATAAACTTCTCCCTATGCTCTCAAAAATCAAGAAATATGGCGATTTCCTACAGAGGACCCCCGAAAAATATAAAAATTGAAATACACTTTGGTAGGAAAGAGAAGAAGGATTGCATATTATATTCTTCAAATTTCGAAGAACATTGGCTTCTGAGTGTCTCAGAGATTAAAAAAGAAGACCAGGGACTGGCTACAGTAAGAATTGGAAATTTTGAAAAGAGAATTCCAGTTGAGATGGATGAAAATGGGTATCTGAAAACCTATTGGGAGGATCGTATGGTCGGGATGTCTATACTTGGAGATTATATCCGCCAAGTTTTCAATCGAGATATCCATAAATTGCTCCTTGCGCAGGAGCACAAAGAGAATGATCATAGACGGGCGGTGGGTTGGCTTATGGCGTCACAAAATGAACAAGTTAAACATTTGTGCTGCGTTTTCAAACCTAAAACCGATGAAGATCTCGATGATATATTGGAGACATGCAACTACACTGAACGTCTCTCACTTCATGTGAAACCTTCTGAGAACTATCGCCCGACTAAAATGCTTAATTTAAATGTGAGCCAACTCACCTTTTATCCAAGTTTTTGGATTCAACTGGATCATTTATTAACGATGAACGCGCGGACTATTGTACTGTCAGACTCGAAATTGAGTAGCGAGGACATCAATGTTTTCTTGAAGCATTGGATGAATGGAGGATGCTTCAAATTGAAATCACTTGTGATTTTAATGGATTCCTCTATGGATGCTATTAATTACCAAGTTGTGATGGATGGTATTCAATGTATACAAAGGAATAGAGAACTCAAGAGGAGTTATGTCAATCATGAGAACCGTCCATGGACTGTTAGAGGCGGTGTGGATATTCAACGATCGATTGATGGAGTCACTGCGACTGTCTTGGACAGAAGTCACGAATTGAATCGGTTTCATTTGGTGGTCTGGCCGGATTTCGCTGGAAATTGACACTTGACATGAAGTGTCAAAACTAGGTGCGTCTTCCTAACCCTTTTTCCAGATTCTTCATCTTCGTTTTCCCCGGAGTCGTTTCTATATTTTCAATGTTTTAGTAGTTTCTTTTATGTTATAATATTTCTAATCATTTTTTGACCCATTTTTCACGTTGTTTCCGAAATTTCCGATATCAATCTTCCTTAAATTTTTTTTTGAAAAATAAATGTTTATCAAATATAAATTAAATCGGTGAAACATTAGTAAAAATAAATAGTTTAGACTTTTAGACTCCTTGGAGTAAACAATATAAACAACATCCCCGCTCATCTCGATTTCTTTTCAAATACTCAATCGGTGTCTCCATGAGATCCTCTCCTCGTGGTGTCTCATAGTAAGTCTCAAAGAAAATGGTGTCGATGGAACAAGTGGGGGCTCCGGAGAGCTTGATGAGCACTTCCCGAAGTATTCTGGTCACCGTTCTCCAGTAGATTGTCTTCAGATGGCTCTCTTTCGAATGGAAGATGATCTCGCTGAGAATCGAGGCGAGTATGAAGGTCTTCTCCTTGATCATGTAGGTGTTGGGAGAGACGTCGAGCTCAGTGGCACAGGCTTGAAGGAAGCGGCTGAAATTGAAGGAAAATAATGTGAAATAAAAAAACCTTTAAAAATCGGTTAGAAACGGCAAGAACTACGAAAGACGCCTGCTCTGAACATTTGAGAGCGCGTCAAGGCTTCATTTTGAAATTTACAATTTCAAAATTGTATGCACTGTGTAGAACAAAACAAGGGCTACATTTTTGTAGTTGACAATTTTTTGATAACTCCGCCCACTTTTGAGATACAAGTCTTCAAAGATGGGCGGCTCACTTCAGAGTAGACGAGAGTGAGAGGAGTGAAGGAGGGCGCAGAGAAACGAGAGTGTCTGACTGTCTGCGTCTTCCTTCTTTTCCTCTGTCCAGCTTTAAACTTAAAGAAGTTTAGAAAAATATAAAATATGTGGTAAAATTTTAGAAAAAAGAGATTTTGAAACAAAAAAAAGTTGCAGTCTTACTTGAACTTGACATCTTTGAGGGCATACCGTAAAAGTGGGCGGAGCTACAAAAAAGTTGTTGACTACAAAAATGATTAGCGTAAATTCTCTACAACTTTGTAGTTGACCACTTTTTGATATATCTGGAAGAAAGAGACGCAGACAGTCAGCCTCACCCTTCCACCTCCTCACATGGGGTTGTAAAAGCCGCCCATCTTCAAAGCCGCATATCTCAAAAGTGGGCGGAGCTATCAAAAAGTGATCAACTACTAAAATGTAGCCCAGGATTTGTTTAATATGTTTGACAAAAATTGAAATAATGGGAAAAAGGGGAAAGCAAGGGCGGGAAGTTAAAGTTGGAAATTTTCAAAAATTTTGGAAATTTTGGAAATTTTGAAAACCAAGATTTTGTCATTTTTGAATGGATTTTGGTCAATTTTGTTTGACTTTATCAATAAATAACTGTTTTTAAACAATTTTTGGTCATTTTTCGCTTTGAAAACCTTATTTTCCCCACCAACTCACACCAATCTCTGCACATTATCCGTCTTTCCCATCTCCTGGACAATTTTCTGCTGCTTACTCGTCACCAATATCCTCAACATGCACAAGCTATCATAATAGTTGAACTTTTTCAAGTGTCCAATTAATATCCAGACTCCGCCCATCTCCACAAACACCTCCGGGCATTGAGCAACCATTTTGTATAGGATTCCGAGAACTAATCGATAAATTTCGTGGCGATTCAGTTTGTAAGACTTGTTGAGTAGATCAAGAAGGTGTCTACACGTCTGACGGTTCACGAAAATCGATAATTGATCTGAAGGACTCATTTGATCTACCGACGCCCCCATCACTTTCAGACAGCATCCCTCAATGTATCCAATCATCGTCCCCTCATCCATCACATACTCCATTGCTGTCTCGAAAATCCGGCGGTAATTCAAATTTTTGGTCATAAGGAATGAGAGGTTTTGGAACATTCTCCACACGTTGTGAATAGTTTCGGATTGCTCGAAATCTTGTTTGTACGTTGGCCAGTGGTCACAGATTGTGAAGAGAGTGTTGACTAGGTCGTGACGTTCGGAGACGGAGAGCATGTAGATGCGGGTGTCGCTGGAAATTGAAAATTAGTATACATACTAAACAAAACAAGGGCTATATTTTCTTAGTTGACTACTTTTCGATAGCTCCGCCCACTTTTGAGATATGCGGCTTTGAAGATGGGCGGCTTTTACAACCCCATGTGAGGAGGTGGAAGCGTGAGGCTAGTGTCTGACTGTCTGCGTCTCTTTCTTGCAGAGATATCAAAAAGTGGTCAACTACGAAGTTATAGAAAATTTTATGCTGATCATTTTTGTGGTTGACAACTTTTTTGTAGCTCCGCCCATTTTTGAGATATGCTAAGTTTAAGTAAGACTGCAACTTTATTTGTTTTAAAATCAAATTTTACTCAACATTTTCCCAATTTTAGCAGGTTTTATACTTTTCTGAACTCTTTAAGGTATGTTTTTATGGATTTTCAAGAATTTATTAACTCTGATCGACAAAAATTTTCGATTTGTGGAAATTTTCGAAATTTGTGTTTTTGTCGATTTTCGATAATTTTTTTGAATATTCATTTTTATCGACAATGATCGTTTGTCAAACAAAGGTGAATCATAATTGTCGACTTTTTGTCGATAATCGATAAAGAAAGCAAGATTTTCTCTCCAACTCTTGGAGACATTTTTGTCAATTTTCGATAATTACGATTGCCGACAAGAGAAGGTGACATTAAGTCGACATTTTGATACATATCGACTCGACTTTATTGATGATTTATCGACAGTGTCAACAAAAATCGACAAATTGTCGTTTTCTCCCAATTTTCTCTCAACTCACCGACACATAATTCTCAAACATTCAGTGACCAACTTGTGCAAACTCTGCCCATCCGGAAACTCCTTGATAACCCGACACAATGCATAAAAACATTCTCTAAGTGTCACCTCCGTCTCCCCGTCGTAATTCTCTACCAAAATGTCTGAAATCTTCTTTAAAATCGCAACTATCGCCGAATAATTCTTGGTAGTCGTGTAGTGGTGGATAGCTTCAATGGAGGCTCGCATCGTGGTGAAGGTGAGGAGTTTGACGTCGGGAAAATCCGGAAAGTCACGGTCTAATCCTAAAATTTTTGATGTTAGGTTGTAGATCAAATTAAAGGCTACATTTTTGTAGTTGACGATTTTTAGGTAGCTCCGCCCACTTTTGAGATACACTGTTAAAACGAAAGTCAACCTTTCTCTTCCTGTTGCCAATCTTTAGAAGCGCATATCTCAGAAGTGGGCGGAGCTATCAAAAAGTTGTCAATTACAAAAATGTAGCACTTGATTTGATCTACATTTTGCTAACAACATAAAAATGTTTTGACCCACCTATCAACCCGACTTGCTGTAGTGTCTTATGTGTCTCTAGCAGATTGGCAATCATATCAGGATTAGCAAAGTTTCCGGAACAATCGATAAATCGGAGGTCAGGGAGCACTTTGTGGCATGAAAGGAAATATTCGAGTAGGTTACGGAGACAGCAGAGACATCTGGAAAAGGGAAAAAATAGATTTTGAAAAAAGTCGATAACATTTTTTCAAAATTTTCAGACTCAGCTTATTGATAAATTTTTATACAAACTTATCAAAAAATCATTGTGTAGAGTGCCAAGACGCAAAGAAAGCAGACACTATAGCTTCTCTGCACTCTCTCCCTCTCCCCCTCTCTCTATCTCACTGTTAGAAAGTCGCGTTACTTTAAAAGCGCATACCTCAAAAGTGGGTGGGGCTACCAAAAAAGTGTTAACAACAAAAATGATCAGTATAAAATTCTGTACAACTTTGTAGCTAACCACTTTTTGATATCTCTGCAAGAAGGAGACGCAGACAGTTAGCCAGTCTCGCTTCTCTACTCCCTCTCTCCCCCTCCTTGCATTTTTAAAGACGCGTATCTCAAAAGTGGGCGGAGCTATCAAAAAATGGTCAACTACAAAAATGTAGCCCTTGTTTTTATCTACAAGATGTATAAAATTTTAATTAACAAAACTCACTCCCTACTCGACAAATCGAGTACTCTCAACTTCTTCAACTCAAACACCTCCTTCATATCAGTAACTTCTAATCCCCCGATGGCAAGGACCTCCAAATTGCTCAGATTTGATATTCCCTTCAAATCTTTCACATTTGAATTAGAAATATCCAAATTTCGAAGATTCGGGTAACACGTGCAGAGTGTGGTGAATTCCGTGGCGCTTAGCGGGCGACCAGCGATACCGAGGCTGATGAGAGAGGGGAGGAGTTTGGAGATCTGAAATATGGGGGCGTGGCTTCAGGAAAAAAAATCAACTCACGTTCTCCACCCATCCATCCAAATAGTCGTTTCCCGTTTGACTCAAATCCAAATGTTTCAACGATTTCCGCGACTCTTCATTGAGACATCGCTTCAGGAGTGCTTCGATTTTGAGAGTTGTTGAGGGTGCTGCAACAATTTATTTAGAATTAAAAACATAATAATCATATAATCCAAGTCAAGGGCTACATTTTTGTAGTTGACTGTTTTTTGATAGCTCCGCCCGCTTTTGAGATATGCGTCTTTGAAGTCGAGCGACTTAAATTGGAGGCGAGTGTCTCAAAAGTGGGTGGTATCTCAAAAGTGGGCGGAGCTAGCGAAAAGTAGCCAAACTTACGAAAATTGGCTGAAAACTAAGATATTCAAACAAGTAAATCTGGAAAATTCAGGAATTTTACTTAAATTTTATAGGACAATATTAAAAAATTAATAAATTTTTCAAAAAAATTAACTTTACAAAAAATCTCATAAATAACGGATTTTCTTTAAGGAAATGTGTACTTCAATGAAGAAAATCAATAAAATACGTTTTCATCAAAACAGAAATGAAGAGACGCAGAGAAACGAGACACTCTAGCTTCTCTGCGTCTCCTCACCCCTTACCTCACCTTCAGAGTGAGCCACCCATCTTTAAAAGCGCATATCTCAAAAGTGAAAGGAGATATCAAAAAAATAGTTAACTACAAAAATGATCAGCATAAAATTCTCTACAACTTAGTAGTTGACCACTTTTTGATATCTCTGCAAGAAAAAGACGCAGACAGTCAGGCACTCTGATTTCTCAAGTCCCTCTCTCTCACTCTTAGCATCTTTAAAGACGGATATCTCAAAAGTGGGCGGAGCTATCAAAAAATAGTAAACTACAAAAATGTAGCCCTTGGTTCAATCTACAAAATGAATATAATTTTGAAACTGGAAACTTTGAAATGAAGTCTTGACGAGCTTTCAAATTATCTTACCGGTAATCTGCTTTGGCTCCAAACACATCAAACTGCCCATCATCAACGACTCGAGATTGAGATTCTGGAGAATGAGAATCTCACTCCGTTGAACGACACAATGTCTCATATCCACTCTAGTCACATTCAACCTCGAGCATATCTCCTTCATTACACTCTTCGTGATCTCTATATCATAGATTCTACAGTACTCCTCGAATAACCGGTTGCTGATGACTGGGTCGAGTTGGTAGGCGGATGGTGGGAGGGTACCTGGAGATTCAATTATGGGGAGTAAAATCGATAATTATAGATAATTATAGATAATTATAAATACCTTCAAAAATAAAATCCATAACTTGAGAGCTGGTGAGGTCCAGTAGGGAAGGTACAGACATTTTGGGGAGACAGAGGTGACGGGGGTGAGAATACAGACTGACTGGCCAGAGGGTGTCCTGGTCTCCGTCACTGGCTATTTTCGTTGCGAGACCCATTTTATTGACTGTCCGCTGGCCTAATAGATTAAATGCCTCCTGGGAAACATGAAGAGATGCAATTGCGCTCTAATGACAAAATGTCAATCTTTGAGATTCCGTCACGTCTTACCATTTGATGTTTTTTTAAAAAAATTTATAACATAAAAACTAAACAAGACACGGGCTCCATTTTTGTAGTTGACCACTTTTTGATAGCTCCGCCCACTTTTGAGATATGGGCCTTCAACTGATGAAGTAGAGGATGAGAGAGGGGGAGGGAGTAGAGAAACCAGAGTGTCTGACTGTCTGCGTCTCTTTCTTGCAGAGATATCAAAAAGTTGTCAACTACAAAGTTATAGAGAATTTTACGCTGATCATTTTTGTAGTTTACATTTTTTCTATAGCTCCGCCCACTTTTGAGATATGCGCTTTTAAAGATGGGCACCTTAGAGGGAAAGGAAAAAAGGAGGGCGCAGAGAAGCTAGAGTGTCTCGTTTCTCTGCGTCTCTTACTATGTTAATCTACAAATTACGCAACCAGGAACACATATGTGTCTAGTCTTGTATCTTGCTCCTCTTGCTCCGCTTCACGCTACCATGACTTCAATTTTCAGAATGTGTGTGACCTCAACCTGCATATTTTCGTCTTTTGAGGAACAAAAGTGAGCAAGTTTCATTAGACATGGTCTAAATATACATGAAACGTGTAGTTTCTTGTTTTCATGAGGGAAACAATTTGAAATTTTTGTTGTTCGAAAAATGTTTTGAAACATCTCCAGGGACGGTTCCTGTTATTTCAGCGCCCCAATATTTGATATCTATATTAACCAAGTCTAGTGCTACATTTTTGTAGTTGACCACTTTTTGATAGCTCCGCCCACTTTTTTGAAATGCGCCTTTAAAGATGCTAGGAGGGTGAGAGAGGGAATAGTGAAGCGATAGTGTCTGACTGTCTGCGTCTCCAATTTGCAGAGATATCAAAAAGTGATCAATTACAAAGTTGTAGAGAATTTTACGCTGATCATTTTTGTAGTTGACCATTTTTTGAAAGCTCCACCCACTTTTGAGATATGCGTCCTCAAAGATGCTTAGGAGGAAGAGAGAGAGAGAGCAGAGAAACCAGAGTGTCTGACTGTCTGCGTCTCCAAAAAAAACTTTTTGAACTTCCTTATAATCAGCACCCCCATTCAGGAGGTGAGTAACCCCCTCGATTTCTATGGAACAATAACATGTGTGCATGTTGATCTAATCAGTCTCTCTTTTTTATTGTTATTATTCCCAGGGAGTTTTCTTGGAGAACTAGAATTCCTTGATTCTAGTCTAGTAAGAAAATGTTAAACGTGTGATATCAGAACCCGGCGGTGTCATAATTGTCACTGTCTTGAAGAAAAGAAGGGTTTTTGATTTTTTAAGGTCCCCTGGCCATTATATTGTCACTGTCTGAGTTTTCCTTTCAGATGTGATTTTGAAATTGAATCTTTGAACATTTATTTCTCAGCTCCTTTACCGTTTTCTGTTTTCTTCATAACCCTTGGTTTTCCAGCTTAAAATATGTCAGGTACCAACAATATCCCGATACTGGACTCCCTGTGGGCTACAATTGATAGGTAAGGGAACCTTTATGGTTCTTAAAAACCGGCATAATTCTTGAAATCCTGGAATTCCCAAGAATATATATTCCTATTTTCAAAAAATTCGATTCAAATTTACACCAGTCTAAACTTCCCCTCCATCAGACCTCTAATCTCATTTAAAATTCTTTTGTTTTCCCTCTTTTTATGTATTTTTATTATCTATTTTCACGAATCTCAAATGGGAGAAAGAATCCGAATCCCAGGACCCCTGTTTTCAATCAATTATTCATCCTCTCCTCTTTTCTTTCGTTTCCAAAAATTCTGTGTTCAGTCGACCGGATTCAGAAGACGATGACAATCTGTTTTGATGCTCCTGCTTCGAACAAACTTGATACACATAGGTGTCTCAGTGATGCCTACCATTCTGAAACGGGTGCGAAACATCTTGGTTTCAAAACGACTCTGTTTTCTAAGGTGTCCCAGTTTTGAAGTGTCCTAGTTTCCAAGTGTCTCAGCTTTGAAACGTCCCGGATTTTTGAAAAATAGTTTCTCAGCGTCTTTGTTTTGAGATGTTGTTTCGCCAGTTTTGAATCGTCTCGGTTTCAAAACGTCTCATTAGTTACAAAACAGGATAATATATGACATCATTTATTATCCAAACTCAACAAACTTCCGTAATCCAAATACTTCCTCCCCCAGGACTCAAATTTCTTCTTCTTCTTCTCCTGCTTCCCGCAAAAATTGTATTCATAGCTTATTTTTTCTTATTTCTTTTTTCTTATAATCTCAAAAATAGAATATTCTGTCTTAAAATTGTTTATTTACTGTAGTCTAGCACTTTCAGACAGGTGAAGTACATACTCTAACTTTGGTCTCAAGAATGAAAATATTTGTTTCTGTTTGAGGAAAGATGATTGGATATTCAAATTCACCCCGTTTTTACATTTTTTGAGATATTCCATCCAGTAAAAGGCTTATGGACACACTATCGTCTTCTAATTTATTTTGATTTTTCGCTATATCTTGTTAAGCGTTTCAGCCATTTCTCAGACACTTTTTACTTGAATTTCCTAAAACCCTGTTCAAGTACAGTCTATCAATTTCCCAGGGGTCCCATCAGTGATGCTGTGTTCTTCTCAGAACCTTATGTAAAAACAATTTAGTTCTCCTTTACTACTAATACTAGTTCCAGTTGTTTAATTTTTCATTTTCCTAAAATGTCAGACCCCGAATACTTCGAGTACGCCTATGACTATTCCCCCAACTACGATGAAAACGTCACATGGCCCCATTATTTTGAAACCATAGAGGAAGAGAATAAATGGCTGATTTTGATTTCAACTGTTGCATTATATTTGGAAAAAGCTAATTTAATATTATCAGCTATTGCTTTAACTTTCAGCTTGCTACATTTTGTGGTCATGATTCAGAAGAGGATGAGAACCTCTTCTATTAATATTCTGACAATTGGAATTTCCATTTGTGATATCATGGTGATCGGGTATACTGTAGGCATCTATATTTATGACATTTTCTATTGTGATAAGTGGTAAGTCAATATCAGCATTCTTGTCAAGCGCGTAACTTGGTTCAAATTGAGTTTTATTAGCTGAAAAATGGGCTCTGTTCCAAAATCGGAGGCCCATAAAAAAATCGGAGGCCCATGGCAGAATCGGAGGCCCATGGCAGAATCGGAGGCCCGTAAAAAAATCGGAGGCCCATGGCAGAATCGGAGGCCCATAAAAAAATAAGAGGCCCGTAGCAGAATCGGAGGCCCATGGCAGAATCGGAGGCCCATGGTAGATAGAGAATGTCATCGTTTATAAATGATGAAAAACTGCCTTATAAGCATCTGAAGTAGTGCAGAAGTCTGAAAACCATGTTGTAACTAAATGATGCGCAAAGCTGATTTTTATTTATTTTTTCATTCATTGCTAATTATAACAGATCTTTTTTAACACATTTATTTAATCAATAACATATATACAATTATTTACATGAAAAGAAATAATACATATTATACAAGTAAAAATACAATTATATACATGAAGTTATTCAGGTGTTTAAAAAAAGAGTACTCGGTTACATCTACAAACCCTATTACACGAAATTGAGTACCTAATTTGAAGTCCATGCGATGAGAATAAAATTTGTTCCAGTAATCGTTTAAAACTATCTACTAATAACCAACTTTCTTCTTTCTTCTATATCGAACAACCCGTTTTGGAACATTGAATTAAATACAAAGGCATGTAAACGAAAGCATACATTAAGGAATGTAGATTAAAACACTTACGTTCTCCTGCGGCCTGATACTAATATGTAAGGGGCGGCAAACTAGCACATTACTACAAAGTATTTCTAATTCGAATCTGAAAACAAATATTATTAGGTTATACGGAGACGGTGTACTTACCTATTCGAATAATAAGCTACTACTTGGATCTCGGAGCCTATCTCTAATTCTACCTCCTTAATAAATGTGCTGCTTGTTTTTTCGTTATCCTGGGGCAAAACCACTACCTAAAAAACATCGTCGCCTGAAAACCTAGAAATAATGTAACTTACTCTAGGTAACTTATTATCACTAAATGGGTAAAACTACGAGAGTTAACCTACTAAAACTCCTAGTTATAAAACTAAAAAACCACAAAGTAAACTCACTACTACTACTAAGAATTCCATATTTCATAGCCCCACTAACCCGCTCACAAGATCAAGACATGTTACAACAGGTCGCCCCACAACGACAAAGAAAACGAAAACATCCTCTTCGGGTTTCAAATCCCCTACAACTCCGAAGCCTCCAAAACTTCCAAAGATGCCCAAGGCACCCAAAATACAAACTGGCAAAGGCGGATAGTTGCTTCCCATTTTTTTTCCTTTAACATTTATTCACATAAATATTCGGGTAAATAAATGTGTTAAAAAAGATCTGTTATAATTAGCAATGAATGAAAAAATAAATAAAAATCAGCTTTGTGCATCATGTAGTTACAACATGGTTTTCAGACTTCTGCACTACTTCAGCTGCTTATAAGGCAGTTTTTCATCATTTATAAACGATGACATTCTCTATCTACCATGGGCCTCCGATTCTGCCATGGGCCTCCGATTCTGCTACGGGCCTCTTATTTTTTTATGGGCCTCCGATTCTGCCATGGGCCTCTGATTCTGCCATGGGCCTCCGATTTTTTTACGGGCCTCCGATTCTGCCATGGGCCTCCGATTTTTTTACGGGCCTCCGATTTTGGAACAGAGCCGAAAAATGTATCAAAATGAAGATCTCAACGAGTTCTATGTCTGTGACCTACTACAGGGTGGATGACTATTCGTTACTGTCCCACGGGCCAAAATAAAGTGGCAAAAACGCGAAAAATGCCAACCAGCTAGCTTGGTCCGCAGTAGATTAACGACTAGCCGATTTAGACCATTTTTAAACCGAAATTAATCAAATTTTGAAAATTTTCAAAGATCAAGAAGGATTCTGGAAGTTCTGAGCTATTGAAAGTGTTTAAATTTATTGCGAAAATGTTGAAATTGGAGTTTTTTCTCTCGAAAACCGTTTAAGCTTTGAAAATTGGCTTAAAAAACAACTTTACAGAAGTAAAATTTCTAGAAAATTCTCGCTGGCCAAACTTTCCGTTGGTTTTTTCAGTATTCTGCTATTTCTGGCGTTATTTTCGATAGTTTTTAGTGTTTTTCTATCAATATTTGCCGTTTTCTATCGAAATTATTGAAGAAATACAACAAAAATAATCCAAAATACCGTCAAAATTTGAAAAATCAACTTTTTCGAAGACGAATTTCTAGGCCACGGCCACCAATTTTCTTCGGCCTTCTCAATGACCAAACTTTCCGGCGCTCGCTCTCAGCGGGTTGTGGACCGAATTAAAAAATTCTTGAACTATGGAAATGAACTCGCCGAAACTCATACATTAAAATATGAAAACATCACAACAGACGACAATACGCCTTTAAACCCGTTTTTCTTTGAATTTTTCGGTTTTTGACTAAAAAAATGTGAAAAATGACATATTGCAGTGCTCGCTGAGATCTACATTTTTGTATATTTTTCAGCTCATAAAACTCAGTTTGAAGCGAGTTCGGCCCGCTTGACAAGTATGAATATCAGATGTTAGGCTTAGACTTTTGAAATTTTCCAGCTGGCCCAAATCCACTTATCTCAGCCAGTGGGTCCTCCTGGTCTTCGAGTTTCTCATCAACCTCCTGCTCCGCCTCTCCCCATGGCTAGGTCTAGCCATGGCTCTCATCCGTGCTACAGTAATACTATTCCCTTGGAACAATAAGATCAGCAGGCTTTCTAAAAAACCCACTGGCATCCTTACAACATCATTTTTATCATTTTTGAGTTTTCTAATAACTTCATTTCTAAAGGGGCGCTTTTCAATATTCAAAGACGGTTTATGGATTGCACCAAAAGGGTACGGTACATCTGCGTATCCTAATGTCCAGATGTCCGTTTTCAGATGCGGCTACCCTCCGAAATACAATCAAACGAAGTATATTGTGTTGGTTGGGCGGAAAGTGATATTCTCGGATTCAACATCCCAAAAGTTGTATGGTGTAGTGAATGGAGCTGCAAGTGTGATCCCAGCGGTACTGTACCCTGTGATAGCGATAGTTTTGTTGGTGCAGCTGTGGAAGAATGAGAAGAATCGAAATGAATTGTTTAGTCGACGAAAAAAAGAAAAGGATCACACCACGCAACTCGTTATCCTCATGACAATCACCTTCTTTATCTCCCAGCTCCCATTCGGCCTATCCATATGGCTCAGTCTCGTCTTCCCGTATCATTCAGTAATCTCATCGCTGTTAGATCATGGGAAGGAGATCACTTCTATCTTATTTACTATCAATGCCACGTGTCACTGTATAATATTTGCCACGTTGAGCGAACAGTATAGGGAAGTGGCCAAGGAGGTGTACTGTTGCAGAAGTCAGAAGGAAAACAAAATTAATTGATTAAATTCTCCGATTTTAATAAAATGCCTGTTCATAATATTTTGTGGCCGTTATAAATCCTGAATGTCAAGCCGGAAGGATTTTAGAATCTTGCAATTCAAAAAGCTGAAAATAACTGGAACCGGGGATCTCTAGATCTTATTACTTATGGACTAGCGTCCCCCGCCTCCCGACTCTTTAAAAAAAAGCATATATAAATTAGTGTCTGACAAGAAAAGTTCAAGAAGAGTCAAGTTGAACATTTTCTATAAATTTGGCCATAGATAATAACTCGGTCCACGTGAGCATTTGTGTGGTTTTACTTGCAGTTTTGGAATCCTCAGGGTCGAAATTATCTACGATCAATTTTAGAGAAACATGAACTTTTCTAGGTATTTTCGACCACGGGAAGTCCATTTCTGCAGTCAAAACCTGCTAAATGTCTCTGCGAACCGAGTTATGAGCTCTCAAATTTTTCCTGTGGATAAGCTTGTTCACATGGAATTCCAAATCGACGGTATATACTTCACTGGGCGGTTCCATTTGTGTTCCCCAGCGGTTAACCTGTGCTCGTACATTGCAAAAATATGAATATCTTGCGTGTCGATTCGGAATTCCACGTGAAAAAGCTTATCCATATTAAAAGTTTCAGAGCTGATAACTCGGCCCAGAGAGATATTTAGCAGGTTTTGACTGCAGAAATGGACTCCCCGTAGTCGAAAGTACCTATGACCTAATTTATAGGTCGTTTGAAAGTGGCGTCTCCAAAGACTTCCCTTGTGAGATCTCTAAAGTGAAAAAACGCCCGGAAATCGGAAATTGGAAGTCGGAAGTGATTTTTCTTATCCGGAAGTCGGAAGTCGGAATGATAAAAATGCCCGGAAGTCGGAAGTCGGAAGTCGGAAGTCGGAATTCCATGCAACTCTGGCGGTCACACTTCTGTTCAGCATGTTTTCAATAGAATATGAGACTTTCTGACCGAAATACGTAATGCGGAAGATACGAAAGCATTACGTTCTCCTCATTTCCGTTCATTCTTCTCGTGTTATACTCATTTCTATAGCCAATTAGTTTCTTCTTGTTAAGCAAGTCCTTTTAGCTTGCTGTAAGGACTTGCTACAATTTATTACTATTAACCTAAAACTTAAAAAAATCAAATTCTGTGTTCACTATATCTTTAGCAATGTGTCAGCCAATTTTTAACCGAACTAGGTTAAAAAACCCGTTTTCAATGCTTTTTGAACTCGAAATGAGTCTAAAAACACAATTTTTCCACATTTTCGGTAGGGAAAATCAATTATAAATGTCAAAAAGATCTGAGTTTTTCACGTTTTTGGTAACTTCTTTGTCTGAAAACGGTAGTTCACAACTTTTTGTCAAAAATCCCGTTATTTTCCTTCCAAGCTTGCGTAACTTGCTTAAAACTCAATATTGTGATCTGAAAATTATACCAAAATGTAGCTCTCAGCGAGTTCTATCTCTGTGACCTGTTACGGGCCGGCCTAAAATGGATTTTTGACAATTTTTTTGCGTTTTTGCAATTTTTTATGATTGCAAATGTGTATATTACTGGATATTTTTCCTTATTCACGGAATGCTTTAAAAACATAATTTTCCCCATTTTTCTTCAGTTTTTCTTCTTTTTTGACACTCTTTTTTGAATATTTCTACCTAAGGATGCCGAAAAATTGCAAAAATGGGAGAATTGAGATTTGTAAAGAAAATAATGTGAATAGCCGACCACCAGTTTCCCGCAGGTTCTAAGAATGTTATTTTCGTTTTTTAAGCACTTCCAAATATGTCATTCAGTTTCCTCATTCCTCATTTCTTAGTCCCCCCCCCCACGGTAAGTACTTTTTCGAAATGCATTCCTTTTTTGAAATGCACAACAATGATTCAATTAGGTGTTTACTACTACATCTCTTTTTCGAAATGGAGAACCTTGAAAAAAAAAACGAAAATGGGAAATACATTTCCTCCTCCTTTTCCACTTAATTTTTTATTCATGGCATTACTCTCCTTTTTCTCTTTTTTTTCATTTTATTGCGCTCCCCTGAGCTCAAGAGCCCCTAGATGAGGGAGTTTACCCCCCCCCCCCCCCCCATATATTATTATTCTTTTTTTATTTACCACTTTTGATATAATACTTGGAAAAAAAGAAGGGGAGATGGCTCATTAGACACGCGTTTGGGTTTCTTGATAGGTTTTTTTCCTTTTTTCCCGTTTTTTTTTGACAAAATTGGAGGATACCAAAATTTTTGACGCATTTTTCGTGTTTTTTTGTGTCAGTTACAGATGGGAATGCTTTTTAGTAATGCCAGAAAAATGAGCGATTTAGAAAAATGAGTTTGAGATCTCCGTCATTACTGATTTTCAGTCAAACTCCATCGAAATTCAAGTTTAAACTCTGAGATTCTGAGATTCCGTCACGGCTCTCCATTTAACTCTTTTGATTTTTATTTATGACATAAATATTAAACAAAACACGGGCTACATTTTTGTAGTTGATACCATTTTGATAGCTCCGCCCACTTTTGAGATATGCGCCTTTAAAGATGATAGGAGGGTGAGAAAGGGAGAAGAGAAGCGAGAGTCCTGACTGTCTGCGTCTCTTTCTTGCAGAGATATCAAAAAGTGGTCAACTACAAACTTATAGAGAATTTTACGCTGATCAGTTTTGTAGTTGACCATTTTTCGATAGCTCTGCCCACTTTTGAGATACGCGTCTTTAAAGTAATGAGGGCAGATAGCTAGATAAAGGATGAGGTGCAGTCCGCAGAGAAGCGAGAGTGTCTGTTTTCTCTGCGTCTCTCAGCTAGTAATGATTTTGACAAGTTTTGATCTATCTCCGCCCACTTTTGAGATATACTCCTTTAAAGTAGTGGTAATGCTAGAGTGAGAGTGAGGTGGAGAGCGCAGAGAAGTGAGAGTGTCTGGCTTATCTGCGTTTCTCTGATCTCACAAGAATTTTTACAAATGTGAATAATATTACGATTGAAATGGGTTTTTTAAAAACTATTTTGACACAAAAGTTATTTTATAGAAAAATTATAATCAAACACATTTCCGATCTAAAATTTTTTTTTCAATTTTTTTCGAAAATGATCTAAACCGATAATAATAATCATAAAATACAAACTCAAACTTTTCAAAATATCTGAAAAATGTTCTATGGTAATAGACGCAGAGAAATTAGACACTCTAGCTTCTCTGCGTCTCCGTACTCTCTAACCCTCTCCTCCTTCAGGCGCCTATCTATAAATGCTCATATCCCAAAAGTGGGCGGAGCTACAAAGAAGTTGCTAACTACAAAAATGATCAGCATAAAATTCTCTATTACTTTGTGGTTGACCACTTTTTGATATCTCTACAAGAAAGAGACGCAGACAGTCAGACACTCTGGTTTCTCGACTCCCTCTCTTTCTCCTCGTCTCTCAGCCACTTATTTTTAAAGGCGCATATCTCAAAAGTGGGCGGAGCTATCAAAAAGTGGTCAACTTCAAAAATGTAGCCCGTGTCTTGTTTAGTGGTCATGTTATAAATTGAAATAAAATGCATTAAATGGAAAGCCGTGACGGAATCTCAAAGTTTGAGATTGACTTTTGAAGGGTTTTGACTGTCTTTCCTAGTTTTCATGTTTAAAAAATCTTATTTTTTCTAATTTTTCAAATGTCTCGACTTCATTTCCATCCTTATTGCCTCCAGACAACCCACTTTTCATCCCGGAACCCATCTTCCTAGTCTGCCAGCCGACTTTATGACTCCCCAGCGTATTCTCTTTGGAAAAAAGTGTACCCATTTCTGTGTTGTTCATTTTCTCCACCAATGATAGTGTCGGTGTCGTAGTGTCATCCCCAACTCATTTCGCATTCATTTCATCGCAAAAAGGGGAGAAAACGAGACGGCTTAATGGGGGGAAGGGAGGTGTGTACTAAAATTGATTGAGAGTCATTGGCGGCGGAGCATAATTAGATGACTGATGAGATGCGGAGAGGTCATGTGTCTCCAGTGTCTTTGGGTCACAGAAATTGTGGTTTTTTTTTGTTGAAAGTGTACTTTGACAACGCCTTCTTGCTATCTCACATCGTCCCACCTTCCCAATTTTTATACAGTTTTGTAAATCATAACCAGGGCTACATTTTTGTAGTTGGAAGTTTTCTGATAGGTATTCACGTTCTTAAGATACAGGGCTTCAAAGTTGGGCGGCGGAGGGAGGAGACGCAGAGAAGCGCGAGTGTCTGTCTTCTCTGCGTCTCCCCCCTACACCTACTCTCTTCTCTCTTGACGCTTAACTTCAACGCAGCGTATCTCAAGATCCTGCAAAGCTATCGAAAAGTTGTCAACTAATGAAATGTAGGAAATTTTACGGTGATTATTTTTGTAGTTGAACATTTTTTGATAGCTTTGCAGGGTTTTGAGATATCAAAGTTCAAAGATAGGCGGCTCGGACAAAACAAGAGGAGACACAGAGAAACGAGACACTCTAGCTTTTTTCCTAAACTTTGACCGCCCGTATCTCAAAACCCTGCCTATCAAAAGACTTCCAACTACAAAAATGTAGCCCTAGTAATTCTCTACACAGTGAATATACCTTTAGGGTTGCTGTGTCAATACTATAACTTCCTTCAATTTCAACCATTTTTTTTCAAAATTTTCACCTTCCCAAAGCTTTAAACGCTTGTATCTCAAAATCCTGCTTTCCTATCGAAAAATTTCCAACTACATAAATGTAGCCCTGTTCATGATCTGCAAAATGAATATAATTTCTAAACTATTCCAGAATGACATCCCCAATACCAGACCCTCTCATCTTCAACTGCTCCGTCATGCTGCAACTCGCCAACTCCCATTTCCTCCAGTCGGTTCTCTACTTCAACCTATTCTGCTCTGCCGTCGCAGTCTTCTGTCTTATTCACACGTGGCTCTCAATCTGTCGCTATAAATTGATGCATTTCAATCTGAAACTCCTTATGAAGATCCATTGCGCCGCACTGCTCATCCACTGCGTCCCTCGACTCTTCCTTCATTTATTCGACCTCTACGCCTACTTTTTCGCGTCGAATTGTTATGAAATGCAGCCGGGATCTCTTCGTTGTTTCATTTTGAGATTTCCTTACATGTTTGGACTTATTTTAAGTAGCACCACCACTATTTTCCTTATGATTGAACGGGGATTCGCTACCTGTTACAGCCAGAATTATGAGCATGGCTATAAGCCGACTGGAATTGTTATAGGCTGTTGTCAGGTACCTTCTATTAGGAAAAAATCAATCAATAATAAAATAAATTTAGATTTTTTGCTCCTTGATACTTATGGCATCGGTATTCCATGAATATGACTTCAACGCCCCACATTATTATTGTTCGGTGAGAAAAACTCTTTTTTTTTTTTTAAACCATTTTTTCAGAGTATCTCTGTCAAATTCCCCCTTTGGGTTATAATCCCGGAAGTCTTAATTATTGTACTACAAATTGCTGCAAGAATTGGAAATCGATGTTTGTTGGGCCTGAATAAGGTTAGTTATGACAAGAAATTTTTTGATATTGTATATGGCAATAAAGATAAAGTCCAGGGCTACATTTTTGTAGTTTTCCGTTTTTTGATAACTCCGCCCACTTTTGAGATATACGCTTTTAAAGATGGGTGCGGAGAGACTGGGAGGATGCAGAGAAGCGAAAGTGTCTGACGGTCTACGTCTCTTTTTTTCTGATATATCAAAAAGTGGTCAACTACAAAGTTATACAGAATTTCATGCTGATCATTTTTGTAGTTCACATTTGTTTGATTGCTCCGCCCACTTTTGAGATATGCGTCTTTAAAGTAATGCGGGCAGATAGCTGGATAAAGGATGAGATGGAGGGCGCAGAGAAGCGAGAGTGTCTGGTTTCTCGGCGTCTCTCAGCTTGAAAACAATTTTTGAACGAATTCAAATGACTTGTAATGTAGTTTTGATACAGTTTCAGCATTTTAAAAAGGTATTACCGAAAATAATTTCAAAAAAACTTTGTTTTTGGAAAATTTTTTCGCTTTTTTCCCCAAAAATTAACTATTTCGTGCTGATTTCAGTAATTTTCAGACATAATTAATCCATTTTTTTCTACAAAAGTTGACCTTCTAGCTTCTCTGCGCGCTCTCTCTCTTACGATCTCTTTTTCTAGGCGCCTATTATTAAAGGCGTATATCTGAAAAGTGGGCGGAGCAACCAAAATATGGTCAACTGCAAAAATGTAGCCCGTGTCTTGTTTAATATATATATTAAACTTTGATACTCTGAAATTTATTGTTGATTGAGGATCATCGTTTTGAAAAGCTCCAATTTTCAAGACTTTCCAAAATTTTTCAATTTTTTAAAGGCGCATACCTCAAAAGTGGGCGGAGCTATCTGAAAACCGTCAACTACATAAATAAAGATTTAATCTTGCTCTATACAAATATATAAAAGTATATAGTGTACGATTACCCATTTCAATTTTTTCAGCGAATCCGTGAGCGTTCGGTCACCGCGACCCTCTCCAACCGGTACCAGCTGGAAGCCAACATGCGGAACATCCGTCTCCTCCAATCTTTTACCCTATGCGACCTATTCTTCGTCTTTACCTGCTTCACCCTTTCCGCACCCGTTCATTATTACAGTTCAGAGATGGAGAGGGCCACTTATCATGGGCTGGTGGAAGGTAAGGGGGGTTTCAGGGATTTTTCAGTAGGAGATTTGTGAAAAAATCATCTAAAACGGCCTAAAATAACCAAAAACTTGCCAAAAAAGTGCTTAAAATTGCCTAAAATCGCAAAAAAATCGCCTAAAGTATTCAAAACCGCCTAAAATTGCTTAAAATCGCTTAAAATCGTTTAAAATCGCTTAAAATGTCACTAAAAATTCCAAAACAACTTTTTTTTTGAAATTTTTTTTGGAAATAACACTTAAAAATGCTCAAGCTGTAACAAAAATAAACTAACAATAGTTCTAATCTGTTCAAAAACTGTCAAAACTATTACTACCTGAGCGACGCAGAGAAAACAGACACTCTCGCTTCTCTGCACCCTTCCTCTTTCTCTCTCTCGCCGTTTCCTAGGCGCCTGTCTTAAAAGACGCATATCTCAAAAGTGAAAAGAGATATCAAAAAATGGTCAACTACAAAAATGATCAGCGTAAAATTTTCTATAAGTTTGTAGTTGACCACCACATTTTGATATCTCTGCAAGAAAACGACGCAGACAGTCAGACACTACCGCTTCTCTACTCCCTCTCTGTCTCTCATCCATCCATCTTTAAAGACGCATATCTCAAAAGTGTGCGATGCTATCAAAAAATGGTCAACTGCAAAAATGTAGCCCTACTTTTATTCTATAAAACCGACTTAATTTCAAAATAATTAATCTGGTTCCTGCTTCAAAACATTACAATCTGAAAAATAATTCCAGTCGTCAACTTCGTCCCACTCTACTCCGTGGTAATGCCGCTCTACCTCTGGGTATTCCGCAAAAAGGTTGGTCTAATTATCGATTTGTTTTCTTATAAAACATTTGATCTACACTTCAGCACCGCGACATCGTGACCAACACCCTGCAGGCGTCTCTCACCACCTCATCCGACCACTATTTCAACGTGTTGAATCAACAATTGAGTGTACGCGAAGAGGGAGAAAAGAAACGGATACGAAACAAATTGAGAAAAAAGTGATGATAAGGAATTACGTGACTTTCAATTGGAAATAAAATTATTTAATTTATTTTTTATTTTTCGAACAAAATTTTTTTTCAAGTTTTTTTTTCAAAGCATGCCCACCAAGATAGCTGTAATCGGGGAAGGTGTTATCGGATGTTCTACAGCTCTTCAGCTATCCCTTGCACTCCCCGACGCTCAGATTACTGTACTTTTCGACCGCCCGTTTGGGGAGACGTGTAGTGCCGGCCCAGCCGGGTTGTTCCGTATCGATGATGAAGCTAATCGGTGAGTGTTCTTTCAGAGGGTGACATAGCCTCTGAAAATAAAAAAAAACGTTGAAAATAACATGAATCAATAGATCTAATTACGGGCTACATTTTTGTAGTTAGAAATTTTTTCGTAGCCCCGCCCATTTTTGAGATATGCGCCATTAAAGATGCTAGGAGGGAGAGAGAGGGAGTAGAGAAGCCAGAGTGTCTGACTGTCTGCGTCTCTTTCTTGCAGAGATATCAAAAAATGGTCAACTGCAAAGTTATAGAGGATTTTATGCTGATCATTTTTTTAATAAACATTTTTTTTTGTAGCTCCGCCCACTTTTGGGATATGCGTCTTTAAAGTTTGTTAACTTGAAAAGAGAGGGAGAGTAGACGCAGAGAAGCAGATTGCTGGTCAGAAACAACAAAAAAAAGTTGAATTCAATTGATAATAAAAAGAATTGACAAAATTTAATTTGAATTAATTGAAATTTGTTCAATTTAGTTAGAAAAGTAATAAAAAAATGAAACATTTAATAAAAAATAAGCGAATTTTGCCGATTATTGGATTTAGGGGTTCAAAAAAGAAATTGAGCAATTTTATAGGGAAACAATTTGATTTAAAAAATAATATCTAAACTTCCAATAATATAATAATAAAATCTACAAAAACCTTCTTAAAATATCAAAAATTTATTGAATTCGATCAAAAATAGGTATGAATCTGTAAAAAAAAATGTTGAAAATTGAAGAAGAGAGCGTCAAGACTACTTTTTATTTTAAAATTTCAATGTTTTCAGAGTATATTAAACAAAAAACGAGCTACATTTTTGTAGTTGACAACTTTTTGATAACGTTTCCCATTTTCGAGATATGCGCCTTTAAAGTCAGGCACCTCTAGAAGCAGGAGAGTAGGAGGGCCCAGAGAAGCGAGACTGTCTGACTGTCTGCTTCTCTTTCGTGCAGAGATATCAAAAAGTAGCCAACTACAAAGTTATAGAAAATTTCACGTTGATCATTTTAGTAGTTGACCACTTTTTGATAGCTCCGCCCATTTTTGAGATATGCGCCTTTAAAGATTCCTAGAGGTTTAGATGGCTAGAAACAAGAGCGAATATCTCCAAACTGGGCGGAGCTATCCAAAAACTTCCAACTAACAAAATGTAGCTTATATCCATTTCCAGCGCTTACGGCAAATCCACCTTCGCCTGGTTCGCCCATCTCCACCGTACCGAGAAAGGAGACGCGACGGGTGTGAAGCTCCTCTCCGGCCACATTCAATCAGACTCCCGGGAGCGTTTGGAGCAACAACAGAGGGCTTACGGAGATATTGTCTATAATTTCAGATTTTTGAATGATAGGGAGATTAATGACTTGTTCCCGAATCCGGCGCGGTGAGTTTTTGAAAAAAAAATTTTTTCGATTTTCAGAAATTTTTTTTAAAATTTCAGCCACTGCATCCACTACACCGCTTTTGCCTCAGAAGGCAACAAGTACGTACCCTACCTAAAATCTCGTTGTCTTTCCAATGGCGTCCAGTTCAAAGAGCAAAAAGTGAGCCCGGGGCTCGCGGAGCTCGCCGACTCCGGTTATGACGTCATAGTCAACTGTGGGGGCCTGAATGGTGGGGTCTTGGCTGGGGATGATGATACAGTATACCCGATAAGGGGCGTGGTTTTGGATGTGGACGCTCACTGGCACAAACACTTTAATTATAAGGACTTTATCACGTTTACCATTCCAAAGTGGGTGATTTTTTGAAAAAATAAAAAAAAAATTTTGGAATTTTAAAAATTTAGAGAAAATAGTGTGGTAATTGGCTCCGTTAAACAGGAAAATAGATTTGATCTACAAATTACGGATATCGATCGAAAAGACATTTTGGAGAGATATGTGGCATTGCATCCGGCGATGAGGGTGAGAAAAAGGGCGGGACTTTTTTTCAAAATTTTTTTTTGCAGGATCCAAAAATCATTGGCGAGTGGTCTGGACTGCGCCCCGGACGAAAATCGATTCGAATCGAGAAACAGATCAAAAAATCGGAAAAAACTGGCAAGGAGTATACGGTATGGAATTTTAGGATCGGGGTACTGTAGTTGGATCCAAGGTTCCGGGATCCAGGATATAGGATCGAGGGTACTGTAGCTTTAAAGAATCAGAGAAAAGGAAAGGAGGCGGGTAAGGATACTGTAATAAGATTGGAGTTACTGTAGCCTATCCTATGATCGGGGTTACTGTAGTTAGATTCTGGATCCTAAGATCGGGTCGGAGATCCTGGATCCTGGGATCCTAGGATCCCGGATCCGGTTACTGTAGCTTCATAGGATCAGATAGATAGAGGTGGGGTAAGGATACTGTAGTAAGATTGGGGTTAGTGTAGCTCTCCAAGGATCGGTGTGTAGGATCCGGGCTACTGTAGTTGGATCCTAGAATTCTAGGATCAGGTCGGAGATCCTGAATCCTGGATGTAGGATCGAGGGTACTGTAGCTTTAAAATATCGATTGGGAAGAAGGTTGGGGGTTACTGTAGTAAGATTAGCGTTACTGTAGGTCACTTAGGATCGGCGTCTAGGATCGGGTTACTGTAGTTGGATCCAGGATCCGGAAAAAATAAATGTTTTCCAGGTAATCTATCACTACGGACACGGCGGAAACGGCTTCACACTAGGCTGGGGGACCGCCGAGGAGGCCGTGAAGCTGGTGAAGCAGGCGATTCTGGATAGAAGAAGCAAATTGTAGATTTATAAGAACAATTTTTTTTTCTCGGAAAATTTTTTTGACTCAATAAATACATATACAATTTCTGTCTGGAAAAGGAGAAATATAAAAAACGACACAACTGAAAACTGAAAACAGGTGATTATATTTGTGTCCCCCCCTCCCCGACCAAAAAAATTTTTTTGAGTCATTTCAAAAAAAAATCTTTTATTTTTTCACTATGAATATTTTCTCAGTGAAACTTGCGACCAAGGAAGAAGTTTTGGATAGATCACGTAAGCGCGCCAACGTCACGCCAGCAATTATTGATTTTTTTTTAATTCAGAAGACACTGGAGACGTGAACATCATCTGGGTGTTTACATTCAACTCAAATCGGGATTCTACACTTTTCGAATTTTTTTTCGTCACCTTTTTATTATTGGTCTCTTTAATTATCACAATTATCGGGGTGTTTTGTATAAGTAGGTCGAAGTGAGTAGGCGTGAAGCCACGCCCCTTTTTTGCAATTTTGCCGCACACTTCGTTTTATTGTAGCTCGCCTCATCGAAACAACCGATTCATTGTGACCGCAGGTGTCTTATCGTGGTTGGAGTTATTGATTAGTAGATCACTGGTTTTTGGATTTCAGTTTTCCCGGGAAAACGAAAATTCCGAAAATTCGTCACAAATGCTGTTTTGGGCGGCACTTTTCAGATATCATTATATGTTTTTTGGTGTTCACTCATTGTTGTGTGTCACGGCGGAACGAGGGATGGCTACGGTGTTCTTGAGGTAATTAATTTTTAGTTTTCGGAAAAAAAAGCGGTTATTTGACGGAAAGCTGAAAATCTGAAAATTCGATTATTTAAATAAATTGGGTTAACCTTTGAGATCCCGTCTCCGCGCTCAATTTTAAGCCAACATTCTAGTTTTTGGTATGTATACTAAACAAGACATGGGCTACATTTTTGTAGTTGACAACTGTTTGTTAGCTCCGCCCACTTTTGAGATATGCGCCTTTAAAAATGAGTGGCTGAGAGACGAGGAGAAAGAGAGGGAGTAGAGAAACGAGAGTGTCTCACTGCCTGCGTCTCTTTCTTGCAGCGATATCAAAAAGTGGTCAATTTCAAAGTTGTAGAGAATTTTACGCTGATCATTTTTGTTGTTGATATCTTTTTTGTAGCCCCGCCCACTTTTGAGATATACGCCTTTAAAGATTGCTGTGAAGGAAGAGTGGTACTAATTCCTGGTTCATTACCCCAAGGGAGGCGTCTTAGGAAAAAGTTTTCAATTATTAAATAAAAATTAGTGACATATGTATGTGACATACTTGGTTATAAAATAATTACATATAAAACAGCTGAAAACAGGTTTTTCTCGAAAATTAAAAAATATTGGAATGTTTTTTTCAAAATTTTTTTCAAACCTTCAAAAACACCTATTTTAGTCTTTTTTTTTGTATAAGGTCATAGTTCTAACTGTAATTTTGCCGATTTTCGCTCAACAATGTAAAAAATTCACTGAAATAAAAAAGGGAAAAATTATTGTTTGCATTTTTAGTCAAAATCAACAAATTTCATCATTAAATAACTACATCCGCTATGACTTTATTATGTTAATCATCAATTATAAAGACTAAACAAAACAAGGATTACATTTTTGTAGTTGACCACTTTTTAATAGGACAGTTCCCTGAAAAGATTGGGTGCACATGACCTTCCAACCTTCTCGCTTCTAGAGCTGCATGACTTTAAAGGCGCATATCTTAATAGTGGGTGGAGCTATCAAAAAGTTTTCAATTACAAAAATGATCACCGTAAAGTTCTCTATAACTTTGTCGTTGACCACTTTTTGATATCTCAAGAAAGAGACGCAGACAGTTAGCCAGTCTCGCTTCTCTACTCCCTCTCTCACACCCAGCCTCACTTCCACCCATCTTTAAAGGCGCATATCTCAAAAGTGGGCGGAGCTATGAAAAAGTGGTCAATTACAAAAATGTAGACCATGTCTTGATTAGTATGTGTGCAAAGTATTGGAACGCTGTGGTAAAATCGTGTACCATGACGAGATCTCAAATTTTAAAAAATTCAAAAATTTCAATGTTTTTATTTTTTGTAATAACGATGCCAGCCTAACTCCCAAATCACTAATTTTTTGATATTATTATTATTATCTATATATCTATATACACAGATAATTACCAGACACTTTGTAATTAATAACTAATTACAGAGACTACGAAAACAAGCCCCGCCTCTGGATCGCCGTCACTCTCATCACCGCCAATTTTCTCATCTCCCTAACCTACGCCTTTCTCGCAGTCTTTCAACTAATTATGATGAAATTCGTGTTTACAGTATGCCTAGTGGTTACAGTATCCTCCATGGTAATTCTAGAGATAATTTATTTTTTAAATCGAAAACGACTGGCCGCTCTGGTCCGTCATGACAGCAATATAGTGTTCTACACTCTAAGTACTAAATATCAGTTACAAGAGAACGTGCAGAGTTGTAAAGTAGGTCAAAATTAATTAATTAACTTTTAATTGAGCTTATCTTAGCTTATCCGGCCCGCGCTCATCGCTGTTGGAGCCTTCATCATTTTTATGATTTTGACAGAGTGCCTACCGATTATTTTGGATTTTCCCGATGATGTCGAGCATTGGTGTAATCTGATTTTTGATACAATGGTTTATACGTGAGTTTTGCTTCTGGTTTTCAAGATTTCCAGTTCAAAGAATTAGGCTCCGCCCACTTTAGGCTCCCCACGGTTTTGACTCATTGCTGAGTAAGGTCTGGTTGCCTCTGGTGAACAAAGAAAGTGGGCGGAGTCTATTTTTTGTGAAAATGAGACATTTGTAATGATAATAATGAGACATTTGTGATGATAAATAACACTAAGTTTATGATTTTAATTTAAAATTAGGTTTTTGGAAAAAAATTAATTGAAAAAATTTTTTCGTAGAAATTTTTTAAATTCCAATGTTTGAAGATATGTGATAGTGATATGAATTGTATCAGCGTTTTGATATTTGTACCTTTATGTAGATGAAAACCAGTGCTACATTTTGGTAGTTGACCACTTTTTGATAGCTCCGCCCACTTTTGAGATATGCGTCTTTAGGTGGCTGAGAGACGAGGACTGAGAGAGGGAGTAGAGAAGCGCGAGTGTCTGACTGTCTGCGTCTCCTTCTTGCAGAGATATCAAAAAGTGGTCAACTACAAAAATGTGGAAAATGTAACGTTAATCATTTTTGTAGTTGACCATTTTTTGTTAGCTCCGCCCACTTTTGAGATATGCGGCTTCAAAGTTCGGCGGTGGGGTGACTGAAGGCACAACTGGGAGGAGACGCAGAGAAGCGCGAGTGTCTGATTTCTCTGCGTCTCTCATTTTGACGGTTTCAAGTACTTTTCTGTGTCATTTTATCTTTTATTTATCAATTTTCGCAAAGGAGACGCAGAGAACTCAGACACTCGCGCTTCTCTGCGTCTCCCCTCTCTCTCCTGTTGAAGCCGCCCATCTTTGAAACCTTGTATCTCAAAATCCTGCAACGCTATCAAAATTTTTTTAACAACAAAAATAATCACCGAAAACTTTTCTACATTTTATTAGTTGACACTTTTTTGATATCTCTGCAGGTTATTGAGATACGACGCGTTGAATATTAGCGCCAAGAAGGCGGAGAGAAGGGGAGGGGAGAGACGCAGAGAAGACAGACACTCGCGCTTCTCTGCGTCTTCCCTTAGCTTCAAACGCTTGTATCTCCTAACCCTGCACTTCTATCAAAAAACTTCCAACTACAAAAATGTAGCCCTGGTTTTGATCTACACGACCATTCTAAATTTAGAAAATTTCCGACAAGGACGGGATCTCAAAAAAACTTTTCAGAAACTCCCTGGTAGTCGTGCCCACCCTCTTCCTTCTTATGGATAGCTATCGGAAAGTGTTTATGCATTACTATCGGCAAATCAAGGAGTCAATTCATCCACCAACTCAGAATGCACATCGAAAACGATCGATATTTGTATTTTCGAAGAGAACCGCGAACGAAGGGGACGTCTATTTCGAGATGTTCAATAAAAGTGTCAGCCCTCAGATAATATCCAGGGAAACTACGTTTACATTGAAATAAATAATTGTTATTGAACTTTGTGCTTTAGACCATTGGGAACAAAGAATATCAGGAAATGACTAACCGTTCCGCATGACTAAACGGTCTTGGACCGAATCACATAGACGCGTCACCTCATTTCGTATCTCACTTCTTATTATTCACTTGGTATACTACAAGTCTCGTCTTAAATAGTGACAACGAAAAATTCCCAAAAATACAATTTCTTGTTTAAAAAGCAGAGAAAAATCCATCAAACCACCAAAAAATGAACAAGATTATCTAGTATGGCACTATTCAAGCGATTCCTGCGTATAATTGCAGGTAAGATTTTTTGAGGTAAAATTTTTATATGAGTGTTTAGATCATAACCAGGGCTACATTTTTGTAGTTGGAAGTTTTTTGATAGATATGCAGGATTAGGAGATACAAGCGTTTAAAGCTAGGGGAGACGCAGAGAAGCGCGAGTGTCTGCCTTCTCTGCGTCTCCCCTCTTTCCTTCTTGGCTCTAGTCTTCAACGGGTCGTATCTCAATAACCTATAGAGCTATCAAAAAGTTGTCAACTGAAAAAATATAGGAAATTTAACGGTGATTATTTTTGTAGTAAAAAGTGTTTTAATAGCTCTACCCACTTTGGAGATATGCGGCTTTAAAGTTTGGCGGTCTGGTGACTAAAGAGGAGACGCAGAGAAGCGCGAGTGTCTGGTTTCTCTGCGTCTCGTTTTTTCGAGGGGAAAAAAGTGGTCTTTAAATTGGTCAGACTTCATCAGTAGACTATAACTATTCGAAAAAAAAAATGAAATTTCATAGTAAAAATCATTGAATGAATTTTTTTGGATGAAATTTTATACATCGCATTTACTACATTTTAGTACAAATTATCACATTTTTATCTAAAATTTCTTTAATTATAACAGAAATTCTTAATTATAAAAGAAATGCCAGTGTTTTTCTGCAAAAACTCGGTAGTTTTACTCAAAATTGACTTAAAAAATATCAAAAAATTCCAAAAAATATATTTTTATTTTTGTCAACTTCCAAGCATTATCACAGACTACTTTTTGAAAAAAAATTGATTACATTTTATGTTTTTTATTAGATCAAATTCAGGGCTACATTTTTGTAGTTAAAAGTTTAGCGATAGCTCCGCCCATTTTTAAGATACCAGGTGCCGAATAAAGAGAGAGAAAGAGAGGCACCCACCGCACTTTGAAGGCGCATATCTCAAAAGTGGGCGGATCTATCAAAAAGTGGTCAACTACAAAAATGTAGCCCTTGCTTTGTTTAGTATACACAAAAATTTTCTTTGTTTCAGAGCCCACACCCCACCCAACTGGTACGAAAAAGATGGCGTCCCCCGCCCAATCCTCGGTCTCACTGAAGCATCCCTTGGCGTTATTTTAGTACTGATATACCTGCCAATGATCTCTGTGATGCTGGAAAAAGAGCAATTCAGCATGTCATGCTTCAAAATAATGAGTCTTCTGGCGATAGTCGACGTCTTCTCCATCCTCATCAACTGCATTATCACCGGGTGGCTCGCCTACCAAGGCGCCGTCTACTGTACCCACCCGAATTTGATCTACATCTCTGGAATGGCTGGAATGGGACTTTGGTGCTGTTCCTGTGTCATTGCAGTGACTCTGGTGACAAATCGGTTGTTGGATTTGATATTTCCTAGGATTGGAGCCATGATTTTTGATGGGAACAAGACATTTTTGGTGTTGGTGGTGTCAGTGCTCTATGGGTTGTACTTTGCAATTTTTAATACGCCCATTTTATTTACCTCCAAGTTTCATGCCTGGTTTTTTGATCCGATGATATTTGAGGATATGGAGAAGGAAGTATGTCAGAATGCTTGAAATCGCTGAAAATTAAAATTTAAAAAATGTATTTGAAAATTTACCAAATTTGAGATTGCGTGCTGACTCCATATTTTGTTCAATTTTCAAAAAATTTAGATTTCTAAATAAATCCTGTCGAGAACTACATTTTTTTTAGTTAAAAGGTTTTTTAATTGCTCCGCCCACTTTTGAGATGCAACGCGTTGGATATTAGCGCCACAAGTACCCAACTTTGACCGCCAATATCTCAAAACTGTGAATCGCTAGCAAAAAACTTTCAACTACAAAAATAATCACCGTAAAATTTCCTACATTTCATTAGTTGAAAACTTTTTGATAGCTCTGCAGGTTATTGAGATACGACCCGTTGAAGATAAGCGCCAAGAAGGAAGAGAGGGGAGACGCAGAGAAGACAGACACTCGCGCTTCTCTACGTCTCTCCTAGCTTTAAACGCTTGTATCTCCTAACCCTGCACTCTTATCAAAAAACTTCCAACTACAAAAATGTAGCCCTGGTTATGATCTACACACTCATATAAAAATTTTTACCTCAAAAATCTTACCTGCAATTATACGCAGGAATCGTTTGAATAGAGCCATACTCGATAATCTTGTTCATTTTTTGGTGGTTTAATGGATTTTTCTCTGCTTTTTAAACAAGAAATTGTATTTTTTGGGAATTTTTCGTTGTCACTATTTAAGACGAGACTTGTAGTATACCAAGTGAATAATAAGAAGTGGGTAGAGCTATTAAAACACTTTTCACTACAAAAATAATCACCGTTAAATTTCCTACATTTTTCAGTTGAAAACTTTCTGATAGCTCTGCAGGTTATTGAGATACGACGTCTTAAAGATAACCGCCATGAAATAGGAGAGAGGGGGGAGAGGGAGACGCAGAGAAACGAGACACTCTCGCTTCTCTGCGCCTCCTCTCCTCCTCTTCCCGCGGCGCCACAAGTACCCAGCTTTGACCGCTTTTATCTCAAAACCCTAAACTCCTATCAAAAAATTTCCAACTACAAAAATGTAGCCCTATATTTGATCTACACAGCCGTCTAGATTTTGAAAATATCGGACAAGAACCTGAGCCGTGACGGGATCTCAAACATCTCTAATTATCAAAAAAAATTCCCTTCCAGTACGCCAACATCCCTCACATTGTCAACAACTTTTTCGTTGTTGCCGCCACTTGTTTTCTCTACGGAATCTTCTGTTGGGCACTCTGTTCAAAACTAAAACACGTGGACACTGAATCCGAGTCTCGGAATGCGGTAAGCTACAGTAATCCTTTAAAGTAACCCAAAGAACGTTTTCAGAGCTCCCAAATCTTCCTGCAATCCGCTCTGATTTGTGCGGTTAACCTAGCCGCCGCTATCATTTATGTGATAATGAATTATATCGACATCCCGTTCTGGCTAATTCTCGTGGGGACACTTATGTGGCAATTGGGGAATTCCGCACCGGTTTTGATCTACTTGAGGTTTAATAGGACAATAAGAAATGGAATTTTGAGAAAGATCGGGGTGAAGAAGGTAGGTTTCTTGAGAAAAGAGAAAAGTTTTCGAATTTTTTTTCAGACCCCACAGAAACTCGTTCGTACAACAATTATAAGCACGTCACAAGTGGCTCCTGCCTAACTTGGTCTATCTATATATGTATCCCGGTAGATAAAGACAAAGGCTACATTTTTGTAGTTGACAACTTTTTGATAGCTCCGCCCACTTTCGACATGTGCGCCTTTAAATTTATCATTTTCAAGAGCGAACGCCATTATCACAGGAACTAAGTCCAGTGTCTGTTTGCTTCCGACTAATGAGATTTTTTCTCTATTCGCTGACGAATCTGTGTTTTGGTGTTGACTTTTTCTTGTTTCTCGATAAAAGTTTCTGTTTTTTTTTCATTTCTGTTTTCGACTTATCACTTCTTTTTTGTTTCTTGGTATTTCCTTGCCTATATACAGTTAATTTTATATTTAATGTGTAGATCAGAACCAGGGATACATTTTTGTACAATTGACAATTTCTTGATAGCGATTCACGGTTTAGAGATATGAAACCTCAAAGCTTGGAGACGCAGAGGAGCTAGAGTGTCTCGTTTCTCTGCGTCTCCTCCTCCATCTCTTGTCGGAGCAACCCATCTTTAAAGCCCCATATCTCCTAACCCGGCACTCCTATCAAAAAACTTCTAACTACAAAAATGTAGCCCTGGTTTTTGTCTACCAATTCGATTTTAAAATAATTTTCAGCGGCCGTACCCCTGAAGAATGGACGAAAAAAGATGGTGTCTCCTTAGGCCTCATATCTCTAAGCCCTATCAAAAAGCTACAAACTTCAAAAATGTAGCCTTGGTTTTTATCTACACAACCAATTTAATTTCGAAATAATTTTCAGCGCCCATACCCCTGAAGAATGGGCTAAAAGAGATGGTGTCTCCCGTCCAATCCTTGGTGTCACTGAAGCCTCTTTCCTGGCTATAGCTGATATGTTATCCATAGTAGTCGACTGTATTATCACCGGGTGGCTTGCCTACCAGGGCACCGTTTTCTGTTCCTATCCAATTCTGCTTTACTTCTCCAGAATGTCCGGAACAGGACTCTGGTGTTGTACTTGTGTGACTGCTTTCATATTGATTACCAATCGGTTATTTGATCTTCTCGTTCCTCGAGCCAGAATTTTCTTTTTCGAGGGAAACCGTACTTTTCTTGTAATTCTAGCAGCGATTCTCTATTCCTTGTACTTTGTATTCTGTAATCCTCCATGCATTTTCACTTCTAAATTTCATGCCTGGTTTTTTAACCCAATGATTTTCGAGGGAAGAGACATGGATTATGAGAACGTTCCTATGTATTTCAACAACATTCTGGTGGTATTCGTCACTTGTTGTCTCTATATTCTATTCTGTTTCGTATTGGGCGCAAAACTTAAAAATGTGTCGACAGGATCCGAGTCAAGGAGCGCGGTACCTACAGCAACCTCCACAGTAACCCAATTAGCCATTTCAGAGTATCCAAATCTTCTTCCAATCCGCCATGATATGCGCCTTTAACCTAATGGCTTCTTTGATTAGTGTAATCCCAGAGGGACCCTTTTGGTTTATCCTTCTTGGCCATTTTAGCTGGCAACTTCAAACTTCTGCACCGGCTTTCGTACATATATTTGACGTTTAATAAGACAATAAGGAATGACGTTTTGAAGAATTTGGGAATTAAGGTAAATTGTTGGTAACTTAAAAAAAAAGTAAGCAGTATGTAAAAGTAGAACAAGATAAGGGTTACATTTTTGTAGTTGAGAGTCTTTTGATAGGAGCAAAAAACTTCCAACTACAAAAATGTAGCCCGTAATCTGATCTGCGTACTTGTTATAAATTTAACATTATTTTTTCCTAACATTTTTCTTACAGAAAGGCCAGAAGCTAAGTACAGTGCGGAGGATACCCTGACATTGGCAACAACCAAAACTTGTTTTTTTTTCTGCACCAGAATCTCAGGAAATAATTTCAGTCTGGCTCCCACTAATTAATTTCTTTTCTTTGTTTACTAAGCTTTTGCTGACGAATCTGTTTTTCGGCGTCCACTATTTCATTTTTTCACTATTCTTCCAGGAAAAGTCGTAATCTCTATTCTCTTATTCTAAATTTGTGCGCCATTATTTTCCATTTTTCTAGCAAAAAGAGAAAGATTTTGGCACTTTTTGCACATTGTCTACATTTATTTTAAAAATAAGAAAAAATCCATCAAAATAATGAACCAGGTTATCCGATATGGCTCTGTTCAAGCGATTCCTATTTATAATTGCAGGTGAGTTTTGGTGTTAGAGATAGTCAAAATGGCTGAAATTTTATATTTTATTAGTAGATGGAAAGACGGGCTACATTTTTGTAGTTGGATTTTTTTTGGTAGCGATTCACGGTTTTGAGATATGAAGCCTCAAAATTCGGAGAGACGCAAACTGCTCTCGTAGCCTTAGGCCTCATATCTCTAAGCCCTATCAAAAAGTTACAAACTTCAAAAATGTAGCCTTGGTTTTTATCTACACAACCAATTTAATTTCAAAATAATTTTCAGCGCCCATACCCCTGAAGAATGGACCAAAAGAGATGGTGTCTCCCGTCCAATCCTTGGTATCACAGAAGCTTCCCTTGGCATCCTTATCAATATCTGTTACATTCCAATAATCTTTGTAATGCTTGAAAAAGAGCATTTCAAGATTTCCTGCTACAAAATCATGTCTTTCCTGGCAATAATTGATATGTTATCCATAGTTGTCGACTGTATTATCACCGGATGGCTTGCATACCAGGGCGCCGTATTCTGTTCCTATCCAACACTCATCTATTTCTCTGGAATGTCTGGTACAGGACTCTGGTGTTGTACTTGTGTGACTGCTCTCATATTGATTGTCAACCGGATATTTGATCTACTCGTTCCTCGAGCCAGAATTTTCTTTTTCGAAGGAAATCGTACTTTTCTTGTAATTCTGGGAGCAATTCTCTATACCATGTACTATGTATTCTGTAATACTCCGAGTCTTTTCACTTCTAAATTCCATTCCTGGTTTTTTACCCCGATGATTTTTGAGGGAAGAGACATGGATTATGAGAATGTTCCTATGTTTTTCAACAACATTGGAGTGGTATTCGTCACATGTATCCTCTATATTCTATTCTGTTTCGTATTGGGAGCAAAACTTAAAAATGTGTCGACAGGATCCGAGTCAAGAAGCGCGGTAAGTTGACCTAACCTACAGTAACCCACTGTGGCATTTCAGAGCATCCAAATCTTCTTCCAATCTGCTATGATATGCGCCTTTAATCTAATGGCCTCCTTAATTTATATCAGTATGAACTATATCGAAGTCCCTTTCTGGCTTATCATTCTTGGACAGTTCAGCTGGCAACTTGGGAATTCTGCACCGGTTTTTATTTATATGAAGTTTAATAAGACACTTAGGAATGGTGTTTTGAAGAATTTGGGGATAAAGGTACATTTTTGTAGTTGCCAGTTTTCAGATAGCTCCTCCCACTTTTGAGATATGCACCTCTAAAGTTCAGAAACTACAGCCTCTTCCCGCTTTCTTTAAAGGCGCACATTTAAAAAGTGGGTGGAGCTATCAAAAAACTGTTAATTGCAAACATGTAGCCCGTTTTCTTATCTACAAATTTGTTATAAATTCGACACACTTAATCCTAAAAGTGTTCTTACAGAAAGGCCGGAAGATGAGTATGGCGCGGAGGGGCACACTGACAACGTCCAAAATCCATTCGACACAAGTTACGACTATTTCATAAAGCTTGTTTTTTTTATGTGATCTGTGACTTCAAAAAAAAATTAATTTTTTTTTCACATAAGCTTGTTTTGCGTCTATCGAGTGAGAAATTTTTGCAGATTTGCGTTCTTTTTTTCTTTTCTCTGCTCATGATTTGAATAATAAATGCAATTTCAAAATATGGTACTATATAATCACTTTTTAAAGACCTGTATCTCAAGACAGACACTCGAGCTTCTCTGTGTATGTCACCAGACCGCCCAATTTTGAGGCCGCAAATCTCAAAAGTGACTGGAGCTATTAAAAAGTTTTCAACTACAAAAATAATGACCGAGAAATTTCCTACATTTCATTAGTTGACAACTTTTTGATAGCTCTGCAGCTTATTGAGATACGACGCGTTGAATATTAGCGCCAAGAAGGAAGAGAGGGGAGACGCAGAGAAGGCAGACACTCGCGCTTCTTTTTCTATTTAGTAGTTTAAAAATTAAAACATCTTCTCCGACTTCAACAGTTTGCGACGCCTTCAAGGTTGCTTATTTTCTCATAAGCTGGTTGTGATGGGGAATCTCACGGGATCTCCAAAATTCCCTGTTATTGACACAAATCAATAAGAATGTGAATAAAATATCTAAGTACACAACACATTTTTATAATAAATGCACTCATTATCATATCCAGCACTCCCTCTCTCGCCAGTTCTCCTAAAATTTATTTTCCTTATTTTCTCTCCACTGCAAAAAATGAAAATTCCCCTCTTTCTCCTTCTCCTACTCTCTTTTCTTGCGTCCGGATGTGAATTCGAAGTGGAGTACGACTATGAAACCGTTTCCCCAACGGACTGCTCAAGTTGCCCACCGTTTACAAGTCTCTTCTATTCTCATTGTAAGTTCTATTCTCGAAGTTTATAATCACGTCTCGGCTTCTGTTCTTGTCCAAAATTTTCGAAATCTAGATGGTCGTGTAGATCAAAACCAGGGCTACATTTTTGTAGTTGGAAGATTTTTGATAGGAGTGCAGGGTTAGGAGATACAAGCGTTTGAAGCTAAGGAGAGACGCAGAGAAGCGAGAATGTCTCGTTTCTCTGCGTCTCCCCCACACTCTTTCTTTTTCAACGCTCCGTATCTCAAGATCCTGCAAAGCTATCAAAAAGTTGTCAACTAATAAAATGTAGGAAATTTTTCGGTGATTATTTTTGTAGTTGAAAATTTTTTGATAACGCTGCACCGTTTTGAGATATGGGGCCTTAAAGAAGGACGGCTGCGACAGGGACGCAGGTCTCTCCAAAGTTTGAAGCTTCATATCTCAAAACTCTGCACTCCTATCAAAAAACTTTAAATTACAAAAATATAGCCTGAGTTTTGATCTACATTTTTATATAACCTGTTTTCCTAATGCCATTCAAATTTGCAGACGCCAACGCCTCCAACTCTGAGACCTACTACAAGATCTCCGATTGTGTCTACAACTACACCTGCCTCACAGTCCAGCAAAAAGAAAACTATGTGATTGTAAACGCGACGGAAGATATCAAAGTGGCCACCGGTTATTTTATGGTACGTATTAGGTCAACCGCGACGCAACACGCGACGCATTCCACATTCCAGCGCGTCCATCTCACCGACAAGCCCTATCCAGAGTACGGGGACCCGATCAACGTGTTTGATGCGCTCGGCTTCCAATGTATTGACTCAAAATGGTACGCCACTAAATTCCCATATGGATTATGGCATAATGGAGCCACTAGAAATATGTCGGCTGCTGATTTGGTGGGGATTAAGCTACCAATTCAAGCGATGAGCATTCTATGCAATTGATTTTCTGAAAGTCACAATAAAGATTTCAATTTCCCAACATTCTCTT
This sequence comes from Caenorhabditis remanei, assembly GCF_010183535.1. Classification (NCBI taxonomy): domain Eukaryota; kingdom Metazoa; phylum Nematoda; class Chromadorea; order Rhabditida; family Rhabditidae; genus Caenorhabditis; species Caenorhabditis remanei. The sequence continues at coordinate 21,411,870 of NC_071332.1, read as the reverse complement.
TTTTTCAGCATTTATTTTCAGCATCAAAAAACGTCATTTCAAAACCGCTTTTCGAAAAAAGTTAACGCTTATCGCAAAATTTTATCGAAAATTTACGAAATTTTAATCTATGCTCGTTTGTGCGGTTTTCCGGGTTGGGAGAGAGAGAGGCTGGGGTGTCGTGGGCGCGTTTTGAAAAGGTCTACTTGTTTTTGAGGTACATGGAAAACGAATAGTGATTCAGAATGATTAGAATCTCAAATTTTTGAAATTCTAACCATTACAGACATAAAATGTTGAATGACAAATGTGATATATATTATCAGAACGAAAAAGTTTCAGAATTTTCATTTCTACAATAGAAACATGATCAAGACAACAACAAAAATTTGAAAGATGTCACATTTTCACCCTTTTTCAGGACGAAAATTGGTTTTTCCTATGTTTCACTTTTTTTTCGAAAACTGCATGAAAGTTGCTACAATTATGGGTAAAGTCCATTTGGAGGGAAAAAAATCAAAAAATGTATGAAAATTTTCATTTTATGAAATTTTTCAATTTTTCAAAAACCAGGTCACTTTGCAATAAAAATGCATTCCATGTGAATCATTATAACCTGAAATTTTAAAAAATATGACTTCAGCTCTCCTTCAAACCACAGTAATAAGCCAACTGGAGGCAATGCTGCCAGTTTCGAATTCTTTGAAAAATCAGGAGCTCCTCTTATCATCTCCCTGTCAAACCGTTTTCGAAACCGTGCTCTCTTCACGTCCCGGTTCTTTGTTTCGTGTCGGGGGAGAAGAGTGTGTCGTTTGCATCACCTTATCTTCGAGGTTTCGCAATCTTTTCATTTTTCATTCAAAATATTTCTGGAAATTGATAACTCGGTGAAAAATACAGACAAGGGGTAAATAATGCCAGGGTCAATCGTCAATCTCAAACCACGGAGAGCACACAAAAGAAATTTTGGTCGCTGGAAAAGAGAAGAAAAAGAGAAGAAAAAGAGAAAAAAGAGAAGAGAAAAGAGTCTATCTGATAACGAAAACGAAACTCGGTGTGGTTTGTAACAGTTGGTACACGGAAAAATGCGGAGTTTATGCTCGGAGAACAAGGAAAGTTGTAAAATTTCAATGTAGTTCATATAAGAGGAAGAATTTGGGAGTAGAGGAAAGATAACAGAGGTTTTTTTGGGTTTTTGTCATTTATTTAGTTTGTTACAGTCTTAGAACCCAGGACGTTTTAGAAAAGTTTCAAAAGTTGAGCCCGGGAGCCTTTTTCCAAACTTTTTATCCCGAAAATGGGTAAATTATGTTATCAACTGTTATTTTACTGTAGAATCGCCTTTTCGGCACAGTTTTTTAACATTTGAACTCATTTTTGTCATTTTTGCCATTTTTTCAATAGAAGTTGCAAAAAAAGTGAATTTCTTGCCTTCTAACCCGGATTTTCAGCCACAAATCCAATTTTCCGGTAAGAAATTTGCATTTCCAGTGAAAACTAATGAAAAACCCCAAAAATAGCAATCACAACTGTTTCTTTCTGTTTTTAAATTCTTTAAATATGCTAGTATCTTTGTTCACTTTGAAAATGCGTCTAAGGTGCGCCAGTATTCAAGAAGGTCAAAAACTTCAGAATAAAGAAACGCGCCAAAAGCACGCCAGTTGACAAGAATCCCATCAGAATCTCAGATTCCTTCAAAAAACGCGCCAAAGTCACCCCAGACTACTTCTAGCTCTCCTAGTTCACGATTCCTTTGATTCGAATAACGCGCCAACGACACCCCAGTCTCTTAATAAAACAGAACTTGTGTTTTGAACCACTTAACTCACATTTTTTTCTTTTTCTTCTTTTTTTTTCTGCTCAGCCCATCTCATTAGCCTGCCGGCTCCTCTTTTCTGCTCTTCTAGAATTGAAGAAGAAAAAGAAGAGAAATCCTTGAAAAAGAAGAGAAGACATCAAAAAACGGAGTTTATGCTCCCCGAGACGCGTGCTCTATGCTCCTATAAAAATGGAATGTAGGGGGGGAGGGTCACTCTCCATCTGAAATATGATATCTAGGAAAAATAGGTTTCGCAATTTCCCCTTTGTACGTATTTTGGTGGGTTTTGCATCATTAATTGATATCATTATTCGTTTCTCTAGTAGTGGTAGTATTTAGTATATAAGCTAGGTTCCAGGTTATCAGTACGCAGTCTAGTTTTGCCTGAAACCGTGCCGGATCTCAGTGGACTTATAGGACGTGACTAATATCATTGGAAAACTGGGAAAACGCTGATTCCAAATATATAGCTTGCTTTTCCCCTCGAGGTCTGGTGTTCGAGAAAAATGAGGTCAAATTTTACCTAACATTACATTACCTGAGCTTGTAAGGTAGAGAAACTTTAACCTTGGTTTTCTCGTATACCAGGCATCAAGGGGCAAAACTGAATATGTATTTGGAATCAGCGTTTTCCCAGCTTTTCAATGATATAGCTCTTGTCCTATTATTCTACGGTCATTACCATACCTCTTTACCATTACCTACCTTCCAATGGTAATGACTTGTCAGCGGTCCAAACTTTGACCTCGTTTTTTCTCGAATACCAGGCCTCGAGGGCAAAATCTGGTCATATATTTGGAATCAGCGTTTTCCCAGCTTTCAAATGATACAGGTCACCTTCTGGAAAAAAGGCGTCAAAGGCGCGCCAGACTGCATCCGTTTACTTAGCTTGGATTCTCACAGCTATAACAATGCCAATGCCAAAGTTCTGAAGACTGACAGAGTGAGATTTTTGATAAAACGCGTCTAAGTCACCCCAGACTACTACGACTCATTACCATTACCTTAGGCTAAAACCGTGCCCCTGCTCCCAGATCTTTGATTTTTTGATTCCGTGCTCTCCACAACTTTGGTCCAAAATGTGTACGTTGGTTTGGTTTTCCCTCCCTTATTTTCTATTTACTTCCCCTCCCATAGACCCTACACTTTTGTTTCAACAAACTAGAGATCTTTCGTGTGTACTCAAGGAAATGCCTCTCGATAAAATAAAAATTGAGGGGTGGGAGGGTGTCAACTGATAAAGATGGAGTCTCATTTCATTTTTCCCTTCCAATTTTTTCTGTTTCTTTGAGTTTTTTCTCTTTTCGGAGTTCTTTAATATAATTTTGTTTGATTTCAGGTAATGGGTCTGTTCAAGAAGAAGAAGGATGACTCGTCTTCGGAGGGGTGAGTATTTAAGGTTTTTTTTTCAGATTTGTGAGTTTTAGGCTCAGATTTGAGTAATATGGATAGTTAGCTGGGATTCTGACAATTCTGAATCTCTTTTTGGATTTCAATTAAGTCAAAAAGATAGCTGCGATTTTGAGGATTTTGAATCAGGTTTTAGATTCTTGGTAGCTGGAAAATGGACGGAGTTTCACACATTTTTGTATTTTGATCACAATTTCAGCGTTTTGAGCTTTTTAAATTGAAAATCGGCAAAGATTACCAGGTAAATATGATTCTAAGGATTCTGAAACTATGTTCAACTTTTATGTAGGTGAAAATTGAGCAAAGTTCATTACAGTTCATTTTGTAACTCCGTTCATTTTCATCTTAGGTAGATTTGGAGAGCAGATTCAGAATGCTCAGAATTTCAGCTTTCTGGTAATAGTAATTTGATATAAATTTATATACATATAAAGCTGAAGTTTCAGGGATTCTGAATCAGTTTTTAAATCTAATTTTTGTAGAAATTGAACCAAGTTACAGATCATCTTGTAACTCGGTTCATTTTGATCCCAGACAGATTTGGAAAGCAGATTCAGAACGCTCATAATTTCAGTTTTCAGGAACATAACAAACTGAAATTGAGCTATATATTCTTAGAACTGAGATTCTGAGGATTCTGAATAAGTTTTTAGATTTACGGTAGCTGGAAAATGGACTGAGTTATTTACACTTTTGTACTCCCTTCATTTTGATCTCAGACAAATTTGGAAAGAGATTTTGAGGATTCTGAATCTGTTTTCAAGTCTTATTTTGGGAGAAATTGAACCAAATTACAGAGAACCTTGTAACAGAGCACATTTTGATCTCAGACAGATTTGGAAAGCAGATTCAGAATGCTCACAAGTTCCGCTTTCATAATATATAAAACTAAAATTGAACCTGATTTTCTAAAAGCTGAGATTTAATTTAATTTGGTTCTGTATCATAATTCTAGGTAGCTCAAAACGGAGCCTGGTTACGGAACAGTTTGGATTCTGAATCTGCTTTCAAATCTTATTTAGGTAGAAATTGAATCAAGTTACAGATCATGTTGATTCATTTTTAATTTAAGATGTAACTATCAAAATGTATGCAAAATAGAGGTTTCTATAATAAATCGGTTTTTATAGCTCCACAAAAAAAGTCGAGGACCCACCACCGCCTAAGATCTCAATCTTCCAACTCTTCCGTTACACCAGCACACTGGATCGAATCATGTTGATAGTCGGAATCATTGTGTCATGTGCAACCGGTCTAGGTCTCCCGCTAATGTCTATTATTATGGTAGGTCTTCCAGAATAACAATTCCTACCGTTTGAGTTTCAGGGTAACGTCTCTCAAAACTTCGTAGAAATCGGCACGATCCTTCTGAACTCCACTGATCCCGCTGTCGTCAAGAAGGCCAAAGACGACTTCTCCCACGATGTCATCCAAAATTGTCTGCAATACGTGTATCTTGGCGCCGGAATCTTCGCCGCCGGCTTCATCCAAGCTTCCTGTTTCCTGGTGATCTGTGAGAATCTGTCAAATAGATTCCGTCGAGAATTCTTCTACTCAGTGATGCGCCATGAGATAGCGTGGTATGATAAGAATACATCAGGAACGTTATCGAACAAACTTTTTGAGTGAGTACACTATTATTTATGCTGAAAACTAATTTGAAGTGTTTTAGCAATCTGGAAAGAGTGCGTGAAGGTACTGGAGACAAAGTCGGTCTGGCGTTCCAGATGATGGCTCAGTTCATCGGAGGATTCGCGGTAGCCTTCACCTACGACTGGCTTCTCACTCTTATCATGATGTCTTTATCCCCATTCATGATGATTTGCGGGTTGTTCCTTGCTAAACTACTGGCAACCGCTGCTACCAAAGAAGCTAAGCAGTACGCCGTCGCTGGAGGAATCGCTGAGGAAGTGCTGACCTCTATCCGGACAGTGATAGCGTTCAATGGTCAGGAGTACGAGTGCAAGAGGTATGAGGATGCCTTGGCGCATGGTAAGAAGACAGGAATCAAGAAGTCGTTCTTGATCGGCGCCGGTCTCGCCTCGTTCTTCGTCATCATCTACGCCTCCTACTGCTTGGCGTTCTGGGTGGGAACCAACTATGTGTACAGTGGAAGGCTTCAAAGTGGAACAGTACTTACCGTCTTCTTCTCTGTTATGATGGGATCCATGGCGTTGGGACAAGCCGGACAGCAGTTCGCTACCATTGGAACGGCTCTTGGTGCAGCGGCTTCTCTCTACGAAGTTATTGACAGAGTTCCGGAAATCGATGCGTATTCTGAGAGAGGAGTGACTCCGGAGAAGGTTTCTGGAAGGATTAAGATCCAAAACCTGGAATTCACTTATCCCACTCGTCCGGATGTTCAGATTCTGAAGGATGTATCGTTGGAAGCTCAACCAGGGCAGACGATAGCGTTGGTAGGATCCTCTGGATGTGGAAAGTCTACAATTATTCAACTTCTTCAAAGATTCTATAACCCAGATGCCGGAAAGATTTATATCGATGATATCGCTATTGAGGACTTTAATATCAAGTATCTCAGACAGCTCGTAGGAGTAGTATCCCAGGAACCAAATCTTTTCAACACATCCATCGAGCAGAATATCAGATATGGAAGGGCTGATGTTGACTCGGAAGCGATCAACAGAGCATTGAAGGAAGCTAATGCATACGACTTTATCAAGACATTCCCAGAAGGTCTGAACACGTTGGTTGGAGATCGTGGAGTCCAGATGTCCGGAGGTCAGAAGCAGCGTATCGCTATTGCGAGAGCCCTGGTGAGAAACCCCAAGATTCTGTTGTTGGATGAAGCTACAAGTGCCCTGGACGCAGAATCGGAGAGTGTTGTGCAAGCAGCCTTGGAGAATGCGTCGCGTGGCAGGACTACTATAGTCATCGCCCATCGATTGTCCACAGTTCGGAATGCTGACAAGATTATTGTGATGAAAGGTGGAAAGATTATGGAAGTAGGAACACACGACACTTTAATCGAGCAGAAGGGTCTCTACCATGAACTTGTGCACGCTCAAGTCTTTGCTGATGTCGAAGACAAGCCGATGAAAAAGAAGGAGGTGGAACGAAGAATGTCTAGACAGACATCTGAAAGAAAGGGGTCAGTCCTCAAAACTCAGGAATCTCAAGTGGAAGGCCCTCCACCTGCCCCTGAACCCGCTGAGAAGGAAATCAAGCGCCTGAAAAAAGAGCTCGAGGAGGAAGGAGCCGTGAAAGCCAACCTTTTCAAAATTCTCAAGTACGCCCGACCGGAATGGATCTACATCTTCTTCGCCATCATCGCCGCTCTCATCCAAGGAGCCGTCATGCCAGCGTTCTCCCTATTCTTCTCCCAGATCATCAATGTCTTCTCAAATCCCGACAGAGAGCAAATGAAAAAAGATGGACACTTTTGGGCGCTCATGTTCTTGGTTCTTGCAGCGATTCAAGGAACATCAATGTTATTCCAGTGCGCCTTTTTCGGAGTGGCCGCCGAGGGACTCACCATGAGAGTCAGAAGCAAAGTCTACAGAAATGTGTTGAGACAAGATGCTACTTACTTCGATATGCCAAAACACTCCCCAGGACGTATCACGACTCGTCTGGCTACTGATGCTCCAAATGTGAAATCTGCAATCGACTACCGTCTGGGCTCAGTCTTCAACGCCATCGCTTCAATCGGAGGAGGTCTCGGAATCGCTTTCTACTATGGCTGGCAAATGGCTCTACTCGTCATGGCTATTTTCCCATTCATGGCTGTCGGTCAGGCACTTGTTATCAAGTATCATGGAGGAACCGCTACAAGTGACGCGAAGGAGATGGAGAACTCTGGAAAGACTGCGATGGAAGCTATTGAGAATATCCGGACGGTGCAAGCTCTGACACTCCAGACCAAGCTCTATAACATTTTCTGCTCCCATCTAGACTCCCCACATAATGGAAATGTGTCAAAAGCAGTCATCCGTGGTATAACCTATGGATTCGCGAATTCTATTCAATTCTTCACCTATGCTGCTGCCTTCCGGTTCGGACTCTTCCTGATCTTTGACAATAATGTCCACATGTCCCCGGAGAACGTGCTACGTGTCTTGTTCGCCATCTCATTTTCCTTCGGTACCATTGGATTCGCCGCCTCCTACTTCCCAGAATACATCAAAGCCACTTTCGCAGCAGGACTTATCTTCAACATGTTGGAGGAGGAGCCACGAATCGATGGGATGACTCCAAACGGTACCCGTCCCCAGTTGAGTGGAGAAGTCAAACTGAACAAGGTGTTCTTCCGTTATCCAGAACGTCCCGGAGTACCAATTCTTCAAGGATTAAATGTCCACGTGAAGCCTGGACAGACGCTGGCGTTGGTTGGACCGAGTGGATGTGGAAAGAGTACTGTAATCTCACTACTGGAACGACTCTATGACCCATTGGATGGCGCCGTTACAGTAGACAATAACGATTTGAGACAGATGAACCCGAAGCATTTGAGAAAACACATCGCCTTGGTGTCCCAGGAACCAATCTTGTTTGACACCTCGATCCGGGAGAATATCGTCTATGGACTGCAACCTGGAGAGTACACCGAGGCCGAGATCTCCATCGCTTGTCAGAAAGCCAACATCCACAACTTCATCTCAGAACTGCCAGATGGCTACGAGACACGAGTCGGAGAGAAGGGAACTCAGCTCTCCGGAGGTCAGAAGCAACGTATCGCCATCGCCCGTGCTCTCATCAGAAATCCCAAGATTCTGTTGTTGGATGAGGCGACGAGTGCGTTGGATACAGAATCCGAGAAGCAGGTGCAGGTGGCGTTGGATGCTGCGGCGAAGGATAGGACGTGTATTGTGGTGGCGCATCGGCTGTCGACTATTGTGAATGCCGGGTGTATTATGGTGGTGAAGAATGGACAGGTTGTGGAGCAAGGTTGGTTTTATTTAGTCTGAGATTTAGAATGAACGGGATTATGCTTGAAATCGCTGCTAAGCCTGAGCTTGAGACCTAAACGGAGCTTCAAATCGTGTTAAGCCTAAGCCTAAAGACTTTTTCAAGCCAGTACCTGAAAGTTAGTGAAACCTTTGCCTAAGAGTTTCATTGTGCTCCAAATTGAAGTACGCCTAAGCCTAAGAGCGTGATGATGCTCTGAATTGGGTTAAGCCTAAGCCTAAGGTTTTCCTTAAGCCTCAGCCAACAATCTTATGGTTAGGCTCAAGTTATAGTCAAACCTAATCCTAAACCCTTAACGGCGCTTTATATTGAATAAGCCTAAGCCTAAAGACTTTCTCAAGCCTCAACCGACAAATTTATGTTTAGGCTTAATTTCAAGCTAATTTTAAGCCTAAGACCTCAATTAACGGAACCCCAAAATGTGTTAAGCCTTAGCCTAAATCCTACCTCCCCCTTAAACCTTCATTATTCCAGGAACCCACAACGAACTAATGGCAAAACGTGGCGCCTACTTTGCCCTGACCCAAAAGCAGTCTTCCAATCAAGCCGGTGGTCAATTCGATACCGGAATGGCTGTGGAGGACGATGATGATGACAATGTCAAGTTCTAATGTTTTTTTGAAATAAAATTCCCATGATTTTTCCGAAATTCCTTTGTGATTAATATGATCTCGTGTTGTTTTTTTATGTGATTTTACTTTTTTTTTCTTTGAAAAATGTTGTATATTGTGAATAAATAGTTTATGTTTTTATTTCGACCTCCCAATTTTTCCCCTCTGATCTTATCATTCTCCAACTTCACTCTAGATCTTTATCATCAGAATCTCATCAGTTCTCAATTTGAAATGTCCAGTTCCCCAACAATGCCATGCCCGATGAACATGTCAAAGGATGATATTGAGCTAATACAACTCTTACAATACGGTAAAGTACCGTACACTCGTGGTCTTCTGGATATGCAGAAAGAAAGGCAGAGAGATTTTCTCACTCTGAAAAGAAATTGCAAGATGAGTGAGTTAGAATACTGGTTTTGAACCTTGAGTACTTGTTTCAGTGTTCGTGTATTATTATAACGAGAGAGACATAGACAATTCCGAGGGTTACCAAGTTTGCTGCGAAATCGCTCGAATCTGCAACATAAACAATATTTTTTATTATGAACCATTTTATAAGCAAGCGAGCTTATGAAAAATTGACTGTCTCATATTTTGTAGTTTCTCGATAGTTGATATAGCATTCGAGATAATATGGTTTCAGAACTGCATCATGTTCGCCGAAATTTCAAAAAACTTTAATATGATTGTGAAGATTGAGTGCAGGACTACATTTTTGTAGTTGAGCATTTTTGGCTAACACCGCAAGGTTTTGAGATGCGCGGCACTGAAGACGGTGCCTCCGCGCCTCGCTTCTGGGGTACCAATCTTTAAAGGCGCATATCTCAATACCTCACATCCCTATCAAAAAACGGTCAACTACAAAAATGTAGCCCTTGTCTTAATCTCCCCAACCCCCATCATAATTTCCAGACCGGGTTCTTCATCACATGTGGAGGTATTCTCCTTCTTCATATCATCGTTAGTGTCGGCGTCGGAGTTTTCATTTGTTGCCGTCGTAAGGGTAAGAGTGGTGGTGGCGGTCAACGTGCAAAAGGTGGAGAAGCTGGTGGCAAGAAGAACAAAAAATGAGATGGAAAATCGGAAAATCGAAAAATCTGATGACTAATTTATTCTTTGTCTTTTCTTTCACACTTATACACTATTCCCAATAAATGACGATCCGCGTCGAAGGCACGTAAGTTTACATTCTTCTAGCCTTTTCCTTTTTTTAAAAACAAACTTTTCTCTTTTCTTTTTTAATTTCTTTCTTTCCTCTGCCGTCATCTAATTCTCTTCTGCCCGTCCGCATCCCTCCGTGTGTCTCCTCGACACAAAATGTGTGTCGAACACACATTTCGTTCTCTAGTCACACACAAATAGCATGAGAAGAGCGGGGAGAGACTGATTTTCCTCTTCTTTTCGAAAACAACATCATATTTCTGCGAACTCGCACGTATTTTTTTTGCCGTTTTTGGGCAGTTGGCTGAAAACTAATTGTACATCGGTTTGATCTGTTAATCTTCGGGGATTTGACACGGGTTTTGTGGTCAGTATTAGTATCTGAGAGATTGATATAATTCACTAGATTTTTGAGCTGAAAACAGCTGAAGATTCAGAGGAGAACATGGAAACTTTAGAAAAAAATAAAGGTTTGAGGGTTGTTTACGAGCAATAGGCCGTACCATGAAAAAAAACTCTTATGAATGGGCGTAGGTCAGAAAAACAGCTGGAATAAAACATTTCTGAATCAGAAAATTAAAATTTTTTCAATAAGTTTTAAGTTTATTCCTCAATTGAAAAACTTAGACATTCTGAGTCAGAACTTCTGACATTTATTATTTTCATTTTTACTTGTGCCTAATAGTGAGAGTAACTACTGCCAGACTTGTCACGGGCCGGGCTGCTGGACCCGCTTTGAAAAATATTTTGAATAAATGCCCAATTTTTTTGGAAAAAGCTATTGTTTTTGACTAAAAATTTAAAATTCAATCAATAGGTGAATATGTATGATAGTTTAAGCACTTTTTTCAGAAAATTTTGTGAAAATGAATACCCATTTTTGAACTCGCGTCTGCCCAATTTTTGAAAAGTCGGAATTCTTGTTTTCTGTTACCAAACGTCAAGACGGTTTGCGCATAAATCACTGATATAATATATTTTCAGTAGCATTTTTCAGTTTTCAGTTTTCATTGGAACTTGCTACATTTGATGTTGAGTATTAGCGTTGACACCGAAGATGGGCATATTTTAGTTCAGCTTGTCTTTTTTAAATAGTTAACATTATTTTTAGACTACTTAGTTAGTAAATCTTTGAGAAATAACATTTTGATGTTGATCGAGACTCTTGGCACTTGAGTTTCTTCACTATTTCAGCGATTTTTAAAACTTGAGTTGAGAAAGTATTACCGACAACTTAGAGCCCTCATATCTTAGAATCGAAACAATCTGATAGCGTTTTTCACTATTTCAGCCAGTTTCCAGACTGTTTCATTTGTAAATTTGTTTTAAAAACTCTCTATTAGTCTGAGTGTTAACTTACAATTCCTCTCTTTTACTCCTCAAACATCATGTGTCTAGCCTCTCCAGTATTAGAGACGAGAGAGACATCGCATAGCGTGTTTTCCCAATCCCATGACTTCAAAAAAAGTGGGCGGAGTCTCAATTCTCATATATAAAAACTGGCGTCTCAGTTTCAGCCATATCATTGTTTTTCATTCCTCTCCAGTATGGCCGAACTCCCACCCCAAATCCCTGTAGTAACCCGACAATCTGACGGCTCCAAACTCCACGAGATCTCTGGTCACAAGTACAAAGCAGTGCTCCTCACCCAGCCAAGCTTCTGTTCCTACTGCAACAAGTTCATTTATGGCCTTGGAAAGCAGGGATATCAATGTCAACGTGAGTGATGGCTACAGTAATCTTCTAATGGGGCGTGACCTATATCATTAGAAAGCTGAGAAAACGCTGATCATAAATATATTTATTTAATTTTTGCCCTCGAAGCCTGGTATTCGAAAAAAAAACAAGGTTAAAGTTTACCATACCTTACATTACCTTAGCTTGTGGAAATGACTTATCAAACTTTGACCTCGTTTTTCTCTACTTTTGCAAAAACTGAATATATATTTGGAATCAGCGTTTTCTCAACTTTTCAATTATATAGATCACGGCCCGGTCATCTGAAGTCCTTCCCTAGTAAATGTGGCTACAGTAATCCAATCAAAATTAATGACTTTGCAGTCTGCGACGGTGTCGTCCATAAACGATGCCATTCGTCAGTTGTCGCGCGTTGCACGTGCGCTCCACAGGTAATCGATGCTCCGGAGCAACTTGCTTCAGACGACACCAACAATCACAACTTCTCAGCGCACTTCTATACGCTCCCAACATTCTGTGGACACTGTGGAAGTCTACTTTACGGATGCGTCCGACAAGGAGTCCGATGCACTGATTGCAGTGTGAACGTTCATCATCGGTGTCAGGAGAAGGCGATGCACAATTGTACCTGATATAATTTCCTTGCCTTCTGATCTTCTTCTGACATACATAATATTTGGTTTTTTTTACTTACTTGAATAAAACAACGAATTCTCAAAATGCAATTAAAAAAATTGGATTAACATTTGAAATCCCGTCTCTGCTCGGCAACGTTTCAGTTTTTTGTATGCATACTAAACAAGACATGGGCTACATTTTTCTAGTTGAGCATTTTTTGATAGCTCTGTTCACTTTTGAGATATGCGCCTTCAAAATGACGCAACTTTTCAACAGCGAGATAGAGAAGGGAGGAGAGCGAGAGAGCGCAGAGAAGCGAGAGTGTCTGTTTTCTTTGCGTCTCTCCTCCCACTCCCTACTTTAAATGGACATATCTCAAAAGTGGGAGGAGCTATCAAAAAATGCTCAATTACAAAAATATTGCTTTATTCTTTATCTACATAATGATGTAAAAATTAGAACGCTGAATCAAAATCCTACACAGCAAGACTGACCCAAAGTTTTTGAGTCTGTGAACTTGCTTATAATCAGCCTTCGAAGCTATCCTGTCCTACACCCTGAAAATTAAGAATGACGTTTCAAATTGCAATTTTTATATAAATCAAGAATCTGGCTCTATTTTTGTAGTGGATCACTTTTTGATAGCTCCGTCCCATGCGCCTTTAAATTCAGTTCCTTGTTTTTCCCCACAATTTTTCCAAAATCCAATCATTTTTGAGTGCCTCCTGAGTGCTCCGACCTATGATACCCAAAAGAAAAAAACAGCCTAATCCATCTTCTTTCATTTTTGGTCATCCCCCCTGCCAGTCACATCTCACCGAGCACCTCTCTTTTGATTTCTGATGTCCGCACCGCCACGCATAGATAATTGCATTGTTCACAAGGCGCTCGGCTCTAATTCAATTTGACACGGGATTCACTTGTGTAGTGGTGTCTAGGAGGGATAGAGGAGAAGATCACATGAAGGGGGCGGGGCCCCCTAAAGTGTGTGTATATAAAGGAACCTCAGGGAGGCCACACCCCCTTTCCAGTTTTCTTGAAAATCATGTCCGTCGACTCGCAGCCTCAAATGCCTATCGTCATCCGCCAATCGGATGGATCCAAGATCCATGAGATCGCTGGTCACAAGTTCAAGGCGATTGTTTTGACACAACCCACGTTCTGCTCATTTTGCACCAAGTTTATTTTTGGAGTTGGAAAGCAGGGATACAAGTGTTTGGGTAAGTTAGGAGACTTTGAGATTCCGTCATGGTCGGAGTTTTTTTGTCAAAATTTAAAATTCTTTATATGACTATACTGATCTTATCAAGGGCTACATTTTTGTAGTTGACAGCTTTTTGATAGCTCCGCCCACTTTTGAGATATGCGCCTCTTAAGTGGCGCGACTTTTCAACAGTGAGAAAGAGAGAGAGAGGAGAGGGAGAGAGCGCTGAGATGCGATAGTGTCTGATTTCTCTGCATGTTTTTCTTGCTTTTCTGTGTAATTTTATTTTTCGACTAAAATCATCCTAGGGAGACGCAGAGAAGTCAGACTTTCTCGTTTCTCTGCGTCTAATCTTTAGTGACCAGATCATCAAATTTTGGAGCCGCATATCTCAAAAGTGGGTGGAGTTATTAAAAAACGTTCAAATACAAAAATAATCACCGTAAAATTTGCTACACTTTATTAGTTGACAACTTTTTGATGGCTACTCTCACTTTTGAGATATGTGCATTTAAAGTAACGCGACTTTTCAACACTGAGATAGAGAGGGGTGGAAAGAGGAGGAGGCGCAGAGAAGCGAGAGAGTCTAGTTTCTTTGCGGATCTCTCTCCTCGCCTTAAAGGTACTTGTCCTTAAAGTGGTATATCTCAATAGTGGGCGGAGCTATCAAAAAGTGGTGAACTACAAAAATGTAGCCCTAGATTTGATCTTTATGATTATGTAAACGTTTTCCAATTCTGACCAAAACTCCGAGCGTGACGGGATCTCAAAGTTGGCTTCTAAATTTGGAATATTTTGAGTCAGAATAGAAGTCATGACGGGATCTCAAAGTTTCATCCAAACGTTTTCCTTCCAGGCTGCGAAACGGTCGTGCACAAACGTTGTCACTCCTTCATCTCGGCTCGCTGCACCTTTGGCCCATCCTCCCGTGCCCCACAGCTCCCGGAGCAGCCTCTCACCCATCGCACCCGCTCTGCGTCCGTCGACCCATCATCCAACAACCATCACTTCAACAAACACTTTTACACCCGTCCGACGTTCTGTGATCACTGCGGAAGCATGTTGTATGGTATTATGAAACAAGGGGTGCAGTGTGTGGATTGTCATGCAAATGTTCATTATCGGTGTCAGGAGAAGGCGTTGAGGAATTGTGGGATACAAGTGCAATGATAACTTGAATTTGTATATGATAATCAGTCATGTCTATTTTTGAAAATAAAGTACTCTTAATGTATTCGTTTTCGGAATTTGCATTTTCAGCGGAGGGGCAAACACTGTCACTGACCTACTACTAGACCTGTCCATGAAAGTTATTGCCTGAGACTATGAAACTATGCTAAAAGAACCTGCGACCCCCGAAAAAACCGCCAGCACTCTCACCCTCCCCGGCTCCCGTCAAAACTCCTCCGCACATCTTCAAGTCCAGCGGAGCACCTCTGTAGACGCACCCAGTACCACCAAACCACGTGTAACATATAAAGATGACGACCCCATCACCCAGTACTACCAGCGGAACCACTATACGGTGACTGGCGGGATTCAGGAGACATTCAACAAGTTGCCGAGGAATGTGTCGGCGAATAGGTTCAAAGTGGATAAGGCGTCGATTAGTCATAAGAGTTTTGGAAGGGACACCGCGGATACAGAGATGATGCAGATGTTGCCGCAGGAAAGACGTAAGTAAAAAAAATCTTGGGCTACATTTTTGTAGTTGACCAAATTTTAGTAGCTCCGCCCACTTTTGAGATACAGTTGTTTTAAGAAGACAGCTTGAAATCGGGTCACGTCTGACGAGGCACTTTGAGATCCTGTCACGACTTTTCTTATGATTCAACATTTTCAAAATTAAGTTGGTCTAAAAGAACATGTCAGGGGCTACATTTTCGCAGTTGAGCATTTTTTGATAGCTCCGCCCGCTTTTGAGATATGCGCCTTTAAAGAGATGCGACTTTTCAACACAGAGATAGAGAAGGGATGAGAGGAGGAGGCGCAGAGAAGCGAGAAGGTCTGCTTTCTCTGGGCCTCTGCGTCTCTCCTCCCACTTTAAAGGCGCATATCTCAAAAGTGGGCGGAGTTATCAAAAAGTGCTCAACTACAAAAATGCAGCCCTTGATAAGATATATACTGTCATATAAGAATTTTGATCAATTTTGAACAAAAACTGATAAAAATTTTCTAAAAACCACACAAACTCGTTAAAAGTCACAGAAACCACCGATTTTCTCCTGAAAAACCCTGAAAAGTGAAAAGAGACGCAGACAAATCAGACACTCTAGCTTCTCTGCGTCACGTCTTCCCCTCCAGAATGAGCCGCCCGACTTTAAAGGCGCATATCTCGAAAGTGGGCGGAGCTATCAAAAAACTGTAAATTACAAAAATATAACTCTATTCTTTATCTAGACAAAAAATTTAATTTCAAGAATTTCGGATTATGAAGAAAGTTGTGACGGGATCTCAAAGTTAAGCCTATTTTTACATACTTCGAAGTCGCTAAACTTTAAAGGCGCCTATCTCGAAAGTGGGCGGAGCTACAAAAAAGTTGTCAACTACAAAAATATATAGCTCGATTTTTTATCTACACAATCCATTGACAGAATTCGACAAATCCTTCTACTGGTTCGCCATGCATCGCAAAAAGTTCGGTTTTCGCTACATCGCCCTATTGTTTTTGGCGCTTGCCTACACTCTATTCGGAGCTACAGTATTCTATCTTATCGAGGGGTCCCATGAGAAATCGATACTTCGTGTGCGGGAGCAGAATCTGGATAAGGTGCTGGATCAGCTGGCGAAGGTGTTGTCAGAGGCAGTGAATGATCCGGAGCAGAGTTCGGAGCATCAAAGGATGAAAGATTTTATAAAAGAATCCTATATATCCCTCCAGAAACATGAAGAACAATACAAATGGAGCACATATTACCGCTTGGAAAACCCGGATAACCTGAAATGGTCGTTTTCCAGCGCCTTCTTTTTCAGTATGAATGTCTACACCACAACCGGTTATGGTATGTCAAAGTTTTCCGAAAATATGGAAATTTTTAAGTTTTCAGGTTCAATTTCAGCGCAGACATTCGGCGGCCAGTTGTTCACCATGCTATACGCATTCTGTTTCGTGCCGATGACCCTGGTGATTCTCAGAGACCTCGGACAAATGTTTCTGGTGAATTTCACGAAGTTGTATGCGCACGCGTTGACTTTTGTGAGGAGGATGAGGGGGAAGAGGGAGATTGACGAGGATGAGATGATACAGTTGCCCGTGAAGTATTGTATGGGGATATTGATAGGTAAGGAGGCGGATTTGATAGAATGAGAAAAATGAGGGAAAAAACGGATGACTTTGGGTTGGGGTCCGAGATTTAGGCTCCAAGATTTAGGCTTCTAGATTTAGGCTTCGAAATTCAGCCTTCAAAATTTAGGTTCCGAGGTTTAAGACTCCTGACTAATAGCTCTCGAAAAACTGCTCAAAATCATGCCCGGATTTTCAAAAATCACATTTTTTTACTCAAAAATAAGGAATCTTTGCTCAGAATTTGTAAAAAGTCGTCAAAATCCCCAATTTTTGACTTAGAAACAGAAAAAACACATGTCTGGTGTGTCTTCCTTCGAAGCGTTTATTTGTGTGAAATCTGCAAACGCGTCAAAGGTGCGCCAGTCGAGACGATTTTTCGGGTTCTGACAAGTTTTTTAACGTAAAATCCGCCATTTTTGCAAAAATTTGGGTCAAAAACCCATTTTGAAGGAATCAGGCTCTAAGATTCTAAAGTTCGAGTGTGGACAGTGCTGGAGTTGCAGCATCTGCCCAGGACAAGGGTTACATCTTCATCTTCCCACACACAAGCAAGAGAGAGCTTGTGATAGGAAAGATCAAGATGTCGTAATGTAGAGCGTGGGTGAGGAAGAAATAGTGTGGACAGTTCTGGAGTCCCAGCATCTGTTCATGACAAAGTTATATTCATACTCTCCCACACAAGCATAGAGAGCTTGGGCTGGAGAAGCTACAGATATATGAGATAACAATATAAGAATGATTGGAATATAGATGGAGGAGAAGGAAATAAGAATACACGATAATAATAATAAAAAGTAAATAAAATTAATAGAATTATTATAATCGAGTATAATATTCTCGTCCTTAGATTTAGAATTCCGGATTTAGGCTCGAAGATTTAGGCTCCGAGATTTAGACTCCAAAATTTAGGCTCCGTGATTCAGGCTTCGAGATTTGGGGCTTCCAGATCCCGGCTCCCAGATTCAATTCCCCTTATTCCAGCCTACCTGCTCCTCTGCACCACGTTCGTCTACCTCTATGACGCCATCATGGGTCCAGAATGGGACGACGGTCTCCCCTACTTCACCGCCTTCTACTTCTCATTCATCTCTCTCACCACAATCGGTCTCGGCGATGTTATGCCGAATAATGTGCCGGTAATGATAGGGGGAATTGAAGAGAACTGAGTCTATGTATTTCCAGTACGCGCCGCCCGTCTCTATCATCTTTTTCATCGGGATGGCTGTGACGAAAGTGGTGAATCGTGCCACGTTTATTGCCGTGGAGAACGGGGTGTTTGGTATAAAAACTTTCTCAAAAAGGAAGTTTTAAATCAGAAATTCAGGATTAATGACACTAGCGGAAACTAAAATCGATCAGGTGCTAACCAAAAACCCAGTTGAGGCGCGTACGGTAGCTCCAGTGAATCGTAGGAAGGCGTCGACGTCTTCTGGTTCTTCAGATGGCTCTTCCCAGTCTTCAGAGGGTCCTGGATTTGCATTGTATGACAATTCATCGACGGATAGTGTATCAGATGATGGGGTGAGTTGGAAAGGGTACTGTAGCATAGTCCAAGGATACTGTAGCATAGTTTAAGGATACTGTAGCAGAGGCTAAGGATATTGTAGTATATTCTAAGAGTACTGTATCATAGTCTAAGAATAGCTTACTAGGGAAGGTCGTGAAGTCCGTTTGGAGTTATAGGACGTGACCTATATCATTGGAAAACTGAATTCACGCTGATTCCAAATATATATCCCGTTTTCGCCTTGGAGGCCTGGAATTCGAGAAAAACAGGGTCAAAGTTCTGAAAAATGAAAAAGTAATACTTTTTTACACGCGAAAATTGCAAAAAAAAAGTGCACCAAAATGTTGCTTTTTTGCGATTTTGGCTGTTGAAAAGTTAAATAAATTTAGGACAATTTTCAGCGAAATTTCAGGATTTTCAATTATTTATTGGAGTTTTTGCTTTTGGATGAAAAATTTACGTTTTTTACCAAAAATAACTGAAAAATTTAGTTTTTGAACGAAAAAATGAGCTCCTGAGCCATTTTTAATCGATTGTCAGCTATTTCCAGTCTAATCTCTCATTCTCAAACCTATGTACATATGGATTAGAATATTTTGTCATTTTATCCGAACTTTGACCCCAGTTTTTTCGAAAACTATTCCACGAGGGCAAAAAGTGATGATTCTATTTTTCCGAGCTTTGACCTTGTTTTTCTCGAATACCAAGCCTCGAGGGCAAAAACTGAATATATATTTGAAATCAGCATTTTCTCAGCTTTCCAATGATATAGGTCACGTGCCATATCTCCCAACTGACCCTATGATCTTCCCTAGTAAGGATACTGTAGCATAAGCTATAGATACTGTAGCAGAGGCTATGGATACTGTAGCATAGTCTAAAAATACTGTAGCATAGTCTAAGGAAACTGTAGCATAGGGTATAGGTATAGTTTAAAGATACTGCTGTCATCGAACAGCTTAGACTACGGTATGCTCTCGGTTACTGTAGCGCGGTCACGATTAAGACTACTGTACTTTCCTTTCACACCGTCTCTTCCAGCTCATCAACCGCCGTCGCAACGAGATGATGAACACCTTCACCGTCCGCTCCATAGCCACCTTCATGCGATCCAACCATGACGTCTATGGTGGAGGATTCGGAAGGGTCCAACTGAGAAGAGGGGATCTCATGAATCATAATCATACCGTAACTGGAGGGACACATCGGGTTAGACCCGTTTAGATGTGTTTTTGTTATGTGGCATTGAATAAAGAAATTCACATTTACATAACAAAGAGCCGTTTCTCCTGGCCAGCGCTTCCCAGTTTTTCCAACTATTCCAGCTCACAGACATGATCGTTTTCTTCTTCTTCCTTCTCCTAACCTCCATCCGTGCTCAATCACCAACACCTACTGGCTACAGTAACCTCTGTCAGTCCTGTATGATTTTCCTGGAGCAACTGCCCGGATTCATGGAGAACTACTCGCCGGTGACAGGGATCGATGCGGTAAGATAGGTTCTTTGGAACTTTGGAATCTAAAAGCCAGATTCCTCCAAAAAAACTTGTTGAAAACGCGTTTTCGATCCAAGTGTTGCAAAAATGGCAAATTTTACGTTTAAAAACTTGTTAGATCTTCTATTAAAATCGTCTTAAAGAGCCCCAAATGCACACAAATGTTTAGTAATGCTCTAGAATGCTCTAGGATGCTCTAAAATTCACAAAAATGCACAAGAATGCTCTCGACTGCTTCAGAATGCTCTAGAATGCTCTGGAATGCTCTAGAATTCTCTAGAATTTACAAGAATGCTTTAAAATGCTTTAAAATTTACAAGTATGCTCCAGAATGCTCTAGAATGCTCTAGAATTCTCAAAAATTCTCAAGAATGCTCTGGAATGCTCTAGAATGCTCTAGAATGCTCTAGAATTCTCAAAAATGGTCAAAAAAGCTCAACGCGCACCAAAATGGGCCAAAATGTACCATATGACTTTTTTTCCCTTTTTTTTGTCCATATACCTCAAAACAACCATTTTGCGCATACGTGGCAAGTAGTAACATGAAAAAATGAACGTATTTCAAATTCCTGCGCCAATTTTCAGGAGTTTTGGATTATTAACAACGAAATTATGTCAATGCGAGGTAGCAAGAGCTCTAGGACTCCCGAATTCAACAATCTCAGAAAATTTTAACAAATTCTTATTCAACATATCTTATTTAGTATCTGAGCCAACAATTTGATTGACCAAATTTCAATTTTGGTCCTGCGAGATTCCTTTATTATTATTATCAAACTGTGCATCACTTTTAATTTTTTGGTGTTTCTGCGAACAAATTCTAGCTCAACATACCTTTTTTGGTATCTCAGCCAGTTTTCAGACAAATTGAGGCAGCAGTGTGAGAGAGGAGACACGCTCCGTCGCTCCAGTGCCAAATTTGAAACCGCGACGCGCACGCAACGCGACTCAAATATGCCACATCATATATACAGGCGAGTGTAGCATTGGCTATGGATACTGTAGCATAGGCAAAGGATACTGTACCCGCATCCCAACCAATCTCCTGTATTCCAGACCACCCTCTGCACCTCCCTCGCCCATCACATGCCATCCCTTGGCCAACCTTGCTTCAAACTCTTCGCAGAGTACTGGCCAGCCGGCACCAATGCAACCACTATTCAAATCTGTGACGCTCTTTATTTCTGTTAATTTTTAATTCCCCAAGGGCAATAAATCAGTTAATTACTTAATTACAATACATATCACAAACAGCGTTTCCAAAATCGATGAGTTGCGGGCGGAACGTGTCGAACATCGTTCCAATATTGAAGTCATTGACGAGGGCCATGCAACGTGGCTTGAGAGTTGCATGGAGTTGGAAACAGGCGAGATTCTGAAAATCGTGTTTAAAAAAAACTAAAACTAAGGGGTTCTTACCAGGTAAGCAGTGACTTCCGCCCAACTTTTCGGGACCTTCTCCTCCCAATTCTTGTTGCATGTGGAGCAAAACTGGCCCTGTGCCTCCTGGAGGTCCGTGGCGATGGTGAGCGTGATAAGACACAGGAAAATGATAGTGGAGGTCTTCATGATAAGTATAATAAGTATAGAATGAACTGATATGAAGTATAGGAGAGCAGAAGCTGCAGTTGCCAACAAATCTTCCCACCCACTCATTTGATATGCAACAAAATTTCCATATAGAAATTTCCATTTTTCACTGTGATCAACTGATCAAACATCCCCTACACCAATATGATAATGAAGTTCCCACACCCAACTTCTTATAAAAACCATCCCCAATACCTCAAGAAACCATCAAGCTGTCATGAAGCTCTTCTTCTTATTCCTCGTCTTCTTTGTCGCTACCGTATCCGCTGATGACAAATGCGGCATCTGCAAGGCCTCGGTGAAATCTATCAAGGATTCGAAGGAGTTGGCGTATACGGCGGAATTGACGACCGAGCAGATCGAGAATATCGTCAATAAACATGTTAAGGTGAGTTGGGGAGCGCGAATTTAGGATTTTAAATCTAAGAGACAGCATCTTGAAGTTGAGAAGCAGAATATCGGCTTTGGAACCTGGGAGCCTAAATCCGGAGTTCTGAATCTGAGGACGAAAATGTAGATTTTGGATTCTGAGGACCAGATAACGGGGTCCTAAATCTGAGGGCAGTAATTCAAGGCCTTAAATCTGAGAGCCTAAATCTAGGCGCCTAATTCTTGTAGCCTAAATCCGGAATTCTAAATCTGAGGGCACGAATCTGGACTTTGGAATCTGAGAGCCAAACTCCCCCAAAATGACTATAAATTATTAAAAATTGCCCTAAATATTTGCGAAAATGACGGATTTTATGTTTACAAACTTGCCAGAACAAGAAAAATCGTCTTATAAATGCGTCAAACATGTGTTTTTTCTGTTTTCGAGTCAAAAATGGGGAACTTTGACGATTTTTGAGCAAAAATCTTGGATTTTTATCCGAAAATCCACATTTTTAAAGTCTCCAAAATCTGAGAGTCTAAATCTAAGAGCCTAAATCTAGGAGCCTAAACCTAGGAGCCTAAATCTAGGAGTCTAAATCTAAGTACCGGAATCCAAGGTGTTTAAATCCAGGATTTTAGATCTCGGAGCCTAAATCTGGGTCACAGAATCAGCGCTCCCAAATCTAAGCACCGAAATTCGGAACCCTGCATCTCAGTATCAGAATCTAGGATCCTAAATCCCAGAACCTCAAATCTAAGTACCAAAATCTGAAATCTTATACCTAGAACCCAATCCTATTTTTTCCAGAAAAACTGTCACGCCCCCTCCATCTGCCAAAAACTCATCAAATCCCTCATCGAGATTGCCGATCAACTCGACGACGACCTCGATGCCACCCCAGCTCAGCTCTGCAAATTCGTCTATCAGTGTTAAAAGATTTTATTGTACTGTGCTGAATTTGAAATGAATAAATCTGTTAACAGTTAGAAAGTTAGTCAATACGTTTCGGCGCCGGCGGAAGTTGTCTCTCCTTGTCATTGTTCTAAAAAAAAAACGAATCTCGGATGGATCTTTTGACATTTTAGCTTACCGTATACTCGGAAAAGTATACATTCATTTCATTTTTCTTCCGTGGAGTTATCAAAAGCACAAGCATGGAGAGTACTGTAATCAGAACGAGGATTGTCTCACCACCAATGCTATTAGTGGCGTAGAGCTGGAAAATTTGATTTTGCTTAATTGAAAAAAAAAATCCTTATTGAAAAATCTAATGCTAGAAACCCTAAAACTCACATCCCGAACATTTCCATCAAACGAGTACTGTACAAAAAAGAGCAATGAGATAATGGGGACACGGATGAGAACAGGCATCACTTCCAGCAAATGGAGTTTGACAAGGAATCGGATGACATCGGTCAGAGCTGAGGTGAGTATACCGACTGATAGGAACAGGGGGAAGGCGGAAGCTGGAAAAGGGAGGAAAGGACATTTTGAAACCGACGGACATTTGGTGACTATGACATTTTGAAACCAAAAATTAATTTTTGTCACTGTAAGTTTTGTCAGTGTAACTCTTGTTTTTTTCACGAAATCGGTCAAATATGGTAAGAGTTGTGGTTTTTCACTTTTTTTGGCTGTCTGTGTGTCTATGCATCCGGAAAGTTTACAAAAAAGGGGAGTGGGGCATAATTTAACTTATTTCAACCCCCTAAACGTTCGAATTCCAAAAATATAAATTTCATGGGTCTTGACACGAAAATGATTGAGATATGGTAGGAAAAAACGACTGCTAGATGAGTTTTTGATCGGTCTGTTTGTGTGTCTTTCTATCCAAAAGAATAATTTCAAAATGAAGGAGAAAAACAAAATTATACTCATTCGAACCTCCTCCACTAGCTGATTCCAAAAATATAAGTTTCGTGGGGCTTGACACGAAAATGATTGAGATACGGTAGAATTATTGGAAATTAAATTTTCTATAATTTTCAAATAGTCTCTAAGGATCAAAATATCACCTCTGGGACTTTTCGTAACCGAGACATTTGGCAACTATGACATTTTGAAACCAAAAGTTTGGAAGCTTTTTAAAATGTCTAGTTTCAAAATGTCACTGTAAGTTTTGATCCTTGTAAGGTTTGGTCACTGTAACTCGGTTTCAAAACGTCTAAGCTCTCTAAACTTGAGAAAAACCACTTACAACTAACAACCCAATGCTGTGAACACTTATCCAACTCCTTAAAATACGCGGGGATCATAAAAATCGCCGACGCCAAGAAGAACAGCACCGGTATCACTATAATCACCGGCAGAATCCGCTTCTTCGGCATCAAGAAGCTCATCATAATCAGCAAGAGGCTCGAGATCAAATAAGTCGGTCCTGGAATAAGTGTCTTCTCGAAGAACATCACCTCGGCATGCCGGTTGATCTCCGCCTCCGCAAATGAGTTCACCGCCAGGCTCGCGCCGGAAATCAGACCGCACACAAGGACCTCTTGAATCAGTTTAAACGTTTTCAGGGTCTTCGTAAGAATCTCGATGGCGCTTGTGTTATTCTCAAAATTCTCGAATGCGATCTGATCGATGACTGTGTCTGGAGCCAATAGGATATCCGATTTGTCGAAAATGTGGGTGAGCCGGTCTTGCATTTGATCCGTCTTACTTCTGGCAAGCAAACTGAAGAGTGAGTCGTGGAATGTGCTGGAATTCTTAATTCTCGTTAATCCTTAGCCGCTTTTACCCACTAATAAGCCAAAAATCCCATAAAAATCATGAGGAATCCGAAGATTTCTAGACTATAGGTCATATCCAACGAGACTTCAGACGGGAGACGAACGAAGACGGTGGAGAGGGAACGGGACGCGGTGCGGACTGAAAATATAAGAAATTTTTATAACTTAAAATCGGAAGATAGACACTAACCTAGCTCTATCAGGACCAGTGAGTAGTGTTCGGGACAAAAATTCTCCCCACCCGATGAGTCATCATGAGATAAGATCTCCGAAAATGAAGGGATACACCGTGTCGGAGATAAGATCTATGGAGGGATACCCCGTAGCGGAGATTACAATCTCCGCGGTTATGATAAGTTATGATAAGTCATTATGATAATTAATTATGATAATTAATTATGATTATTAATTATGATTTTTTTGAATGAAATTTCAAATTTTTTCACAATTTATTAAAATTTTGCACATTTTTAGATTTTGGCTAGAAATTTCAGAAAAAGAAAACTTTTTACGCCTCAGGAAAAAAGTTTTTGCATTTTTGAAATTTTCACTTCATAATGCTCATGGCCTAGAAATCCAATTGTTAGGCCGAGTGCAATTGTAGGTATAATGCCCAGGTAAGTTCCTTCCAGTCGGGGATACTGTACATTATTGAAGAGACAGGAGAGACGACAGAGAAATGTACGAACGGGCACCGACACAAGATTTTTAAATTATTCTCGTGTAGGTGGTCGAGATTAAAATCTAACTCTTCACGTTGAAAAAAAAAAGACAAATCATTCAATGTCAAAAATCTGTTCGTGAGCCGACACAAGATTTTAAATGTTTCTTGTGTCGGAGGTCGAGATTAAAATCTAACTCTTCACGTTGAAAAAAAAAAAAGACAAATCATTCAATGTCAAAAAAAAAGACTGTTCGTGACCATGAAAATCTTTATTGCAAAAAAAACTTATTCAATCCAAAATTCTTGCATATCCTCTATTGAGGTCCACACATCGATTACACATTTTAAGAATCATTCGACCTTCTTCAAACGTCCAGACCAGCTTTCCAGCACAACACTTCATCACAGCTACATCCAGCTTCCCTTTTGACTTGTCAAGAACTCTGAGTGGTGTATCTGAAATATCAAGATGAATAAAAACTTTGCATACAGAAAACAAGTACCGTCAAAGCTAATTTCTCCAAATTGTTCTCGCGAAACCTTCTTTGGTTTTGTTGCACGAGTTCTCGAGACGGGAACTTTCTTGACAGGCGTTTCCAAGAGTTGTTTTCTACTCTTGAAGAGCTTCTTTATCATTGACACTGCAAAAGACAATAATTTTAAAGCAACTGGCGAATCGTTCTTACCTGAATCTTTTTGCGAGTCTGGAATCGATTCTCCGTCATGTTCAGAAACAAATTGGCTTGATGGAGGGGAATATTGGTCGAGAGGAAGCGGAATTTGCAAAGGCTGAACCGTCGGGAAAACAGTAGGACTTGGGTTCAGGAAATCCATGAGAGCAATAAAAACAGTCACCGGTTTGTATCGAGGAAAAAAAGCAAGAATGAAGCTTTTCATAACTTTACAGGAAACAATGCTGACGTCAGAAAGTGGGCGGAGCCAAAAGTGTATAAAAAATCTAATACACCAAAAATATAACTTTTTGCTGTATGCAGAATAATATGAATTCTCTGAGATCAATTAGAACCTATTCTGCGCATACAATGTGTACAAAGCCGTCAAGAAGATTCATATTTGAATTTCGAACGGACATGTCAAACAGCACCTCATTTATAATTCATTGTGAATAAAGTTCTCGTTATAAAAAATTTATTCTTTCACTATGGAAACACTCAATCAGTGAGGAAGCAGATTCAAATGAGAAAACATACAAAGAGTGCTGTATTTGAGCACATCTACTCATAGATCTACTTTTTTGTCCGGTGACGTTTTTCTCTATCAATTAACAATTTCATCTGATTGTCATACACATGTACATGTCCTCCACTTGTTTTATTCTTTCAATACTTGCTTTGACCCCATTGCGGTTTTCAATGTAGATGGTCTTCATTCGGTATAGTGGTCTGCAATATTGTAAACGGTTACTCTAGAGATTGTCTACTCATACTTTATGGGAATCTTACACTCGCAATCTTCATACACTGACATACCAGCCAAAAGTTTTTGCCATCGTAGACTGACGTAAAACTCTATTCTACGTAATTTGTCAAAGCAACCATCATACCATCTTCTCAAGAACTGATTCATATCTTCATTGGAGATTACCCCATACAGATGTATGTTGGCACAATTCATATCCAGTAAATTCCTCAATGTTCCTGGTATGATGATTTCATCCAAATCAAACACCCTCTCATAAACCAACTCGTCTAGAGTGTCCAAGTCTACAGATAATGCTTTTGAGACTTGAACACTCTCCAAAAATCGAGTCACACTGAAACTTTTGACAGGATTCTTCAAAGAGATTGAACATTTCTCAACGAATATGTTGGATAACCATTTGGTAACGTATTCAACTTCTTCTTGTTTTTCAAGATTAAGACTCAGTCTACCAATACTTTGGATAGAGCACAAATCCATCAATTGGTTTGCAATTTCAAATCCATCAAACAGAACGTTATTCGACCAGCGACAAAGACTGTTCTTTCTAGATCTTTCGTTCATTGCACCAACGCTTATGATACCCTTTACTTCTGGACACGCGTTGCGGTAAATGGTTATATCGAATTCATTATCGCTATCAAACTCTATTGACAACGAGTATTGTCGTCTTATTGCACTTTTGACATAGCCTGATGCTTTCTTTGAGCAAAATGATAATGCGACCCTGCAAAAACATCAAGTTTTTTCTGCTAAAAAATACAAACTTACATGTCATGTGGACTCATCTGCAGAAGAATATTTTTCAACACGAGGTATGGGAAGCACAAAAGTGGGAGAGGCATCGCAATGGTGTAAGATGTTGAACTCCACATAAAAAATCAAAGTCACAGACGTAAATGTGTTGTAGAACTGCTAAATGGCTAAAAATATATCTTTAACATCAGAGGCATATGGAAGCTGACAGTATCATACCGTTCGTTTGAATTATTTGAATAAATGTTTCACCTATCTCAGATCAGATCTATAGATATCCTGGCGCCCTCATTAGTGCACAAAAGAACGCTACGCACATGTCAATGATTGACACCTCCCTTCTCCCCCCTCAGGGACAATTAGGTCATTTAAAAGGAGGCTAATATGCGAAATCTTCATTTTTCCGTCAAGAAACTAGAAATGGAACCCGTTCCAAACAACTTTTTCTTTAAGATGTCGAACTCCACATAAAAAATCAAAGTCACAGATGAGTTGTGGAAATGGTAAATGACTGAAAATATAACTTTTACTTGAATCAGACGTTGTCAAGGAATAACAAATGTTGATCTAAAACTGTCATAGAACAAAAGTGAAGTACTATGAAATAGTAATGTTGCAAGTCTCTAAAAACAGCACATTCATATTCCTTTACCCCTAACTCTAGCAACACTCCAACACCACCGACCGGTAAATGAGTTGCCGCGGTGAGCGGTGACGAATGTTCGGTCTACCTAAACGGTGGTGAGTAAAACGAACCCCTTGCAAAGACTGTTCCATACTATTCTTTCTACAGAACAAGGACAGTTTTATGTTAAAAAAATGGGTATCTGAATAGATACCTATAATAATCCTAAATGAAACCACACTCAATGCGTTCAAATCAATTTCATTACTCCTTTCTTTTCCACTTTTTGTTATATTGCCAGAATAATTCCACCTTTTAAAAAATTATTTGAATACTGTTTTCACATATCTCTGATCGCATCTATAGATACCCCTCATTACAGGCGCCCTCCTAAGTGCGCACAAAGAAAGCGCTACGCACATGTCAGTGATTTATGACATTTTCTCCACTAGGTTTTTTTTTTCAGATGAATATTATTGAATCAACAAACTTTTCCGAGAAAAAACAAAGATATTCCCAGTGGATAGAATGTTGAAGCGACATCTCCAGATTATACGTCATCACATGTGAAAAGCTTACCAAATTATAAGTGTAAAAAATATACAACAAAAACTTTGGATGGTACCTTCTTCATAGTTCGCAACGTGGAATTGACACATATGGATGAGGAGAAGCAACACTTGATGGATAAAATAAAAACAAATGTGGAAGATGACGGAGAGACGCGAGAAGGGGAGCATGAGGAAAGAGAAACGCATGACAAATTTTCAAATTGCGCGCTGTCAATGTTTCCGCACCGGTTTTTCTTCTTCTCTCTCGTTTCCACACCGGTTTTCTTCTTCTCGACAAGGCGGAGCTTGGAAGCACAATAAATAAGACACAACAAGGAGGCGATTTCTTCATTCTAAGAAACACTACTGAATGCGTTTCGCCCGATTATGTATGATTATTTTTGAATTCTAATTTTATGTTTTTTTTTGCACTGGCGGTTTCGAACAATGGAGGTTGGAGGTTAGTTCTGGATCAGTTCCATTAAAAGAATAACAATATTTTACTAGACTTCAAAAAAAAACTTTTTCATGTTAGTAATAATGGACAAAGTAAATCCCGTAAAAAATATTTCATATAGGTGCACTCAGTTGCAAGAGTTTGGTGCACAATATCTCAATCTCATACTAAAGACTGGAATTAAAGCAATTTCTTTTTCTGCGCTTCAAGTCTTTCAAGTTCACTGTTATTCCAACTAAGACCTTTATTTCAGACATGTCCTCCTCTCAAAAGCTGTTCAATCACGTTCCAACTACCACCTTCGTCAAAACCGAGGATTCTGTCGATTCTGAGAATTTCCCAGTCAGGGCGATTCCATACACCAGAGAAGAGCTCTTTTCTCGGATGGAGTTCAGATGAAATCCCCGAGTTCCAAGGGTCATCGTCACCAATCAAATCAAAGAGGAGTCTCAAAACTCATTCGATGCCTTTGCGCCAAATGAGTTGTTGGATTCAGCTCCTGAAGTCACCCCAGCCATCGATGGACATCAAGAAGACCTCTTCAACTCAGAATTGGTAGAAAGAACACTTGAAATGTTCATGGATGCTGCGAGCAGAGGACAAACTCTCAATTTGGTATATTATTTTTTCTTTTTCATTAATTTTTTGACAAGACCAATTTATTGCTGAACACTCTCACTGATTTTTTCATTTAGACACTTTCAGTTTCTATCATTCAGTACTTGTTTTTTTTGTTTTGCAACTGTCAATTGATAAGTATCACTATCATTGAGTCATCCCTCCCCATATAATATTATTAAGAATAAGTGAATACACCATAATATTCATTCAATTTTACAACTTTAGCTATCAATAATTCATTTTTCAGAATCCGGATCCAGAAGAAGTCTTGACTGATGAGGACCTGTAGGAGGAAGATGCCTCAGCCAGGATACCGATCCGGATTATTATCCAGATACGCAAGAGCAGCGAGACCGTCCATCAGACTTCAGAATCCCACGTTCCGCCTCACGTGACCCACTCGATTTGGACTATTAAAAAATATTGAAATTTATAATTAAAATACATTCTGTATGTTTATAAATTTAATTTGAAAAACGATCTTATTTGCATCACTTCACCAGATTCTAACTAGCAATAAATTATTGTGAAAAGCAACAACTGTTAATTTTCTCACTGTTGAATTTTTAAAATTCATCCAAGACATTTCCACTTCTTCAGCCTACAATCCGCAGTGTACACCGGGAGAGGTCCGAATATTCATATTCGGAGGCATTTGCTACTAGAGAATGGAAATGTAGTTCCCATCTGGTTTGGATTCCTTCTTGGCTTGTCATTTTTTGGTTTGTCATTGACTTCTTTCTCCTTCACATGACTAATTGCGCTTTCGTGTTGTGATTGAAAACATTGATTGTGCAACAACGAGAGCGATCGAAATGTTCTAATTGGACAAAACACAGAGAAAATATTGCAAAATAATGATAAAAGCGTATGGCAAGAGAAGAATTCAAAAAAAAAGGAAAACGAGAACGATCCACGAATTCAACTCTACACTGCTCTGGAAAGAATTGCATCTGACCGTCTCATTTATTGTGGTAACGTGTATTTTTATAAAAAGCGAGAAAATGAACATCTTTCAGACACGGATTCTGTTATATTCCGTCAGGACAGAGGAACAGATTTACTCGGAGATTTGAAAGGAGAAAGTCTCAGAATGATGACCAACGAGATTGCATCGGGTTGTGAATTGGTAAAAGTGGTCACGATAGCATCAAAAGTATATGGAACACTGGGTAGAAGAACTGCCACAGGAGAAGAAGACTATTTCGTCAAGGCAAAAGGGGTGACTCTAAACTCGGAAACGGCCAAAAAAGTGAATTTTGATATGGTCCCCTTTCATACAGTCTTGTACGTTGGCAAGTTTCATTCTCTTTGTTCTCAAGCACGAGCAAGCAGATAGGGCAGAGCAACAGAAAGAGAAAGTAGCCTCTGTTTTTTTTTTACCGAAAATCACGCTGCCCCTTTTCCATCTTTTTCAAATCTTCTCCTATGGGCATGCATAAATAAAGAAGAGAAGAGGTCTACTGGCAGGGTTGAAAGAAGACGAAAACCGGAAGAATACGTGCAACAGAAAGTAAAAAAAGTAAATTTATTGCTTCAATGTTTTGAGATGCATGAATAATAAAGGAGAAGTTAAAACAAATGAGAAAAAAAAAACAAGAATGAACATTGAAGTTCGATGTGAAGCCAGGGTACGATTGCATCAAATCCACAATCGGCATGTCATCCGGATGGAACAGTGTGGACTTCACTGAAATTAATTAATAAGATTAATTATGCGAATACTACAACTCACTTTCGGTGACCATATAAAAACTTGGCTCTTTGTTTGTTCCCTGGAGACTTTTGACACCTTTTGATGCACCCAGAGCAGAGTAACGGCATCCATGGTCATAAGAAACCATCTTCAAACTAAAAAAATTGAAATTATATTTTCATATGGATAAAAGCAAGGTTACTTGATTCCCGAAGTATCGAGCAGGTAGTGGACACAGTTTCCAACGGTGATAACATTCTTGCTGAAAAACAAAATATAATGTTAGTACAGTTTGTTATGAACGTACTTCGAATATGCTGGTCCACTGAGCAAAAAACAGATAACAAGCAGAAGCAGAGAATAAAATATAATATAAAGGAATTATTAGAATTTCAAAATAATCAGAAAAAGGGTTTTGACGACCGCTCACATAGTCATCTTGGCACACATATCATCTTCAGCTTTCGAACGGAAGACATTTCTGAAATTAAAGATGTTCGTTGAATCGACATTGAATTTGAAAGAGTTCTATGCGCAGAAAAGAAGTGATAATCAGAGACAAAAACATAGATTCCGAGTGTCCGAAAGAATAAATGTGCAGCTGTTCTAAAAGAAAATTAATGCATTTACCCAATCAGCCAAAAACTCGACTTGCAGGTAGAAGAAAAAAACGTTACCTACTTTACTAACCCTAAAACATCCCAACACCACCGACCGGTAAATGAGTTGCCGCGGTGAGCGGTGACGAATGTCCGGTCTACCTTAACTGTGGTGAGTAAAACGAACCCCCCTTGCCGATATCATATACATTCTCAATGACTGGTAGCGAGTTAGGTCAACTATGTGAGCTCACTAGAGGAAAACACTCGTAGAGGAAACATTAGAAAAAAGAGCGGTCAGTCAATTTATGGCACATGTTAGCTACCGTGACACGGGTTTTTTTTTTGTCTGAACAGGAAAAAAAAACAGTTCATGATTTCCGTTGTCTAAAAAAAGAATACATCGAGATGGGTAAAACACTGAGACTTTTTAGAAATCTGTGCTATCAAAACTGTTACTCACCTTCAAAAAACAATTAGAAATAATCCAAGAATTCAAAAATAATCAATAATATAGTACATCGTCTCGACTCCTATTCAAAAAGAAGTCTGAATAATTATTTTTTGCACTCTAAAAAACAGAAGAATTAACCAACTCACCTAAGAATATTCCTCAATGCAAGAAGAATGAATGAGAAGATGAGCGGATGGTAGGATTGTCCAGTCTCCGTGTTCTCTGTTGTATCACGACGTTCCCGCCCACTCTCACTTTTTTTTTCACATATTGAAAATGTGTTCGATACATGTGGATGAGTATACGTCTCGTGTTCTCTGGGTCTCTCCAACTCTCTACTCTATACATCTATCAGTTCAAAGTGACTGTACATGTCTGTATCAAAATGAATGTTTAACATGTCGCTGACATCCAGATGCAAGACTGTATGGAAAAAAAACTTTCAATATTTATCACGCCGATACTGATAATTTCACACTGTATATACTGCATAGACTACAAATCCCATCTTATACACGATTACGAGTATTAATAAATTTCTTTTCAAAAATTATTTTCTTCACTACAAATAAAAATACAACTTTATAAAAAACTGTTAGTGTCTTAAATTCCAACTACGCACCCCCCACACCAAAAACAAAAACTTGGGATTACAACATAATCAGCTAGCGCAAACTATTTGCAATTCAATACACATTTCAATGTAATTCATTGCAAAATTCTGAACAACCTATAAACACCACAAAACTCGTATCATTTTCAAGAAAAATCATGACACGGCCCCTCATTTTAAACAAACCACCCCATTTTCAGACACCACGTATGTATTTTGTGCAATCCCATCAAATTTATAAGCTACCATACGTATAGTTTGTGGTACGTTCAGAACATAACTGTTAAGTTTGTCATTTGTATCTAACAAGTTATAAGCTACATCTGAATGCCCGGGAACACCATTTTTTTTTCACGACACAAACTTTTATTGTTCAACCATGTTCATAACCCCAGTCAAAGTGTCTTTTTTTTGCGGGAATTCACACATGGTCTCCCATTTTGATCTTCGCCAACCCGGGGGTCGGCATGTTTTATCGGAAAATCTCCGCGCCTCACATCAATGGACTTCTTTTCGATTCCTCTCTTGACTAATTTTTTTGTTCCCTGACACTACACTTTGCAAAACATTCTTATAACGACGATTGTATTTTTTCATAAGTTTTTTTCGATTTGCTCTCAAGTACATTTCAAGTCACTTTTTAGGACTGATTAAAGTAATGAAATGTTTTCTCGAGTAATGATTTGACTTCAGAGTTGTAAAAAATCTTTACCATCATCACTAAAAAATATTGACTGATGGATATCCTTTCCTCAAACACTTGAGACAATGTCAACGTAACATCCTTTACTTTTTGTGTCAGTAAGGGTACGACTTCTCAATGCTATGTCTTCGTGTTTTAATATTTGTGCAGGGAGGGTTCGTTTTACTCACCACAGTTAAGGTAGACCGGACATTCGTCACCGCTCACCGCGGCAA
The DNA here is from genome assembly GCF_010183535.1 of Caenorhabditis remanei. Lineage (NCBI taxonomy): Eukaryota > Metazoa > Nematoda > Chromadorea > Rhabditida > Rhabditidae > Caenorhabditis > Caenorhabditis remanei. Next base: position 21,378,063 of record NC_071332.1, on the reverse strand, counting down.
CTCATTTACCGGTCGGTGGTGTTGGGATGTTTCAGGGTTAGTAAAGTAGGTAACGTTTTTTTCTTTCTTTCTTTTTTTAACACTTGTTAGGATAAAAAATCACAGTAATCAATGTTTATTGTTAATTATTAATAAGTCGTAAAGCGAATATAGATAGGTGACATAGAATGCGAACATTCGTTTATTCCTCACACAGTTAGCTCCCCCCACATACTGAAATGTTAGTATTATAATGTTTATTGGATTTTTCAGTATAAGTCTAGAAATTATTGAAAATAGACATCAATTTGATATAAGTACATGTGTATACTTCTTGATTATGTTTTTGATCTAATTACTTTTCACGACTTATTAATAATTAACAATAAACATTGATTACTGTGATTTTTTATCCTAACAAGTGTTAAAAAAAGAAAGAAAGAAAAAAACGTTACCTACTTTACTAACCCTGAAACATCCCAACACCACCGACCGGTAAATGAGTTGCCGCGGTGAGCGGTGACGAATGTCCGGTCTACCTTAACTGTGGTGAGTAAAACGAACCCTCCCTGCACAAATATTAAAACACGAAGACATAGCATTGAGAAGTCGTACCCTTACTGACACAAAAAGTAAAGGATGTTACGTTGACATTGTCTCAAGTGTTTGAGGAAAGGATATCCATCAGTCAATATTTTTTAGTGATGATGGTAAAGATTTTTTACAACTCTGAAGTCAAATCATTACTCGAGAAAACATTTCATTACTTTAATCAGTCCTAAAAAGTGACTTGAAATGTACTTGAGAGCAAATCGAAAAAAACTTATGAAAAAATACAATCGTCGTTATAAGAATGTTTTGCAAAGTGTAGTGTCAGGGAACAAAAAAATTAGTCAAGAGAGGAATCGAAAAGAAGTCCATTGATGTGAGGCGCGGAGATTTTCCGATAAAACATGCCGACCCCCGGGTTGGCGAAGATCAAAATGGGAGACCATGTGTGAATTCCCGCAAAAAAAAGACACTTTGACTGGGGTTATGAACATGGTTGAACAATAAAAGTTTGTGTCGTGAAAAAAAAATGGTGTTCCCGGGCATTCAGATGTAGCTTATAACTTGTTAGATACAAATGACAAACTTAACAGTTATGTTCTGAACGTACCACAAACTATACGTATGGTAGCTTATAAATTTGATGGGATTGCACAAAATACATACGTGGTGTCTGAAAATGGGGTGGTTTGTTTAAAATGAGGGGCCGTGTCATGATTTTTCTTGAAAATGATACGAGTTTTGTGGTGTTTATAGGTTGTTCAGAATTTTGCAATGAATTACATTGAAATGTGTATTGAATTGCAAATAGTTTGCGCTAGCTGATTATGTTGTAATCCCAAGTTTTTGTTTTTGGTGTGGGGGGTGCGTAGTTGGAATTTAAGACACTAACAGTTTTTTATAAAGTTGTATTTTTATTTGTAGTGAAGAAAATAATTTTTGAAAAGAAATTTATTAATACTCGTAATCGTGTATAAGATGGGATTTGTAGTCTATGCAGTATATACAGTGTGAAATTATCAGTATCGGCGTGATAAATATTGAAAGTTTTTTTTCCATACAGTCTTGCATCTGGATGTCAGCGACATGTTAAACATTCATTTTGATACAGACATGTACAGTCACTTTGAACTGATAGATGTATAGAGTAGAGAGTTGGAGAGACCCAGAGAACACGAGACGTATACTCATCCACATGTATCGAACACATTTTCAATATGTGAAAAAAAAAGTGAGAGTGGGCGGGAACGTCGTGATACAACAGAGAACACGGAGACTGGACAATCCTACCATCCGCTCATCTTCTCATTCATTCTTCTTGCATTGAGGAATATTCTTAGGTGAGTTGGTTAATTCTTCTGTTTTTTAGAGTGCAAAAAATAATTATTCAGACTTCTTTTTGAATAGGAGTCGAGACGATGTACTATATTATTGATTATTTTTGAATTCTTGGATTATTTCTAATTGTTTTTTGAAGGTGAGTAACAGTTTTGATAGCACAGATTTCTAAAAAGTCTCAGTGTTTTACCCATCTCGATGTATTCTTTTTTTAGACAACGGAAATCATGAACTGTTTTTTTTTCCTGTTCAGACAAAAAAAAAACCCGTGTCACGGTAGCTAACATGTGCCATAAATTGACTGACCGCTCTTTTTTCTAATGTTTCCTCTACGAGTGTTTTCCTCTAGTGAGCTCACATAGTTGACCTAACTCGCTACCAGTCATTGAGAATGTATATGATATCGGCAAGGGGGGTTCGTTTTACTCACCACAGTTAAGGTAGACCGGACATTCGTCACCGCTCACCGCGGCAACTCATTTACCGGTCGGTGGTGTTGGGATGTTTTAGGGTTAGTAAAGTAGGTAACGTTTTTTTCTTCTACCTGCAAGTCGAGTTTTTGGCTGATTGGGTAAATGCATTAATTTTCTTTTAGAACAGCTGCACATTTATTCTTTCGGACACTCGGAATCTATGTTTTTGTCTCTGATTATCACTTCTTTTCTGCGCATAGAACTCTTTCAAATTCAATGTCGATTCAACGAACATCTTTAATTTCAGAAATGTCTTCCGTTCGAAAGCTGAAGATGATATGTGTGCCAAGATGACTATGTGAGCGGTCGTCAAAACCCTTTTTCTGATTATTTTGAAATTCAATTAATTCCTTTATATTATATTTTATTCTCTGCTTCTGCTTGTTATCTGTTTTTTGCTCAGTGGACCAGCATATTCGAAGTACGTTCATAACAAACTGTACTAACATTATATTTTGTTTTTCAGCAAGAATGTTATCACCGTTGGAAACTGTGTCCACTACCTGCTCGATACTTCGGGAATCAAGTAACCTTGCTTTTATCCATATGAAAATATAATTTCAATTTTTTTAGTTTGAAGATGGTTTCTTATGACCATGGATGCCGTTACTCTGCTCTGGGTGCATCAAAAGGTGTCAAAAGTCTCCAGGGAACAAACAAAGAGCCAAGTTTTTATATGGTCACCGAAAGTGAGTTGTAGTATTCGCATAATTAATCTTATTAATTAATTTCAGTGAAGTCCACACTGTTCCATCCGGATGACATGCCGATTGTGGATTTGATGCAATCGTACCCTGGCTTCACATCGAACTTCAATGTTCATTCTTGTTTTTTTTTTCTCATTTGTTTTAACTTCTCCTTTATTATTCATGCATCTCAAAACATTGAAGCAATAAATTTACTTTTTTTACTTTCTGTTGCACGTATTCTTCCGGTTTTCGTCTTCTTTCAACCCTGCCAGTAGACCTCTTCTCTTCTTTATTTATGCATGCCCATAGGAGAAGATTTGAAAAAGATGGAAAAGGGGCAGCGTGATTTTCGGTAAAAAAAAAACAGAGGCTACTTTCTCTTTCTGTTGCTCTGCCCTATCTGCTTGCTCGTGCTTGAGAACAAAGAGAATGAAACTTGCCAACGTACAAGACTGTATGAAAGGGGACCATATCAAAATTCACTTTTTTGGCCGTTTCCGAGTTTAGAGTCACCCCTTTTGCCTTGACGAAATAGTCTTCTTCTCCTGTGGCAGTTCTTCTACCCAGTGTTCCATATACTTTTGATGCTATCGTGACCACTTTTACCAATTCACAACCCGATGCAATCTCGTTGGTCATCATTCTGAGACTTTCTCCTTTCAAATCTCCGAGTAAATCTGTTCCTCTGTCCTGACGGAATATAACAGAATCCGTGTCTGAAAGATGTTCATTTTCTCGCTTTTTATAAAAATACACGTTACCACAATAAATGAGACGGTCAGATGCAATTCTTTCCAGAGCAGTGTAGAGTTGAATTCGTGGATCGTTCTCGTTTTCCTTTTTTTTTGAATTCTTCTCTTGCCATACGCTTTTATCATTATTTTGCAATATTTTCTCTGTGTTTTGTCCAATTAGAACATTTCGATCGCTCTCGTTGTTGCACAATCAATGTTTTCAATCACAACACGAAAGCGCAATTAGTCATGTGAAGGAGAAAGAAGTCAATGACAAACCAAAAAATGACAAGCCAAGAAGGAATCCAAACCAGATGGGAACTACATTTCCATTCTCTAGTAGCAAATGCCTCCGAATATGAATATTCGGACCTCTCCCGGTGTACACTGCGGATTGTAGGCTGAAGAAGTGGAAATGTCTTGGATGAATTTTAAAAATTCAACAGTGAGAAAATTAACAGTTGTTGCTTTTCACAATAATTTATTGCTAGTTAGAATCTGGTGAAGTGATGCAAATAAGATCGTTTTTCAAATTAAATTTATAAACATACAGAATGTATTTTAATTATAAATTTCAATATTTTTTAATAGTCCAAATCGAGTGGGTCACGTGAGGCGGAACGTGGGATTCTGAAGTCTGATGGACGGTCTCGCTGCTCTTGCGTATCTGGATAATAATCCGGATCGGTATCCTGGCTGAGGCATCTTCCTCCTACAGGTCCTCATCAGTCAAGACTTCTTCTGGATCCGGATTCTGAAAAATGAATTATTGATAGCTAAAGTTGTAAAATTGAATGAATATTATGGTGTATTCACTTATTCTTAATAATATTATATGGGGAGGGATGACTCAATGATAGTGATACTTATCAATTGACAGTTGCAAAACAAAAAAAACAAGTACTGAATGATAGAAACTGAAAGTGTCTAAATGAAAAAATCAGTGAGAGTGTTCAGCAATAAATTGGTCTTGTCAAAAAATTAATGAAAAAGAAAAAATAATATACCAAATTGAGAGTTTGTCCTCTGCTCGCAGCATCCATGAACATTTCAAGTGTTCTTTCTACCAATTCTGAGTTGAAGAGGTCTTCTTGATGTCCATCGATGGCTGGGGTGACTTCAGGAGCTGAATCCAACAACTCATTTGGCGCAAAGGCATCGAATGAGTTTTGAGACTCCTCTTTGATTTGATTGGTGACGATGACCCTTGGAACTCGGGGATTTCATCTGAACTCCATCCGAGAAAAGAGCTCTTCTCTGGTGTATGGAATCGCCCTGACTGGGAAATTCTCAGAATCGACAGAATCCTCGGTTTTGACGAAGGTGGTAGTTGGAACGTGATTGAACAGCTTTTGAGAGGAGGACATGTCTGAAATAAAGGTCTTAGTTGGAATAACAGTGAACTTGAAAGACTTGAAGCGCAGAAAAAGAAATTGCTTTAATTCCAGTCTTTAGTATGAGATTGAGATATTGTGCACCAAACTCTTGCAACTGAGTGCACCTATATGAAATATTTTTTACGGGATTTACTTTGTCCATTATTACTAACATGAAAAAGTTTTTTTTTGAAGTCTAGTAAAATATTGTTATTCTTTTAATGGAACTGATCCAGAACTAACCTCCAACCTCCATTGTTCGAAACCGCCAGTGCAAAAAAAAACATAAAATTAGAATTCAAAAATAATCATACATAATCGGGCGAAACGCATTCAGTAGTGTTTCTTAGAATGAAGAAATCGCCTCCTTGTTGTGTCTTATTTATTGTGCTTCCAAGCTCCGCCTTGTCGAGAAGAAGAAAACCGGTGTGGAAACGAGAGAGAAGAAGAAAAACCGGTGCGGAAACATTGACAGCGCGCAATTTGAAAATTTGTCATGCGTTTCTCTTTCCTCATGCTCCCCTTCTCGCGTCTCTCCGTCATCTTCCACATTTGTTTTTATTTTATCCATCAAGTGTTGCTTCTCCTCATCCATATGTGTCAATTCCACGTTGCGAACTATGAAGAAGGTACCATCCAAAGTTTTTGTTGTATATTTTTTACACTTATAATTTGGTAAGCTTTTCACATGTGATGACGTATAATCTGGAGATGTCGCTTCAACATTCTATCCACTGGGAATATCTTTGTTTTTTCTCGGAAAAGTTTGTTGATTCAATAATATTCATCTGAAAAAAAAAACCTAGTGGAGAAAATGTCATAAATCACTGACATGTGCGTAGCGCTTTCTTTGTGCGCACTTAGGAGGGCGCCTGTAATGAGGGGTATCTATAGATGCGATCAGAGATATGTGAAAACAGTATTCAAATAATTTTTTAAAAGGTGGAATTATTCTGGCAATATACCAAAAAGTGGAAAAGAAAGGAGTAATGAAATTGATTTGAACGCATTGAGTGTGGTTTCATTTAGGATTATTATAGGTATCTATTCAGATACCCATTTTTTTAACATAAAACTGTCCTTGTTCTGTAGAAAGAATAGTATGGAACAGTCTTTGCAAGGGGTTCGTTTTACTCACCACCGTTTAGGTAGACCGAACATTCGTCACCGCTCACCGCGGCAACTCATTTACCGGTCGGTGGTGTTGGAGTGTTGCTAGAGTTAGGGGTAAAGGAATATGAATGTGCTGTTTTTAGAGACTTGCAACATTACTATTTCATAGTACTTCACTTTTGTTCTATGACAGTTTTAGATCAACATTTGTTATTCCTTGACAACGTCTGATTCAAGTAAAAGTTATATTTTCAGTCATTTACCATTTCCACAACTCATCTGTGACTTTGATTTTTTATGTGGAGTTCGACATCTTAAAGAAAAAGTTGTTTGGAACGGGTTCCATTTCTAGTTTCTTGACGGAAAAATGAAGATTTCGCATATTAGCCTCCTTTTAAATGACCTAATTGTCCCTGAGGGGGGAGAAGGGAGGTGTCAATCATTGACATGTGCGTAGCGTTCTTTTGTGCACTAATGAGGGCGCCAGGATATCTATAGATCTGATCTGAGATAGGTGAAACATTTATTCAAATAATTCAAACGAACGGTATGATACTGTCAGCTTCCATATGCCTCTGATGTTAAAGATATATTTTTAGCCATTTAGCAGTTCTACAACACATTTACGTCTGTGACTTTGATTTTTTATGTGGAGTTCAACATCTTACACCATTGCGATGCCTCTCCCACTTTTGTGCTTCCCATACCTCGTGTTGAAAAATATTCTTCTGCAGATGAGTCCACATGACATGTAAGTTTGTATTTTTTAGCAGAAAAAACTTGATGTTTTTGCAGGGTCGCATTATCATTTTGCTCAAAGAAAGCATCAGGCTATGTCAAAAGTGCAATAAGACGACAATACTCGTTGTCAATAGAGTTTGATAGCGATAATGAATTCGATATAACCATTTACCGCAACGCGTGTCCAGAAGTAAAGGGTATCATAAGCGTTGGTGCAATGAACGAAAGATCTAGAAAGAACAGTCTTTGTCGCTGGTCGAATAACGTTCTGTTTGATGGATTTGAAATTGCAAACCAATTGATGGATTTGTGCTCTATCCAAAGTATTGGTAGACTGAGTCTTAATCTTGAAAAACAAGAAGAAGTTGAATACGTTACCAAATGGTTATCCAACATATTCGTTGAGAAATGTTCAATCTCTTTGAAGAATCCTGTCAAAAGTTTCAGTGTGACTCGATTTTTGGAGAGTGTTCAAGTCTCAAAAGCATTATCTGTAGACTTGGACACTCTAGACGAGTTGGTTTATGAGAGGGTGTTTGATTTGGATGAAATCATCATACCAGGAACATTGAGGAATTTACTGGATATGAATTGTGCCAACATACATCTGTATGGGGTAATCTCCAATGAAGATATGAATCAGTTCTTGAGAAGATGGTATGATGGTTGCTTTGACAAATTACGTAGAATAGAGTTTTACGTCAGTCTACGATGGCAAAAACTTTTGGCTGGTATGTCAGTGTATGAAGATTGCGAGTGTAAGATTCCCATAAAGTATGAGTAGACAATCTCTAGAGTAACCGTTTACAATATTGCAGACCACTATACCGAATGAAGACCATCTACATTGAAAACCGCAATGGGGTCAAAGCAAGTATTGAAAGAATAAAACAAGTGGAGGACATGTACATGTGTATGACAATCAGATGAAATTGTTAATTGATAGAGAAAAACGTCACCGGACAAAAAAGTAGATCTATGAGTAGATGTGCTCAAATACAGCACTCTTTGTATGTTTTCTCATTTGAATCTGCTTCCTCACTTGTCGCATGTGCTGATTGAGTGTTTCCATAGTGAAAGAATAAATTTTTTATAACGAGAACTTTATTCACAATGAATTATAAATGAGGTGCTGTTTGACATGTCCGTTCGAAATTCAAATATGAATCTTCTTGACGGCTTTGTACACATTGTATGCGCAGAATAGGTTCTAATTGATCTCAGAGAATTCATATTATTCTGCATACAGCAAAAAGTTATATTTTTGGTGTATTAGATTTTTTATACACTTTTGGCTCCGCCCACTTTCTGACGTCAGCATTGTTTCCTGTAAAGTTATGAAAAGCTTCATTCTTGCTTTTTTTCCTCGATACAAACCGGTGACTGTTTTTATTGCTCTCATGGATTTCCTGAACCCAAGTCCTACTGTTTTCCCGACGGTTCAGCCTTTGCAAATTCCGCTTCCTCTCGACCAATATTCCCCTCCATCAAGCCAATTTGTTTCTGAACATGACGGAGAATCGATTCCAGACTCGCAAAAAGATTCAGGTAAGAACGATTCGCCAGTTGCTTTAAAATTATTGTCTTTTGCAGTGTCAATGATAAAGAAGCTCTTCAAGAGTAGAAAACAACTCTTGGAAACGCCTGTCAAGAAAGTTCCCGTCTCGAGAACTCGTGCAACAAAACCAAAGAAGGTTTCGCGAGAACAATTTGGAGAAATTAGCTTTGACGGTACTTGTTTTCTGTATGCAAAGTTTTTATTCATCTTGATATTTCAGATACACCACTCAGAGTTCTTGACAAGTCAAAAGGGAAGCTGGATGTAGCTGTGATGAAGTGTTGTGCTGGAAAGCTGGTCTGGACGTTTGAAGAAGGTCGAATGATTCTTAAAATGTGTAATCGATGTGTGGACCTCAATAGAGGATATGCAAGAATTTTGGATTGAATAAGTTTTTTTTGCAATAAAGATTTTCATGGTCACGAACAGTCTTTTTTTTTGACATTGAATGATTTGTCTTTTTTTTTTTTCAACGTGAAGAGTTAGATTTTAATCTCGACCTCCGACACAAGAAACATTTAAAATCTTGTGTCGGCTCACGAACAGATTTTTGACATTGAATGATTTGTCTTTTTTTTTTCAACGTGAAGAGTTAGATTTTAATCTCGACCACCTACACGAGAATAATTTAAAAATCTTGTGTCGGTGCCCGTTCGTACATTTCTCTGTCGTCTCTCCTGTCTCTTCAATAATGTACAGTATCCCCGACTGGAAGGAACTTACCTGGGCATTATACCTACAATTGCACTCGGCCTAACAATTGGATTTCTAGGCCATGAGCATTATGAAGTGAAAATTTCAAAAATGCAAAAACTTTTTTCCTGAGGCGTAAAAAGTTTTCTTTTTCTGAAATTTCTAGCCAAAATCTAAAAATGTGCAAAATTTTAATAAATTGTGAAAAAATTTGAAATTTCATTCAAAAAAATCATAATTAATAATCATAATTAATAATCATAATTAATTATCATAATGACTTATCATAACTTATCATAACCGCGGAGATTGTAATCTCCGCTACGGGGTATCCCTCCATAGATCTTATCTCCGACACGGTGTATCCCTTCATTTTCGGAGATCTTATCTCATGATGACTCATCGGGTGGGGAGAATTTTTGTCCCGAACACTACTCCAGTGCAGGCACCCGATGGAATTTTGGGACGGACTCGGCGATGGTGACAGTGGCGACGATACGGTAGATCTGAAGGTGTATTTTTTAAAGATTATGTATCTCTGCTAGTTTTCAACATATCGAAAACCGAAAAACAGATTCAGAATCCTCACGTCTTCAGCTTTCTAGCCATACAAGATTTCAAAATAAAAATGTATCTCCTACCGGTTCCCGTCAAAGTCAAGGGCTGTTGTCACACAGGACTTGAAAAGAGTGAAAAGCGCATCTCACAAACTCCCCTATATCTCAGCGAGTTTTTTACGTTTTAAAATTTTGAAAACAGATTCAGAATCCTCACGTTTTCAGCTTTCTAGCCATGCTACTTTTTATGGAAAATATTTGAAACTGGTATAGGTAGAAAGCTGAAAACGTGAGGATTCTGAATCTGTTTTAAAAATTGGTATCGGTCAAAGGTTGACCGGGGATACATCGGTTTTAAAGGGAAAGTTACAGGTTAAAACCCACAACTGTTGTCCACGAGAACTACACAAGACTAACAAAAAGATTTTTGAGAAAACTTATATTTCTAGCAAGCTGAAATTTTAAGGATTCTGGATTTGTGTTTAAATTTAATTTCTAGTTGCTTACCTCCGTAAAAATCTGCGACAAATAAATCATCATCTGCAACTGCGTCGGGAAATGCGACATGATGAAATAGCACAAACTATTCATCCCAATACACACGAGTACCATAATCCTTGGGCTGATAGTAGTCGTCGCGAACATGAACAACGCATTCATCACTATAGTAAGCTCTCCCTTTGGGATCTCCACATGCAGGAAGTCCGCTTTTTCCGCAACTTTCAGCGAGTCATCCTCGTTGTTCGGCAGACATTTCGAGTAGAAGAACTCATGGGTCCCGTTGTTTTCAGCCACCTCGTTCAGACTCATTTTCTTGGTTTCCAAGATGACACGAGACGCAAAATAGATGAAGAAGTAGACGATGCAGATAGGGAGAACGGTGGTACGGTAGTATGGGTAGCGGGCGCCTGGGAATGAAAATGGGCGGTGTCTAGGCGTCGGGGACTAACCTATATAAGTCATGACCTCCTCGAGATTCCAGAACATTCGCTGATTGTATATAGTGGCTTCAGCTTCAGAGGTGGATGGTTTGAGTGTGAGAAGGCGGTCATCCTCTTTACTTTTTGATTTAGATGTTGTTTGTTGTGGTGTACTCGAGTCCGATGACATTTTTATGAGGGAAAATAAAGGAATAAGAAAAACTTGAAAAAGAAGATACGTGGAATAACAAGGGGGGGGGTGAGGCGGGGTCACGTAGAAATTAAGAATTGCCAGTGGAGCAAACTTTCTGAAGATGATAACGGATGTGGAATGAAATGAATGAAACTGGGAAGGATTACAACTATCTAGAACGGGGTTTTAGGTACAAAACTGGTAACCAACCGCCCTAGGTCTGTTTCTGACCATTATCAGTGGAATTTCATCGTATTTCTGCCTATGTTTTGCTATTTTTTGTTAGTTCTGCATGGATACACACATTTTATTAAAAGTTCTGCAAAAAAACCAACAAAAAAACGATCAAAAACTGTTCAAATTCTAAAAACCTAAATTTTCACTTGTCCACGAGGAATACACAATACTAACCTTGTTTTTGTCCGTTTTCTGTGTTTTTTTTTCAAAATTTTATAACATTTTTACAATGAAAGCTTAGTTAAAATTGTATAATTGAAATTTTTGATATTAAAAACCGGATAATAGAACCCATTTCCAGTGACAGCATGCGTCAAACCTTCAACTTGACTTCCCAGGACTATCTATACCTATGCGGCGTCGCTTTTCTATGTGAGTTTTTGAAATTTAATTGTATATGTATATGACTGGAAAGTTGAACATGTGAGGATTCTAAATCAGTTTTCAAATTTCAAGTAGGTAGAAAGGTGGCGGAGTTACAAGACGATTAGTGCAGAGAATGAATTTTTAGCTATCCTAAGTCGCTATCCTATTTGCTATCTCCTTTTCTATGTGAGTTCCTGAAAAGTGTTGCATATGAATGAAAAGCTGAAACTATGAGGATTCTGAATCCGTTTTCAGATTTGAGATAGGTCAAAAGGGAGCTGAAATACGGGGCTCAATTCCGGGCTACTCGATTAAAAAAAAAATTTAAATTCTTTTTCAGCGCAAAAACCCAATCACCGGCATGGAATCCGCAAGCCTTCCTGATTTCCTCTTTGTGCTCAACCTGGTTCTTATTATAGTGAGTCAAAACTTCACATATTGAATTGTATATGTATATGACTGGAAAGTTGAACACGTGAGGATTCTAAATCAGTTTTCAAATTTGAGATAGGTAGAAAGGGGGCGGAGTTGCAAGAGATTTTGTATCGATGATGAATTTTCAGTTGTCCTAAGTCGCTATCATATCGGATGCACCCTAACGTTCCCCGGTGACATAGTCGTCGACCTCTCCGCCCCCACCCCCTTTCTAAACACCCCTCTGATAGCCTTCCGGTAATCCTTTATAAAATACATAGGTACCAGAGAATCTATCACAGGTTCCGTCGCAATAAGCGGTAATATCATGGCTTCAAGGGGTCCCGGCTCGAATTTGAAAACCGGAAAACCTAGAAGGACACCCGCTGGGAAAAATAACAAGAACACAGGAAACAGGGTTTGGGCGACCAGGGAACGGAATAGTTGATGCTGCATTTCGAGTGTCCGACGGGATTGGGACGGACGGAAATGGAAATGAATTTTGGTTTTGAGGAACACGGTGTGGAGTTTGAACCAGCAATATGTGATTATGGAGAAGCCAGAAGTCTGAAAATTTATGAGAATTCTTAAAGCAGGTGATGTTTTGACTCACTATAATAAGAACCAGGTTGAGCACGAAGAGGAAATCAGGAAGGCTAGCGGATTCCATGCCGGTGATTGGGTTTTTGCGCTGAAAATTTTTATTAAAAATTTCGTAGCTACCGTATCTCCGCCCCCTTAGGACCTATCTTAAATCTAAAAATGGATTCAGAATCCTCATAGTTTCAGCTATTCAGTCATATATCATAATCAATGCAATATCAAAAACTCACATAGAAAAGGAGATAGCGACTAGGTTAGCGACACTAATGGTCTTGTAACTCCGCCCCCGTTCTAACTATCTCAAATCTGAAAACTAATTCAGAATCCTCATGATCTCAGCTTTCTAATGATATACAACACTTTTTAGAAACTCACATAGAAAAGCGACGCCGCATAGGTATAGTCCTGGCAAGTCAAGTTGAAGGTTTGACGCATGCTGTCACTGGAAATGGGTTCTATTATTTAGCGGATTCTCTAAAGTTAAAAATTCAAAGTATTTAGTCAGCAAATATGCTCTATTGACAATGAGAAAAATAAAATTGACAGAGATAGGAGTCGTGTACTCCTCGTGGACAAGAGGAAATTTTGGGATTTTGAAGTTGAGGTGGGTTTTGATGATTTCGGAGTTTTTTTAAAATCTAAATTTTCAATTATACAATTTTTTTCGTTTTCATAGAAAAAGCCAAAACAAAATATTAAAAATACCCAGAAAACGGCCAAAAAGAGGATTAGTATCGTGTACTCCTCGTGGACAAGTTGAAATTTTCGGATTTTGAAGTTGAGGCCGTGCTCCCTGAGGTTTTACGCATTTTGCAATAATTTTTTAGCAAAGAGCATAAAACGGGCAAAAAATCGACTGAAAATCAACAAAACCCCACAAAACACACTGTTGGAATAGCCTAAAACGCCTAAAAATTCGTTTCCATCCTTTGAGTTGTCCTCGAGGAGTACACACGTTAACCTTGATTTTGATTAATTTTTTACCGTTTTTTTCTATAAAAGAGTTAAAATTGTATAATTGGAAGTTTTGATCTAAAAACCTGAAAACCAGTCAAAAATCCGCCTACACTTCAAAACCCTGAAATTTCCACTTGTCCACGAGGAGTACACGTCTTGATATCTCAAATTGATATTCTCAATGGAGCGCACATAACCTACCTAATATACTCCTCCACCTCCTCATCCTCCCCTGCCAACCACACCGCCATAAACCACCAATCGAAAGTAACCATCAGAAATATGCCAATCATCACCAAAAAATACGGATAAGTGAACCATTGTAGCTTATGTGGCTTACAAACAGCAAGGTATCGGTACACGAAATGAAATGCCAGAAGATAGAGAGTCATCGCATACATAGCACAGTTGAGAGCTGGAAAATGTGTATGAAAATGGAAAAACCCCGCACAAAACGTTACCTAGATACCAAAAAGACACTTTTCTGGGTAATCCCAATGGATTCTCACTAAATATTATATAGGCTGCTTGATAGAAATGAAGTTTCGGTTGACTCGTGACATTGATCACTCCAAAAGCTACACCAAACACGCTGAAAATCAGCATAAGATACTTATAGCCTCCCAGTGCCTGGGGACTTCTTTGGAGGATCAGAAAGATAAGGATGGCATTGCACAACCAGGAAAGGAGAGGGAGTAAATAGGTGAATATTTGAGATATGATGGTGGAGAGCATGGAAAAAAATTAGAATAAGATTTTTGACTCGCTTTCATTGCTTCCCCCACAAGTCCCCCCGAGAACCTTCAAAATCACCTGTCTAGCAGATGATATACTTGATATTTATGTCTGTTTGAAATTATAAGGCATCGATCCACCAAATCAACCTAAAAAAAACCGCTGGGTTCATAAGATCACTTTTTCGGTAGAGCGCGCATGTGAGTATTTGGAGGGAAATGAAAATGATATTTAAAAAAAGATAAAAAAGACTTTAATGAATCTCTGAACGTAAAATCTATGTTGACGATGTTCTTGACATGAATAGGTGATAATTCGTCTGTAAAAAGTGATGTTGGATGTCCAGGGACACTCCTATACATCAATGTTTGTCCAGTTGTCTATTTCTTCCCATAGCCAACTTTCCCAGTGAGCATTCTACACAAGACAGGCAGTTCGGGGCACATTAATTGATTCTAAGATTTTGCACCCCAAAAATTTTGATGAATTCCAAATTTCTGCTGCTACGTCTTCCCGCCTTCCCTTTAAACAACATTTTAGCTCATTTCAATGTTTTTGAGATGTACATACAGGGCCGTGCAAACGTATATGAACTTTGGACATTTTCAGATGATTGAAATTGTCCAACTTTAGGAATGTGTTACGGTATCAATGGTTGTCCGACAAAGTAAAAATATTTATAGATCTTACAGAACAAAGGTAAAGCTTTATTTTTGTAGTTGACAACTTTTTTGTACGAACGCTCCCTAGAGAGTTACGGTCATTTTAAGTGGACAGCTCTAAAATCGCACCATTTTGCACTGAAATTGGTCAATTTTAAGCAGAAAAGACTTTGTCGATACATAACATGCTAGGGAATGTTCGTACAAAAAAGTTGTCAACTACAAAAATGGAGTTATTGACTTGTTCTGTTTGGTTTATACATAATTTTCTTTATGGGTCAATCATTCATACCGTAACACCCTCTCAAAGTTTGTCATGTTTGCTCGTTTGTATTGCGTCCCCCCGAGCCCCGAGAACCTTCAAAATCACCTGTCTAGCAGATAATATACTTGCATGTCTGATTAAAATAATGAGTTAAAAAATAAATTCTTCTTTATTTTGACAGGATCTATCAACCAAATGAGTTTTGTTAATGAGATCAATTACCGGTTGATCGAATTTTGTTGAGATGGAAGAGTTTTGACAGAGATGACCAGACGGAGGAATAAAGATTATCAGTAGAGAAGTTTAGATTGCAATTGAGAAAATGCTGATGAAATAATTCACTCGAACTTGTTTTTGATCCAGATATACGGTTCTTTATCGTTGACATCGAACTGGCGAAAGTAAGAGTGTTCCTTTACTTTATTTATTGACAATTTGTCGTCATTTCGATCTAAACAAATTAAAACGAAATCCAGAATCTCCTCATAACCGTCATCCTAAAAAATTAATTTAGTGTTTTCCATAAAAACAATGAAAACTCACTTTCCGCCTAATTGAAGGTTCCCAAGACTGTATACAATTCACAAGCTGGATTTGGGTTTTGACACTCTCAAATGGGTGGGTGCCTTGCCATAATTCCATTGCACTAATACCAATGGACCACAAATCAAACTTCACATCTGGAGTCAAGAAAGATCCAATAACATCCGGATGAGTATAAATCAAAGTGCCGCCGGAATATTTCTTTTTTGTAAAATCGATTGAAATTCCAAAATCTGATAGTTTCACTTCTCCATTTTCGTCCAAAAGCATGTTGGAAGGCTTGATGTCGGAATGAAGGAGATTCTGAAAAGAAAACATGTATTTTTCTGTTTTGTGATTGGTTTTTACTTGAGTGAGCAAAAACTCTATACCACAGATGGCTTTGTATATGATCATTCTAACCACTTGCTTTGGCAAAAGCTCATTCGGTTTAATCAACGACTCCACGCTCATTTTCATAGGCTCCAGAATGAGTTTCATTTCCTTCTGAAGTACTTTTCGAATTTTCAATGTATAGCGTTTTTTAACTCACTTCCGACAGAAGATAACCAAATATCTGAATGATGAATGGAGATTTCAAACTTTCCAAAATCTTTAATTCGGTCAGAAACATTTCTGAATGTTGTGGAAGTCCGGGAGCTCTATGAATCATTTTGATAGCAACCTTCTGTTTTTTCAGTTCATACAAAAAAACGCTTCCTGACGCTCCCGTGCCTAACTCTTTAATGAACGTGTAATCATTCCAGTCGTATTTGAATTCGTTGCATCCTGAAATACAGAATGTAAATGATGCGTATGTACACTTTCTTAAAATTAAGGTATTGTCCCAGTTCATGCTTGCAACTTTAAATAACAAACGCAAGCCGTGCGACACACCTGGAAGTTTCACAAAACCCGATTTTTCGATCTTATCTTGCATTCTCAGATTCAGTGGTGTTTCATCAGAATCTCCCTCTGTGTCATTTCGTTTCGGTTGTTCCTCTTTGTTTTCTATCATTTCTCCAAGGTTGAATTGATTGCGACGGGACTCGTCTGGGATTTATTTCGTACATTTTTTTTCTCTAATTCGAAATTTACCCATTCTCAGTGAATTCTCTCTGTTGTTTTGATTGGGATGCTATGGTTAATCTTCATAGAGATTTTCCCTCGAAAACTACAGTTTTCCCAAAGTTCACGTTTTGTTTTTCCGCAAGGTTCAAGTTTTTGAAATTTGAAATATAAAATTTTCATAATTTTACATTAGTGATTCTTTAAACTCGTAACCTTGCTTCTATATAAAAATTGATACCGTTCTGATCTAATTTGCTTTTCAAAAAAAAAAACTTCCAGCAAGAGTTTCAGCCCTCGACTACTACCTTCAAATTTCTAGCAAGTTTTTACTTGTTAGCTCTACGTAATATTTTCTATAAATAAACAGTTGAGCACCTTCCCAACATGGTCTGAAAAAGCAAGATGAGTGGCATGCTTTATTAAAATTATATTAAATATCAGAAGAATACAAAAAAGCAATTTAATTACAATAGTAAGTTCGCTTATGGGAATAAACAAAGTGTCCAGCATTCGGTTCATTGCTCTGAATTATGAACCATCCAATTTTTTGGTTCTCGACAGTGACTGTTGCAATTGATTTATCGCAGCGAGTGATATTATACCCATTTTTTATAATCTCCCCGAATGGGTAGTTGCACTTGTCTTGGAATTTGTATGCATGGATGACGGGGTTTCTGAAAAGATTCTAAAATAATAAATTCTAAATTAATTTTTTGAGTAGATTTTTTGTTAGTGGGCGGAGTTATCAAAAGTGCTCAACTACTAAAATATAGCTCTATTATTTATCTACACAACCTGACCATGTTTGATGGTTATCCCATTAAAAAGACTCACATAATCATTAAATGTCTGCTATCGATTTCTCTCGCACTGAGATTAATTACAGGATCTGTAATCCATGAGTCGATATCCAGAATTTCGTTAGCTTCAATCATAATACGATTCCATTTCGGTGTCCAGCCACCTTTCCACTTCTCTACCAAGTCTTTGAAATGAAAATTTGAAAAGTTCGATCTCAGGAGATAATTGGCATTAGATCTCAAATCGAAAACCTGTTCCCACTTGACCCAAAACGAATATCCAATTTCTAGATACTCTGGAATGTTGTGGAAAGAGTTGAGATCGAATTGAAAGGTCTCGTTAGTAGGTTTCAAAGATATCTTTAGCTCTTTCGTGGCATTTTGACGTTCTAGAATTGAAATCGCAAGTTTTTGATCTACTTCTTGACTGATATCACTATCAATTTCAAAACTTGTAAGCGAGCAGTGGCATTCCATGATTCTATCGATGTCTTCTGTCCCAAAACAATTATAATTGATGGCAAGAGATGTTGCTGGGACCGAGAACAAATCGGACAGGTAAGAGACCCATGTTAATGTAGCAGAACTGGCAGAACTATTCAAATGGTGAACTGTTAGTAAATATTCCGAAACGTATGGTTTAGTGCTGAAAACAATTTTTTGTTGAAAAAAAACTCTATTAATAATGAGAAAAACAAAGTTTTAAAACAATGACGGGCGTTACTTTTTTTTTCTT
Source organism: Caenorhabditis remanei (assembly GCF_010183535.1). Classification (NCBI taxonomy): domain Eukaryota; kingdom Metazoa; phylum Nematoda; class Chromadorea; order Rhabditida; family Rhabditidae; genus Caenorhabditis; species Caenorhabditis remanei. The sequence goes on along the minus strand of NC_071332.1, from coordinate 21,359,782 downwards.
TCTAATTTTTATCATGCATATCAGTCAGACCTGGAGTTACATGCTTGTAGTTGATCACTTTTTGATAGCACTTTTGAGATATGCGCCTTAAAAGATCAGACTTGTCACGGGCCGGGCCAAAATCAGGAAAAATCTCGGCCCGGCCCGTAGCCCGGCCCGGCCCGCTCGGCCGGTTTTGAAACATGTTTTGAAAACATTTTGAGTTTTTGAATTTTTTTTGGAAATTTTTGGAGATTTTTTGAACTTTTTTGAAAAAAGTATAGTTTTCGAATAAACATTTAAATATGAATCAAAATATGAATATGTATGATAATTTAAGCATTTTTACTCTTTTTTTTCGAAAATTTCCAGGCCGGGCCAGGCCGGCCCGATTTTTGACAATTCTGTTAAAGATGTTACATCCAGATTATCTGCTGCCTCTTCCCCCTCGCCCTCTCTCCCCTCACTATGGCCGCCCATCTTCAAAAACACGCGTATCTTAAAAGTAGGCGGAGCTATCCAAAAATTGTCAACTACAAAAATGAAGCTTATGAAGTCATCTACACAGCCAACTAAAAATATTTGAACTCCGAAAAATATGGGACATTCAAATTCAAACTCACAACGGATACCATTCGGCATGACCGATCGTACGACGATTTGGTTTCCAGTCCCCATTAATATACAGATCATTTTTAACATTCTTATAGTTATTCAAATGTTCTGACTCTTCCAATTTTTTCAATACAAAAACCAACTCTTGCGTCAGCGATGGATAGAATTTGATTCGAATTTTGCAAGAAGTCAAAAATTCCACATGGAATTTCTCAATTTGTTTCTTCAGTTTAGTCGAATTTCGGAATTGCATGCACCGATTTTTACATCGATTACTGCATACTGATAGAGATACTCTGAAATCAAAAGTTTATAACAATAATTTAACTGAAACTTACATCTCAAAAACATTGAAATGAGCTAAAATTTTGTTTAAAGGGAGGGCGGGGAGACGTAGCAGCGGAAATTTGGAATTCATCAATTTTTTTGGGGTGCAAAATCTTAAAATCAATAAATGTGCCCCGAACCGCCTGTCTTGTGTAGAATGCTCACTGGGAAAGTTGGCTATGGGAAGAAATGGACAACTGGACAAACATTGATGTATAGGAGTGTCCCTGGACACCCAACATCACTTTTTACAGACGAATTATCTGCTATTCATGTCGAGAACATCGTCAATACCCATTTTGGTTCCTGAGATCAAGTCTTGATTTTGAAAAAATGTCTTTAATGATGCCTTTTTGAATATAAGTTCTCGATTTTTTAGTCAAAAGTTCCTACTTTCGTGTATCTCAGATCCCCGGAACCCATTTTTCATCACCATCATAATTTCCTCATGTTCTCTCTCATTCATGCGTAAAAGAATTCATATCATCACAATAATTTCACACAAAACTAGAATTCCCATGAGAGTGTCTAGTCTACTTCCTCAAGTACAGGAACCACTGAGTTGATCTCTGGTTATGATATTTTGTTCCTTTTCGTTGATCTCTCAAAGCATTTCTCTTCGTGATCTGATCAAGAAGCGGTGAGGCGTAAACTGAAATTCAAAGATGAGGGCATAGAGACTTTGAGACCACTTCTTAGTTTTTTAAGGTAAAAAATTGTCATTTTCGGCTAAAACTTGATTTTCAGCTTCAACATAAAACTCAATTTTCAGCGCAGATTCCTAAAAACTAATTTTCAGCAGAAAAATCGGGTCTCCAACTCAAAAAAAAACATTTCTGGGCTTTTTTTTACTCAAAATTGACATTTTCCATCTGAAATCCCCATTTTAACCCAAAAACTGGAGGGTTCCAGCTATTTTAAATCTGAAAATACACATATCTCATCTGTGTTCAGCATGAAATTCTGATTTTGCATAAAAAAACCGATTTCTTGTCATTTTTCGGGACTCAAAATGCAGTTTCTGAATCAAGAACGTAATTTTGGCTAATTTAAAGGGATTGGCTCTATTCCAGTTTAGATGTCCTTTGAAAACTTGAACGTCCCAAAAAACACTTAGACGTCCCTTGAAACACTTAGACGTCCCTTGAAACATTTGAACGTCCTTTCGGATCCCAAATATGTTAAAAAATGTTTAAACGTCCCAAAAAACATTTAGACGTACCAAAAAATGTTTAGACGTCCCATTAAATATTGAGACGTCCCTTGAAGTCCGAAAATTTGGTTTTAAATAATTAGACGTCCCAGGAAACATTTAGACGTCCCAAAAAACGTTTAAACGTCCCAAAAAATGTTTAGACGTCCCTTCAACACTAAAAGCCACTGAAAGTGTTCAAGGGACGTCTAAATATTTTTTGGGACGGTTAAATGTTTTTTGGGACGTCTAATTGTTTTTTGGGACGTTTAAATCTTCAGAACTATATTTTGGGATTTCAAGGGACGTCTAAACATTTTATGGGACGTTTAAACGTTTTTTGGGACGTCTGAACTTTTGAAAGGACGTTTAAAAAAAATAAGAGTTTGAAAGGACGTCTAAGTGTTTCGAGGGACGTCTAAGTGTTTCAAGGGACGTTTAAGTGTTTTAAGGGACGCTTGAGTTTTTGAAGGACATCTAAACTGGAATAGAGCCAAGGGATTTTATATGATTTTTCAGTTTAAAACGGGACATTTTTAACTGGATAACTCAGAACTTCTTAATTTTTCATTTTTTAACCATTTTTAACTTTAAAAAAATGGTTTATGGCTCAAAAATCCTTCATTTTTAACGCTAATACCGAGCAATGCCTAAAATTATTCAGGCTTGAAACCATGATGGGGTTATTCACCTCCGGAAAAAACATTTTTTCCGGAGGTGAATAACCCCATAAGGCCTTTAAGCCTTGAATTAAGCCCCGCCCCCTTTAAGCTTAAAGTTTAAATCTGAAAGCCTTTAAGCCTAAAATCATCCAAATGGCAAGGCTAAATCACAAGCTCAACATATGCTTTGCCTACTACGTCCTATGAACTCGTTATCTTTTATTTTTTCTTTCCATCTCACCCAACCAGAACATTATAACATCACTATGTTTTTCGAACCATGAAACCCCTCCCTTGACACCAACATTTCACATTTTCAGCCAACACCCATGTTCACCAAACTCACCTTCTCTCTCATCTCCTGCTACTTCAACGCCCTGCTAGCCATCCTTGGCAATTCCCTCCTAATCTCATTAATCATCCGAAAGAGTCCTCGATCCATGGGCAACTATAAATACCTTATGCTTTTATTCTCAAGTTTTGGTGTGGTATTTGCTATCATTGATGTCACAAATCAACCTATGCTTCACTTTTTCAATGGCGCTTATATAATCTTCAGTAGGAATGTGTTAGGGTTGCCGAGAAGGATTAGTTTTTGGTATATCGGTAAGTGACACCTCCGTGTACTCCTCGTGGACAAAATAGAACAAAAAAATTACAGCCTTGAATTGTGCCTGCTACGGGATGATCATGCTTCTGCTAGTCTATCACTTTGTCTATCGCTATCTTGCTGTATGTAAGCCACACCGCTTGGAATTGTTCTCTTGGCCGTATTACAACATTCTTATTATAATTTTTGTGGTTGTTAGCCTGGAATGGTGGATCGTTGCTATATTTGTGGCAGGGGAGAATCCAGAGGTAGAAGGGCATATCCAGGAGACAATGGCTGAAAACTATGGGTTGAATGATGTCAAGGATTATACATATGCAAGTTCCTGGTTCTATGTAAGTCAGAATTTTGTTGAAATTGTTTGAAATCCAAAAATTTTATAATAATTTTAGAGAATCGATAGAATCACCGGCCAAGAGTATGCTAGTATCCCTGATTTCTTGTTTTTAGCAAATCTAGGAGTTATTATTGTGAGTTTTATTTTTTTTTGTTGCTAAATTACCTAAATTGTGGTTACAGACCTCCGGCTTCTCTACCATCATCTACTGCTGGCTCCGTCTCCGTCGGGAGCTCATCCAATCCGCACGGGAGCTCCAATCGATATCCCAACGGACGCTAGAAATGCAGCGGCAACTCTTCCACTCCCTAATCGCCCAAACCCTTTTCCCAGTGTTCCTAATGTTTATCCCGGCTGGAATTCTGTTATGCTTCCCGATTCTTAAAATGAATATGGGACCGGTAGAAGTTGTGATCCTTCCGCTGATCACTACTCAACCGTTCATGGATGCCATTGTACCAATGTGTTTTATTAAGGATTACCGGATGGCTATTTTGAATTTTGTGAGGAGAAACAAGAATCGAGCGAAAGTTCACACGGCATCGGATTTGGTCGAGGATCGGTCGGCAACTAATTCTAGAGTGTTTTCATTGAGAGCGTAATTAGTTTTGTACATAAACAAATATTCAATCAATTTTTTTCATTTATACTGGATCATTTCAAACCAGGAAATTCCTTCCAGTTCTCACCAGTTCATTCTCACGCTTTTTTTACGCATAGAACTCGTATTATCAGAACTCCCAGGCCAAATTAATCAAGTCCTGAGTTGATCTCTAAGTTTGAAAAGTTCTTGTTACTGGAGATAAACTCTGATAAGGCGGAACCAAGTACGTGGGAAATGAAGTAAATACACTTTACATTTATAAAAACCAGAGAGACCCTGAATTCAAATATGTTTTCTTTCAAATGCTCAACATGACCTTCTCCCTCATTACCTGCTTCATTAAACCTTCTTTATCTCTATGTGCTAACATTTTACTAATCGTTCTCATCATCCGAAAGAGCTCTCGATCCATGGGTAATTACAAAAACCTAATGCTTACATTTTCTGTATTCGGTGTCGTTTTTATTATCCTTGATGTTACCAATCAACTAACGCTCCACTTTTTTGATGGTGCCTATATTATATTCAGTAGGAATCAGTTAGGCTTGCCGAGAAATATTAGTTTTTGGTATATCGGTAAGCCACTCATCGGAATTATTCACTTAACTCAAATTTAAGCTCTATATTGTGCCTGTTACGGTATGATCATGCTCCTTCTAGTCTATCACTTTGTCTATCGCTATCTTGCTGTATGTAAGCCACACCGCTTGGAATTGTTCTCCTGGCCGTATTGCAACATTCTTATTATAATTTTTCTGGTTGTTAGCCTAGAATGGTGGATTGTTGCTATATTTGTGGCAGGGGAGAATCCAGAGGTAGAGGGTCATATCCAGGAGACGATGGCTGAAAACTATGGGTTAAATGATGTCAAGGATTATACAGTAGCGAGCATAAGTGAGCACCCCTTCATACTTTTATATGTAACTCTGTTGAATCGTGTCCGTTTTGCATAAACTTTTTTTTGAAAGAAAGCCAAAGTATTCAGCAATAAGAAAATAAGTTTTTTAAAAAAAATTTTCATCACTGATTTTATCGATAATCGGTTTTCCTGATATTGATTTGAAAGTTCGAAAAAAAACTTTTTATTTTTCTCTTGAAGTTATTGAGTTTTTTGTTTCAAAATGTTGGAAAACACTCGAATAAACAAAAAATTATGTTGAATCGACTTCTCAACTCCTAAGTATCGTGCTAAAGCTCCAGAAGTCAAAAGTAGTGCCTTCGGGGAAATCATCATAACTCATCAAAAAATTTTCAAAATTTTTTGAAACATGTACCAAAATACGTATCTTGAGTTTTTCTACAAACCAACATTAAAAAATTACAATTTTAGAAAAAATAATTTTTCAAATTTTTTTCACTCAAAAATAATTTTATTCTCATTTTTTCTCAATTTCCGTTATTTTCTGGCTATAAAACGTACATACGTTACAAAAACTGTATGCAAAGTGTTTTATCACAAATAACAAAACACATGTATGTATTCCTTGTTCGTGTTATAGCCAGAAAATAACGGAAATTGAGAAAAAATGAGAATAAAATAATTTTTGAGTGAAAAAAATTTGAAAAATTATTTTTTCTAAAATTGTAATTTTTTAATGTTGGTTTGTAGAAAAACTCAAGATACGTATTTTGGTACATGTTTCAAAAAATTTTGAAAATTTTTTGATGAGTTATGATGATTTCCCCGAAGGCACTACTTTTGACTTCTGGAGCTCTAGCACGATTCTCAGGAGTTGAGAAGCCGATTCAACATAATTTTTTGTTTATTCGAGTGTTTTCCAACATTTTTAAACTAAAAACTCAATATCTCCAAGAGAAAAATAAAAAGTTTTTTTTCGAATTTTCAAATCAAGATCAGGAAAAATCGATTATCGAAAAAATCAGCAAACGCAAATTTTTCAAAAAACATATTTTCTTATTGCTGAATACTTTGGCTTTCTTTCAAAAAAAGTTTATGCAAAACGGACACGATTCAACAGAGTTACATATAAAAGTATGAAGGGGTGCTCACTTATGCTCGCTACTGTACATATGCAAGTTCCTGGTTCTATGTAGGTCACAAGTTAATTGGTGGCTTAATTATGTGTAGTTTCAGAGAATAAATAGAATCACCGGCCAAGAATATGCTAGTATCCGTGATTTCTTGTTTTTAGCGAATCTAGGAGTTATTATTGTGAGTTTTGATATACTATTTCCTTATGACAGTATTACCTTAATTTTGGTTACAGACCTCTGGGTTCTTTACCATCATCTACTGCTGGCTCCGTCTCCGTCGGGAGCTCATTCAATCCGCGCGGGAGCTTCAATCAATATCCCAACGGACGCTAGAAATGCAGCGGCAACTCTTCCACTCCCTAATCGCCCAAACCCTATTCCCAGTATTCCTAATGTTCATCCCGGCTGGAATTCTGTTATGCTTCCCGATTCTTAAAATGAATATGGGACCGGTAGAAGTTGTGATCCTCCCGCTGATCACTACTCAACCATTCATGGATGCCTTTGTACCAATGTATTTCATTAAGGATTATCGCATGGCTATATTGAATTTTGTGAGGAGAAACAAGAATCGAGTTCATACAGCTTCGGATTTATCGGCTACTAATTCAAAAGTGTTTTCATTAAGAACTTGAATAAAAAAATTATTCATAAATCCATCATCCATTTTTTCTACTCATCGAGAAGAAATGTTGACCAAGAAACTCGATATCCAGAATTTTATCCGTATCCGCTCTAGAATAGCGATAGATTTTAGACTCTGTTCCAGTTCCAGTTTCCGGAAGTTCTTTAAGTTCCCATGTCTTGAGACGGGGTGCACTAAAACCAGGAGCGTAGATTTTGCATGATTCGAACTGCGGAAGAGAAATTAGCTTCTGAAAATAGTAAATTGCCCAACTAATTATAATTTGAACTTCTTACATTTCTAATAACGTCTGCTTGTTCCATTGTGAAATCCTTTAGTTCCACTTCAAAATGTTTCAAATGATAGTAATGCTTTAATTGATTGCAATCTAGTTTTATATAATCCGAGAGGTCCGCGTGAGTCGCTTGCTTCCACTGATCCAGCTCATAAATGCTGTCAGCCCAATTCGAAACGCATCTTTTTGTATGATGTCCGATAAATATATCTTCTAAGAATCCCGGTTCCATAAGTTCCAAAATTTTTGGACAATCGGTCTTCTTACTTATCAAAATGGCAATGTGACGTGCAAGGACCCGATTTTTTGAAAAATATTTAGCCAGAGTGTTGAGAAAATCCAACGGAGCGTCTTTTTCTAGGTCAATAGTCAGATGTTGGGTCCGAATGTTCAGGAAGCGAAGGGAAAACGACATATCTTGTAGAGCAGTCTCAATGAATCCAGTGCTCTCTTTTTGATCCGGTTTTCCTGGTCGCCGAATAACACAACTGTTGCTAGTGTCCTTTTGGTACTCGACACATTTTTTGTCATTTAATTTGACACAAAGAGAATTTCCACCCAGAGATACGCTTATTTGATTATACATGACCACTTGGTTGCCGATAATCTGCTTCATCCGCTTGCACACACGTCTCATGTTTATTCTGAAATATGTTGAGAATTGAGGTGTGTGTCACCGAGTTACTATGGAGATATGGGACGTGACTTATATCATTGGAAAGCTGAAAAAATGCTGATTTTGAATATATACATAAATATTCAGTTTTTGCCCTTGAGGTCTGGTATTCAAGAAAAGCGAGGTCAAAGTTTTACATGAAATGATAGATTATTACCTTTGTGATACGCGAAAATCTTTGTTCTGGAAACATAATCGAATTTTATTGAACAAAATTTCAAACATAAAAAATATATTACTCAAATCCTTCTAACTATATGAAAACTCCTCCAAATCTTAAGGTATTAATATAATTTTGAAGGTCTTGACTTGGTTTTTTGTATAAACTACATTTCAAGGTACTTGGAGCCCTAAGCCTCAAGCATTAGGCCTAAAAAGGCAATAATTTTTTACTTTTCCAAACTTTAACCTTGTTTTTCTCAAATATCAGGCCTTAAGGGTTCAAGCTGAATATATTTTTGAAATCAGCGTTTTCTCAGCTTTTCAATGATGTAAATCAGTAAGATATAAACGACTCACTTCGCTTTACAATTCAGATTTTTCAGAATCATATCATGAATTTCCGCTGGCAGCTGTGGAAACGTGTGGTGTGGTGGGTCAGTGCTCCAATCATGCTCGAAATCCAGCTCTCCATTGTAGAACCGGCAGTACCAATACTCGAAGTCATAGTAACTCATCGCATCGTCTCCGATTTTTTCACAGAAATTTCGGTAGGATTGGAAGACAGGCTTCTTGTGGAGTGCCTCGTAGAGAATGCAGGATTTCAGGAAGTGTGGGTCGTGTTTGAAGGAGTCAGGGAGGGGAGCCATGACGATTCTGGAAATGGAATCTCATTAAGGAAGGTCATGGAGTCGGCCTAGAGTTATAGGTCATGACAAATATCATTCGAAAGCTGAGAAAATTTTTTGATTTAAACATATATTCAGTTTTTGCCCTTGAAGCCTGGTATTCAAGAAAAACAAGGTTAAAGTTGGCGGAAAATAGATAATTATTACTTTTTTAGGCCCATAGCTTGAGGCTTAAGGCTTCAAGTACCTTCAAACGTAGTTTATATGAAAAACCGAGTCAATATCGTCATAATTATATTAAATTTTGATTAAATTTTCAAAGAATAAGGAGGATTTGAAGAAAAAACGCAGTAGTCATTTTTATTCAAAAAATTTCCTATAGACTTTTGATCCTAAGGCTGCACCAAAGACACAAATTTTGTGCCTATCTATCTGTCAGTGTTTCCGAAAGTCTAAATGTCTAGAAATCCCAAAATTTGGTTTGCTTGCAGAAAGTTACAAACATTTGAAAATTATAACGAAAAAAAATGCAAAAATTTGTCGCGTGTCACAATGTGTCCTTTTTGTTGAATTTTGACCTCGTTTTTTTTTGGAAACCGGGCATCGAGGGCAAAAACTGAATATACATTTCGAATCAGCCTTTTCTCAGCTTTCCAATGATTTATGCCACGTACTGAATAAAATTGAGAATCAAGGAGTCAGGTTACGACCAGAGACACGTTTGCTACGAAATGAGGCAAACGGGGGAATCATACGTTGAGTGGTAGAAGAGAGACGCAGGAGGAGGAAAACTGCATTGGTCAAACATATTTACACAATGGTCACTGGCAGACGGCAGGTAATCCGTTTGCCAGTGACCATTGGTAATCTCTAATAAGAACCGTCTTTTCGAATTAGAACAGTATAAGAATGGTTTCGATACAACTCTATTTAAGTACATACAGTACCGTACAGTAAGAAATAAAATTTGGTCTTTTTCAGTTGAAAATGACCAGAGGGTATAACGGTATCTGATTGGCCAACAAAGTAAATTATGTACAAATTATACAGAATAAAAATAGAGCCTCATTTTTGTAGTTGACAACATTTTTTGTACGGACACTCCCAATAGAAGAGTGAAAATTGATACTAGCATGTTCATCTTATTTATATAGCCTGTGAATGCAAAAGGATACCAATTAGAGGTCGTTCACCCGTAAAAAGGAGGAGACATCTCTGCCCCATCAGCTGTCTTTGCCACTAATCCTGCCTCCGAGCGTTGTCTAGATAGAAATGAAAGAGAAAGGGAGGAGACGCAGCATAAGAAACATTGTGAAAGGTTGATATTGTTCGAATTAGGCTAAATAATAATCGAAAACAAGTCTTTAAAACAAAAAAACCGATGAAAATGGGTAAAAATTGATGAAAGTATGGAAAAATCGACGATTATTGAATTGATTATTGAACTCCTAACCGCCCAACCACCAACCAATAACTCTACCAATATCAACATTCTCATTAAACGACATTGTAGCAATAGAAACAGTTGGAGGGGTACTATATTGTCAGAGTTAGGGTAAAAGAGTTTGAAAGAAGAAAGAACCACTGAAAATAGGTGAAAATTAGTAAAAATTGGTGAAAATTGGTGAAAGTATGAAGAAAATCGACGAAAACTAAATACTTCCTTTGGTGGTGAGCAAACGCGCTCCGCTGGACACCTGTTATTTCAAAAAATGTTTTTCATTGGTTTCCGTCGGTTTTCAGCATTTTTTTACCAGAGTTGCAAGATTCCGGGCCGGGCCGGTCGGCCCGGATTTGAATTTTTGAACTTTTTTCACTACAAATTTTTGTCCAAAAATTTATTTTCTGAAAATTTTTCATATTTTTCCTCAAGTATATTTTTCAAAAACCTTCGAAACCTACAAAAAATTGTTCTTAAGAAATATTTTTTCAAAAAAATCGGAAAATTTTCGAAAAAAAAAATTTGAATTTTTTTCAGTACTGAACTTCCGGGCCCACCGGGCCGGGCCGGAGAAATTTTAATTTCGGCCCGGCCCGGCCCGTTGTAAGTCTGCTTTTTACTCACGCTTTCCCCAAAAATTGTTATGACATGCTTGAGTGTTGCGAAAAATTTTCAGATTTTAAGTTTATGAGAGTTCTGGGTTACGGTTAACCGCCACTATGCCGCCCCCTTGCCCTTTCTTGTCACCTTTTGAGAAGTGTGCCTGCTCTTGGCTCCGAGTATGTCTGCTTTTAAAAAGATGACTGCTATCTGGCCACTTGCTCAAAATTCTGCGTCTCCTCTCTCTCTTTCTCTTAATCCGTTGCTAAGCTCCTGAGTCTTCTCTATTCCATTCTTCCATTTTTTTCCTTTTCCATCGATGGAGCTACTCGACCTACCGGATGACATGCTCTCAGAGATTTCTGAAAAACTTGACCTTCGTGGAGTGTAAGTATACATTAAGAACTACTTCCAGATCCATGTTCATCCAATTTCAGCTCAAACTTCCGAAAAGTGCATCCCCGTCTTCGCAAACTCCCAACCATCACCAATAACTTCTTGGAAATCTCAATTATAAAGGAAGATGACTCGATTTCCGTGAATTTTGAGTCAGATTGGGAACGCCAAGGGATATTATACAAAAAAACTGGAGATGGTTGTTTGGTTAACCAGAAGACGCTCGTTGGCGAGGATTTTCTGGAGATTGCTCTCCAGGATTTTGCAATAAGTCTACGTTATCAAAAAGGCAAATTGAGAGAGTTCGTAGTGGAGGACGATGATAATAATGAAGTCGTTAAAAAAGTCTCCACTATTCTGAAGTCACGAGTCAAGCCACTGGCCACAAAGAATTTCGTGTTGCGAGTACCCAACTCAAATGAGGTATCCAACTTCCTCCCGTACTTGGATGCAACCTCTCTTAGGGATATTTGCCTGAACTGCAAAGAAAGGGACATCCCACTTCGATTCGAGGAATTTGAGCATTTGGAGCAATGGAAGACCGCGGAACACTTTTGTTGTACGGTCTATCTTGGGGATTCCGAAGTTCTCTCACGTTTGATTCATTTGGATACTGTAGACGTTCATGTGCACAATCTTTATATGAAGGACCTACTCCCTCTAAGAGATGTTAGTAGCCTACAAAAACTTTTGATATATTTCAATTGATTCCGGTTCCAGGTCATTCTCAACGATGTCTCCAAATTCAGCATCTTCACTGTAAACTATACAAATTTCGCTGAAGAAGAGGAGTTTGTAAACTTGGTAAAAATGGAGAAGGATAAATGGCCTACTGTATGTTTCACACACCGAGAGAGATTGGAGACGACTGAACCTTCCCCACAGAAATTTCAGGCTGTTTCATTACAGCAAGATCTTCTTTAACTTGGTCTTTTTTTGAATATTAATAAAGATCACGATCATTTTACATTGTGCTCAAAATTTGTGACCTGTATCCATGCAACCCTCGAATTTACTACAAAATGGTCAACTACGAAAATGTAGAGAATTTCATACGCTACATTTTTGTAGTTGATAACTTTTCGATAAATCCGCCCATTTTTGAGATATGCGCCTTTAAAGATAGGTGGCAGAGTGACGAGAAGTGAGAGTCAGAGTAGAGAAACCAGAGTGTCGAACTGTCTGCGTCTCCTTCTTGCAGGCAGAGATATCTAAAAGTGGTTGATTGCAATGTAGTAGAGCATTTTATGCTGATAATTTTTGTAGTTGACAACTTTTTGATAGCTCTGCCCAGTTTTCAGCTAGGGGTTCTTAAAGCTAATCAGTTTGCTGCCGGCCTTCAACGTGAGAGAGTGTTGAGAACGCAGAGAGGTTGTCTTCTCCTCATGCCTTCTGTGTCCCTTTTTATAGTAACAAGGAGAGGTTCTACTAATTCGAAATATCTTTTTGAACAATCTTCCAATTATAGTCTTGTGACTCCTCGAATTCTTGTGACTGCGGGAAGGTCACTGTCTCGTGGTCTTGGTGCTGATTTTTTGAGTGGAGACCATTCTCTACACCTTATTCGTCCGTGCCAGGCACCAGATTATCTCAAGGGGAAGCTAGAGCCGGAGAGCACTCTCTCAATACTCTACGTTTCCTTGGTTACCCAAACCTTCCTTCTCTTTCGAGTTGTCTTGTTGTCACAAACGCTTCGAGCTCTCGTCTGATCGATATTTGTCTCTCTCTTGTGCTACACCACACAACCAGACGTCGTCGTCACACAAGCCCCTCAGCAGAAATGTCCCTGCTCAACCTACCTAATGATCTTCTATTAGAAATCTCCGGGAAACTCAATCTCCGTGGAATGTAAGTGCATACAGTACCGCTGAAAAAGTCATGAACTTTGCCTGTGGTCAGTGGAAAATGACTAAGTTTGAGAGTGTGTATTTCGGTGTTACCTAATTGTCCGACAAACTAATTTTTGTATGGGATGGACAGATCAAAAATAGGGCAAAATTTTTGTAGTTGGCCATTTTTTGTAGGGACACTACCTTGAAAAATACAGCGTGTCAAAGTGAAACGCTCCAAAATTCACAGGGAGATATGGCTTCGACAACCTCTAACTTTCATAATAGTGTCACTACGAAAAAGTGGTCAACTACAAAAATAATGAGCTATTTTTGCTCTTTCCAACACATACAAAATAAATTTCGTCGGGCAACCAGGTGACACCGAAATACACTTGGTCATTTTCTACTGAAAATCGCCAAAGTTGGTAACCTTTAGAACGGTACTTCCATTTTTTTTTTCAATTTCAGCTCAAACTTCCGAAAAGTCAACCCTCAACTCCGTTCACTTCTCACATCGCTCCCACCAACTAAAAACTTCTCCTGTATCACCGTCGCTATTGAACAAGAAGTCATGACTACTATATTCGAGTCAAGAGGAGCTCATCATGAGGCGGTAGCATACATGAAAAGAGATGATGGTTGTCAGGTTAACGGGAAACTGTTTCCTGGACAAGATTTCGTGGATTTTTATATCAGAGATTTAGAAATTAACCTGCGTTACCAAAAGGGAGTATTGGATGATTTCATAGTTATCCAAGAAGACGGTGCTAATGACTCAGCTGGAAAAGTCTCCAATATTTTGGAATCACGAGTCAGACCATTGGCCACAAGATCTTTATTAATGCAATTGACCAATTCAAATCAGGTATCTCAGTTCCTATCACACCTGGATGTAAGCTCTCTGGAGAGGATTCATATTAACGGAAAAGAAAGGTACATCCCGTTTCGATTCGAGGAGTTTGAGCATCTGGAGCAATGGAGGGCCGCGAAATCATTCTATAGTACTGTCTATCATGAGAATTCCCAAGTTTTCTCTCATCTGTTACATTTCAAAAAGGCTGAAATTAGTGTGGACAATCTCTTCATGAGGGACTTGCTTGCCGTGCGAGATGTAAGTTTGTAGATAAAAATCCCAAGACATTAATGTGTATTCCAGGCCATTCTCAGCTCTCGACTCAACGAGTTCACTGTACACTATGTCAATTTTGCTGAGGAAGAGGAGTTTAAGGATTTGTTGGAGGTGGAGACTGACCAGTGGCCTCGTGTCCACTTCAAAGTCCGAAGAAGGTTTTCGATGACCAGGATGAGCATGTGTTTAACACCATTTCAATGAAACGCAACCGTCGTTCCGTTTGATTTTTTCATTTGCAATTTTTTTTGATTAATAAAGAACATGACAAGTTATTTAAGCAAGGATAATTACTAAATCTAAATTGGAAACCTGGGTTACTGTGACCTTCAATTTACAAAACAACAGTCAACGGGTAACTTGAGTAACCTCATTCTCTGGAAACGTTAGAATTTAAAAAATGCATACTTGTCAAGTCCCAAAGGCCGGATAATTAGCGTCAAAACTCAAAATTCAAAGTTTCTCGAAAATAGTCCAACTTTCGACTATGATCCAGAATATGCAGAAATTCTGAAAAATCATCAAATTTTTTACATTTTCAATAAAAGATTGAAAAAATTTGGTTCATTTTAGGAAGCCGAGCCTTGACGGGCCTTCTCGGGCCTTGCCGGGTCGGGCTGGGCCTTGACAAGTATAAAAATGATCATCATAAAACTTTCAACGAGCCGGGCCGCGCTGATTTGAGATTTTTCACCGGCCTGACCAGGGCGGCCCGGGTTACAGTACAAAAATTTGAAAATTTCAATTTTTTGCAAAAAATCGAATTTTGAACTATATTTCTAAATATAGATAGAATCTCAGGCCTACGTGAGATTTTTGACAATTTTTGACAAAAATTTCAAAACAATTTCGAAGCAATTTGTAAAAAATTATGCACATTTTTTGGTTCCGGGGTGAGATTTTGCAAGTCTGATCAACATAAGAATTAGAGGATGGCGAATGGCACCAAAACTGGCTAATTGCATAGTGTTTCCCGCATTTGGGGGAGACAAGGGACATCTGCTCGTGCATAATAAGAGGGACGGATTTTCTCCATCAGCTTTCCCCCCCTCTTCCTCTGAGTATACCCCTTTTCTCAACACAAGAGCTGAAGTAACGAAAAGATCCTTTATTACTCAAAGTAAACTTTTCAAATCAAACCACAAAAAAGTCTGAAGAAGTATCTTCAACATATTGAACATATTCAGAATCAAGTCGTTCAAAACGAATCATGAAGAAATTAACGGAGACTACCAGATAGTCATTAGAGTTTGGAATTTTGTAGTAGGCGTGTTCTGGCAGTCCTGCACCTACATCTACATTCAGCATTTGTCCAATTGAATCCAATCCAGGGAACTCAGAATACTCAAATGAGATATCGATAAGTGAGTGGGTCTTGTTGAGGAGTATCTGTAAGGTAAGACGGTAAAATAGTTGTTTTTTCTACTCTACCAAAACTTACATCTCTCAGCATGAACAAATCCTTCAAATACACTTTCTCCGCCCTAACGATGACTGTTTGAAAATGAAGAAAATGATGGAGACTCGAGGTGTCTTGAATCCAGAAATCAGAAAACAATAAAGGCGCAGACTTCCACGGTGTTAGATGTTCAAACTCCTCGGGTTTTAACGGCACATGTGGTTTATCCTGACCCTGCTCAAGTTGAAACAATTGAATAGCTTCCAAAACATTTGGGTCCACAAAAGGGAGAATGATGAGCGCTTCACTTTGATTGTTCACAATCAGCTCCAGATTTTTAACTGGTAGTGGTTTAGAACGGGATTTTAGAATTGTTGCGATCTCTTCTCCACCTGAAGTTTGTTTTTCCGCATTTAGAATAAGTGTAGGCAATGGAGATTTCTGGTAGGATAGGGCCAACTTGAAGTCTCGACCGAACATCTTCACAAAATCTTCTCCAATGATTTCTTTGTTGCCATTATAATTGATTTTGGCATTTTCCGTCTTGTACATATTATCGTATTCTGTTCCATTTTGTGATGTATAACTCACTTCAACGCCATATTGGTGTGTTTCTATGCCAAGGTGTCTGAAGTTATGTGTCGGCGGATACGTATCGAGAAGAGATCGAAGGTGGCGATTCACTTTTCGGAAGTTGGAGCTGAAAAGTGGTGAGTTACAAGGAATAGGGCAATAATATACTTACATTCCGCGAAAATCCAACCTATCGGTTATATCCAGCAATAGTTCATCGGGTAGGTGGAGTAGACTCATTTGAACAGAAAATGCTCAGAATAAGAAAGAGAAGAGCAACTGGAGTATTGAATAGAATGTTTACCGCATTTGGCTTGAGATGGGACATCTGCTCACAACAAGAGACACAAAGAGAAATAGAGAAATAGAGAAGCGGAACCAATGTCCCTCTCTTAAGCTTCCCCCTTTTCTCAGCGCTAGAGCTCAATTATCATGTGCTCTACCGAAATCGGCCGTATTTGTGTCCCCCAGCAATATACGTTCCAAAAAAGAGTATATCTTGCGTATACTATTTACCGATTTTGAATTCCATGTGAAAAAAAAACTAAAGTTTGAGAGCTTATAACTCGGTTCGCAGAGACATTTAGCAGGTTTTGGCTGCAGAAATGGACTCTTCGTAGTCGAAAGTACCTATAATCAAATTTATTGGTCGTTTAGAGAAACCGCGTCAGAGGCGCGCCAGATGGTGTAGAGAACCTTGAGAAAACGGAGACGCAGAGACGTGCAAACGCGCTCCGCTAGACAACAACAATTTTCATTTTTCTTTCGTTGTTTTCTTATTTATTTTTCGCCTGTTTTGATTATTTTACGACTCATTTTCGATTTAAAACTTGATTTTTTACAGAAAATGAATTTGCTCGACCTGCCTGATGATAATCTGCTGGAGATTGCTGGGAAATTGGACCTTCGTGGAATGTTTGTTGATTTTAATACGATTTTTTGGTGTTTTTATTCTTGAAGTGGATTTGGTATATTCTAAGTAGGGTTTTTAGAAAAATAATCGGTTTTTTTTCGGGGAAAAATTAATTTTGATCAGTTTTTCCCGTTTAAAAAAACAAAACCCGATTCTCTTCGGTTTTAATCGGTTAAGACACCGGTTTTTCTTCGATTTTTCGATTTTTACCGATTTTCACCGGGTTTTTCTGAACGTTTAAACAATGCGGCGGTTTGCCACGTTTTTATCATATTTTGCGGGTGGCAACCGAATGAAATCTGTTTTTTTTTTCAAAACGCGATCGAAAAAAATCGATTTTCACCGGTTTTTGTTTGGTTTAATTTAAAGTCAAATAAATAAGTTTATATCGATCTTACAAAGGAAGTATATGACGGACCTAGTTAAACTTTTTCAATAAATTTGACCGCAGGTAATGTGGACCTTGAGAATTCGAAAACTGCAATAAAAATATGCTAAATGGTCACGTGATTTCGTTATGACCCGTCAAACAAGTTTCGATAGACTATTAGTGAAAAGCTTAACCACATAAAAAAATTGAAAAGTTTGACGGGTCATAACTCGGTTCACGTGAGCATTTAGCAGATTTTTATTGCAGTTTTCGAATTCTCAAGGTCAATTTGCGGTCGAATTTATAGAAAAAGTTCAACTCTATCCGTCATATACAAAATCTGTCAAATCACATTGAGTGCTGCCCAACTATATCTGAATTATAGATTTTTTTCTTCAACGTTCAAAGTTTCTCTAATTTCAGCTCAATCCTCCGCAAAGTGAATCAACGACTTCGGAACGTTCTCGACCTACGTCCACCAACTAATAACTTCACCAAAATCACTATTGAAGGATTCATTTATTATCCACGAACACAAGTGATATATGAGTCAGCGACTGGAACAGAAACAATTATGTATGATGACAAGGATCAGGCTGGACGAGACTTCGAACTGAATATTCGATATCAAAAGCGTGTAGTGGATGAGTTTTCCATCAATTTCCAAGACGCGGAGGATCCCGTGGCTAAGAAAATTCACGAAACTCTAAAATCTCGAAACAAAATGCTCCAAGTAAAAAAGATTTTCTTACGAGGCAATTTTCAACGAGGCCTGTTCGAAATTCTTCAGTTTTTGGATCCAACTTCTCTGAAAACAATTGCGACGTTTATGAGTGAAGGAGATGAAATCCAACAGTTTGATGATAATTGTGTGCAGCTGGAGCAGTGGCGTAGTGCCGAAGAGTTTACCAGTAATATCATGATAGAAAGCTCGGCGTGTTTTAACAAATTGTTAAACTTTCGGGAAGTCAATATTTGGGCGAATGAAATTCGTTTGGAGGATGTGCTTTTGTTGCGAAAGGTAAGCGATTTTTTAATTTCACAGTCATTCTCTTTCATTTTCAGCCGTCCCTTTCCAATCCATTCTTCGAATGTTTTTCCTTCCATATCACCGTGTTTCCCGAACTAGATGCATTTCTGCGTCTGTTAGGAAGCTCGTTAGCAGATCTAACAAATTGTAGATTTATGGCAAAGTACTTCCGAATCCCCAACTCGTCGGATGTTCTCTTAATCCGTTTCT
Organism: Caenorhabditis remanei; assembly: GCF_010183535.1. Lineage (NCBI taxonomy): Eukaryota > Metazoa > Nematoda > Chromadorea > Rhabditida > Rhabditidae > Caenorhabditis > Caenorhabditis remanei. Next base: position 21,341,184 of record NC_071332.1, on the reverse strand, counting down.
CTCGAAATTGTTGCACTTTTTGTAGAATGGCCGAGGCAGAGAGATATGCCGGATGGGAATTAATTGAGGATATTGGAACAGTTGAATTTTTTCAGAGATAATTGCGTTTATGTTCTAAATAGATAATTATGATTATGTTATTTTGAGCAATAAAGACTGTCTCTATAAATATTTGAATTATTATTAAAAGGTACTGAAAAATCCTGTGGTCTACCTACCTCTCATAGGTTGAGCTCAGCAAACGCGCTCTGCTAGACGGGCATTTCCCACATTTTTAATGGATTTCACGGCTTTTTGTATTCTTAACGAATGCACTTTTTCAGAAAATGAATCTTCTCGACCTGCCTGATGATAATCTGCTGGAGATCGCTGGAAAATTGGATCTTCGTGGGATGTGAGTCGGTTTTTTCAAATGTTTGAAGTGAATTTGGATATTCCTAGTCAAATATTAAGAGTTTTCATATTTGTACATGGTGCCAAAATTCAAATTTTCGACTATCATTCGGAATTAGAAGAAATTCTGAAAAATTATAAAAAATGTTCACATTTTTGATGAAAAATTGAAAAAATTGTTTGAAAAATTGATATTTTTTGAAGCCTTGTCTTCGGGCCGCACCGGTCCTTCAAAAAATTTCCAAACCCCGGGCCATTGGGCCTTGACAAGTATGGTTTATTTCGATTTCAGACAAAATCGGAAAACATAATTTTACATTGTCTGCTTCCCAACAATATCTGAATCATGTTCTTTCCCGTATAATCAGTGATATTTGATTTCAGCTCAATCCTCCGCAAAGTGAATCAACGACTTCGGAACGTTCTCGACCTACGTCCACCAACTAATAACTTCACCAAAATCTCTGTTGAAGGAATCACTTATTATCCACGAACACAAGTGATATATGAGTCAGCGACTGGAACAGAAACAATTATGTATGATGACAAGGATCAGGTTGGACGAGACTTCGAACTGAATATTCGATATCAAAAGCGTGTAGTGGATGAGTTTTCCATCAATTTCCAAGACGCGGAGGATCCAGTGGCTAAGAAAATTCACGAAACTCTAAAATCTCGAAACAAAATGCTCCAAGTAAAAAAGATTTTCTTACGAGGCAATTTTCAACGAGGCCTGTCCGAAATTCTTCAGTTTTTGGATCCAACTTCTCTGAAAACAATTGCGACGTTTATGAGTGAAGGAGATGAAATCCAACAGTTTGATGATAATTGTGTGCAGCTGGAGCAGTGGCGTAGTGCCGAAGAGTTTACCAGTAATATCATGATAGAAAGCTCGGCGTGTTTTAGCAAATTGTTAAACTTTCGGGAAGTCAATATTTGGGCGAATGAAATTTGTTTGGAGGATGTGCTTTTGTTGCGAAAGGTAAGCGATTTTTTAATTTCACAGTCATTCTCTTTCTTTTTCAGCCGTCCCTTTCCAATTCATTCTTCGAATGTTTTTCCTTCCATATCACCGTGTTTCCCGAATTTGATGAATTTCTGCGTCTGTTGGGAGTCCCCCCAGCAGATCAAACAAATAGTAGATTTATCGCAAAGTACTTCCGAATCCCCAACTCGTCGGATGTTCTCTTAATCCGTTTCGCTCGAAATCTTTGCTCTTTTTCTAGATGTGCCGAGGCAGAGAGATATGCCGGGTGGGAATTAATTGAGGATATTGGGACAGTGGAATTTTTTCAGAGATAATTGCTTGTTAATTTTTTAAATAATTATGATAATGTTATTTTGAGCAATAAAGTCTGTCTTGATGAATATTTGAATTATTATTAAAAGGTACTAGAAAAGCCTGTGGTCTACCTACCTCTCATAGCCGAAGCTCAGCAAACGCGCTCTGCTAGACAGGGACATTTCAGACATTTTTGATGGATTTTAGAACTTAACGAATGCACTTTTTCAGAAAATGAATCTTCTCGGCCTGCCTGATGATAATCTGCTGGAGATCGCTGGGAAATTGGATCTTCGTGGCATGTGAGTCGGTTTTTTCAAATGTTTGAAGTGAATTTGGTATATTCCTAGTCAAATATTAAGGGTTTTCATACTTGTACATGGTGCCAAAATTCAAATTTTCGACTATCATTCGGAATTAGAAGAAATTCTGAAAAATTATAAAAAATGTTAACATTTTTGATGAAAAATTGAAAAATTATTTTAAAAATTGATATTTTTAAAGCCGTGTCTTCGGGCCGCACCGGTCCTTCAAAAAATTTCCAAACCCCGGACCATTGGGCCTTGACAAGTATGGTTTATTTCGATTTCAGACAAAATCGGAAAACATAATTTTACATTGTCTGCTTCCCAACAATATCTGAATCATGTTCTTTCCCGTATAATCAGAGTTATTTGATTTCAGCTCAATCCTCCGCAAAGTGAATCAACGACTTCGAAACCTTCTCGACCTACGTCCACCAACTAATAACTTCACCAAAATCACTATTGAAGGATTCATTTATTATCCACGAACACAAGTGATATATGAGTCAGCGACTGGAACAGAAACAATTATGTATGATGACAAGGATCAGGCTGGACGAGACTTCGAACTGAATATTCGATATCAAAAGCGTGTAGTGGATGAGTTTTCCATCAATTTCCAAGACGCGGAGGATCCCGTGGCTAAGAAAATTCACGAAACTCTAAAATCTCGAAACAAAATGCTCCAAGTAAAAAAGATTTTCTTACGAGGCAATTTTCAACGAGGCCTGTTCGAAATTCTTCAGTTTTTGGATCCAACTTCTCTGAAAACAATTGCGACGTTTATGAGTGAAGGAGATGAAATCCAACAGTTTGATGATAATTGTGTGCAGCTGGAGCAGTGGCGTAGTGCCGAAGAGTTTACCAGTAATATCATGATAGAAAGCTCGGCGTGTTTTAACAAATTGTTAAACTTTCGGGAAGTCAATATTTGGGCGAATGAAATTCGTTTGGAGGATGTGCTTTTGTTGCGAAAGGTAAGCGATTTTTTAATTTCACAGTCATTCTCTTTCATTTTCAGCCGTCCCTTTCCAATCCATTCTTCGAATGTTTTTCCTTCCATATCACCGTGTTTCCCGAACTAGATGCATTTCTGCGTCTGTTAGGAAGCTCGTTAGCAGATCTAACAAATTGTAGATTTATGGCAAAGTACTTCCGAATCCCCAACTCGTCGGATGTTCTCTTAATCCGTTTCTCTCGAAATTGTTGCACTTTTTGTAGAATGGCCGAGGCAGAGAGATATGCCGGATGGGAATTAATTGAGGATATTGGAACAGTTGAATTTTTTCAGAGATAATTGCGTTTATGTTCTAAATAGATAATTATGATTATGTTATTTTGAGCAATAAAGACTGTCTCTATAAATATTTGAATTATTATTAAAAGGTACTGAAAAATCCTGTGGTCTACCTACCTCTCATAGGTTGAGCTCAGCAAACGCGCTCTGCTAGACGGGCATTTCCCACATTTTTAATGGATTTCACGGCTTTTTGTATTCTTAACGAATGCACTTTTTCAGAAAATGAATCTTCTCGACCTGCCTGATGATAATCTGCTGGAGATCGCTGGAAAATTGGATCTTCGTGGGATGTGAGTCGGTTTTTTCAAATGTTTGAAGTGAATTTGGATATTCCTAGTCAAATATTAAGAGTTTTCATATTTGTACATGGTGCCAAAATTCAAATTTTCGACTATCATTCGGAATTAGAAGAAATTCTGAAAAATTATAAAAAATGTTCACATTTTTGATGAAAAATTGAAAAAATTGTTTGAAAAATTGATATTTTTTGAAGCCTTGTCTTCGGGCCGCACCGGTCCTTCAAAAAATTTCCAAACCCCGGGCCATTGGGCCTTGACAAGTATGGTTTATTTCGATTTCAGACAAAATCGGAAAACATAATTTTACATTGTCTGCTTCCCAACAATATCTGAATCATGTTCTTTCCCGTATAATCAGTGATATTTGATTTCAGCTCAATCCTCCGCAAAGTGAATCAACGACTTCGGAACGTTCTCGACCTACGTCCACCAACTAATAACTTCACCAAAATCTCTGTTGAAGGAATCACTTATTATCCACGAACACAAGTGATATATGAGTCAGCGACTGGAACAGAAACAATTATGTATGATGACAAGGATCAGGTTGGACGAGACTTCGAACTGAATATTCGATATCAAAAGCGTGTAGTGGATGAGTTTTCCATCAATTTCCAAGACGCGGAGGATCCAGTGGCTAAGAAAATTCACGAAACTCTAAAATCTCGAAACAAAATGCTCCAAGTAAAAAAGATTTTCTTACGAGGCAATTTTCAACGAGGCCTGTCCGAAATTCTTCAGTTTTTGGATCCAACTTCTCTGAAAACAATTGCGACGTTTATGAGTGAAGGAGATGAAATCCAACAGTTTGATGATAATTGTGTGCAGCTGGAGCAGTGGCGTAGTGCCGAAGAGTTTACCAGTAATATCATGATAGAAAGCTCGGCGTGTTTTAGCAAATTGTTAAACTTTCGGGAAGTCAATATTTGGGCGAATGAAATTTGTTTGGAGGATGTGCTTTTGTTGCGAAAGGTAAGCGATTTTTTAATTTCACAGTCATTCTCTTTCTTTTTCAGCCGTCCCTTTCCAATTCATTCTTCGAATGTTTTTCCTTCCATATCACCGTGTTTCCCGAATTTGATGAATTTCTGCGTCTGTTGGGAGTCCCCCCAGCAGATCAAACAAATAGTAGATTTATCGCAAAGTACTTCCGAATCCCCAACTCGTCGGATGTTCTCTTAATCCGTTTCGCTCGAAATCTTTGCTCTTTTTCTAGATGTGCCGAGGCAGAGAGATATGCCGGGTGGGAATTAATTGAGGATATTGGGACAGTGGAATTTTTTCAGAGATAATTGCTTGTTAATTTTTTAAATAATTATGATAATGTTATTTTGAGCAATAAAGTCTGTCTTGATGAATATTTGAATTATTATTAAAAGGTACTAGAAAAGCCTGTGGTCTACCTACCTCTCATAGCCGAAGCTCAGCAAACGCGCTCTGCTAGACAGGGACATTTCAGACATTTTTGATGGATTTTAGAACTTAACGAATGCACTTTTTCAGAAAATGAATCTTCTCGGCCTGCCTGATGATAATCTGCTGGAGATCGCTGGGAAATTGGATCTTCGTGGCATGTGAGTCGGTTTTTTCAAATGTTTGAAGTGAATTTGGTATATTCCTAGTCAAATATTAAGGGTTTTCATACTTGTACATGGTGCCAAAATTCAAATTTTCGACTATCATTCGGAATTAGAAGAAATTCTGAAAAATTATAAAAAATGTTAACATTTTTGATGAAAAATTGAAAAATTATTTTAAAAATTGATATTTTTAAAGCCGTGTCTTCGGGCCGCACCGGTCCTTCAAAAAATTTCCAAACCCCGGACCATTGGGCCTTGACAAGTATGGTTTATTTCGATTTCAGACAAAATCGGAAAACATAATTTTACATTGTCTGCTTCCCAACAATATCTGAATCATGTTCTTTCCCGTATAATCAGAGTTATTTGATTTCAGCTCAATCCTCCGCAAAGTGAATCAACGACTTCGAAACCTTCTCGACCTACGTCCACCAACTAATAACTTCACCAAAATCTCTATTGGAGGAAGAATTTATCATCCACGAACACAAGTGATATACGAGTCAGCGACTGGATCAGAAACAATTCTGTATGATGACAGGGATCAGGCTGGACGAGACTTCGAAGTGAATATTCGGTATCAAAAGGGTGTAGTGGATGAGTTTTCCATCAATTTTGAACACGCGGAGGATCCAGTGGCTAAGAAAATTCTCAAAACTCTAAAATCTCGAAACAAAATGCTCCAAGTTAAAAAGATTTTCTTACGAGGCAATTTTCAACGAGGCCTGTTCAAAATTCTTCAGTTTTTGGATCCAACTTCTCTGAAAACAATTGCGACTTTTATGAGTGAAGGAGATGAAATCCAACAGTTCGATGATAATTGTTTGCAGCTGGAGCAGTGGCGTAGTGCCGAAGAGTTTACCAGTAATATCATGATAGAAAGCTCGGCGTGTTTTAGAAAATTGTTACACTTTCGGGAAGTCAATATTTGGGCGAATGAAATTCGTTTGGAGGATGTGCTTTTGTTGCGAAAGGTAAGAGATTTTTTAATTTCACAGTCATTCTCTTTCTTTTTCAGCCGTCCCTTTTATGATGAACGATGTTCTCAGTGGGGACGTGCTCGACTTGTATTCTCAGGAAACCTCCGTAAACCTCAAACTTGGGTAATTAAACCTTTATTAAAAGATAAAAGATAAGCTCTCGCCTCTGCTTTTATACTGGGCAGAGGCGGAGCCAAACAGAAAGTGTGTGGGTGAAGGAATTCAATTAAAACAGATAGAAAGAATGATTCACGACTAAAAGCCTATGAATCATATCTGATGGGAGCGGGGAAAAGAAAGTGGGAGATGTACAAAGTACAATCGAGCACACCTTTCCAATCCATTCTTCGAATGTTTTTCCTTCCATACCACCGTGTTTCCCGAATTTGATGAATTTCTTCGTCTGTTGGGAGTCCCCCCAGCAGATCAAACAAATAGTAGATTTATGGCAAAATACTTCCGAATCCCCAACTCGTCGGATGTTCTCTTAATCCGTTTCGCTCGAAATTGTTGCACTTTTTGTAGACGTGCCGAAGCAGAGAGATATGCCGGGTGGGAATTAATTGAGGATATTGGAACAGTTGAATTTTTTCAGAGATAATTGCGTTTATTTTCTAAATACATAATTATGATGATCTTGTTATGAGCAATAAAGACTGTCTCGATATACATTTGAACTATTATTAAAAGGTATTGAAAAAGCCTGTGGTCTACCAAGCTCTTATATCCTGAGCTCAGCAAACGCGCTCTACAAGACAGGCACATTTCAACACTGAACAATATGTGTTGAAATTTCTCATCCTTAACAAGAGAGTAAACACTGATAACATAAATGTGGCGTGATACAGTGTAATAGTTTTTTGTCAACAATTTTTGGTCACCAATTTCAAAAAATGAGTTTACTCGACCTGCATGATGATGACCTGTTGGAGATTGCTGGAAAATTGGATCTTCGTGGAATGTGAGTTGGTTTTGGGGTATAATTATCTTAATTGTTCATTTTCAGTTCAAACCTCCGAAAAGTAAACCAACGACTCCGAAACCTCATAGAGACTCGTCCACCAACCCATGACTTTTCTAGTGTCACGATTACAGCGGATGATGACTTGAAAGTGGTATATGATTCTGGAACACCAGCTGGACAGGAGACAATTTCATACAGTAATCTTAACCAAAATTGTCTCGTCAACCAGAAGAGACTTGTCGGACAGGACTATCGTGAGATTTTTTGTCGAGACTTTGAACTGAACATTCGCTATCAAAAAGGTGTGCTGGATAGGCTTTGTGTAGTTGAAGGAAACAATTGTCTGGGTTTAAAAAGGATCTGCGAAATCCTACAATCACGAGATACAAATCTTCCAGTGAAGTTTCTAAGGATTTTTTGTGACTTTCAACGACAAGTCTTTCAAATTCTATCGGCTGTGGAGCCACTCACTCTGAAATCAATTCATATTCTTTTATTTCGTGATAGTACACAACAACTGGATGAGTATGAGCGCCTGGAACAATGGCGTAGTGCTGAAGAATTGGATGGCAATGTTAATGTGGACAGCTCAACGCATTTCAGACGATTGCTTCATTTTCGGAAAGTCACCGTTTGTGTGGAGCGACTTTTTTTGAAGGATCTAATTGTGTTGAGAGATGTAAGCGAATTTAAAATCCTCAAAATCAGATTTATCTTCATTTTTCCTTTATCCAGGCATTCCTCAGAAATCCACGCCATCAAAAATTCAAGTCCTACTTCCCTCAATTTCCCGAGTTGCAAGAATTTATGGATTTGCTAGGAATGGAAAAGGATTCAGGGGATCTAGAAGAGGATTCACTTTCAAAAATGTATTTTCGAATTCCCAACTCGTCAGATGTTCTAGCAATCGGTATTTGTCTCAATTTGTTCAAGTTCAGAAGACTTGTTGTCGCAGAGAAGTATGCAGGAAAGGATGTAATTGAGGATATTGGTGAAGTTGGATTCTTTCAGAGATAATTGCTTGTATTTATAAATTAGGATCCGTATTCATTTTCTATAATTTTGATAATCTTATTTTAGCAATAAAATATATTTAAAACCCTATTTCGATCACAAAATCACTCACATTTAGCTCAAAATGGCTCGAAATAGTTCAAAATCGGCTCAAAACTACAGAAAATTGGCTCGAAGTCCCACAAAATTGGTTCAGCTTACCTCGAAATTCGGTAAAAATCAGACTAGCAAGATTCCGGGCCGGCCAGGCCGGCCCGGTTTTGGCTCGGCCCGGTTTTGACCCGGCCCGGTCGGCCCGGATTTGAATTTTTGAACTTTTTTCACTACAAATTTTTGTCCAAAAATGTATTTTCTGAAAATTTTTCATATTTTTCCTCAAGTATATTTTTCAACAACCTTCGAAACCTACAAAAAATTGTTCTTAAGAAATATTTTTCAAAAAAAAATCGGGAAATTTTCGATCAAAATTTTCAAAAAACGCTTCCATAGGAAATTTTTGTTTAGATCTAGTTTTTGTAGAAAAAAATTCCATTTGTTTTGATGACTCCTTCATATAGAAAACGAGATTCTGCTGAAATTAAAACCCAATGGCCTAGTTTTTGAAATGGCCTAGATTTGAGGAAGTGCACGAAGGAGCTCAGCTTTTTCGTGTAATTTAACTAGGGAAAGATCCCGATTTATGGGTCGAGACACATATCACTAAAACGGCAATTTCGCACTGATTTCAGATCTGTATTTACAATTTTTCAGAACGATTCTGTGAAAAAAGTTATACATGTTTTTGTGAGATCTCAGTAATAAAAATGGAAAAGTTACGAAAATCGTCCAAAAAGCTAATTCAGTGGGATTGAAATGAACCATAGTTCGCTTCAAACGACAGGGGAACATTTTCAGTCGTTTTTTTTTCGACGAATTCTGAAGTTTTTTGGTGGCCAACCCATGGGCGAAAATTAGACCACTTTGTTTTTTTATTTTTATCTCAAAAACTGTTCTTGTGTGATTGTAAATGTAAATAGGAGTTAACAACAATTCATTTATCAGATTGTCTCCTAGATGTCTTAAAATTGTTATTAGAATCGAGGTGAATTGAATATTAAAATGCACTTTTTACGCCTCTTTTCACCGAAGAACAGATGAACGCAGCTGAATTGTCAAATTTTAGATGTTTTCCACTTGAAACTTTCCGGTTTCATAACCTAAATCTCTTTTTCGAACAATTGTTGACCTATCCTCCATTTTTAGATTCCAAACGAACACTTTTCATAAAACTCCCTCTGCAGTTTATTAACCTCATTTTTCTGTGCCGCGGTGTTGCATCTTTCTGATTCCTTAGCCCCGCCCATTTTTCCGCGCACCATGGGGCGAAAATTTGTCAACGGGAAATGTAGCAAAAAAATCACCGTGAGTAATTCCAACCGGAAATCTGAAAATGTCTCCGTCTCTCATTTCCACACACTCTTTTCTCACTGTCTCAGTGGAGCGCATTTTCTATTCTCATCATTTTCAGATTTTTCAAGAAAAGGAGCTGGCAGCGAGGACGCTTTCGAGGTAATTCTTAATGAAAAATGACTGAAATTTATGATATTTTTTCAGTCGAATGGACGAGTCGGATGGAGGACACCAAGAAACGGTGGAATCGGAGTCAAAAAGGGTTTCACCGATAAAAAATTGAGAAAAATTATAATTTAGTATTATTTCAGAAGCGATGGATGGATTCGGATGGGTTTGAGGAGACGGAGGAGGCGACGAAATGCCGGGAAAATAGGAAAAACCACTGAGAATTCAGAGATTTGAATGCAATTTGAGGTTTTTCAGAGCGGAAAAATGAAAATTCATCGATATTTTTGACTGGAAAAAGCTGGAAAATTGGAATTTTTGGCTATTCGATGACTTTTTGGTGTTTTTTGAGAAATTTTACATCGAATCGTCAAAAAATTCCAATTTCCCGGTTGTTTCAGTCAAAATATCGATAAATTTTCAATTTTCCGCTCTAAAAACCCTTCAAATTGCATCCAAATCTCTGAAATTTCAGTTTTTTGTCTTTTCCCGGCATTTCGATACATTAATTATCGTCTCCGACGTCGAATCTGTATTCTTCTCGAATTCATTCGAATCAAATCGCTTATTCGATCTTCAGAAATCTAAATGTTTTTTTGTTTCAGGGACCCTCCACGTCTTCGGCGCCAACTGCCACTTCCAATGATGCTCCGACTGCTGCTGCTGCTGCCAAAACTGCAGAGGTGAGAATGAGAATGACTAACTGAGCTGCTCGGAAAAAAATGAAAATTGAATAATTTGAGCAAAAATCCCTTACTGTAAAAACACCTTCATTCGGGAAATTGCAGGCTGAGAAAGTTAAAAATCACATCTTTAATATGGTCTATTCCGGGTTTTCTGTCTTCTTTCTCATTTTGACTTTACCATTTTCAAGTTCATTTTTGTGTTGTATCCCATTATTTTGTTGATGAATAATTTGTAAGCAACTCGAAACTCCTATTTTCTTCGCTGGTAAACTAACGGGAGTTATTCTCTCCTATCTGCAAAATAATGTGAAACTTGAGAAAAATACTGTCACTAAAACCAAATTTTTCGAATTTCCATTCTAAAAAAATTCCCAAAATACACATTTTTCTCATAAAAATCATCTGAAAATCATCTTATTTTTGAAATTTTTAGCTAAACACCATTTGATTCGTTTCTATTTCAAAAAATCTTTCTATTCTAAGAATTCGAACGAGAAAATGTGGTTTTTCACAGGGTCATAGAATGCCCATATGAAGCAACTGCGCTCCAAAAAAATTAGCGTTAAATTAGCGCGAAATTCAAAAAATTCATCCAAAAAAATTTTTTTTGTGTATTAAAAATTTGTATTTTTCTCTTTTTTAATGAATTCGATATTTTTTGTGCAAAGTTTTCTCGAAAATAGCGAGAAAAATGGAAGAAAAGCTAGCTTCATTCGAAAAATTTGACTCCCTATCGTTCGTCTTACTGTACCCACGTTATACAAAGGCCGCATTATGCTGATCGGCGACTCAATTGGCAACGTGCAAGTTGTGTGCAAACGCGCTTCACTGAGCTTCCGGTTTCGCGCGAAAATAATTGGAAAAAATGGAATATTTTGAGTTAAAAACCTAATTTCTGACAATTTTCAACTCAAAAACCAGAATTCTAAGCTAAAAATCAAGATTTTCATACATTTCTGAACTTTTTCCCTGAAAAAACAACTCAAAAACACCAATTTTCGGTATTTTCCTATCATCTTGACTCAAATTCAGTAACCGCGCTCCACCGAAACCCGAGAAGAGACTATGACGATCGAAGAGACGCAGAGAGCGAGAGCGATGGGTTTTGGTAACGAGGAAGCACTGATTTCCAAGTTTTTCTCATTTTAAGCATAAAATCACATTTTTTTCGAATATTTCACATAAAAATTAGCTGAAAATCAATATTTTAATCTGAAAACTGTGATTTTAAGTCTGAAAATAGGCATTTTCCATCGAAAAAGTGAGTAACACGGTGATTTTTTCGCTACATTAAATTTGGGTTTATCTTCCATATTTTTGCTTCTGCTCAAAATCATTTAAATTTGGCACAAAACAATTCAACATTTGCTCAAAATCAATCAAAATTGGCACATTCTGAGTCGACATTCTCTGGCGCTCCTTTGACGCCTTCCATGTTTTCAAGTATACGTATTTTTCATGAATAGATGATATCTTTTTTGTTTTTCTCTATTTCCAAGAAACTCAAAATTTATAATTACATATATATCACGATAACAAAAGAAACACCCACCTATTAGTCCCTATGGAGCCAAAAACTCGAGCTGTTTTCTTTTTTTCTTCGTTTCGTTCACGCCCGCCACTCGACAACTCATTACGCCGTCTATCTACCACAAATGATTCTCTGGTTGAGTCGAGCGATGATATCGATTTTTCGATATCTTTATCGAATTCTGCTCTATTCAGTGTTGTGTTTCTCGAATAAACCAGAGTTGGTTGAAAAAGATTTGATAGATATTCCAGAGTTTATTGTTCGGGGATTCATACGGAAAATGGATTTGAAGGAGAGGTGAGTAGTCATTTTCCAAATATCCCGATTTTTTAAAACCTGAAAAAATAAGGCTCTATTCCAGTTTAGATGTCCTTTGAAAACTCTAACATCCCAAACATAATTATACGTCACTTAAAACCATACTTGCAAACCGGGCCGCCGCTTAACTCGCTTCAAACTCAATATTATTATCTGAAAAATATATCAAAATGTAGATCTCGACGAGTTCTATCTTCGCGACGCACTACTGGCCGGATCTCTATTTGTTATTGTGCCGCGGGCCGGGAAAAAGTGCCAAAAAACTCAAAAAATGGCCCAAAAAAGCCATTCTAGCCCTGCCCGCGGCACATTAACGAATAGCCATCCGGCCCGTAGTGGGTCACGGACATTGAACTCGTCGAGATCTACATTTTGGTATATTTTTCAGCTCATAATATTGAGTTTGAAGCGAGTCACGTGCCGGCCCGTGTCGGCCCGTTTCGGCCGGGTTGACAAGTATGCTTAAAACATTTATACGTCCCTCAAAACATTTTAACGTTCTTTGAGGTTCCAACAGCGCTTGGAAATGTTTAAACGTCCCTTAAAATCCCAAAAAGTGGTTTAGACTGGAATAGAGCCAATAATAATTACAGAATTATTATCCGAACGAAATCCTCTTCTCTCCGTGATATTGATGACATGGTTCCTTTAAAAGTGGATGGAATTGTTCTGAAATCTACACCGTCTGAAATCTCTCTCAGCTTCGAGGGATCTCTCAAATTTATATTTTCTGGAAATAATCGATTGCAGGAAGCCATGACGCAACTGTTGATAGTCTTAAACCACCCCAAACTTGACTTGAGAAGTATTCGATTCGACTTCTTTCGAGAGGACACCGATGAGCAGATCATGGATATCTTCTCCACTAGACTGACATTTGGTATCTGTGTAAAACTACTTCATTTCGAGAATTGCAGTTTTCAAAACCTTCTAACGTTATTGGAACATACCACTCCAAAAATTCTTAATGAGATTTGGATAACTGGGCGGATTCACAGACAGTATAACCCGGATACTATTGATAGAATTTTCCAATTGGAGCAGTGGAAGAAAGCCAAAACTTTGGTGATTACTGGAGGCTTGTTTGGCAGTATGGAGCACTTTAGTCATTTCGAGGAGTTGGCTCTATATATATCTGGATTTACTCTACAGAAAAACTGGGCAGATACAATTGTGATTAGACAGGTGAGTGGGGACTTCCGGCGCAAATCGCTTTAAACTCAATAATATGAGCTGAAAAATGTATCAAAATGTAGAACTCGGTAAGCTTTATGCGTGTGGCATACTACCAAGCCAAAAATCTTTGCGAACAGACAAAAATTTACCGAGTTAAAGAATTTCGAAATGTTTATTTCGAAATGCTTCGAAAATCGGAAATTCACTAATACTACCGAAACCCACTCAAGGGACCTTCGAAACTTATATTTTTAGAATCAGCAAGTCAAGACGGTTCGAATGAGTATAATCATGGCTATATTTGATGTTTTGGGTCTTGAGTGGAATTTAAAGGCGCATAGAGTAGGTAAAAATTGATTTTTTTCGGAATATAGGCATGATTATACTCGAATGAAAGCTCTTGGCTCCCTGAATATGGATAACTAAATTTCAGTTACGGTAGTGTGGGTCTCACCACGAAAATTCTTGTCTTGCTGATTCCAGAAACATAAGTCTCAAGGGTCCCTTACGGTAGTTTTAGAGAAATTCAGATTTTCGAAAATTTTCGAAAACCTGTAACTTTGTTAGATTTTAATGGTCTTCAATGTTTTTTGGCTTGAAATTTGTAGAATTTTCCAATTTTTCTATGAAAAAATGTTTCTATGAAAAATAAATGCGATACCTTTTGAATATCCCTTTTCGACTATATCGCTGCTCTAAAGGCGGATGGCGGAAAGCAAAACTCAGTTCAATCCTGATAACCAACAAACCGGCATATCCGTACTAAAATCGGTTTTTTAAAAAACAATTTTGCTTTTTTTCCCTTCAGTCCATCCTTGGGCGATTAACCAGTAAACCAGTGACATAGAGCTCATTAAGACCTAAATTTTGGTCTATTTTTCAGTTTTTCATCTTTAAAATAGTATATTTTTCCAGATCCTCCGTCAATTCAGCAATCTCAAAAAAATGGAGTTTTTCACATTCCCGAATCGCCTTCAATGCCATGAAATTTGTGAACTTTTCGAGGCTGAACAGATCAGTGATCGGAAGTACATTCGTCGGAACACTGATTCTGAATCCGAGGACTATTTCTCAATTAAAAATTTCAACGCAGAGAAAGGACATTTCAAAATTAAGAGAGTCGTGAAGAAGTCCAATGAGGAGGAGAACGAGATGTTGAGATTGATTTGATAAATTTATTTAGTAAAATTGTATTGAAAGATAAAATTCAATAAATAAATCTTGGCACCACCGGGGTATTCGGTACATGAACATTAACACTTGGTAACGGTGACCTCACCGATCTCTCCGATACCAACCAAGGCAGTAGACACTTCAACATTCTTAGCGATCGTCTCCACACTTGCTCCTCCACAAAATTCTTGATAGTCCGCCGGTAATCCCTAACAATCACCAGTACAGCTATCGGGTCAAGGATCGGATAAAACACAAATGCGAATTGAATGATAAAGTCGATTTTATGCAAGTTTGCCATGAGAATCGGTGCCAGGAGCATAGTGGCTAACGGGAGGTACAGTAGGAGGACAGGGATGAGGGTCTGGACAACCAAGGCTCGGAAGAATTGCTTCTGCATGTCCAGGGTACGACGGGATACCGCCCGTTTTTTGATGGTGATCTCTCGCCAGGTATGGTATCCACAATAGGTCACAATGGCGCAGGAGATCAACTAAAAATAACGAATTTCTTTTGTACTCCTCTCGGACAAGAACTCACCACGATCTTTAAAAGAATAATAGCCAACACAATAGACTTCCCGCAAAACGTTGTCTCAAAAGCCGTGGAGACGTGATACTTGATGCCAATGAAGACAGTGACATCCGGGTCCACACTATAGAAATCGATTAGATCATCCATATCCACTTCACAAACGCTGTCAGAGGTGTTTCCTAGGAACAAGGTTGCGAAGTACCACTCGAGACCGAAAATTACGAAGATCGCGATCCAGATGAAGAATTTGGGCATCTCGAATTGACGCAGCCAGTTTTGATTGCTAAAAACGTTTTGGTTTTTTAGGGGGGAGCGGGGCTTAGGGTATACGGTAGCCACTTACTTGCAAACCGCCATGTAACGATAGAAGAAATGGATGGCGAGGAGAGAGATGATGATGCCGGAGCAAGCGAAATTCACCACTAGATACAAAATATGAATTGGTATCTATTAGTGATAATTAGTGACTTACTATTAAAATGCTTGGCCACCGTCTTGGGAAGATGAAGGGGGTTTGTACTGAAGAAGAGGAACTCGCCGTTGTTGACAAGGATCATCTGGAAGGAAGTTGGTTGCGAAATGGGGAATATAAGACGTTTAAGAACCGGGACGTTTTGCAAATTACGTAGTTAACGGGGAGAACGTGAGAGATCAAAGAAATCAAAGATCTCCCACTATCAGAAGGTCCGATTTAGAGGTGACTAGTTTCTTGGTTTCAAAGCGTCATAGTTTTGAAATGTCCCGGTTTCGAAACGTCGTAATGTACATTTCTTGGTTTAAAACTAGTTCATCTACACATTGGTCTGTTTTTAGCAATTTTGAACAGCTAGTTTTGGAAATATCAGTCTCAGACTATAGTGCGGTTGGGTTAATTTATTGATCAATCTGAAACCTGACATTTTAAAACTTGGTTTCAAAACGTCTCGGTTTCAGAACATCATGTTGTTGCATTTATTCGTTTAGAACTATGTGATTTACACCCTGACCAAGTTCCAGCTATTTTTAACGGGTTGTTTTGGAGATACCTGTCTCAGACTATGGCTACCAGCTGACTTAGCCTTGACATTTCAAAATTTGATTTCGAAATGTCCCGGTTTCAGAACGTGCTAGACTATCTCATCACTATTTCTATCAATTTTCAGCAATTTTAACGATTCCTCTTGCCTACAAACCACTTACCGGTTGATTCAACACATCGACTGTCGAGAAAACCAGCTCAAAAATGGAGAAACTCAGCATAAGATAAACATAAGACCCCAGCTGTTTTGTAGTCTTCTTTCGTATCATATACATCAGAATATTATTGATTAGTACAGAGAGACAGAAGCCAGCGTAGGTACTGACTTGTTGGATTGAGATTTTCATGGTTTTTGGCTCGAAAAAATGGGAAAAATGAGGGAAAATAAAAAGATTGAGATTGAGGAGAATGAATGATGTGATGTCGAGGTTTGTTGTTGCTCGCTGCCTTCCTTCGGCTCGTGATTTCGAGAGTTGGAGCACTTATAATTAGTACTTCTCTCCCGATACATAATTAGTGGGTTGTTGAGAGCCCGAGCTCTCAAACTTTTGAGCATTGCTCAAAATAGGAGAGAGATGTTATACTTTTAGGGAGAATGGAAATGCAAAGGGCAGGTTTTGCAAGGAATTTGGGTGTACATATGTACTAAAATGGAAGAGGGAAAGACCGGGGATGTGTCTTTGTAGTTTTGTTGATTTGAATGAAAAAGGGCTCCCTAAATTAGACCGCTCAAATTCTGGCTCCCCAATTCGAGCTTCTAGATTTGGCTTCCAGATTTCAGATCTTACTAGGCAAGGCCATGGAGTCAGTGCGGAGATATGGGACGTGACCTGTATCATTGGAAAGCGGAGATTACGCTGATTCCAAATATATATTCAGTTTTTTTCCTTTGATGCCTGGTATTCGAGAAAAACGAGGCCAAAGTTCCTAACGTGTGGATTTGATTCCGGTTTCAATAATAACACACGAATCAGATTTCAGATCTCAGAATCCTTGCTGCTTCCTTATTTTGAATCGTTGATTCCGGCTCCTAGATTTCAGATTTTGACTTTCAGATTCCGGTTACGGGATCTTAGATTGATATTCTTCAATTCCAGTTCCTATCTCATACACTCTTTTTTCCACATTCTGGAATCCCAGATCCTGGTTTCTGGTTTCAAAACCTTGTCTCAGAAATTCTATCCCCCCATTTCCTTTTCATTTTCGATCAGTTCATTCAGACCACTTTACGTATTTAACCTAATTTGCGGTCCTCTGCTTGTCTTTATTTTTCCCCAATTCTTCACTCAATGTCACTGACACAACCGAATGACGAGTAAGTTGTTCATATTCATTTGACATTCTGATGATTTTTTTCAGCTCCGACCTCCTTAAATACACCATTCCCAACTATGGTTTGTCAGATAGGTGGGAATGGCTACAGTATCTAAATCGACTGGTCGCTCTTATATCTTGTATAGCTCTTCACTGTTATATTCTCGTTAGATTATCAATTATGAAGAAGCTGAGTGATTATCAAATCCTAATTATAATCCAGTCATCAATTAATATCATGGCATGTCTATTCGAGTTGATATTAAACGAAGTACAAACTCAAAACCTTCAAATTATAAAAATCGGGCATCCTTTTTGGAACTTTTCCTTAAACCAAACATTACTCTATACCATATTCATGGCCCTATTCTCTAATGCCACCCAGGACTTTCTCATGCTTTTCAATCTACATAGAATGGTTCTTATCAAAAAAGGGAACATATTAAGGATGTACGCGCTAGCAATACCTCTAATGCTCTTTGGCACAGGTGCAGATGTTCAAGACTCGTATTCCTTGGTTATGAAGGGTCAGGACATCAACTTATTCTATAAATATGGCCAACTCCCGGTTATAACTCTTGTCATAGTGTTTTGTTATGTAAAACTCAACCGCGAATTCTCTAAGATCACTACATCCGAGAAGACTAGGAAGTTGCAACAGAAGTTGTCAACAAGTGTCATGTTGCAAATAGTTATTCTTGGAATTGTTTCTTTTATTGTTAATTTTATACCATGGCTATTCAAGAAGTACGGGGACCCGTCTTACTACAATCAGCACATTGTGATGTATATTATTGTGTCTTTGGTGATTACTGAGTGGTACCTGCTGATATCTGCAATTCTTATAGCATGGTCGATCACTGGATTTTTTCATAACTAAAGTGTAGATAAATGAAGTTTATAGAAGAACATACGGCATTGCGAAATCTCCAGCAACACATAAACTTTTGTGCTAAATCTAATTAACAGCTCAGCCCACCTCACCTGATAATTTGATTTATGAATGCAATACTCATGTGTACATTTTCTTTACTTGTTCCATACTTTTTGATATTTGTTTTTATATAAGCCAACATGTCGCTGGATCTCGAGGAAATAGAAATGTGAGTTTATGTTTTCAAAAAAAGGAGATTCAATCTTTAAAACGACGCTGTTTCTCGCTTTAATTTCTACCTACAAAAAATTAAAATAAAGATTCAGAATCCTTAGAAAAATAGCTTTTTAGTCATATATTTTTTGTTCTGGAATTGCAATCCTACTCCGTGTATTTCTCGTGGACAACTACTGACTATGAGTCAGGTTTGAATATCCTGTAACTCGGTCTATTTTCCACTAACAGAAAGTTTGAGTACAGTTTCAAAATCCTCAAAACAATTGCTTTTCAGTCATTCGAATTTTTATTTTTTTATTTTTTTTCAAAATTCAGATCCCGATCCGTGTACTCCTCGTGGACAATGAATCTCTATCGATTGTCCACGAGGAGTACACGATTCTAATTCCAAACATCTAGATGAAACTTGCATAGTTGGATAGCTGAAGTTTCAAATATTCTAAACTTGATTTCAAAACTGTCGTGAACATTTTATAAGCCGTCCATGTGGAGTTATGAAAGGTTGAAGTTTGTCAGTGTAAACTTACACTGACCAACGTTGGTCACTGTAACATTGTACACTGACCAACTTCTCCTGTATATAACTCTTCAGGGAGGTGTCCTACAAAAAAGTTGTCAACTACAAAAATGTAGCACGGGTCTTATTTAGTATACGTACCAAATTTGAATAACTGTGACATCTGCTGGTACCCCCGTTGCCCCTTCTTTGCCCCCTTACCTGCCTCAATATATTCTAACTAAATTTTTTGGAGCCAGCTTTCTCATAGTTACAGTAATACCTATTTTGATAGTCAAAAACCCAAGAATTCAAAATCTTTCAAAAACATTTTCATAGCTTTGAACCTTTCCAACTTTTCAGCGACAAACACCAATTCACCCTTGCCAACTGTGGCTTATCAGACTTCCATGAGTACTTACAATACATCAATCGATTTGTATCCCAATTCATGTGTATCTGGCTTCACCTCTCTATAATTTGCCGGCTATTCGTTGTGAACAATTTCAGAGTCAAAAGTGACTATCAGATACTGATTATAGCACAGTCAGCCATCAATATTGCGGCGTGTGCGTTTGATGTTATAGTTAATGAGGTATAAAAAGAATTTTCAGATTTTCAGATCATAAAAGTTTTTTTGTTCCAGATCCAAACCCAAAACGGATGGTATATAAAAATCGGTCACCCATTCTGGCAGCTCTCCATGAATGAGAGGTTGTTCTATATCATTGGGTTGACAGTGTTCTCCACTAGTTCTCAGGATATTCTCATGCTTTTCAACTTGCATAGACTATTTATTATCAAAAAGTAAGATTTTCACTAAAATTATGTAATTATATACCTTAATTGTGTACTGCAGAAAAAGTCTGGTAATCTTGTATGCGATTGCAATCCCTTTAATGCTTATTGGGCCAATTGGAGATGCTTATACCGCTGTTCCGGTTATCATGGTAGGTTACTGTAAAGCAGAAGAAGAGAGGATTCTGAACATGTTTTCAAAATTTGAATTGGATAGGAATGGAAGAAGATACAGAGCTTTCTGCACAAAACTGTATGCCCTGTATCTTGCTTCAATTTCTACCTACAAAAAATTAAATTATAGATTCAAAATCCTTTGAAAAATATTTTTTTAGTCATATAATTTTTCTTTTAAAATTCTAATCCTGCCCCGTGTACTCCACGTGGACAACTGAGTCAAGCTAGATTAGAATTGAGAGCCGTCCTACATAATGTCCTGTAACTCGGTCAATTTTCTACTTACAAAAATGTTGATAACAGTTTTAGAATCCTCGTAACGTCAGCTTTCTAGTTATGTAAATAATTTTTCAAAATCTTTAATTTTACTTTTTTTTCAACCAGAAATGAACCACCTTCCATTTTTCCAGGCCGGCCGTGACAATGACCTATTCTTTAAGCAAAGTCAGATTGTTGGCATTGCTGTAATCATTATTATATGTTATGTCAAATTAAACAAGGAGTTTGCCACAAATCCCAGTTTCTCTGAAAAAACCAAAAGATTACAGCAGAAATTGAGTTGGAGTATATTGATGCAGGTAAGGGGTGGACAAGTTTACCAAATTTGGTATGTATACTGAATAAGACCCGTGCTACATTTTTGCAGTTGAACATTTTTTGATAGGACCCCTCCTTGAAAACTTATATACAGTAGAAGTTGGTCAATGTACATTGTTACAGTGACCAACGTTGGTCAGTGTAAGTTTACACTGACAAACTTCAATTTTTCATAACTCCAGATGGATGGCTCATAAAATGGCCGAATTTGGTGTGCATACTGAATAAGATCTGGGCTGCATTTTTGTAGTTGACAATTTTTTGTTAAGACCGCTCACTGTCGAGGTATAGCGTATGGGACCACGGTAGTGACGTCACTCCCACCAATTATGGCATAACTTCTTACAGTGAAGTTCTACCAAAAAGTGGTCAACTACAAAAATCTAGCCCTATACCTGTTCTATACACCCAACATGTTTTCAAATAGTATGCACTCCGTCCAGTACAAAGGACATTGATCACAACCCACGCAACACCTTAGTAGTACCTTTTCTCTAGCCTTCACGTGCGGAAACTCAATTTGTTCTCAATGGACAAAGTTCATGCTACCTGATAGCAAAAATTGATAGTGTTGCATAATTTTATCAGTGACAAAGTATAAAATATTTATTTATTTATTTTAGCTCACCCTTCTCTGCGTCATCCTTTTCATCCTTAAAATTCTACCATGGGCTATCGAAAATCTAGTTGACTATAGCATATATGAAAGATATGAAGTGACGTTTATAATTGTAAGTTGTTAGTTAATTGTCCTAATTACCCAATTAACTTTTTTAATCCAGTACGCCCTCGTAATCACCCAGTGGTACTCCTTCCTCTCCGCTGTTTTCATCGCTTGGTCTATCGCCGGATTCTTCAAGAATCCGACACCTCCAACGACAAAACAACACTCGGATTCGAAAATTTTCCAGGTGGAGCCGCAAAGGAAGCAATCGGTGAAAACGGCGTTTGTGTAGTGGGAGATGATAAGGAAATACTTGTTCTGTGTATGTACATAAAATGGTTGAATTATTTTTGGTCTTCCGGATTTCAGATTTTAGATTCTGACAATGAGATGTTGCCGTTGAGATCCGAGATCTGGGCTCCCAGTATTTCAGATTCGTGCCCTCAGATATATAGGCTTTTGGCCATCTGACCTTTGGACATTTGGTTCTGTGGGCTATGAGCCACCCATTTGGAGTTATGAAAAA
The DNA here is from genome assembly GCF_010183535.1 of Caenorhabditis remanei. NCBI lineage: Eukaryota > Metazoa > Nematoda > Chromadorea > Rhabditida > Rhabditidae > Caenorhabditis > Caenorhabditis remanei. The sequence continues at coordinate 21,319,391 of NC_071332.1, read as the reverse complement.
TTGAAGTTTGTCAGTGTAAACTTACACTGACCAACTTTGGTCACTGTAACAATGTACACTGACCAACTTCTACTGTATATAACTCTCCAGGGAGATGTCCTACAAAAAAGTTGTCAACTACAAAAATGTAGCACGGGTCTTTTTCAGTGTACATACCGGATTTTGTTAACTTGTGACACCTTCTAGGATCTTTTTAGCTAGGCTGTAAGCTTCTGGGCCTTCAGGTCCTTGGCCTGCTGACTAATTCAAGTGTTTGTGCCTGTTACCACCGAACATTTTAATATGTGATTTTTAGTCTCCTTTTAAACATTTTTTACAGTTTCCAGAAACTTCCTTTATCAAATATCAAATTTCCAGCAAAAGTATCAAAAATAACAATTTCATAGCACTAACAAACCCGTAAACAACAGAATTACACGAAAATTTCCGTGAAAAAACGAAATGATAAGAATATGACAAACAATCAAACATCTCCGAACTGAAAATATTTCACTGAAAAACGAGACGTGTCTCCTTTGCCACACCGAAACGCTCTTTGTGCTCATCGAACAAGTCGGACAGCTCCTCCATATATCTCGCATGGATTTGATCAACCACTTCCTGAGCTGGCGTAATGCTCTTTGTGACTGGAATGGGTTTTCCTACTACCACATTGACAGAGGTGTTGATGGGTAGGAGTCCTAGAGCCATTTGGAAATATCCTCTTCCGTAGATCAGCGGGAGCGAGATTCCGATCTTTGACTTTCCCCACTCTTGCATTTTCCTGAGCATGGAACCTTCTGGATTATCGACTTGTTTGTAGATATCATTCTCTCCGAATGCGTAAACTGGCACTAAATGTGCTCCAGTCTTAATTGCCTCTCTTACAAATCCCTTTCGATTTGCCAGTGTCAATGTGTGCTTCCCTGGATGAGCTTCGAGTGCCTCGGCTGCTCCACCGACTACTATCACGACGGCGCGTCCCTTCTCTTCAGAATTCAACACGTATTCTATGGATTCCTTGGAACTTTCGATCATCCCGATGCTCATTAGGATTTCCCTGCGGAACATTGCGGTGAAGTTGCCGGGAAGTGTGCAGATTGAGAAGCGGATTCCTTTGAACTGAAAAAATTTAGTTGGAATGTTTAGAATATAAAAAATATGGAACAGTTGAGAAGGGGATTTCAAAAAGGTCAAAAACTTTTAGTAATGGTCACAAATTAGTCGGGTTGCGGGAACGCGTTGTAACTCGATTCATTTTTAACATAGAAAAAATTGAAAATAGATTCTGAATCTTTATAATTTCAGCTACCTAAAAATATAAGTTTCAATTTAACAATCCAAATTTGAAAATTGTACTCCTCGTGGACAACAGACAACAGCACCAGGCTTACGGTTGGTGCACAGAAGGTACACATGTAAGTACATCCGTTCAATTTTGATTGACACAAAATAAAAGGATATTTGTAATTTCAGCTATAACGTATTGTCTGAAAATTTTGAATTATGAGACGTGTACTCCTCGTGGACAACGCCTGCTTTGAAAAAATCCTAGGCAATTTGTCCACGAAGAGTACACTGCTCAGAATTCAATTTCTCTATTCAAAATTTAAATTTTCAGGAAGCTGTCTTCAAAATTTCTTCAAAATTCTGAATCTATTTTCAAACTCGTTGTAAGTCAAAATTAAGCCGAGATACTGAACTTTGAGTCAAGGGACTTTGAGCCCCTGTAAACTTGTCCACGAGGAGTACAAGGCCCAGAATTTGAATATTTAAACAAAATTTAGATTTTTACGAAGCTGAAATCTTCAGAACTTTGAATCTGTTTTTAAATTTGGTGTAAGTCAAAATTGAGCCAAGATACAGGACTTAGATCTACACCAAGTCTTAAAATTGGTTTGGATTCTTGGAATCGTCATGAACTTTCAAGATATAATCCATAAACATACCACTTGTGACACATTGCATCCATTAAACCCGAAACATGACCAGGCACCAACTCCAAGGATTCCATGCGGGTGGTAGCCGAATAGGTAGTTCTAAACATTTATTATACTTTTCAGAAATTCCTTTACAATAAGAGTTACCTGCTTCTCATCCAACTCTGCGGTTTTATGAAGTCTAATAGGAAAATAGTCAGCGAACCATCTATGCAGTGACATCCTTCTAAACCAGTTATCCCTGTAGCCACCTCTTCTCGGTGCATTCCGGTCATAGTAATACCATGCAGCATACACGACAAGGAATACCCATTGACCAGTGAAGAATAGAACGAATGGCGCCAACTGGCATAGACAACAGAACGGGTAGATCACGACGAACCAGACGAGGACGGCGAAGTAGGCACGTTGACGTTCCCATGGGGAGAAGATGTTCACCCATTTTACGTTGGTAAGGTTCTTGTGGATTTGGTAGTTTAGCATTCTGTAATTAGGCTATGTGGTAATTAGGCAATAGAGAATAAACGGGAGATGAATAGTCATAACCATCATAGACTACTAGACTACACCGTTAGCGAGCGTTTTGAGCGCTACATTGATTTTTGTCAGTGTAAATACTTAAAATTGATAAGATAAGACAACAGGGTAACCCCAATCGTCTCCTTTTATTGGCGCACAACTTCAACGAAATTACTTTATGTATAGAGTACCGCCCATCTCCGCTCCGTAGATCGTTCACGTGAAGAACTTTGGTCTGGGGGGGGAGGGAAGGTGTTGGGTCAGGGGTTACTTCTGTAAAGGGTACACGGTGTAGTCTGACAATTTGGTCAGTTGGAAGGGGGGAGAGGGGTAGTAGACAATAATGATGATGTAAAGTTCAAAAAATGGGCGATCATGGGGAGTGATTCATGTACAATTTTTGAAAGTTTGAATGACATACATGATTTCGCAATATGGAAAGTGATAGGAACAGGCCTTTATGAGTGATTTCAATTGGGTAGCCTCATTAGGAGCAGATGAATTAGGAGCAGGGAATAGATGAAGAATGATACCATACAGGAGGTATATCCTTCCAGATTCAAAAATGAGGTTTCTGTTTTTAAAAATCATGGCAGAGGTGCTCCCCTATATGACCATTGCTCACAACATATGACTAATCATGCGACTACGCTGTTGTTGCGGCTCCTGGGGTAAATCTAGTAGGTTATGGTATGAGTCATAGAAATTTCTAGAAAGCAGAGAAGAAATAAAACTCAGATCATCCCAAAGCTGGCTTCAAGCATGTCATACGTAATATTTATCCAATTACTTTTCCATAGTACCCTGATATTTCATAGCCCGTTTCAGAACACTGTCCCCATCAGCAACACACTTATCAATTGTAGAATGTACAGTAATCAACACAATGCCTTTATTTTTGTGGTCTACCAGTGTTTGGTACAAGCCATAGTTACTTGAAGTAAAATTTCTTATCCAGAAGTCAGAAATCTGAAGTCGACAGTCGAAATTCCATACAACTCTAGTACAATAATAGTTTTTGCCAGTTTTCACCCAATCCTCTCTTCATTGGGTCAATCAAAGATTTCAAGATCCCTTCCATTCCAAAACTCTGCTGAAACTATTACATGATAATTATTTTGTTGTTGTTATTTATTCCGTTTTTTGCTCTTTTATGCCCATAAGTTGTGTATGTCACCAAAATATATACTTGAGAGAAAGAGAAAAATCAAGCAACATGACATGTTGAACATGTACATCACACGAATTCCAAGAAATAAGAAAAGATTTTTCCGATTCCATGGATCTGAACTTCAAACTTGTTTCAAATGAATCTGAAATAGAACAAATTGCCGGAAATACTATGACACTAAGTTGTGAAGCGACCGGAGACATTAAAGATTAACGATTTTTGTAATCGTCATTAATTCTTAGGAATTTTAGAAGGAAAGTTTGTATATTGTCTATTGAGGTGACCCAATGTTCTTTCATAGTCCTCCAAGATCCCTTGATTATCCTAGAAATATCTCCATTTCCATGTGACGTCCCTCACCTCTTTCTCGAAGAACTTCACATGAGTATAACCAGCAATTATAAACCAAATCCCTAGTCTAGAATAGTGTCCCCCTCAAACATCCTTACCAAAACCCATACCACAACATATATACACCTCAAAAATCAACTCAACGAGATGACTTTGAATTTTAACCTCAATAGATCCGATATAGATAATGTTTTGGGTGATTCATCCACGACGACGTCTTGTGAAATCAGAAGACCAGACTTTTCAGACCCTGTTCCAAGCCTTTGCTCTGGTTTAGATACAAAAAGTGAAGATTCTCATCTTTTTCACATGATTCCTCATTTTATGAAAGTTATTGTTTATTCATCATAATGCTCTACCTAATTGACTATTACACCACTCCAGTTACTCGAAGGACCAAATCTTCATTTTATGACATTCTTAGTTTCTACTGTATAGTATTACTAACCAGGACTGGATTCACTACAAGCGTTGCATTGGTATTACGTGTAACCGATGAATTCACAACTACAAAACTTGTGGAATCAGGACCTCAGTATGTGTTAGTTCAAGTGTGTATGTACCTGGACTGGATTGGGGATGACTTCTCGATGGTGATGATATTCTTGATGGCTCTTAATAGATGTCTTCATTTCGCGGCGAAGGATGTTAGTCAGAGAATTTTTGGGAAGTAAGTTTAGCTTAATCGGATTGTGAAGGAACAGAGCTGCAAAAAACGTTATTTCCCCTGCTGATAGGGTCTGTAACACTTTCTTTGTCGAGAAATCAATTGTTAGGCTTTGTGGTTATGAAGTACTACTTTCATCATACGTTAGATGCTTACAAGGGCACAATTTGACCGATGGCGTGTCCAAATTTCTTTGATATGTAATTAGCATTCTCGTTCTCTAGTATCTTGTCTGGGCAAAGACAAAATATATTATTCCTCTTCCCCAATCCCAAGCAGGCCATGTCCAGAAATCTCATTATTGATAAAGATATATTAAAAATAGCACTTGGTACGAATACGTTAGTATGCCCTCCTAAATTTGACATGTTTCATCAAATGACAATCGGTTGTGATCCAGACCCAGAATCAGTATTATTATTCTTGATACCAGTTACTATCAAAATTCTTGGTGTGATAATTATTGTCCTCTTCCTCATCAACTACTATTCCATCCCAATAACTCAACGCACCAAATCCCCATTCTATGACATTCTCGGCTTCTACTGTGTCGTCTTGATGAGTAGAACAGCATTCTCCACTACTGTCGTCCTGGTGCTTCGTTTGATTGATGAGTTCATCAATAGAATGGACAAATTCGAAGAATCTGGAATACAATTTTTACTGACTCAAGTTTGTATGTACACGGACAGGATTGGAGATGACTTCTCGATGGTGATGATATTCCTGATGGCTTTTAATAGATGTCTACATTTTGCTGCGAAGGATGTTAGTCAGCGGATTTTTGGGAAGTAAGTTTAGCAAGAGACAGAGGAAAGGCTAACATGGAGGCTTGAATCTTAAAACGATGTTCCAATTAGATATTAGCTGTATTGTGTAAGCAATTCCAGCTATCTTCATTGATTCGATGTTCGTAAATGAAAGTTCACGTTGAGTCCATGTTAAAAATCAAGAAAAAACAAAAAAGTCCCAAAACGACTAAAAACTCGAAAAATGAGAGTCTGGCGTGCATTTGACGCGTTGGAAATTTTCTGTATTCACTCAAAAATGACTGAAAACCTCAAAAAAGTCTTGACAATACCATAAAATCAAAAAAATGGGACGTTTTGATGCGTTTGAATATTAAAAATCAAGAAAAACACAGTCTGGTGCGCCCTGAACGCGTCTGAAACTAAAAAAATATCATATTTTCGAATTCTCCGCTTCAGAATTCGCAGTCGCCTACCGTAAACCGTCTCATTCTGTAATTCCACTTCCGTTAAAATTTTAAACCTAAAAATCGCAATATCTATGTCAATTCTTGTTGTGACTCACCAAACTTCTTGAATTACCATGCTCAAAGACCAATATTTTTGACACCAGAATAGCAACTCTGATAATCTCTGATACACTCTTAGACAGCAAGTCCCTTCCAGCAATTACCTTGGCAAAAACCTCTAAAACGGTTTCCCCAAAATTAAAAATTCAGCCCCCTTCCCCCTCTCTCAAAACATATTTACAACCAATTTTTTCTTCATTCAAATCTAGTCTTCTGAACAACATTTTATTCCAAATGCTGTCATTTTTCCTTTTTTGAAATCTAAGACTACACTACTATCAAAGTACAAAGCTACACATTTAAAAGGACTCATTTTTTCCTATAATCTTTTCAAAAAACCTTTTAAATTTTAAAAGTTGTGTGTTAAATTGATCCCTTATATTTGTATTTATATTTTATCTCAATTTTCAAAATAAAAAATCAATGCCGGTATATTTCCAAAACGTTGATCCCTACAACATTGGAATTGATATGGGTATCAGTGACCAAGATGGGAAGCGATGGGAGTTCCGACCCAGCCAGAGTCCTAAAGACGATATGGACTCCTCATACTCTACCCCTCTAATTATCTATAACATTATTCAAGTCTCTGTAATCTCCGTTCATTTTCTATTCCTACTCTTCAACTTCGGCTCGGCATCCCTTATCCATGTACGATCCACGTTCTTCGACTTGGTCACTATTTTCTCGTCCGTTTTGTCCGCTCGAACACTCATGACATTTCTATTCTTTGTGTTTCTCGCTATTAGAAAAAAGGAAGGAAGCATAACTGGGTATATGAATGTGTTCATGCAAGTGACTCTATATGGAAACTTCATCGGTGACTACTTCTCGCAGTCAATGCTGGCATTGATGGCTTGCAATCGATATCTGTCCGTTTGCAGTTCGGAGAAGGTGTTTAATGGAGTCATGGGGAGCAGGTTGGTTTGGGGATAGGGGGTGTTAACCATGATGGTTGGAAAGATGGTTTTAGATATACAGTGTCAGTAGGGTGTCAGTACAAATACAGATTACTATAGTCGGAAATAACCTACGTTCTATCTCGGACATAGGCTACCAAGGTCTGAAGTTGAAATATCCTGATAGTTGGTTAAAAGAAGCCCGCAAACTGAGGCCCCAGGGCTCATGGCCACAGGTCAAGTACTCTTGAAAGATCAAAAGTCAGAAGATGCGTGAAACTTACGAGGGAAAGCCTCCAAGTGACCCTGAAGTTATGGGTCGTGACCTATATCGTTGGAAAGCTGAGAAAACGCTGATTCCAAATATGTAGTCAGTTTTTGCGCTTGAGGCCTGGTATTCTAGAAAAACAAGGTAATGGTTTTGACAAGTATTGACACTTTAGGGGTTGAGGTAAAATCATAAAGTAGAGCTATTCAATGGTTTCTAAGGAGAAAGGAAAAACTAAAAACCAAAAAACGGAAAGGCTGACGTTTTGAAAGTTCCTCAGGTCGAACTTCTCAACATAAAAATGCCAAAATGACCGAAAGATCAAATTTCCAACTTTTAAAAAATTTTGAAATGTGCCAAAACACAAATCACCCTAATTAACAAGCGCATGAGATTTGACCTTAGCGCCAAAATATTTGGAATCCTCGTTCTGTGTTTGATATCGATACCAGTATCTATAGATCTTGGGATATCTATTTAATACTATTCAGAATTTCTTCTAGATCCTGGGCGTATAGGACTCCTAGATATCTCAAAAATGGTGAAGAGGTACTTTAGAACCTGCTGAGCTGGAAAATATCAACAAAAAATCTATTGAAATCCGCCGATTTTTGACCAAAGCTGGGTATCAGATGAGCTTTCTGCTGATTTTTCGGTTTTCTGATCTTAAAAACCGTAATTTTCGGATATAATGAGTTCCTGTTGCCTTTTTACATGGTTTCTGCAATTTTACAATTTTACAGTAGCTTAAAGATTAATTTCATTTCAAATATTTCTCTTGAAATGTTGTTAGATTCCTCTCTTCCTGATGTGTACCCAAAAAGTACCCAAATTACATTCCACACCAACATATCCATTAATTCCGATATTTTCCGCCAACATTAACCGCGTAAAAATGGCACAAAAAGCCCAAATGCACACTATAATTAAGCATCCACCCACAAATTTTGTAACTCCCCCTTTCTCACTCATTTTTTCCTTCAATCTCACTTCAACTCAATGCCGTTTTCCTATATCGCTGAGCTCCCCGAGTTTTTGAAGATGTCCGGTCTGGATACTCTTCCACCTGGGATTCCAAATAATACCGATTCCATCTACCTCTTCCCCCCAAAAACCATAATGTTCAACGGTGCGAAACTTCTGGAAATCTTCCTCTACATTGGTTTCTCCTACGAATTTTTTCAATCCTTCTACTACGTTCACTCCCTATTCTGTGTGGTTGCCTATCAGTCGGTAGTCTTGTCCGCGTTGACAATCATATCAATGTTATCATTGGTATTGGCGTGGCAGGTGGAGAAGTGGCCTGTTGTTATGCAAGTCGCCTTGTATTGTGATACTATCACAGGATTTTTCTCGATGATGATGTTGTATCCGTTGATGTGTAATCAAATGCTGAGTAGGATGTATGAGGATATATGGAGACGCTCGTTTACTAAGTTAGTGGTACGGGAGACGGATCTCAAGATCAGAAGCGGGACCTCAGACTCGGACCTAGGACTCGAGACCGGGAGCCTAGAAGCTTAGACTAGAAGCTTAAGCTAGGAGCTTAAGCTAGGAGCTTAAGCTAGGAGCCGAGGCTAATTGTAAGAGCTATAACTAGAAGCGGATAGGCGCTGATACAAGGATTCGAGCCACGAAGCTGGGACTAAAGACCAAAACTAGGATCTTAGGCTAGGAGCCAAGGCTAGGACTTTTGGCTAGGAGCTTAGGCTAGGAGCTGGGACCAGAAATTGAACCATTTTGCGCAATTTTTGAAAACGGCATGTGATAGATCATAGTCGAAAGTATTAATGTGCAAAGTTTCAGCCAATTCTCAACCCTGATATGAAAAAGGCTCCCATGTAAGAGAAAAAGTTTGGAGCCAAGGTTAAACACTGAGAATAGAAACTGTGGTTAGGAGTCGAGGGTTGAAGCCAAGGCTAAAATCTTGAGACTGAGTGCTGATACCAGGAACCAAAGCTCGGAGCCAAGACTAGTAACAGAGACTGAGAGCCGAAGCTTGGAGGCAAGGCTACGAGCTTATAGCCAAAGCTAGCAGCCTAGACCTACACACCAGACTCCCCTCCCCCCTCAACTATAACAATTCCTATTCCAGAACCCGCATCATCTGCCTCGTCGCCCTGTGCGCCTCCCTATCCTGCATCGCCGCTGTCATCCTCATCCAAACCTCCGAAATGCAACGATTCTACATCCGCAAAATTGGGTTCGTGGATAGCGGACGGCAAGGCTACCAAATGCTTATTAACCGCATATTCTATATATTTCCGTTTGGCTCTATAGTTTGCTATATCGTGTTGTATTTCCATATTAGGAGAATGACTCAACAAGTGATGTCAAGAAGAACCGCGGAGAATGGGAAGCAGCGAGTTTTTGTGCAACTTTTCATCACGGTCATGTTTTATGGGGTGAGTCAAGTCTTGAGGGACTATAACCACGTGATATTTCAGATTATGTGCGCCTTATTCGAGTTCATAAACTTCACAGAGTACCCCAATGTTCAAGATAAAATAAATCTAGTAGCAATTCTGAATATCATCAACTACCTTCCCGAGATATCCCTACCTCTATTGTTACTGGTGTCCAATACAGAGATGAGACGCCGGATTTCAAATCTTTTGGCGCCCAGATCAAACCAACCGTCGAGATCTAACGCCTCCGTTAATCAGGGTGTATGACTCCTTGTTTCTTGTTATTTTTGCTTATTAAATGTTATTTTTGTCTTGTAATCATAAAAAAGTTTATTTTTTATGTTTTACAAAGCCCAACTTGAAAGCATGCCACCTCTGGTGACTCTCCTATAAACAACAACTGTATAATCCTCCAAAAATTTGGGCTCAAGTAGTCATAACACTCCTTGGTGACATCGATAGGTAACGTAGAGGGGAGAGCTGGGCTTTGAGTCAACGATTGCGCATAAAAAAGAGATTAAGTTGAGTTAGACGATCGGAATAGGAGGAATAAGTTAGGTTGCAGCGTTGAAAAATTTTTCTGGTGAAGAATCGGAGAGGAGTTTTCAGAGATAACGATAATTTAGAAGCAGGAGGAGGAGTGTACACTATAGAAACGAGTGAACACTATAGAACAAGAGCTATACCATTTTGAAAAAAATAATTCTTATCCCATGGCCCACCAAAAAGTAGTATTTCAGAAACGCCTTGGAACATCGCAGCAGCAGAAGACCAGTCGTCTCATTGGAATGGATATGGATATCATACTTGCAAATTTACGGCCTGGCCCGGCTTCAAAAAAGGTACCTATTTTTTAACAAATTTTTTGAATTTTTTTTTGAAATTTTACATTAAAAATTTCAATTTTTTGATGCATAACTATCGTTTGATTGAATTCTGAAGTATAGTCAAAAGTTCGACATTTTTGGGAAAAAATTCAAAAAAATTCAAATTTTTGTTCACATTTTCACTTCAAATTTGTCAGCCGGGCCTTGGAAATTCTCGTCACGGCCCGGTGCCAGTATGATGGATATGAAATTGGCAACTCCGTTACTTCATCAACCAAGCATTCGATACCTTCTTGGAGACCTGGCGGATTACCGATGAACTGCATGTACTGGTTGCCGGCATACAACAATAATGGATGTTTCAATATGTCTGGTCCTCGATTTTGTTGGAAATTGAACAAACCCCCAGAGTTAGTGAACTTCTGTCGGAGAGATGTTATACCGTGAGATATATAAACCTAAACGTGAAACCCTAGTCACGTGCCCCGATTATTCTTGTATTCATTTCCCAAAAGAAATCAGTTTCAATAAAAATCCGCCGATCTGTCATCCATACACCAGAAATATGAGTGAGTGTTTAGTTTGAAAATAATCAAAAATATCAGTGTGTTTCAGGTGACAAGAAAAAACCTGATGAAAAAACCGAAAAAAATAAACCTGTCGTTCAAGAAGAAGCTTCATCGAACATAGTCAGACCATCATTTCTTGCACTTGACTCAGTAACACAAAATACAGTTGATCCAGTTGTTCAGGAAGAAGTAAAGAACGATATAGTACCCGATACAATCCGATCTTCATTTCTTGAGACAGATAACTTATCTGTAATGAATAAAAATGATCCAGTGGATCGGGAGGAAGTTAAGAAGGATGCTGTATTGGATCAAGAGAAAGTGAGAAGTAACGAGGAACCAGTTACTAAAAAAGCAAAACTGTCCAAGTCTAAATTGTCATTATCGGAAAAATTGAGCAAACGAGGGAAAAAATCTGGATTAATAACTTTTCCTGGTAAGCGCATTCACCTGGAAATAGAACGATTTTCTGACTATAGGTCCTGGTGAGAACAAACTCGTGAATTTTTTGTGGTTAGAAAAAAAGAAATAATCTTTGATATTAACATTATGAGAGGGTCATAGCTTGCCAAGTTGTTAAACATTTTATCAGACCTGCAAAAATAATGTTCTACCCTCATTTTTCTAATATTGAGTTGTTAAAAAAACGCTGTTTACACGAAATGTATTAAAAACAAATAGGAATAGATAGAATTTCACGAGATTTCTCGAAAAATAGAACTACGTTCCCACGCGTTTGGTTTTTAGGAGATATGAGAGTTGCACAGTACTCCTGTAAAGTAATGTATCTCATTATTTTATTCGTTACAGGCACAGAAGAAACGAAAATCGACTTCACTGAATTCGTTCACGTCAAAAATCTTGGATGTGGTTTGACAAGCTCTGTTGATATGTACAATTACAAGGAAAAAACCTTGGCACTAAAAAAAGTCAGTCGGGTCGATAATGTTCAAAACATCAATTGTTTCCTCAAAGAACTAAAAGTGTTCAAAAGGATGAAAAAAGAAATGGCGAGCTCCAAATTTTTGATTGAATCGTATGGTTACTTTTTTGTAGAGGTTAGTTAAAAATTCTTGGAAATAGAAAGACTAAAATCTTTGCAGACGAACATGTTCCTGGTCTTAGAATTTATGGATACGTCATTGGAGAGTCTTCTTGCGAGAAATGAGGCGATTCCTGGTCCGGTTGTCCGGAATGTGTGTGTTTCAATTCAATCCGCTTTGGACTCTCTTTTGAAAATAGTAATACTTTATTCTTGCAGTTTTCCTTCTAGAAGCATACAGTACCAGCCAAAAAGATACCGTTTTTGACTTTTCCACTGGAAAATGATTAATGATTTGAGAGTGTACAGGGTGCGGCAGAATTACCCGCACAAAAGTTTGACGACGTAAAGCAAGGCGATTGGTGCAATTCTGGTTTGCGTATTATTTAAATTTTTGTTAATTACATTATTTTTTATCAGTCTGCCAAAATTCAGATCGATCGGTTTTGTTTTAGGTAAATGGCACCGCCGAGTAGACATCGCTCTTCCATTTTGAACCTTATCAAAGAAGGAGTCCTACCGGTTGACATCATTAAACGGCTCGTAGTCCTAAGTAAAACCGTGTATGACTTGATTTCTCGTTTCAAAAAGCTCGGCACGTTCTTGGATAGACGTGGGAGAGAGAGAAAAGCAACTGTTGTCACTCCAGATCGGATCAAAGCTGTGAACCAGGGAATCGGAAGAATCGCACATCGGAGCATCAGAAAGATGGCGAAAGGTATGAAAATTAGTCGGCGTTTGTTGGGAAGGATTGTCAAAGACAAGCTGAAGCTTATCTGTTATCGTGAAAGAAAAGCGGCCATTCTCTCGGAAGCTACAACCAAGAAACGGCTCGAAAGATCGAAAAAGCTCCTTCAGCGCACGCTCAATGGTGAACACTTGGTTACAGTGTTCTTTGACGAGAAGCTGTTCACGGTACAGGCTGAATTCAATCCTCAAAATCATCGAATACTTGCTGAGACATCTGAGGAAGATTTTGCCAACGGAAAGGCGATTCATCAAGGCTCTCACCCCGCTAGTGTGATGGTTTTTGGAGCAGTGTGTGCTGATGGCAAGTCACCATTGCTTTTTGTTGATCAAGGAGTCAAAATCAACAAAAAGTCAACATTTCGCAGGTTTTAGAAAAGACATTTCTTCCCTGGGTTCTGAAGCACTTCAATGGACGTCACTGAGAGTTCTAACAAGACGGTGCTCTCGCACACACAGCCAAGTTGTCGCAACAGTGGTGTGAAACCCATTTGCCTGCATTCATACCGAAGGACGAATGGCCTCCGTCCTCGCCAGACCTCAATCCTTTGGACTATTCCATCTGGGGGTTTTGCAAAACAAGGTCAACGCTAAACCCCACTCAAGTATCGAGGCCCTGAAGAAAACCCTAGTCAAGGAATGGGACGCTTTGTCGCCAGATTACCTGCGTGCAACCATCGATGCCTACCCTAGACGTCTTCGTGCTGTCATCGAAAAAAGAGGAGGTCGGATGGAACAAGATTAGTTGATAATTGTTGTTATGATTATGAATAAACTTTTTGTTGATTCCCATGGTTTTCTGACTTTTCATTTTTTAGATATAGCACTTAGAGCTTGTGCGGGTAATTCTGCCGCACCCTGTATCAGTGGATTTTCCGTAATTTTAACTTCTTTTAATTTTGCAGATCAAATTTAACTATTTTTTAATACGAACTCTCTCTCTCTGGAGAAGTGTGATCATTTTTAGTGGACACCTCAAAAATCGCGCTTTTCTACACTGAAGTGGACCGTATTGAGAGAAAAATTGCTTAGTTATTACTTTAACTGGCTTAAGGGTGCAGGTATAAAAAAGTAGTCAACTACAAAAATAGAGCTCTACCCGTGATCTATAAATACCCTAAAACTTGAAATGATGGACAATCAGTTATACGATGACACACTCTCGAAGACGGTCACGTTCAGTTGAAAAAGACAAAACGTGATTTTTTTGGCAGAAACTGGAGATAGTTGTCTGAACCTAAAATGCCGCACCTAACAACTTTATTTTCCAGAAAATTGTCCATTGTGATGTGAAGCTAGCAAACACATTGGTGAATGTAAAGGGTGATATCAAAGTCACTGATTTCGGGTTTTCTATGATTCTCGATGACGAAGACAGCACTCATGGAGGGACTCTCATAAACAATCACCCAGATCTAATGGGAAAGATTAAAAAGCCAAACATAGTCTACGACATCTGGAGTCTCGGTATATGTCTCTTCGAACTACACGAAGGACATCACCCCTTTGAGGCAACAAACGGTCAATTCGAGCTGTCTTTGAAACACAATACCTGGCTTCCAAAACTGAGTCGTCAAGTAAGAGCTTTTCTGATAGAAACAACCGGGTTTTCAATTCACAAAATTCACCAAAACCGTTTTTCTAGAACGAGTTGTCTACCATTCTGTCCGACTTCTTGGAAAAATCAATGAACAGACAACAACAGGACTTGATCACCCTGGACTTTATCGGAAACCATCCATACATCAAAAACTCGTTTGAAACTGAAAGTGCCGGAAGACAGTGGTTATGTGATATCCTACGACAATAATCAAAGAAGAATTATTGTAAAATAAATGGGATTGAATGATTTACCAGTCGAATGAATGATTTTTTGAGAATTAAGGGCGTACCAAGGTCAACTGTAATTATTTCTATAGAATAATATATGTATGTCTCTCTGATTAGGGCCTCCGGTGACCGTGGAGTTATGGGACGTGAACAGTTTCATTTGAAAGCTGAGAAAACGCTATTTCAAATATATATTCAGTTTTTGCCCTCGAGGCCTGGTATTTGAGAAAAAGGAGGTCAAAGTTGAGATAGACACACTTTATTTGTAGTTCGGTAGAGCTCTTACAACTGCGCTTCACCGAAATGCTCTTGAAAGTTGTCTTTTTTTCTCTGGGTGTCTCAATTTTGCACAAAATTTTCTTTGGTTTTGGTAGAGCGCGGTTGTGAAAAGCGTGCCATTCTAACACCATTCTGAGATAAAATTGTTCGCTTTTTTTTTTCAATTTTCGCATGTCGAAAAAATGATGATTCTACGTATTTCAAAATTTTGACCTTGTTTTTCTCGAGTACCAGGCCACGAGTACAAACACTGAATATATGTTTGGAATCAGCGTTTTCTCACAGCTTTCCAATGATACATATAGGTCAAATCCCATTACTCTACGTTGACCTGGAGGCCTTCCCTAGTAAGAGTTCATTTTCATATTGAAAGAATTTTTGGCTCTGTTCCAGTTTAGATATCCTTTGAAAACTCGAACGTCCCAAAAAACACTTACATGGAATGTATTTTGACTGCCCCCTTTTTTTACTTAATCGAGACGTGTCTATAGGATGAATTCTTTGATCAGACTGAAAAAATACTTTGAAAAATGTCAAAAAGTTTGGACACTTCTTTTAGGTCCTCAAACTCATCTTTGAAAACACGGGATTTTGGTCTAATTGGGTTCGAGAATCGTGAGTACACTGCTCGACATAGGTATACAGCCAATTCATTTTTCAAATTTTTTTCATAAATGAGAAAGTCTTCCATGGAATCTCAAATGCGGAAAAATACTGCTTTGGAGGCATAAAATTATGCAATAGAAGAAATTAGATCCCTCTCTATACTTTTCGAAAAAATTGATTTTGTGTGAAAAACAGTTTTTTTCGACGCGACATAAGTATACAGCCAGTACCTGAAAAATGGCGTAGAAGTTCAAAATTGTGTCAAATTACCAATAATCATACTTACAGTCCAATAGTGTCTGTTTTGATGCACTTTTTGACATTTCAAATTAAGAAATTTAAAAAATTTTGAGCACAGCATGGAGAAAAATGCAAAAAAGCTTGTAACGCATTTATGAATTTATTATCACCCTGACATTTTTTGTTAGCAATAAAAAAACTACAGGATTTATCTGGAATTATGTTTTGAACCTGTTTTAAGAACTTCTATCACTCGATGAAATAAAGATTTGTGGTCTTTTATTACTAATTCTTTGTTTTTCATGTATGCTATCTCACTTTGGTCCAATTATAACAATCGGAGGTGAGATTCACGTTGGTCCAGTATAATTTTACAATTTTAGGGTTCTTCATGAACATTTATTCCACATCTTACCGGGATAAAACTTGCTTACTCGATGTCTGGAGAGGCGTCAGTGAAAGAAACTAGCTGCCAACAAATACAGATAAACGACAAGATAAGTATGAGCAAAAAAGGAGTCTTGAAAGGTTAAAACATTATTGTAATTCAAGAAATCTATGGCGTAGTAGGTGCTTCAAATCTATAGATCCATAAAAATTTTGTTATTCGGTTGTTTAACCCAGGACTCCGTTTTCAAATTTACATCCCAATTTTCTTAACAAAAATGTCATACCTGGTCTCAAGTAAGCAAGTTTTATCCCGGTAAGATGTGGAATAAATGTTCATGAAGAACCCTAAAATTGTAAAATTATACTGGACCAACGTGAATCTCACTTCCGATTGTTATAATTGGACCAAAGTGAGATAGCATACATGAAAAACAAAGAATTAGTAATAAAAGACCACAAATCTTTATTTCATCGAGTGATAGAAGTTCTTAAAACAGGTTCAAAACATAATTCCAGATAAATCCTGTAGTTTTTTTATTGCTAACAAAAAATGTCAGGGTGATAATAAATTCATAAATGCGTTACAAGCTTTTTTGCATTTTTCTCCATGCTGTGCTCAAAATTTTTTAAATTTCTTAATTTGAAATGTCAAAAAGTGCATCAAAACAGACACTATTGGACTGTAAGTATGATTATTGGTAATTTGACACAGTTTTGATCTTCTACGCCATTTTTCAGGTACTGGCTGTATACTTATGTCGCGTCGAAAAAACTGTTTTTCACAAAAAATCAATTTTTTCGAAAAGTATAGAGAGGGATCTAATTTCTTCTATCGCATAATTTTATACCTCCAGAGCAGTATTTTTCTGCATTTCAGATTCCATGGAAGACTTTCTCATTTATGAAAAAAATTTGAAAAATGAAGTGGCTGTATACTTATGTCGAGCAGTGTTTAAGTTCACAAAAAATGAATCTTTATTAAAATAAATCGCTAGTTTTTGTCATGAATGACTTGATTTACTTTCTCGGAAAGTTTCAAAATGTAACAGCCGAAACCGGGACGAGAGCGATTGTAGTTTGCGTGATTTATTTGAGAAATTGAGTTTATATTTAATGGATGACAATTCAAAATACCTATCTTTTGAGCTATCAGAAAACCTTGCACGATCATTTTGAAAAAAGTTAATCAAGAAAAACCGTCGGCCCGGTTGACAAGTATGCGGAAAATATTAAAATAGTTCAATCTATGCCATCTACTTGTATTTCATTGATGCAGATTTTTAGAGGAAGACGTTTGCAAGTGTGAATGAACATGTTTTCATGTTGCAATAAAATGTTTGAATTGCGTCAGCTGGATAAGAAGTGCACATCCGAAATTATTGGAGATTTGACGACTGGAATTCTCAGCAAATTCTGTGTTGACGTCGCAGAGGTGGTTGGAGAATTGATCGACGCAGACTCGAATTTGAAAGGGTTTTAAGCAAAAAATTGCTAGTATCAGTAAGAAAAATTGTTATATTTTCGTATAACAAAGTGCCCAAAACTGTGGAAAAAACTTCAAAATTCCTCGGAAACAATGTTTTCCTCGTGAAGTACATCCGTTGATTTTTCTGGGGCCACTGTCCTCTTGTATCGGAAACAGTCGTTTTTTTCAAAACTTGTCGGAATTCGAAAACCGAAAAAAAATTACAACTTTTCCGGTTGTCATAACATTCGTTGATTTTTTCCTGATTTCCGCATCAACACGTCGATTTTTTAGCACGACACGCTTCTTGCGACCGCGCTCTACCGGAACCGAAAAAAATTGTGTGCGAAATTGAGACATTTAGAGAAAAGAAACATTTTTCAAGAGGATTTCGGTGGAGCGCAGTTGTGAGAACTGTGTCGAGCTACACGGCCGGGATTTTACTACTCGTGGCCTAGAAAAATCAGTGACTTCGGCCACCGTGACCTTAAGCATTGCAAACTTCCGGAGCAAAAAAACGGTGTTTTTGGTCATTGTTTCGGAATTTTTTTGATGCTGGGTTGTAAAAAATTGATGAAATATCACAGAAAACCGAAAAATTACGAAAATAATCACGGATTGCGCTATAGGTGACCAAAAACACGTACTGTGCAGATATTGCTCAATTTCAGGCTCAGAATTTTTGTTGGAAAAGCGAGAGTAACACAGAAACATCGCCAGTCACGTCCGATTCGTAAAAATATGCTAAAATTCTCGGATTTGATTTCTAACGTTTCGAGAAAATGGGAAATCCTCGAAAAACTCGAAAAAACACACTTCAAACTTAAATTTCTCAAAGATGCTCTCCTTAAAATTTTTAAAAATTTACCAGAACGTGCACAGCGACGTGCTCTACAATATTTCATGTTCAGAAATGGGGGTTCATGAACTCAATTTCGAGATATAAGACAAAAACATGCAAAAAATGGGCCAAAAACAGCTAAAAATGACTTTTCTCGAAGATGCTCTCCTCGAATTTTGAAAAATTTTGCCAAAAGTTCCGCCTTTGCATTCTTCACGTTTTGACATGTTCAAAAGAGAAAAATTGAAAAATGTCAAAAATCGGCTCCAAATCCTTCATAATTTCGTCGTTTTGTGACTAAAAAAATCGGAGCAGGATAGAAAGATAAACCAGACGCAATTTGACGTTTTCTGTAAAAAATATAATATTCGCTAATGTTATTTTTCAAAGAAAATGAACGATTTTAAAACTTAGAGGAGTTTTTGCCCAGAATGTGAATTGAGTTGGTCAGACATCGAAATTTCGCATTTCCTCACGTCGACAAAGCCTTCTTCTATCTTCTGGTAAATTTTTTCGCTTTTTAATATACATTTAGTATTTTTCTGCGTCAAATTTCTGAAAAACTCGCCAAAAAATCTGAATTTTTCATGCGATTACGGTACGCAGTCTGCACACACCGTGACGCAATCTTTGCAGAAAATTTGGCTGCGTACGTAAGCGCTTACTGCGTAACTCGTCGCACAATTTTCTAGGCCACGAGTAGTAAAATCCCGGCCGTGGCTAATAATTATAAAGTAAACAACCATTATGACATTCACACGGCCTCCAGCGGAGGTCCTCTCAATCCACTGCGCACAGCACTTTGAGAGGGCCTCTGCAGAATGCAGTGCATTCATTGATTTTTTCCACTATTTTCGCTTCAGACATTACCCACACACCGAAAGATTTGTCTAACCGCTCACACTTAGTCTGGTCACAATCGATGCACATTTGTAGGGCGTCCTCAGTATGATTTTCCCAATACTACGACTTCCCTATCTTGTTCTAAACAAAATTTTAGATCATCTCAATGTTTTTGAATTGTAAGTTTGTTTTTTTTTCAATCTAAACACTCCGCGGTCGAAAAAATCTATTCCCGTCGTGAAAACAGATTCCGTTCCCATGAGAGGGTCAGTAACCATAGCATTGTTTTTTTTTTCAATTTTTAAAAACTAATTCTAAATAAAGTCATAGTGAGTTTATAGCAAGCAGATACTAAAGTTTTTACGGTAATTTCAAAATTTTAGAAAGCGGAGGACACAAATTAAAAATCTCAATTTTTTAGACAACAAAATTGATTTTCCCCATGTCTGGATTCTTCGCATTTACAAATTTGGGAAGTTGTTTGAAAAATTTCAATTTCTAGATTGCAAACAGGGACAAACTATTTATTATGTCCATGCGTGTTAAGAGAAAAATTTGTTCCGATTTTTTTATCAGAGAATCGGTGGAATTCGGATAACTTCGGAAAAGTGATAAAATGTTCTAGAAAATAATTTTAAAACTGGAATTTTTACGTTTTTCAGAATATCCAATTTTAAAACATTTTTATTCAATACTAAGAATACAATCCCTTTGTCAAATTTTTGTTTAACTTTAAAAGCTTTTTTACCAGTAAAAACATACAACACTTTTTCGTCGATTCTCCGTAATTCACCGACCTTTTTCGGAGAATTATTTGTTGGATAATATACACTAATAAATCAGAGAATTAGAATATTTGATTCTCCAACTCCGAACAAGCCTAGTGCCCTCTCAAAACTTCATGCAATGTGCTCAAACCGTAGCACGTGTATAAAAATAGGTAAAAAGTAAAACCATTTATTCTTCATCTTATTTTTAGAGTGTCTCTATCAGTATGCAGTAATCGATGTAAATGGAGATGCAAGCAATTTCGAAGCACTAAAGAACAAATTACGACATTTCACTTGGAATTTCTTTCTACCAAGGGAACGACATTTCTTAATTTCTATCCATCGCTAGAACAGCAATTGGTTTTTGAATTAAAGAAGTTGGAAGAATTGCAAAATTTGAATAATTATTTATGCATTGCAAACAATTTGTATGTTACGAGAGACTGGAGTCCATGTGTTTTTCCTACCGGAAGGGATCGATGGTTCCCGTTGTAAGTTTTGGAATTGTAGTGTTTTGAGCAATTTTAGCATGTGCTCCAATGATAAAAATTTCTCAGAATTTCCTGAAGCATTTGAATCTGAAAAAAAAGACTTCAGTCCTCCATTAATGTTGACTTAAGGAATATGTGATACAAAGTTTGAAGTTTTTACAACTATTATTTTAATTTCAGTATAATTAGTTCTATTTTCAGTTGTTCCTACCTATCAAAATACCATCAAACTGTGTACTATTCAACTGATTTGGCTGCCTCGACTCTAACTTGGGTTAGATTTCTATCCGAGTTATTCTCTGCTCAACCAACATCTCTATCTCTCACTTTTAACTGTTTCAATACGGAAGAAATTGATAGAATCATGGATTGCCACTGCTCGGTTACAAATTTTGAAATTAACAGTGATAGCAATCAAGAAGTAGATCAAAAACTTGCGATTTCAATTCTAGAACGTCAAAATGCCACGAAAGAGTTAAAGATCTCTTTGAAACCTACTAACGAGACCTTTCAATTCGATCTCAATTCATTCCGCAACATTCCAGAGTTTCTAGAAATTGGACATTCATTTTGGGTCAAGTGGGAACAGGTTCTCGATCTGAGATCTAATGCCAATTATATTCTGAGATCGAACTTTTTGAATATTCATTTCAAAGACTTGGTAGAGAAGTGGAAGGGTGGCTGGACACCGAAATGGAATCGGATTATGATTGAATCAAACGAAATTCTGGATATCGACTCATGGATTACAGATCCAGTAATTAATCTCGGTCAAGAAGATTTGGGAAACATCAGAAATTTAATAAGACAGTAAGTTTTTTGTTTTGATGTAAGATCCTGGAACAATGCAATGAACTGATAATCAATTAAGCATTTTCCACTGCTTTTGTTTGCTGGGAAACAAAAATAGGATAGTGATGCATCAGCAAAAGCTCATTACTATCTTGATACGGATTTTCGGCTACAGTGCTGGAAAACTGCGTACTCGCAGACTACTCTAATCTAAAACAAAGACATTCACTCATGAAATGTAATATAATAATTGATTTTAAAGAAACCAAATAATGCATGCGTATAAATTCCACTTCAAAGAGAGATACCCATACGGAGATATAGTAAAAACCGGATATCACATAACTCGTCAGGACAAATCAATCGCAACGGTTACCGTGGAGAATAATAAAATCGGATGGTTCATTCTTCAATCTGCTGAACCTGATGACGTATTCATGGTTTATTCACATTTGAGAACTTATCAATGTAATGATCCACCGGGGCGCCCGGTAGTTTCTTATTTCCCCGCTCGTGGGACACCGCTGTCATAGGGGACGGTAGTAGTATGATTTGTTATCGTGCCCCCCCCCCACTCGGCGCCCCTGGCCTATTACACTAAAAACACCAGGGCGACGATCGCGAAAGGGTGGAAAAAGATAGAAGGGGGAGGGGACCCTCGATTTCAAAACTTCGCGCCAATTTTCAAATTTCAAAACTTCGCGCGAAGTTTTGAAATCGAGGGTCCCCTCCCCCTTCTATCTTTTTCCACCCCCTCGCGATCCTCGCCCTGGTGTTTTTAGTGTAATAGGCCAGGGGGCGCCGAGTGGGGGGGGGGGGCTCGATAACAAATCATACTACTGACGGTCTGTTAAAGATTTTACAATAGTTGTGTAGATCAGAATAATAATTACATTTTTGTAGTTGTCATTTTTCCAAAATCTCGCTCAAATCAACGAAACATTGAACTGTATCAAAAGCGTGAGAACCTATGGGAACTCCTCTCAACTCCAGAAATGTAGCCCTTTTTCTGATCTACACATCAGCACAAATTATCGGTTTGAAAACACGCGTGTTTTCGAACCGATAACAATATTAGGATTTTCAACATAAACCGATTCGCGGCTAGCTACCACTGAAAATTATTCTGTTTTTTTAATTTACTGCATACCTAATAAAGAATTCATTTTTTTACACCACGTTCACATTTTTTAAATAACAAAGCAATGCCAAACTGTTAAGTGATGATAATGGAAAAATCATAATGGATCCCGTTGCAGTAGCAAAACACCTGTTATATAATTGGTCTCTCCCACTTTTTGAAAGCTCTATCTTCGTTCAAGATATTGACATTTGACTAGACTGGAAGTCCGGAGTTCCCGGAAATTGTCATCCAGAACTTGTAAATTAAGTCCCCGCTATCTTTATATTAACATCTATCGTCGGTTTTTTTGATTCTCAGCTTTCACCATTCTTCTCCAGAAAGCATATATCGTCCCTAAATCAATCCTAATGACTTTCGAAAGTTCTTTGTGTGTAGTATGATCATCTCCCAGCTGTGTTCTCCTGATCTCAATGTCAGTGATGCGCAGCGAAGCCGCAAATGGTACACTTTCAAAAATCATTGCCCGTGGAGAGGGTTTCACGGAAAAAGGTCATTTGAAATCGGGGAGGGGAGGGAAGTGTAGTTTGATGCAAGACATGAACATATTCAAACTGAAATTAACACTACACTGACCAAGTTTAACCCTTCATAACTGTCTAGGAAGACGTCTTGCAAAAAGTTGTCAACTACAAAATTGAAGCTCTAGGTTTGATTCACACAATCATACAAAAATTGGAGAATTGAGATAGTGCGGGACAGTTCTAAAGATACAGGTTTTCAGGATATCAGTTTTTTGACCTATTTCAGATTTTTTCAGATTCTTTTTTTTAGATTTCCAATTTCCAATTCACCATCTTAACTATTTCGAAATGTGGCGCATTCAACTACAAACACCTAATGTATTGACCTCCGATTGGACTTTTGATCATGCAAATTACCATTTCTCCCATTTCGGATTCTATACCATGAAAGATTTGGTATTCAGTTTGTTACCTATCATCCTGTCCTGAGAGGACAATCTTAATTTCAAAATGCGCACAGATATACAATGTTTACGTGGGATTGCCATCATATTGGTATTACTTTTCCATCTTTTTCCGAAACTGTTTGTAAATGGATTCCTGGGAGTTGATATGTAAGTTCTCTTACTCTTTTGTAGATTGTTCTAACATTGCAACTTCAGATTTTTTGTGATTTCCGGATTTCTAATGGCGAAGAACCTTACCAACCGGGAACTAAAGAGTTTCAATGATTTTCTAGTGTTTTATTATAAAAGGTTTGTCTGTTTGGTACCTTTCTAAAATTGAAATCAGTTTCAGATTCAGGCGGATCCTCCCATTATACTATTTGGTTGTGTTTGTGACTGTTGTAATGGTCCATCTGTATCTGGGAGATTACTTATGGGAGAATAATAATAGATACTCATTGGCTTCCTTGTTTCTGGTCACCAATCAATTGGTTATTCATGATCAGATGGATTATTTCAATGAGGTAATAGTGATAGGTTGACAGGGATAAGGGCGGTGGCCCCAGTTTCAAAACGTCCGATCCCATAACACCCAATACTTGCAGTTTCTCGCCAAATCCTCTTCCGTTAACGCCTTCCTCCATCTATGGTCATTATCCGTCGAAATGCAATTCTACCTAATTGTACCATTCATTTTTTACGGACTACAACTGCTCAAGCACAACTATTTGAAATTGGCAGCAGTATCTCTTATAGCAGAATTCGGTTTTATAGCTTTCTCTCTGGTAGTCAAACCATTTGCATTCAATTTCATGTTTCTTCGGTTATGGCAATTCTCCGCGGGGTTTGCTGTGTTGTTTTGGAGCAAGATTGAGGAAAATTTGAAGAAAAAACAGAAGAAAGAGGAGAAAAATAGATCTGATTTTCCTAAAAATGATATTTTCACAGTTTCCTTATCTATAATTGCTCTCTGCTTCCTCCCCAAAGAAATCAATGCTCTGTACCTCCGCCCATTGGTTACCCTGGCTACTGCTTGTGTGATAGCTTGCGATTCTCAGGTTAACCTAAACCCATCTATTCTTTTATGTCATAAAAATAATTTTACAGATCTTGTCCTCCAGAATATTGTCCTATATTGGAGATATCTCCTATGTGATGTATCTGGTGCACTGGCCGTTGATAGCAATGTTTTCGGCAAATGGACCTGTTTTTGGGATAGGTCGGCACTTGACGTTTCCTTTTCTGTAAGTACCTCAAGAATATTTCAGTGTTAATCTTGGTCTCCTCTATAACTCTCCACCAACTCTTCGAGAAAAAGTATTTGCTCATGAGCTGGAAATCCCTTGTCCCTCTAGTTTTCACACTAGTTATGGGGAACGTCTGCCTCCAAAAAAGTGTTCGAATGGATAGTTTCTGGAATGTCACCTATTCAGTGGATGTTCAACATTTGCTGATTGCAAATCGAGCACAGCTACCGTATTCCTGGAAGTATGAAGAAAAAAGAGAGGAGTGTATCGAGGAGACACCAGTGGAGTCGTTTGCAGATGGGAAGATATTGGGATATGGATCTTGTGTGGTTAGTGGAAATCTTAGAAGCTATTGGATGGTATCATAATTTCTATTATAATTTTTCAGCCTGGTAACGGAACCTTGTCTATTCTGGTAGCGGGTAACAGCTGGGCAATGAACTTCCGGAATCCAATACGAGCACAGTTTAACTATAACTACTCAAGCTTCCGGTATTGCTCTGTTTCGGGTATTCCTAAGCACCCTTCTCCTTTTAAATTTCCACAAATTACAGCAAGCTACGGTCTCATTGCTGAAGACTTCTGGTATTCCCAAAAGAACCTTGAAGCTTTGAAGCAACTAGTTGGGAGGTTCAAGCCCGATGTACTCTTCCTCATAGCAATGCACCCGTACCTCCTGCAATCCTCTTTTCAAGAAAACGACAAATATCTCAGGGAAATTAATGAGAATATCAATTATTATGAGAAATACGCGAAAACTATCTATATCCTCGGTTCCCACCCGCTATACCCATCGAATCTACTCACCTCGTTCTTGAATGCAATCGTAGATCACAAGGATGACATTGAAGATTTACATCTGAATCGGAGGGAAGCGGATCGTCAAATGAGGAATGTGAAGAAAAGATTCAACATGGTGAAATGCACCAGGTGTCATGTGAGTTATAAGGACCTTACCTCAGCACGACCCTTTTCCTGTTACAGTTCTTCGACTTGAGTCACGTCTTCATGGAGGACGACAAGTATCTAACTTTTGACCGGGACCGAATGATAGGCTATGTGGATAACTCCGCCCATTTGACTGGTGCCGGGATGAAGATGTGTGAGCCAGTGTTGAAGAGGGTTGCAGAGGAGATCATGAAGAAGTCGGAAGTTTGAATGAAATGGGGATTTAGAAAATCGTGCTCTTTGAATATCTGCATAATGAAACCTTTTTACTATTTGTGTGTACCACATCTCATTTCTCGTCGTTATTGAATTCCCTAGGCGGTTCCAATTTGTTTTTTTTCTATATCCTACCATATCATCTGTTGTTATCAATAGACGGCACTTCCTTACCTACACAATAAAAACATGTTTATATCTTATCAATTTCATTGTACATGTTTATGCTCAGTTTTTTTTCAAAACATACTTATAAACCTTGTTATCACTCCCTCAGTTTCCATACTAATCATGAATCGCTTCTCTGTCTTTGTCCTACTTCTCTGTATCCGAATGGTGTATTCCGAGTACCACTCAACATACTGCTCATTTTGTGTAACCCTAGCCACCTCAGCGCTCGCAGAGAACCTGGAAAGTCTTAAAAAATTTATGGAGATGAAAGCGGTAAGTTATGTTTTATCTATAGAGCGCACTTACCCATCCTTGTTATAGCATCGACTCTGCTCCACCATATTTTTACCTCTCTATGGCAGCCAGGAGTGTTATGATTACTTGAGCCCAAATTTTTGGAGAATAATACAGTTGTTGTTTATAGGGGAGACACCAGAGGCGGCATGCTTTAAAGTGGGGATTTGTACATAAAAATAAACGTTTTTATTATAACAAGACAAAAATATAAATATAAAATAAAAACAACAAGAAATAAGGAGTCATACCTCCTAATTAACCAACGCGTTAGATCTCGACGGTTGGTTTGATCTAGGCGCCAAAAGATTGAAATTTGGCATCGCATTACTGTATTCGACACAAGTAACAATAGAGGTAGAGATAGCATTATGTCTGTAAAATGAAACTTTTTTGCTATGTCTACCATATCCCATTTCTTATCGGTTTTGAATTCCATAGTTCTTAGGAGATTGTGTTTTCTCAGAGTTTTTTCATTTGCTCTACTCAATAAAGTTTCCATATCTTATCTATGTGTTTTTCAAACAGGACACAGACATCAGAAGTAATGTTCTGAGAAAGTCGAACTCATTAAAAATTTGACTTTTTTGCGATTATTCGACCGTGAGAAGAAAATAACTTGTCTACATTGAATTTGTTTTTGTGGTTTTTTTTTCAAACTACTAATAAGTCTAGAAATTTTTTCTCACATGTGAAATCCACAACATACAAATGTATATTGGAAAACCGGCGCGTAACTCGCTTTAATCGTAATATTATGAGCTGAAAAATATACGAAAATGTAGATCTCGACGAGTTCCATACCCCTGACTTATTACAGGCCGAATTGCTATTTGTTAATGTATTAGCCGAGCAAATTCGTTACAACTGCGCCCCGCCGCAAACGAGAGAGTATCGGCGAGAGACGCAGATTTTTTTCTCGCGCTGACAATTATTTTCACAGTTTTTGACCGATTTTCACTATTTTTCGAAAGTTTTTATGTAATTTGTTTTTAATAACAGCGAAAATAGGTCAAAAATGGTAAAAATATTTGTTCGCGCGAGAAAAAATTCTGCGTCTCTCACCGATACTCTCTCGTTTGCGGTGGGGCGCAGTTGTAAGAGGGGGTGGGCCGCTAATACCGCGGGACGGGGAAAAAGCCAAAAAACGCAAAATTTGCAAAAAGTGACATTCTAGCACGGTCCAACGACCCCCTATCCGGCCCGTAGTATGTCACGGAGATAGAACTCACCAAGATCTTCATTTTGGTATATTTTTCAGCTCATAATATTGAGTTTGAAAAGAGTTACACGCCGGCTCATGCAATAATGGTTCAAGGCTTTTATTTTATACCCATATTGCACACAAATGCACCGGAATGCTCAAGAATGCTCTCGAATGCTCAAAAATGCTTACCATGTTCTAAAAACCGGTAAACATTTTAGTAGTGAGCAACCTCTTGGTAGGTCAGCAGCGTTTCCAAGTATGGGCGGTACAAAGTAATAGAAATAGAATTTAAAATTATTTATTGTACAGAAATTATTAGAAATACAACTAGGTCTCCGCTGACTTCACCATCGTCCCCGTCGCAGATACCCGATTTTTCCTTAAAAATACAATCTGGAAAGTGTCGAGCAACCATTTCTGATAAGGGTCGTAATACAGGAACAGTATAACTATACAAGCAGTCGGACTGTTTTTAGACATTACATCCACAAAATAAGTGAGCTCGGGAACCTGCCAATGGAATAAAGTGGCCATGTTGGATACGGTAAATGGGATTGAGGTGAAGCAGGTGTCAATGAGCACTTGTAGAAGAGTACGACGATTGAATTTCAGATGCATTCTTCTGGTTTTTTCTGATTGATGAGTCATCCGTCTTGATAATAAGTGGTAGGCCAGGTGGGCGCTGAGAATACTTGCAATTGCCAAGGCGAGAAGGTAGCACAAATAGAAAATTAGGGAGTTTTTCAGTTTTTTAGGATCTGGAGATATAAACACGATAACATTAGAATCATCGAGACAGTCCGGATAGTAGGGGGCGATCTGAAACAGAGCAAAAAACATTTTTTCAAATTTAGATTCTAGTCTACTGACGTCGTCGTCACCTACCTGCCTCGTCATCGGCTTCACAGCTGACTGGTCAGGAACCTTGAGACCATAGAGAACAGTGGCGGGGAATAGAAACGCGGTGACGTATACCAAGAATTCGAGAATTTTACGAATAACAGATTTGTCTCCTTTGTACATGTTGAGAATTCCAAGGATTCGGTTGCAGAAGATGAGGAGGCAGGAGGCGGAGGCTACTGGAAGTTTTTAGGATTATGGTTTAGATGATGATGTAGAGCATGTTAAGAGCTATATTTTTGTAGTTGGAAGTTTTTTGATAGAGGCGCTTGATTTTGAGATGTGCGGCTTTGAAGATGTGCGACTCTCTAAAATCTCCGTGTCTCTCTAAGCTTTGAGGCTTCATAACTCAAAAGTGGGTGGCGCTATCAAAAAACTGTTAACTACAAAAATAATAACCGGGAAATTTCCAACATTTTATTAATTGATAACATTTTGATAGCTCTGCAGGATCATGAGATAGGGAGTTGCAGAGAAGACAGACAATCGCGCTTCTCTGCGTCTCCCCTCCCCCTTTCTGCTAACTTTAAACGCTTGTATCTCAGAATCTAGTACTGCTATCAAAAAATGTTCAACTACAAAATTGTAGCCCGTGTCTTGTTTTATAACATTATTTACAAAAGTTTTAGCCTACTCACCAAAATACACTACATACATTCCAACAAACAGGACTTCAATATCCACTATCCCCACCAGTATCCCCTCCACTCTTGTTATCTTCGATGGGACAAAAGTATAGAAATTTATAAGAACAAAACTGCACAGCCATTGACAGGTTATCCTTAAAATCTCCGATAATGTAACAATCGCGCCCCACCGAACTACTACTTACGCCACGGCGTGAAACAATAGAAACCACTTGAGAGAGCCGAAACTTTTGGGCGATTTGTAGAGAATCACATAGAATACAAAAGGATAGGCAAATGAGAATATACTGAATAGTACTTGCCGGATAATTATATAAATCCACGGGTCCTCGTTCCAAATCGATTTCGTGGTGGTCGAGGTGGACATTTTTTGAAAAAATGAGACGAAAAAGGTTTCGTGAGAAAACGAAAAAGAAGAAAAATGAGCAATGAGAGCTCATTATAAGGAGCTATAGGGTTCAGTGAGCTGGAAAAGTTGAAAAAAGATGGGAGTACATATGACAGTCTGCTGTTAGACAGAATCAGAAACTATGTATAACTTTAAAAAACGTGAAAAGTAGTAGAAAAACCCAAGGTGGCTTCAAAATCTCAAAATTTGGGTTTTTAGGCCATCAAACCCACGGTGGCATAAAATCCCTAAAAATTGGTATTTCTAGGCCATCAAACTCATAGTGGCCTCATTATGGGGATTTCTAGGCCATCAAACCCACGGTGGCCTAAAAACCTCAAAAATGGGATTGCTAGGCCATCAAACCCACGGTGGCCTAAAATTCCTAAAAATTGGGATTTCTTGGCCATCAAACCCGAGGTGGCCTAAAATTCCTAAAAATTGGGATTTCTTGGCCATCAAACCCACGGTGGCCTAAAAATCTCAAAATTTGGGTTTTTAGGCCATCACAGCCAAAATGGCCTAAAAATCTAAAATTTTGGATTTCTAGACCATATTCTTTTTTACATACACGTCCTTGCTTCCTCCCCCTACAAACTACACTCTCTTGCAACAACTTGTCCTCGTCTTCCCCCCCTGAAGACAGTCCCCCTCGATCAAAGCGTCCTAACATCAAAAAGAGAAAGAGAAGAAATCAAGAAAGCGTATCGAGACAGGGAGAGGAATCAAAGGCTAATTCTACAGTAATCCTTTTTAGGTGGAAAAACACAGTAATCCTATCAGGATTTGAGGAGTTATTGCACCCTGAAATGATGTGACATGTTGACCTCAAGCCGATCATCTGGTAATAGGATTTCACCAGGGGTATGAATACATATACTGGAGGTCTGAGACTGGAAACTTATTTTTGACATCATATCATTTGGTTACAGTATCTACAGTAGGTTACAGTATGTTCTAGAATATTATTTAAAAAAATTTGGGAATGCCAAGTGATTGATGACTAGTTTATGAAGATTGTTGCTTCCTCTCCTCCCTTATCAATTCTAATTGAATTTTCCGTTTCAAAAAAACTTAATTTTTCCTTCCCGAACATGATTACAATGATTAGATACACAAACTTTTTATCACTATGTTTTTTATTTGTTTAAGAACGTCACTCTTCTTTTAAAATAATAACAATGATCATTCTCTTTTTGTCCCCTTGTTTTCTAAGAAACAGTGATAATAGTTACTTATTGACCTTGGAGGAAAATTGATTTTTTTTCTTTCTCAGGGAAATATCTGTGATTTTTTTGTCATCTGAATTTTTTAAAGTCTATTCTTCAAAATTCCGTCACAGGTATTCCAATTTTTCTCACTTTTTGATATATGTATACATATTTGCAATTTCCCTTCTTAGGGAGTTATACGGTGTTTAAAACTTTTTCTCATTTTTACACCCCTCCACAGTCTTTTTGGATTTGATAGCCTAGAAATTTATATTTCAAGGTTTTTAGGCCACCTTGGGTATGATTACCGAAATTAATATCAAAAAAGTTATTTACAAAGTGTTTTTTCTTTGAATTGTTAAAATTGTTAATTAAAACTTTTGCGTTACGTTTTTTTTGCGTTATTGTGTTCTATCTATAGTTCTATTGTTATAATTTTTAATATCAATAAGAAAATGACATGTTCAGTGATCAACAACTAGTTACTTTTTGCCAAAATATATATTTTCGGAAAAATCTGAACAAAAAATCTGAAATTTTGAAAATTATAGTGATCTTCTTAAAAGACTCGTAACTCAAAAGGGGGCGGAGCTATCAAAAAGTGATCAACTACAAAAATGTAGCCCCAAACATGATTTGTATAAAAATGAAATACTGAATGGCTGCGCTCAAAAAGGACGTTGTGACGGAATGTTAAATATCTTCATTTTGAAGTTGTTAGAACAGAGGTTGGTCACAAGAGGTTAACTTAGAGCGATATGGGATTTTGGAATGCGAAAAAAAAATAATAAAAATAAGCTGTTTGGGGCAGCCTGTAGTAGATAGAGGTGTTACTTCACTATGCCATAACTCATCAGGGAAGGCTCCTACCAAAAAGTTGTTAACTACAAAGATGTAGCTCATGTCTTGTTTAGTAAACATACCAAAAATTGGGGTGATGAGACAAAACCGTGTGGCGTGACACCCCCTTCTTCCTGAAGGCTCTCCTAGTCATCCTACCTCCCACGCTCCTTTACTTCACTATGTCATAACTCATCAGGGAAATGTCTTACAAAAAAGTTGTCAACTACAAAAATGTAGCCCATGTCTTGTTTAGTATACATATCAAATATTGGTATATTATGACGGAAAGGAAATTTAGGACGGAAGCTCAATTACAAACGGTTTCGGTCAGAGAACAAAAACATTGACACCTTTGTTGTAAAACATATTTGTACGAAGTTTTCCTAATACTAATTGATAACAAAACAGACAGGTTCAGGTGTTTAATCATATCTTCTTTTTCTCTCCAATTTCTTTTGTGTCATTGAAAGTTACCCCCTCCCCCCTCTCCGTCTAACTTATCACCGTGATATTTTTAGAGTGTCAACTGAAGATACCGATCAATCTTCTTTCTCATCGTCATCATACTTTTTTTTCTTTTTCACAGTTTTTTTGGTCGACAAGTGGTTGTGAATGACCAGCGAGGTGTGTGTAATATCTTTTTTCTGATTTGACGATTTTCATGATCTCAAAATTCGAATCTTCCAGCAGACCCATCACTTTCCTAGAGGCAGCGTTCCGAAGCACACGACAGTTCTCGAGGAGATCCATGAGGAGCGAGACAGTTTGCCGGATGAGGAGAACAATTTGGAGAGTCCGAATAATTCCGAACGAAAAAACGCGGTGACGGATGGAGAGTCGCCGAACGTGTCGCCGGAACATCAGAAGTTGGAGGACCCGTTGGCATGGGTGGATGAGGAGGATGATGATAGACCGAGGACGTGAGTTTAAGTTTATTGGATTAAGCTGGAGTAGGTGGACATTTTTGTAGTTGACAACTTTTTTGTAGGACTCCTTCCTGGGCAGTTAAAAAGGGTTGAAGTTTGTCAGTGTATAGTGTTATCCTGACAAACTTCAACTATTCACAACTTTTCAGGGACGGCTCCTACTTAATAGTTGTCAACTTCAAAAATGTAGCCCGTGTCTTGTTTAGTATACATACCAAAATATGTGATAATTGAACAAAAACGGGCGGTGTGGCACCGAAACTACGGAATGGGTGGCGGCACCCCTATGATCACCCTGTCTTCCCCGGTCTCTCACTTCGCGGTGCCATAACTCGTCAGAGTGGTGTTCTACAAAAATGTTGTCAATTACAAAAATGTAGCCCCTGTCTTGTTTGATGTATATGCCAAAAATCGGGCTTTTCTGCGTCTCCCCACCCCCTCTGCAAGCTCTAACTTCAAACACTTGTATCTCAAAACCCTGCATAGCTATCAAAAAACTTTTAACAACAAAAATAATCACCGTGAAATTTCCTACATTTCATTAGTTGACAACGTTTTGATAGCTCTGCAGGATTCTGAGATACGATGTGTTAAAGATAAGGATTATGCGTGAGGGAGACGCAGAGAAGCTAGAGTGTCTGCTTTCTCTGCGTTCGTTCTACTCCCAAGTAAACTCACAAAGTTATAGGCGGAGCATAAGCGTGAGCAATGCAGATCTCGAAGAACGGCACCGTATGGATAGTATATCAGATGCTGACAAAGCCCAATTAAGTAACCATAGATACACAAGACACTCCTCCATAGACCGTGGGAATGTGATAAACCAACAACAAAAGGAGGACCCGATAGAGAAGTATTACGAGAGGAACAACTACACAGTCACCGGACGGGATCGTGATTTTTATAACAAGTTGCCAAGTCACCTACAACATCGATTGAGTAACCATGGTGATGCGGTGAGTAGGTACAGTAGTCCTGGCGCCTTGGGACAGCCAGTGGTGCCCACGTTGCGGAGATTCGATAAATCGATGTATTGGTTCGCGTTTCATCGGAAGCAGATTGGATTCCGTCATATTTGTGTGGTGATTTTGGTTCTGTTGTACACATTGTTGGGTGCCGCGTTGTTCTGGTCAGTGGAGAGTCGGCATGAGAAATCGGTGAGCTTAAAATAATTTTAGCAAAAAATTCTAAAAATTTTGAACATTTTGAGCCAAAATTCAGTTCTCTTGCTCAAAAACTAGCCGAGAAACATTTCGAAAATTATTGAAATTCCAAACTACCGTAACCCGGTTAGCTTCACTCCATTTTTTATGAAAATTAGATTTTTAGAATCAGCGTGTGGAACCTTGGAAAAATGTTTGCTTTTGACACCCCATGGGCCATATTTTCAAAATTCTTAGAACCTAGTCATGATTATACTCCTTTGAAAGATCTCGACGAGTCTATTCTAAAAAATCAAGTTTCATGGAAATCAGAGCAAAACTGACAGAGTTATGGTAGTTTAGGTTTTCAAAAAATTTTGCGAGTCTGAGGTTTCGAGATCCGAAAAGTTGAAAATCTGAAAACTTACTAGACCGAAGGTCCGCACGGTTGTAAATCAGAAGTGCTGACACCCGGCTACAGTACTACCGATCCAAATTTGATCCTCTTTCCAGAAAACCCTTCTCCACGTCCACAATCTCGAGGAGCTACTCACCAAGCTCGCAGAAAATGTCACTGAATCAGTGAATGATGAGAACACCACCACAAATGTAGCGGAGATGAAAATTTATATAAGAGTAGGTCCTAACTTTTTTTGTAAATAAATAAATAAAGTTTTCGGTGTTTAGGAAGCCTACATAGAACTGATGAAGCTGGAAGGTCAATACAAGGGGAGCACCTATTACAAGTTGGAGGACCAGGGCAATAATTGGAAGTGGACTTTCGAAAGCGCGTTCTTCTTTAGTATGAATGTCTATACCACTACTGGTTACGGTAGGTCCTTCCTAAGTTCCAAAAATCCAAAAAATCTCAACATTTCCAGGCTCAATCGCCCCGGAATCCACGCTTGGCCAATTCTTGGTCTGTCTCTACGGCTTCATATTTGTGCCAGTCACCCTGGTAGTGCTCCGTGACCTCGGACAGTTCTTCCTGGTACATTTAACAAAATTATACGCGTTGGGTAGCCAGAAATTCCGGGAACTCAATGGAGATAAGCATGTGGACGAGGATGAAGTCATACAGCTCCCTATAAAAGCGTGTCTCCTCTTGCTAGCCGCTTATCTCGGTCTGTGCACTGTTTTCATATACTTCTATGATGAGTTGAGTGGGAGTGAGCCGGGATCTGGAATGTCAATGTTCCTATGCTTCTACTTCTCATTCATATCACTTTCGACTATTGGTCTGGGAGATGTGATGCCGAATAATGCAACGGTAAGAAATCTCAGTGTTTTCGTAAAAATTCCATAAGATTTTAGTTCTCTCCTATCATCTCGATCATGTTCTTCTTCGGTATGGCTGTCACCAAAGTTGTCAATAGAAATACATTTATTGCGGTGGAAAATGGAATTTTTGGTGAGTTAACAAAGAAAATATCAAATTTTTGGAACTCCGGACTTTTTCAGCTTTCAGAAAAGTATAATCATGCCTAGGCTTGAAAATTTTTTATTTTATGGGATTTTGGGACCAAAATAGTGGTCAAAATGGTCAAAACAAAAATTATCTAGAAATATGTCATGATTATACTTTTCTGGACCGTCTTGACGCGCAGAATCCAAATTTTTTAGTTAAAATCAATATGGACCAAAACTGGTCAAGTTACTTGAAGAATACGATTTTTTTTGAAATTTTGAAACCTGTAAATCTAGATTTTGGGGTTATGGTAAGTCTGAAACCCTAGAATTCGACTGGAATTAAAAAAGAACAGCTAATTTTCAAAGTTTTTTTCCTAATAAAGACTCTGAAACACTGTCTGATTTAGAATATAGCTGATGATTATGAAAAAATCGTTTCAAGCGATTTTTCAATTGTTTTTATGTCTAAACTGCTGAAAATTGGCTGAAATACTGAATAACTAAACTCAAATACCATATTATCTTGTAATTGACAAAAACTGGCCTAAATATGATAATGATACTAAAAATGAGCCCAATTATAGAATTTGTGTCATTTTCCCTGTTTGATAATAGTCCTTTTTTTAAACATCGAATCCTTCCACGTCACTTTCGAAAACTTTTGACCTTACTTATCAAATTTTAGTTATAATCTGTCACGTTGCTTAAAACTACATTCTCGTAATTCAATTCCAGGTACCCTCACACTCGTGGAGAACAAACTAGACGGAGTGGTGACACGTGCCTCCGCAAAACCGGAAGACAAACCGCCATCGCCAAAGGTGCAGAGGGCGTTCAGTATGGACGCCGATTCGGTGGCTCAGGTACTTCAACTATTACATGACAAGCTCAAGGAAATTAAAATTAAAAACAAAAAGTTCCAGGCCGACGAGACGCCGAACGAGATTCTCAACAACTTCACCGTCCGCTCCATTGCCACTTTCATGAAGTCCAACGCCGATATCTATGGCGGAGGATTCGGCAGGGTGCAACTGAGAAGAGGGGATCTGATGAATACGGATAGTCAGAATCAGAATCAGAATCAGAATCAGGCGACGGTGAATAGTGTGTCACAGTTGAGGAATAGGAGACCCTCACAGAATATCAATAATAATGTTTAGTGGGGAGAGAGGGGGAATTGAATTATTTTTTATTAGTTTTAGACTCTTGTACATATATAATATGCAGAATGGATGAATAAAGTATTTTTGGCTTTTTTTTTAATTTTACACTGACCATAGTCTTACAGTGACCGTTGAGTTACATAGTGATAAGGCCACCTTGGGTTTGATCGTCTAAAAAACTCAAAATTTGGGTTTCTAGGCCATCAAACCCAAGGTGGCCTAAAAAACTCAAAATTTGGGTTTCTAGGCCATCAAACCCAAGGTGGCCTAAAAACCTCAAAATTTGGGTTTTTAGGCCATCAAACCTAAGGTGGCCTAAAAACCTCAAAATTTGGGTTTTTAGGCCATCAAACCCAAGGTGGCCTAAAAACCTTAAAATTGGGATTTCAAAGACCAACCTAGACCGTTCTGGACCAGTTTATTTGTCAAAATTATTTATTTTAAAGATCTTCGAAATATTTATGTACAATATTTATCACAAAACACAAAACATATTTAAAAAATATCATTAGCCGCTCCTTCTCTTCCTTGACTCATCCCTCTTTGACAATATACCAAATCAACTTTTTTTTCTTTTTTTCAAAGATTTTTTTCTTTTTTTCTTACACAGCAGAACACACTGCACAAATCATTACTATAAAAATATCACTTTAAAAAAAATAATTTTTATTCCACTTCCGCTTTATGCCGAGGGGGATACTTCTTCGCTGATTGATCTTGTGATATTCGATTATTATTATTTAAGTCATGTTTTTTGTCATGATATATATTTTATGCATATAAATAGAAAGCGGACGTCGTAAGAATTCTGAATATGTTTGAAACTTTGTTCTACGATGGAACCTAACGGAGATACGCGAGTTTTAGCCTTCTGTCACACGACAAGTCATGTAACTCGGTTATTTTTTTATCTATTCGAAATTTGAAAAGAAATTCAGAATCCTCATGAAAGCAGCCTTTTAGACATATAAATTTAAATTGAGAAAATGAAAATCGCAACCGTAAACTCCTCGTGGACAATCACCTCCTGTATCTGCTCCTTGGCTCCCAAACTAAAAGTTCTGTATCTCGGTTCA
Source organism: Caenorhabditis remanei (assembly GCF_010183535.1). Classification (NCBI taxonomy): domain Eukaryota; kingdom Metazoa; phylum Nematoda; class Chromadorea; order Rhabditida; family Rhabditidae; genus Caenorhabditis; species Caenorhabditis remanei. Next base: position 21,282,299 of record NC_071332.1, on the reverse strand, counting down.
ATTTTTTCTTACATCAAATTTAAAAAGAGATTCAGAATCTTCATGAAATCATCTATCTAGAAATATAAATTTCGATTGAAAAAATAGAATCCGCAACCGTGTACTTCTCGTGGGCAATCTTTGTTGTCGTTTGGACCCCCAGGGCTCCCGAACTAAAAGTCCTGTAACTCGGTTCATTTTTTACGTACATTAAATTCGAAAACGAATTCAGAATTCTTTTAAAATCAGCTTTCTAGAAATATAAACTTCTATTGAAAAAATGAAAATCGCAACCGTGTACTCCTTGAGGACAATTACTTCCTAGGCTCCCCAACTAAAAGTCCTGTATCTCGGTTTATTTTTTCTACATAACTTTGGTATTTAGCTTTCAATTCATGTTTTTTTTAATATTCAATTGAAACATATTTGCAGTTCTCTCACAGAATGGTCCTTTCCTTCGAGCAAGTTTCCGACATCTCCTACACAATCGCCGTGATCTTCTGTGTCTCCTGCAACATTCTCCTTCTCTATCTAGTCTACACGAAAAGCCCAAAACACGTTGGCACCTACAAGTACCTTATGACATTTTTCGCTATAAACGGAATCCTCCATTCGATTTTCGACTTTATCACAAAACCGATTTTCATAATGTTGGAGGGAAACGAGTATCATGGGAATATTTTGGTGTATTTTGTGTTGAATAAGAGGTTCCCGTCGAAATGGTGGGCTGTGTTGGCGACAGGTACATAAGTTATAGAAAAATAGATTGAAAATCTCCGAAAAAAACAAAAAAGAAATTTCTAGAAATCTACGGCTTCTTTCTGGCAGTGATCTTTGTGATTTTCGCGGTTCATTTTATATTCCGGTATTGGACAATTACTAAGTGAGTGTCAAATTGAAATTTTTATATGACTAGATAGCTTAAGACTTGAGGTATATTTTTGTAGTTGACAACTTTTTGACAGCTCCGCCCACTTTTGAGATATGCGCCTTTAAAGATGGCTACTGAGAGACGAGGAGTGAGAGAGGGAGTAGAGAAACGAGAGTGTCTGACTGTCTGCGTCTCCTTCTTGAAGAGATATCAAAAAGTGATTAACTACAAAGTTGTAGAAAATTTTACGCTGATCATTTTTGTAGTTGGCAACTTTTTGATAGCTCATCCCACTTTTGAGATATGCGCCTTTAAAGATGGGCGGCTTAACCTGAAGGTGAGGAGGGGAGAGGCGACGCAGAGAAACTAGACAGTCTGATTTCTCTTCGTCTCCTCTCTCTTCTTCTTGATAAATATATGTTTTACAAAGAAAAAATACAGAGTGTCTAAGAGAGGAGACGCAGAGAAACGAGACTATCTGACTTCTCTGCGCCCTCCACCCTCTCTCTCTCCCCGCGTTTCCAGCTACCCAACTTTAATGACCCATATCTCGAATGTGGGCGGAGCTATCAAAAAGTGGTCAACTACAAAAATGTAGCCCTATCCACACCCTACAATTTCAAAGTAAATTCAAAACATTTTTCACCTCCAGAAATCCAAAAATCCGGTTCTTCAACTTCCCCTACTTCATCTTCTGGATCCTCCTCTCCTATTATTTCGGTGTTGAATACTCGGCGATTCTTCATATTGAATTTTCAGAGAGACCCGAAAAAACTGAATTTATACGGTATATTCCAAATATAAAATTTTTAAAAATTCAAGTCGAATTTCAGCCAAAAAATGCTGGACGACTTCGGTCACAGTATGAGTGAGGTGACCTACATGGCCGCTCGGTTCGTCAAGTACTCTGAGGAGGAAGGCGTTTTGAGAGTCGATTGGAGACAAATCGCCTTCTATTTTGCAGCTGTGAAAACTATGATTTTAAGTTTTATCATTTTGATCTACTGCGGCATTGCCATCACGAAATCAATACGGAGGGATTTGAAGGCCTTGGCGTCGAAGGAGAGGTTGAAGTTGGAGTTGAACTTGTTTATGGCGCTGATTGTGCAGGTAGGAGGAGTGGAGTTTCGAATTTAGTATGGCAGCGTAGATCTGAAATCGGGCTATATTTTTGTAGTTGGAAGTTTTTTGATAGGAATGTAGGGTGTTGAGATATGGGGCTTGAAAGATGAGCGGCTGCAACAGGAGAGGGAGAGGGGGAGGAGACGCAGAGAAACGAGACACTCTAGCTTCTCTGCGTCTCCCTTCCCTCCTCGCCTAGCTTCAAACGCTTATATCTCAAAACCCTGAATTTCTATCAAAAAACTTTCAACTACAAAAATGTAGCCCTGGTTCTGTTCTATAAATACATATAAGCAAATTTTAAAAATTTCTAGACAGTCATCCCGCTCCTCATGATATACTGCCCGTTCCTTCTCATGTGGAACTTCCCCATCTTCCTCGGCATCGAGACCGCCCGTCTCACTGGAATCGGAGTGGCACTGTATCCAGGAATCGACCCTCTTGCTATCATTTTCATCGTCGCTAATTATAGACGAGCTCTGTTAAACCCGTTTAGAAGACTTGTGCTCCGCCAAAATGTCAGTTATACTGTAAGAGAAATCTCGTCGACGAGTCGGTCGGGTCTCGGAGCTAAAGTTGGTCCAACTAACTGACTTTTTTTGTATTTTTGTACATTGTGGAACAAATAAAATCATCAGGGAAAATAGCAACATCATAAAAGTTTTTATCAATTGACGCTTACTTATCAGCACGTCAGAAGAGTGTTCCCAATAGACTCCACGAAGACTTTGATGTCTTATCAGGTAACTTTTTGCTAAAGAGTGTAGGGTAAGCAAAAAAACGGTAGAAATGAAAAAATTGTGGTTTTAGCGAATTTTCAAATACACGGGATTTCAGATCCCGTCATAAGCTCCCAATGTTTCAAATTTTAGTACGTATACTAAACAAGACACGGGCTACATTTTTGTAGTTGACAACTTTTTGATAGCTTCGCCCATTTTCAAGATATGCGCTTTTAAAGTCATAAGCCAAGAAGACGGCTGACAACTTTTTGATAGGACCCTTCCCTGGGGAGATATCATTGACTTTTACAGATTTCTGGGGTAGTGCTGCGTTTAGGACGTAACACGGGAGATTTTTTTTCTGCAAACAATATATTTTGCTGACTTTTATTTAGTAAAAACGCAATTCTAGTAGAATGAAAAAGAGGAGACGCAGAGAAACAAGACACTCTAGCTTCTCTCCCTCACTTTCTTCTCTAGTTAAGCCCGCTCATCTTTAAAGGCTCATATCTCAAAAGTGGGGGGAGCTATCAAAAAGTGATCAACTACAAAAATGTAGCCCCAAACATGATTTGTATAAAAATGAAATACTGAATGACTGCGCTCGAAAAGGACGTTGTGACGGGATGTTAAATATCTTCATTTTGAGGTTGTTTGAACACAGGGTGGTCACAAGAGGTTAACTTCAAACGGTCATATCTCTGTGAGGAGTCGTCTTACAAAAAAGTTGTCAACTACAAAAATGTAGTCCTTGTGTTGTTTAGTATATATACCAAACCTCAAAAAAATGAGGTGTTACAAGGAGCCGTGACGGGACCCCAAAATTTGCACCTCTCCGCCACTCGCTGATGAAAATTTTTGATCGAATTGAACCCTGATCTCCGTGAGATACATTGTAGCGGGAAAACGCGATCCAATTAGTCATAAAGATCATCCCATCCATTTAAAACATCCCTTTCTCCTCTACCTCCTGCTACACTTTATCGCCGCAGCAGCAGCCCCCGAAAAACATTGCGTGTGTTCTGTGGTCAGGGTAACATGCCATACAGAAAACAGAACACTCAACAAAAAGTAAAAATGACAGGAGGTATAAACAAATTATTGGGTTTTATTGGCTCCAAAGAACTCAAACTTCAATAAATTTTCAGGCACAGTTTAAGATAGCTGTGAAAAGATATAGATACTGTAGGGCTACTGTAGCTGTGAGTCCCCCGCGCCAACGTCACCCCAGGCTTCCAACGAATCAATGATCACATCACTTGCTGCAATTCCAGAAGAATACAATCAGACCTACCTCTCTCTCTCTTATCATCCGGAAGAGGAAATGCAGGAAACCAATGTTCTGATCAGTGTATCATCAAAGTATCTAAGTACACGATAGAAGTCGTAGCTGACCAACCACGACCCTTGGACACCGTTTTAGTTTCTGATTACTGACTCACACTGTCTTACGTAGAATAGTGAAAAGGAACGAGGCTACAAGGATACAGTGGTCAGACAATTGGTAGCGGAAGGGAGGTGGAGAGGAGGGATTGTATAAATAGAGGGGATGGGAGGTTTTGGAAGAGCAGTTTTCTTGGTTTCGGTTGTTTTTTGGAAGTTTTTTTTTTAAATTTACCATGAAAAAACTTATATGAACTTATATAATTATGGAAAGTTTAAAATTTTGAGTTAGAATCTTTGTTATTTTAAAATAGGCTAGTTGAAGGCCCGGGAACTTGACGCCAAAGTTCAAAATTCAAGTTTTTTTTGGATTTTTTGAGTTGTTTTTTTGTGAAAAACTCGAATTTTCGACTATCATTCAGCATTAGTGAAAATTCTGAAAAAAAAATTTTTAAGTTCACTTTTTGAATCGGTACCTTTACGAGCCTTGACAAGTACGGAAGATTTCAAATTTGCGGATTTTTTCGAATTTTTTGAAAAAATAACGAAATTTTCGATTTTGACAAAATCTGTAATTCTAGAAATCTCGACTTCTGGAGCCTTATATATCGGAAATTTCAGTTTTTTTGCATGTGAATATCCGGACATGTAGAACTCCGTTAATCCGGAACTTTTTAAGAAATTTTTTTTATTCATTACGATGCCGTTAATAATTATCAGGTTCTCGAGAAAAAGTTTCGAAACATCTTGGTTCCATAGCGTCCTTCACACATTCTCCTCACACCACATTGTAGCCTGAGCACTGAGCAAAAAAACCCGCGTCTCTATTTACTCATTTACCTTCCTTTACTTGTTCTTCGTACCCCCTTTTTCAAAAAAAAACTTGTGTTTGAACAAGCTCCGCCCCCCCCCCCCTCTCCAAGAAGTTGTTTACCATCTGTAGAAATCATGCCACCAGCAACAAGGTGGTGCTGGAATTTCAGAGGCAGGAGACCGTATAAATACCAACGGTGTCTTATTTTTGCACCATTCCTTCTTTAGATAGGCTTAGGACCTTTGGGCTTTGGACTCTTAGGCTTAGAACCTCAGGGTTTTGGATTCTTAGGCTTAGGATCTTTGGGCTTTGGACTCTTAGGCTTAGAACCTCAGGGTTTTGGATTCTTAGGCTTAGGATCTTTGGGCTTTGGACTCTTAGGCTTAGAACCTCAGGGTTTCGGACTCTTAGGCTTAGAACCCTAACGTTTCGGATTCTTAGGCTTGGGACTCTTAGGCTTTGGACCCTCAGACTTCGAACCGTATCGGACCTTGCCACCTTCCACTTCCTTTCGTTACCCCTCATCCACCCCTCCCTAATTTCCCTATTCTTCCAGATCATCCCATCCAAAATGACCCAAATAAAAGTGGACGCCCTCATCACCAAACAATTCCTTGCTGCGGACCTCAACGAGATCCGTGCAATGCAAGAGGAAAGCAAAAAACATGCGCCACGAACTGAAATTGTCTGGAGGAATGTGTTTCTGTTCATAGCTCTCCACATCGGCGCTCTCATCGGTTTATACCAGCTACTGTTTCAAGCCAAATGGGCGACACTTGCCTGGGGTGAGTCTTTCTTGAAATTTTGGGCCTATGTCTCGTTTTTTAGTATTCCTGCTGCACACGCTTGGCAGCATGGGAGTCACTGGCGGAGCCCACCGACTATGGGCTCATCGCTCGTATAAAGCGAGATTCCCAATGAGAGTCTTCCTGATGCTCATCAACTCGATCGCATTCCAAAATGATATTATTGAATGGGCCAGGGACCACCGTTGCCATCACAAGTGGACGGACACTGATGCGGACCCGCATAGTACCAACCGGGGAATGTTCTTTGCCCATATGGGATGGTTGTTGGTGAAGAAGCATGAGCAGTTGAAGGTCCAAGGAGCCAAGTTGGATTTGAGTGATTTGTATGCGGATCCGGTGTTGATGTTTCAGAGAAAGTGAGTTTGGAGCCCTGCATATCGCTTTTTTTTTCTACTTAACTCAAATCTGAAAATAGTTTTGGAAAGCTCATGATTCAAGCTATCTAGTGATATAACTTTTGTACTTCTAATCACATTTTATAGTCGTGTACTCCTCGTGGACAAGTGGTATGACGATTTTGAGATGACTAGAGCGCGTTTTCTTATGGTCAAAATTCTTAAACTTGGGAATAAAATAGCATAGTTGGAAAGCTCAAATGATGAGCATTCTGAACCTGTATTCAGAATTTGAAAAACAAGATCTTCACCGTGTATTCCTCGTGGACAAGCATTCGACCTACCTTCCTATGCATTGTCCACGAGGAGTACACGGAGTGATATTGAGTTTCGAAAAAAAATTAATTTATATGGTCAGAAAGCTGAAATTTCGACAATTTTGACAGTGTCTCCAAATTTGAAGTAGGTTAAAAATTAAGTGAGATACATTAGTAGAGAGATAATTTTTCAAATTAAAAAAAAAAGTTTTTTTCAAAGACCTGTATCTCCGCCAATTTGTTTCCTAGAGAAAATTTGAGAACAGATTCAGAATCCTCACGTCTTCAGCTATCCATTCACGTAAAATTCAATGTCAATATTGATCTTAGCTCGTGTATTCCTCGTGGACAAGCCTGTTGCCTCCGTTGCCCAGATTGTCCACGAGGAGTACACGATGAAGGTCTATAATAATTCGAAAAAATTTTGAAAAAAATTTATATAATCAGGTAGCTGAACTTAAGGGGATTCTGAATCTAAATTAAATTTTTTGGTAGGACTGTAACTGAGGCTGCTGAGTCAGGACGTATCTCCACTCATTTTCAACTTTTTCAGAATTTTCAAATATATTGAGAATCCTCATGTCTTCAGCTATCTAGGTTATGGTTGCGGATGCTATAGAAACACGATTTCAGTTTTTTCGTTATCAACTATAATTTTTTGGTCATTCATGTCCGGTACTCCACTCCATTTTGCTAATACCACGTGCCTCCTAGAGCAATTCTAATTCCGTGTTTTTTTTTCAAAATTAAGTCACATTGTAGTCTAGTCTCTCCCAAAACAAAAGTTATTTCAGAAACTACCTCCCACTGGTCGGCATCTTTTGCTTCGCCCTTCCCACCTTCATCCCCGTCGCCTTCTGGGGAGAATCCGCATTCATCTCGTTCTACACGGCGGCTCTCTTCCGCTACTGCTTCACGCTCCACGCCACATGGTGCATCAACAGTGTCTCGCATTGGATCGGCTGGCAACCATACGATCATCAAGCGTCTTCAGTCGACAATCTTTGGACGTCGGTGGCGGCAGTCGGGGAGGGAGGACACAACTACCATCACACGTTCCCACAGGACTATCGGACATCGGAGCACGCCGGGTTTTTGAATTGGACCCGTGTTCTTATTGATACAGGAGCCGCGTTGGGGTTGGTGTATGACAGGAAGACGACAGCGGAGGAGGTTATTCAAAGGCAATGCAAGAATTATGGATGTGAGGCGGAGCGGGTGAAGATGTTGCAGAAATTGGGATAAATTTTTACATTCTTTTTGTTGAAACTTTATTAAATGATCTCTCATTCTCCTGTATTATAAATATACAATCTTCTTGTATTTATCCGTGACTTTGGCGCCGTCTCCTCTGGATCCTCCTCCCAAGTCTGCTCATAGCGATCAGCGGTCTGCACACTTGCCACCTTGATCTGGGACGTCGTCTGAGTAGCGCTGTTCCTCATTCTCGCGCGCTCATCGAATTTCTCGTTTAGCATCTTTTTTCTGGAATTTTTACAATTTTTTTGGTGGGGAGGGGGTTTCAAGCCTTCAAATTGAGTTTTATGAGCCCAAAATATAACAAATTGTAGGTCTCAGCGAGTTCTATACCCGTGACCTACTACAGGCCGGATGAGGAATTGTTAAGATGCGTCAGTGCTACGGGAAAAGCGTCAGAAGTCTATAAAATGCCAAAACTTGGCTGAATTCGGTAGAAAACAGCTGATTTAGTAATTTTTGTATACTGTATGAACACTTTTTTGCTATTCGCCTTTAAGCTACAGTAAGAATTTGCACTGCTAAACCGTCAGCAATCCCTTGGGTCATTTAGGTGCGCAGGGGCCAGTGTCCGACCCGTAGGAGGTCACGGACATAGAACTCGTCGAGATCTACAATTTGGTATATTTTTCAGATAATAATATTGAGTTTGAAGCGAGTTACGAGCCGGACCGTTTCGACCTGGTTTGCGAGTATGGTGAAATATCTCAATTTCTAGACATTTTTACAGGAATTAAGTACAATTTTTGGAATCAGCATGTCTGAAAATGTCTGGACTCTGATTTTTATAAAAATCCGAAGAATTCGCCGTGTACTCCTCGTGGACAAAAACATTTTGACATGTACACGGAAAACTCACTGCAAATATTCTGGATTTATCTGAAAGTTCTGAAAGTTAGGGCATAGGTATTTTCAAACACGCTGATTTCAAAATTTTGAAAATCGCACTTATTTCCTGTGCAATTTTCAAGAAAATGGGATATTTCTCTCCGAATTTAGTCAAAAAGACCCCAGACTCACTGATGATTACTCATAAACCGCATCAACAACTTATTGCCCATCTCCATGTTCTCCGAGTATTTTGTAGCGACATCTCCTTCGGTGCGCATGGTTTTCTTCTTGGAAGGGTCGATGGACCCGAGTTCAGACACCCCGATGGACTTTTTGCGGCTCTCCTCGGCTGCCACCGATAGTGTTGTCTTAAAGTCGTTCTCAATCCTTTGAACGATTTGATTAAAAAGATATTCCAACTGCATTTGTATCACGTTAATACACATCGACACCACTGAAAGTCCTCCTAAGATAAACACAATCCCACCCACTGCCACGGAATGGTTCGGCGTGAAATCCCCAAAGCCAATAGTGGTCATGGAGATGAAGAAGAAGTAGACGGACTCGAAAAGGGTCCAATTCTCAAAATAGGCAAAGTAGGCGACGCATTGAGTCATCCAGAAAAAGAGAACGATGATGACGAGGAGTAAGGGGATGGGTCGGGTGCCATCGGCGTTGGGAGGTGGAGTCGAGGTTTCCATTAGAGGCGTTTTGTCGATGGAGCCCTGGAAATTAATGACGCGTCACAGCGGCCTTTGGTATGTACACTAAACATGACTCGGGCTACATTTTTGTAGTTGACAACTTTTTTGTAGCTCCGCCCACTTTTGAGATATGCGCCTTTAACGATGGGCGTATAAGAGGAGCGAGATGAAGAGGGCTTACAAAGGCTCTCATTTCTCTGCGCTCTCTGATATGAAAAACTTGAAACTTAGATTTTTGAAAAGAAAAAGTCTAGACGGTTCTAAAGATAGTAAATTTGACATAGTTTTAACAAAAAAATCTGGAATTTAAGCTTTTTAAAAAGGCAAAAAAAAATTTCAAAAAAAATCTGTTTTAAAGATTTTATGGCTTTCCTTTTAACTCCAATCATTTAAGATTTGTCATATATACTAAACAAGACTAGAGCTACATTTTTGTAGTTGACCATTTCTTGATAGCTCCGCCCACTTTTGAGATACGCGTCTTTAAAGTTGGGCGGCCAGGGGGAGAGAGCGAGGGGGAAGAGGCTGCAGAGAAGTTAGAGTGTCTGTCTTCTCTGCGTCTTTCACTTTTTAGTCTGTGTTGTTTTTTTTGTGATTTTAGTAATAAATTCAGCAATTTTCACCCATTTAAAAAATTTTCAGGTTAAACTTGTCTATTTAGCAGCTGTGCGCTCTTATGATTAACATCTTTAAAGGCGCATATCTCAAAAGTGGGTGGAGCTATCAAAAAGTAGTCAACTACAAAAATGTAGCTCTAGTCTTGTTTAGTATTTGTGCAAAGTATTGGGAATGCTGGGACATACCGTAACGGGATACTGAAAGTTTGGAAATTTTCAGAAAAATGTTTTTCAAAAAACAATTTTGAACACCTCAAGGATTTTCAGACTCACAATATCTACAGTACCCTATAAGAATAACAGTCCTTGTTATGACTACAGTATCCTTTCTTAGTTTACTAAAGTACTACAGTACCCCTCTCCTGTTACTACAGTAATCACTCCTATCCCTACAGTACACCTTCCCTGAAATCCAATCGCGCCCCACCGATAATCCCTGAAAATCCGTTTTACATTTCTCCAACGACCCTTGCAATCACCCCCAATAAAAATCCCAATTGTCAGCCAGCGCCTGCAATTAAAATGAGTCCCCTTGTCAAATTTCCCGTCAGCTGTTGCTTGTCATTTTACACCTACAACAATTTGTCAGAAAACATAAATATGTTGAACATTCGGATATTAAATATGATGGGTTGTGATGGGAAGACAGGTGTCTTTTAGTGGATTTCATAATAACCGAGATTTTTGATCTACTAGAAAGGTTGGAATTCTCTAGTGAGGAAGTGAGGTCAAACTGATTGTCACAATCAGAGAGCTAGGCTCATTAATTATTCGTTCGCTGATCCATCGGGCTCACCGAGCCCGCGGCAGTTGTCCTTTGAGCTTTGGGAGCTCTGGGAGCTCCAGGAGCTCTCGGAGCCCGTTATCAAGAAAAAGGTGTCAATAAATTTCTCACCTCCTCCAAACTCTGCACTTTTCGCCGCCATCGCAATTTCGTCCGCAGCTTTTGAACCCACGGGCGGCCGATGTTTTGCCAAAAGTCTATAAAACTCTTGGTACATTTTTCAAAAACTCAAAAAGAAAACTCACGATCCACAAAATAGAACAGCATATTACCCCAATCATTCAAGATATTGATGACTATGGGGATGCCAATCATTGCATACAACATGGTACATACACGACCCCATAGAGTGACGGCGGCCAGGTCTCCGTAGCCTGGAAAACATATTTTTTAATTGCTAGATAGCTGAAGACGTGAGGATTCTGAATCTGTTTTCAGATTTTCTCTAGTTCAAAAATTGACCGAGATGCAGGAGATTGAATAAAACAAAATTTCAAGAAAATAATTTTTAAACGAAAACTAACGTATCTCGGCTCATTTCGGTCCTAGATACTATTTAAAAAGAGTTTCAGAATCCCCTTGGGTTCAACTACTCGAATAAATAAATTTTTCAAAATTTCTTCAAAATTATTATAGACCATCATCGTGTACTCCCCGTGGACAATCGGGGCAACAATTTCAACGGACGCAACCGGCTTGTCCACGTGGAGTACACGAGCTAAGAGCCATATTGGTATTGAATTTTATGTGAATAGAAAGCTGAAGGCGTGAGGATTTTGAATCTGTTCTCAGGTTTCTTCTAGGAAAAAAATTGGCCGAGATACAAGACTTTGAAAAATTCCAAAAAAAATTAAATTTAAAAAAAATTTTAACTGACCAAACTAAAACTTATGTATCTGGCTTCATTTTGACCGTGGATTAAATGTAAAAACAGATTCAGAATCCTCAAAATCTCAGCTTTCTGACCATATAGTTTTTTTTGAAATTGTGGAGCCCCATATTATATAATACCCCGTCTACTCCTTGTGGACAACCATTGCAGTGAACCACTTCTCCACGAGGAGTACATGAGCTAAGTAATGATATTATTGAAATTGAATTTTATGTGAATAGAAAGCTGAAGACGTGAGAATTCTGAATCTGTTTCCAGATTTTTTCTAGAAAAAAAATTGGTCGAGATACAGGACTTTGAATTTGAACTACTTTTTTTTAAATTTGAAATTTCTTTTAAAACTAAAACTAATGTATCTGGCTTCATTTTGACCGTAGAAAAGATAAATAAATAAAATCTGAAAACAAATTCAAAATCCTCAAAATCTTAGCTTTTATACCATATTGTTTTTTCTTAAATTTCTGAAGCCCTGTATCATACATATAATACCCCGTGTACTCCTCGTGGACAACCATTGCAGTAAACCATATGTCCACGAGGAGTACACGAGTAAAAATCAAAATTTTATAATAAACTATATATCACTAGAAAGCTTAGTTTATGAGGATTTTGAATATGTTTTCAAATTTAAGACACGCCCAAAAATAACTGAGATACGGTAATTTTACTGTGCCACCCCACCAGTCCTTCGCCAAGAATCGCTGTATCTCGCGTCATTTTTAACTTACAAAAAATTTGAAAACAGATTCAGAATCCTTAGAATTTCAGTTTAAAAAAAACTCACCAATAGTAGTATAAATGGTGCCCGCATAGTACAAGCCTCCCCAAATATCCCATCTCGTCGTCATTTTGCTATCTATCGTAATCCCCATCGCCGCATCGTACTCCGACAACACTCTTCTCAGTTTTGTCTCCGAGAATTCTGATGAGTTGGCACCACCAGCACTATGATACATTACCTAAATCCTTAATTCCATTTATCGATTGATTCTCTCAAGTAGATCAAACCTGCAACCGGTGCACAAAGACCTGTTTTGCAGCGATACTCGTCCGGAGTACCCGCATGTTCTCCTCGTTTTTTGTCGATTTCTCGTGCTCCGCCTCGCAGAGCATGAATAGACCGGCACCCAGGAAACTGTACACGATGAGGACACCTATCTTTGCCAGATGGTGAAGATGGTATCGCTCATAGTTGACAGCCACCAGGTTCCAGAACATGCTGAAAAATAGGAAAAAAAATTGATGAATTTTAAGCAAAAATTTTGGTTTTTCCGGTTCTAAAAAACAAAAAAACCAGAATTTTCATCAAATACTGTCTTTAATCAACATTTTTTGTCTCAAACCACCATAACCCGCTGAAAACGCGTCCAAGGCGCGCCAGTCTCAAGAAATGAACATATGTTTCAATATAATAGAAAAAAGCGCCAACGACACCCCAGGCAGCCACAAAATGCAAAAAAGTGTTTTTCAGACCTTTTGAATATTACGAATTCTTATTTTATTAAAAAAGGCGTCCAAGGCGCGCCAGACACTCCTGAAATTGAAATTTGATTCAAAATTCCAATTTTTTCTACTTAATTTTATTTGGAAAACGCGTCCAAGACTGACTCAGGATGAAATTCTTCATTTTCAGAGCTAAAACTCATAAAAATCAGATTTTCTAAAAAAGCGCCAAAGACACGCCAGCCAACCTCAAAATGCTAATTTAAGCGTTTTTCGAACCTTTTGAACATCCCGAACTCTAATTTTCAGGAAAACGCGCCCAAGGCGCGCCAGACACTCCTGAAGTTTTATCCAAAATTTTGATCGAAAATTCCATGTTTTTCATTTTAAAAAAATTAATTGTTTTGATTTTGACAACGCGTCCAAGGCGCACCAGACTCCAAAAATGAACATTTTCGCTAAAAATCTTCATTTTCAGACCTAAAACTCCTAAAAACTGAAAATTTCTGAAAAAGCGTCTAAGACACGCCAGACAACTTCAAAATGCAAATTTAAGCGTTTTCAGACCTTTTGAACATCCCGAATTCTAATTTTCAGGAAAAACGCGCCCAAGGCGCGCCAGATAACCTCAAAATACAACAGAAGAAACGGTTTTTTTCAGCGTTTTTCAAACCTTTTGAACATTTCAAAATCTAATTTTCGGGAAAAACGCGGCAACGGCACGCCAGACACTCTAAATATTGCGTGTGGAGCTATTTTTCTAGAAAAAATAGTTTTCAAACTATTTTTGGGGCTGAAAACGCGCCAAAGTCACGCCATGGAAAAACGACTTACAACATTTTCCAGAAAGCAAATATCCAGATAATTGGGAGAGGGGACTAATAATAGATATTTCTAGAAGTGAAAATCAATAAATATAGGTGTCGGGTCGTGTGTGAAGAAAACAAAAACTGCTCGAAATGATGTGCACAGTCAGTAAAGTTGAAAAAGAGAACCCGAATGTATGAAATGTGATATCGGTGATATATCTGTCGGGGGTCGGGCCAGAACTGCACTTTTTTTTCTGTGAGACTGAATTTCTGATCTCAGGGGAGAGAGAGCAAGAATTGAAGCACAAAAATTCTGCTTAGTTTCAATTTTTGTTCTTATGTGAGAAGGCGGAAGTCTTACAAAATAAGCATTTTGAAATTTTGAAACACAATTTTTAATCCAGTCTAGATTTCATAACCATCCGCCTAGAGTATATCAGTTTGAAATTTTTTTAAAATGTTTTTAGAGGAAAGCTACCAGTTTTTACCAGAAAACAACGCAATTTCATACAAATTCAACTATTTCTAGGACCTTTTTACAACAAAATTAGACAAAAATCATTCTCTAAAAACTTTCCGCTTTCCTTATTTCGCTCAAGAGCAAAAAATATTGCGTCCTAGGTGCCCCAGACCAGTTGAAACCCTAAATTTTGAAAATCCCGTATTTTACATTAAAAGCGCGTCGAAAGTACGCCAGATATGCCAAAAATTGTCCCAAAACTCTTATTTTCAATCTAGATTTCTAATTTTCGAATTTTCTGTAATTTTTTGAATTTGTTTCGCGAAAAAGTCAAATTTTCGACTATGATTCAGAATTAGAGGAATTCTTTTAAAAAATTCTGAAAAATCATCAAAATGTTCAGATTTGCGATGAAAAATTGAAAACAAGCATGGTTGAAACCCTAAATTTTTGAAAATCCCGTATTTTACATTAAGAACGCGTCAAAGGTACGCCAGATATGCCAAAACTTGTCCCAAAACTCCTATTTTCAATCTAGAATTATCAAACAGGAAGAGGCGTCGAAGGCGCGCCAGAGTCAAAAGGTAGAACTTCAAAAACAGAATATGAAGTTTGTTAGCGCCCAAGGCACCCCAGCCTACCATGTTTCTCTATTTTCCATGGGAAGGCTTGAAAGCGCCAAAAACACGCCAGACAATCAAAAATTCTTTTTTTTTTTGGAAAACTTTTGCCTAAAAACTTACCGCTCTTTGGCAAAAAAGTTGGGCATATTTGAAGATTGAGACTCAAAATGAAAAATAAATCATATTTTTCATTTCATCTCATCAATTCACACCCACCCGTACCTCCAGGTGTTCACCACATTTCTTATTTCTCGAAATCATTTTTCAAAAAACAAAAAAACTCACACTTATCGCACTTTCTTAAGAAATCTTCAGCTTGGTTATTCCAGCGAAATTTCCATCGAAAATTTTCAAAAATCGAATAGAGGTCCGGGGGATCAAACAAAAATGTCTCCAGACTCTCCGAGGGGAACCAACTGCTCCTCTATCTCTATCTATCTTTCTCTGCGTCTCTCACTCTGGATATACTATTTTGTGGGTATTTTATCACTCTTTTATCCTTTGACCATTTGATTTTTGTTGAGTAGTGGGATAGGGGGATGAGGTTTGACGAGGGGGGTGTTCTCGGGGGCACAGAGATAAACAACATGTTCAGAAATGTTTTGACAAGGATACAATTTATTTGGGGAATAGTGGTATTAGAAATAAATAAATAAACGTATGAAATACCATAAATCCTCTAATAGAACGGCACCAACTTCAGCAGGCTATAACTTTTCTCAAAAAACTCCAATATTTTCAAAATGGTTGATTTGAAATCCATTTCAATGCCGCTCCATTAGAGGTTCTTGGAAAATCCAACATAGATCGAGTTACCGGTAAATCTTTAAAAACGGGAAAAACAATTGAGTACTAATGATTTCCTTTTTGATTGATTAACGTGAGAAATCCGGTAGGGGTAGCTTTTTCGACTTTCTGCTGGCACATTCTGAAATATTTTTAAAGTTAAATTTTGTAATCTTTGGGATATGCCTATTTTTTTAAGATTTGGTACGCATACCAAACAAGACTAGGACTACATTTTTGTAGTTGACAACTTTTTTGTAATACACTTCCCTGATGAGTTATAGCATAGTGAAGTAAGAAAGCGTGTGAGGTAGGTTGACTAGGAGAGCCTCCAGGGGGAAGACTGTCACATCGCCCGGTTTTGTCCCATCACCCCAGTTTTTGGTATGTATACTAAACAAAACATGGGCTACAATTTTGTAGTTGACAACTTTTTGTATGTCGTCTTCCTAGACAGTTATGAAGGGTCCAAGTTGGTCAGTGTATAGTTTCAGCCGTTTCAATACAAAATTTCGCGTTTAAAAGAAGCAAAACCACTGTTTTTGCTGAATTTCAGCCGATTTTTGTCATATTTTGACCGTTTCAATTGGATTTTTAGCTAATTTCAAAATCTGGCTGTTTCCAGCCAACTTTCAGCCGTTTTTATAAAAATTTCGCGTTTTTAAAGAAAATAAACATTTTAGCCAATTTTCAGTGAAATTTCGGTCATTTTCTTTAGATTCAGACTATTTCCAGCTGATTTGGACCATTTTTTAGCCGTTAACACCACTAAACAAAGTTGGGCTGTGTAATTTTACACTGACCAAAAAATTCAACATTTCATAACTTACCAGGGAGGTGCCCTACTAAAAAGTTGTCAACTACAAAAATGTAGCCTTAGTCTTGATTAGTATAGCCAGAAAACATGAAGACTGTTGGATTTTTCCGGAAGGCGTGACGGGATCTCAAACTCTTTGGTTAGTGTATTGTGTTTCACTGACCAAAGTTGGGTTTACACCTACCAACTTCAACCTTTCATAATTTATCAGGGAAATGTCCAATCAAAAAGTTGTCAAATACAAAAATGTAGCCCTGGTCTTGTTTAGTATACATTTCAAAAATTGTAGTAATAGGACAAAAATGGACGGCGTGACAGTTTTCCTCCTGAAAACTCTCCTGGACATCCTACCTCACACGCTCCCGTCTTTCACTTCGCCATAACTTATTAGGGAGGTGCCCTACAAAAAAGTGGTCAACTACAAAAATGTAGTCCTTGTCTTGTTTAGCATGCATAAGTTCTCACCTCTCTCCGCCACTCTACTTATCACCAAATACATCAGCGACACCGTCACAATGCCCAATGCCACCAGGATCAGCAGGCTCAATATGATATTAGTCCGAGTGAAGCACACTTCTGATGACGTCACCGTTCGAAGTTTTCTGGATTTGTCAGATGTTTTGTCGCCGAGTTCTGATTCTGGGAGGTCTTGCACGTTGACAGATGGCGCCGCTACATCAAAATCTGCCAGCAACTTGTTCTTATTCGATGCGACATCCCTCCGTATCAGTCGGTTCATTCTGAAATTTCCAACATACGAAATAAAACCCCTAGAAAACCAATTAGACTTACGTAGCCGCCGGAATCTTGCTCATTTTATCTTTTTCTTCTCCCACTTCTTCCTCCAACTCATCATCCAAAAGTCGCTATTGGTATAGTCGCTTGAGGAGAACTTTGCCGACTTCTGAAGTCTGGTGTCATTTGGAGGTCTTGGGAATCCAGGGGGTATGTTTTCATCGGACACTTTTCGGCTGGTCATGACGTCGAGAGATTCGGGTTTTCCAGAGGAAGAGGCCTTGCAAGTTGGAGTCACACACGGTGTCTCCGCCGACTCCTTCATCTCCACTCTTATCATACAACTGAAGAATACCGTCGGTTTATCCGCAAACTTGAACACACTCGACATCTGTCCAGCCTCCAGTTCATTCTCCTTATACTCCAACTCTTTCAGTATAAACGGGTCCAAGGAGCACCCCTGTTCATCGACCAACTTTTGTCCAAACCCTTGGCCGTCATCGACGACACACGAGTGGACGGTCATACAGTACATCTCCTTGTTGCTACCGTCGCAAAACCATTTATGGTAGACCTGGTCGCCTACTGTAGCGTGAGATAGCGGGGCGCCTGTGGAGCTCTCCATGAGGACCTCGTACTTGCACACGGGCGCCGAGGCTTCGTCTTGTTGTTGGATGCTTTGAGGGAGCTCGGATGCTGGCTGCATACTCACATCCAATGCGTTTGTCACTGTCCTTTCCGACTCGGTGTACTGGCACTGTACGTGATAACTCCGATCCGTCTGGGTTAGGAAGACAGGGTGGAACATCAATATGACAATTGTATCCAGTAAAATCCCTCTTGGATTCATCATTCGCTTCCGGCGGATCCCACAATCGGAATCCACCGGGATCACTATCTCAACTGAATTTGCCGTGGAATTCCCACGGATTCTGCATTCCGACTTGTGGAAGAATCCCTTGGCGTAGAGGTTCCCTAGGAATGGCTGCAGGGTTTTCATGGTGATACGAATGTGACGGATGTCGCAGATCACTTCGGGTTCTCCTGGAACACGTAATAGGTTTCATGAGAGAAGGGAGTTATGGACTTACCAACAATCCCATTTTGTATCCGTGGGACTTGAGCGGAATCCGTGAAGTGGTTGCATAGAATAACAGAAAATATAAGAAGAAAGGGTAGCATTCTGAAAAAAAGCTAAAGAATGAGGCATGAAGTTTAATGTAGCGGAATGACGGTCAGTTATCACGGTCAATAGAAAGGGGACGGAGAAAATCGGGACATTGTGTACCAACAAAGAGTTTTTTTTTAATATCCCGTCACGGCTTCCAGGAAAATCCAATCGCGCCAAAATTTTCAGGATAGACTAAACAAGACAAGTGCTACATAATTGTAGTCGACAACTTTTTTGCAGGAGCCCTCCCTGATAAGTTATGAAAGGTTGAATTTGGTCAGTGTAATATTGCACTGCCCAACTTCGGTCAGTGTAGCACTATACATTGACCAACTTCCACCCTTCATAACTGTCTAGACAGTAATCCTACAAAAAAGTTGTAAACTACAAAAATGTAGCCCTAGCTTTGTTTAATATACATATTAAAAACTGTAGTAATAGGACAAAAATGGGCGGTGTGACACTTGACACCCCCTTCCTCCTGAAGGCTCTCCTGGTTAGACTACCTCTCAGGCTCCCTTATTTCACTATGTCATAACTCCTCAGGGAAACGTCTCAGAAAAAAGTTGTTAATTACAAAAATGTAGCCCATGTTTCGTTTAGTATGCATAGCAAAAATAAATAAGTTGGGGGAATAGGGAAGGCTATGGCACTACTTGGCATTTTTCATGAAAAATTGAAAAACTGATCGATTTTTTTGGTTTTTTTTCCCATTTTTAGAACATATAAAACAGTGTCTCTACGAAATAAAATTTAACAAAATTGCATTTTTCAATCAATTTTCTAACAAAATTAGTAAATTGCTGGTCACCGTCAAGTAAAGCCACCGATCACCAAAAATATTATACCAATGCCAGAAATTTCTCGCCAAATCTTTTCAATTCCAAACACTCTACCCCCAAAACTTCATGCCAATTAGCTATATTACCACCTACTACTATGGCTAACTGACCGGATACTCGTTCTATTCCGTAACGACCTTCGAGACGACTTGGGTGCTAATTAAGGCTGGCGGATGATTTATTCATCACTACCGTCCCCCCCCTTTAGGTGGGGGACGGTAGTGGCTAGTTTTGAGGGTCTCGACAGGAAAAATTGGAAAAGAAGTTTATATATTTGGAAAGCTGAGGAAACAAGGATTCTGAATCAGTTTTCAGATTCTGGTAATGTCGAAAATGGAAGGAGTTACATAGCATACTGTAACTCAGTCAAATTTTGAGCGATCGGAAATTTGAAACCTGATTCAGAATCCTCATTTCCTTAGCTTTCTAGTCATAGTCGATTTTTTTGAATTTTAAATTTCTAAGGGTAATTTTAGACCAAAAATACAAAAAAATGAAGAAAAAGGCCAACTGGTAGGATTAGAAGAAAAGTGTCAAATAGACATCCGTCGGCAGGCAGCAGAGGAACGAAACTTTTTTATGGTCATCGGATTTGGATTAGTTCGGAGAAAAGGGGGGATGGCTTTGTACTTTTGGAATATCTGGGACAGAAAAAAATGGTGGCATAGTTTGGTGGTCTAGTGACTCGAAAATTGGGAAAAAAATGGCCTAGAAAATGAAGAAATTCCCAGAATTTTTTTGTGGCCTAGAATTCCGGAGAGGTGGCCTAGGAACCCCGAAAATTTCTCGAATGGCCTAGAAATGCAAGTTTTGGCTGCCTCGGTCGCAGCCTAAGAGTTTTGAGTATTTGGTTTCCTACGCCATCTATCAAGGATTCTAGGCCACTACTCAAAATTTGGGGTATTTGGATTTCTAGGTCATCTCAGAGGAGGGATTTTTTGTCATCATCCAAAATTCTGACTGTTTGGTTTTCTAGGCCATTTTTCTATGAATTCTAGGTCACAATCCGAAATCCTTGCGCATTTGGATTCAGAGATTCCAAACCACTATCTAAAACTCCGGGAGTTTTGGTTCCTAGGCAATATTTTTGGGATTTTAGGCCACAATTAGAAAATTACAGAGCTATGGTTTCCTTGACCATCTTAGAGGGGGTTCTAGGATACGATTCGAAACTCCGGAAATTTGTATTCTTAGGCCATCTCTTAGGAATTCTAGGTCACCAGGCAAAATTAAGGATGTTTGGGATCCTAGGCCATCTCCTAGGGATTCTAGGACACAATTCAAAATTACAGGGCTGAGGGTTTCTAGGCCAGGTCTCATAGATTATACCTCAATTTTTTAAAATTCCGGGTATTCGGGTTTCAAGGCTTCTAGGTCACTATCCAAACTACCGGGAGTTTGTATTCTTAGATCATCTATCAGGGATTCTAGGCCACAATTCAAAATTCTAGGAATACGAATTCCTAGGCCATATCTCAAAGATTATAAGCCCCCTCATAACTACTACAAGGTCAAAAACGAAAAGTAACAAAAGATAAGAAATGAAAAGGCGGCATGCCCATCACTACCACCAAAAAAACAGGAAACATGGGAACCAGCTAGCCAAGAAGACGACACGAAACGAACGGATAGTCGGAAAATGATACGCATAGAAAACGAATAAATGAAAGGAAACGAAGATGCTGCTAATGATGGCAAATGAAATGAATGATGACGTGAAACTAGGCGGATTGGAGGGCAATTAACACACGATTTCACTAATTAGGACGGCAGGCTTAGTTTCCTCTTAGTTTCCCGCTAGGATTTCTACAAGTGGCCATGTAATTAGTCGCCGTCCGGATGAGTTGTGCAATCGATGTACTTGAGGAAGGACATGTTGAAAAAAGTGAAATTATTTTATATGTAACAATTTTTCTGGAGTGGACATGTTTCCGGCGATCTCTGGTCTTTTTTCTTTAAGGGATTTTTCAATATAATGCTCATTATAACTTTATTCAGTGATCCAAGTAAAAATCACTTCTTCTTCTTAAAAACGATTTCATAATTCTCGCCGGTCTCGCCACCACAGACACCTGGGCATATGGAGTCTCTGACCGGGTAGAGAGCGGCGTAGAGAGGACGGTAGACCCAGCTCATAGCGGTCGTGAAGCCGGTGACACATTGGGCGAGTGGCAGGAAGGAGAAGTAGGCGGGGCAGTAGTTGTACTGAAATATTGGGATGTTGAAGGGATAGAGTTGGTCAGTGTAACTTTACACCATACTTGCAAACCGGGCCGACGGGTAACTCGCTTCAATCCCAATATTATGAGCTGAAAAATATGCCAAAATGTAGGTCTCAGCGAGTTCAATGTCCGTGACCTACTACAGGCCGGATGGCTATTCGTTAATGTGCCGCGGGCCGGGCTGGAAAAAGACTTTTTTGGCCATTTTCGCGTTTTTTGGCATTTTTCCCAGCCCCGTGGCATCATAGCAAATAGCCATCCGGCCCGTAGTGGGTCACGGACATTGAACTCGCTGAGACCTACATTTTGGCATATTTTTCAGCTCATAATATTGAGATTGAAGCGAGTTACCCGTCGGCCCAGTTTGCAAGTATGGTTTACACTGACCAAAAATTTTTAGGATTACAAATCCTGTATCTCGGTTTAGTTTTGACATATTAGAAATGTTTTTAATGATTAAAAATCCTTAAAACGTCAGCTTTTTAGTGATATAAGATTTTTTTGAAAATGTTCTAAAATATTGTTAACAGAGGGCATTTTCATTACTAGTAGTGTCTGATGTGTGAATTTTGACAGGCGCAGAAGCAAAAATAACAGATTAATTTATATGTCTAGAAAGCTAAAATTCTGCAAATGTCGAAAATGGAAGGAGTTACATAGCACACTGTAACTCAGTCCGATTTTGAGCGATCAGAAAATTGAAACCTGATTCAAAATCCTCATTTCCTGAGCTTCCTAGTAATATGAAAATGTGTTGGTGAATTTTTTGATTTCTGAGGGTAATTTAAGACAAAGTCTTGGGGATCAGTGTCCGACAGCTTGAAACTTTCATAACTCGGCACAAAGTTGACTTACAAAAAAAAGCAAAAAAATCTGAAAACTTATTCAGAATTGCCTTCAGAATTGCCTAAGAATTGTAAATGTACGCGTTATTTTTGGCTTATACGGTATTCTAGCACAAGCTCTATGAAAATGCGCTCTGCTGACAATATTTTCTAGCGAATTTCATATCACTGAAAAGCTGACGTTTTCAGGATTTTTAATACAGAATATTTGTCAGCTACAAAAATGATTTACATAAAATTTCCAACATTTTCGTAGTTTTTAACTTTTCGATAGCTTCGCCCCATTCTTCAGATATGAGGCATTAAATTCAGGGTAGCGAAAACTCTCTGCGTCTATTCCCGTTGCTCTCTCTCCCCTCCTGCAGGCCACCATCTTTAAAGGCGCGTATCTCAAAAGCGGGTGGAGCTATCAAAAAATGGTTAACTATGATAACGTAGCCCTGAAATTGGTCTACACAAATATGTACAAATGTTTAAGCAGTGACTAAAACTGACTTCGTGACGGGCTTTCAAAGTTAGCCAATTTTGAAGGTTAAGGAACTTTTAAAACATTTTTTAATCCCCACTAGACCCTCTCCTACCTGAAAATACATCTCGGTCACCGAGATCAACGTCTCCACATCATTCGGCAACACGACTCCATACACCAATTGCCCGCAGTAGTTACAGGTGTAGTTGTCATAAAATCCGGACGCATTTCCGATAAGGAATAGGAAGAAGATGGTTTTGAGGCAGCGGTTCATGTTTTAGAGACCTATGGAAAGGTAAGAGCTGGAAGGGGGTATAAGAGGGGAATCTCATAACAATAGGCGCGGTATTGATATGGAAATTTTTATTCTTCAATTTTCAAAAAAAAAATTTCTTTTGAAAATGTTTGAATATAACAATAAGAATGATCTTTACTCCTCCACCTTCACCACCCTCACAAACGGCGCCGGCTCCTCCGATGTCAAAAACGGGAATGGCAGATTTGTGAGCACTGTGATAACGCTCACGATAATAAAGAGCCGGGACCATCCAACAGTATCCCCTTCACTAGATGTCAGCCACCCCACTACAATCGGTGCTCCGAAATGGATCAAGTAGGCGCAGAAGGAGATGACGGTGATGGCGAAGTGGACGTGTTGACGGCAACGCTAAAATCAGATTTTTGTGTACAACAGAGCGCATTTACGATATCCCTACCAACTGAATACACTTGACATTTCCCACGATATTCAATCCGGACGAGGTGATAGCAAAGGTGTACGCAAATTGAGCAACTCGTCGATTTGATGTCATTGCCATGAGGACTAGCCCGAGGACGACACTAGCCTGGGAGACCACGGCGCAGAAAGTGAAGCGCGTCTGAAAAAGGGATACATCTTGAAAATGGGGGGAGCTATCAAAAAGTTGTCAACTACAAAATAATTTACAGAAAATTCTGCACATTTTTGTAGTTGACAACTTTTTGATAGCTTCACTTACTTTTGAGATACAACGTTTCAAAGTCTGAGAAAAGTGAACGAGAAAAATTATGTTCAAAGCATGAAAATACACGTTCAAACAGTTATAACTCAAAATCTGGAAAAGCTACTAGAATTTTGTCAACTACAAAAATAATCTGCAGGAAATTATGCATATTTTTGCAGTTTTCAACTTTTTGATAGCTCCGCTCATTCTTTAGATATGAGCCGTTAAAGTCAGGGTAGCGAAAAGAGAGACGCAGCGAAGGCAGACACTCTAGCTTCTCTGGGTCTCGACTCCCTCTAGAAGAAGCAGTTTATCTTTACAGGCGCATATCTTAAAAGTGGGCGGAGCTATCAAAAAATGGTGAACTATGAAAATCTAGACCTGAAACTGGTCTACACAAATATATACAAATATTTTAGTTGTGAATAAAACTGACTTTGTGACAAGTTTTCAAAGTTGGCCAATTTTATTTTTTTTATAATGAGCCGCCTATCTTTAAAGGCGTATAACTCAAAAATGGGCGGAGCTATCAAAAAGTCTTATACTACAAAAATATAGGAAATTTTATGTAAATTATTTTTGTAGTTGACAAAATTTTAGTATGTTCCTCAGATTTTGAGTTATAATTCTTTGAAGACTTTTTTTTTCTTGTTTCGAACCTGTTTTTCTCCGTTTTTTCCAGCTCACCTTCTCCGACAAATGATCCATCTTATCCGAAATCCGTCCCGCCGCAAACTTCACAACAGCACTCAATATAAACGGCAACGCTGTCGCGAAGCCCGTCTCCTTCACATCAAAATGGAGTACATCTTTCAAATAAGTGGGTCCATACAAAGTGAGTATAGTAAACCCAAAATTGCCACCGAAAACCGAAAGCCACGCGGCAAGAACAGTGACGTCACTACATATTGCCCAATAGGGGACACCCTCTTGGACGGGCGTCTCCAATTTGCCACTTTCGATTCGTTTCAATTCCTTCTCCGACACATTTCGATGAATCCTAGGAGAATCTGTGTAGAAAGTGAAGAAAATTGTGTAGATCAAAAGAGTGGCCGCGCCGAATATGTAGTAAATGGATCGCCATCCGAGATATGGAGTCTCACAAAGAATTCCAGAGATGGGCATACAAATTATCATGCTTAACTGGAAGGCGCACGACAGGATGGCTAGAAATGTGCCGGTCTCGTTGCGGGGCGCCCAGACTCCTGGGATCACACCGACCACGGTGAACAAGATGGAGATCCCTAATCCTTGAAGTACCCGACACAATATTACGGCGTAGTAGTTGAAATCGGCGGCTAGCGGGAAAAATATGGAGCCGACGGCTGAAATGACACCGGAGACTGTGAGAACCACGCGGATACCGAGGGCATCGATAAGGGGGACCGAGGGGATGAGGCCTATGACTGCGCCGATGGCTGTGGAGGAGAAGATGAAGGATTTGTGAGTGGGAGATGACATCCAGTGGGAGTCTGGAACGATTATATTGAAATTTAAGTATGTTAATCGTGATCAGCTCGTCAAGACGGTTCGAATGAGTATAATCATGGCATGGTTGGGTCCCACCACGAAACTACGGTGTGCGCCTTTAAAAGTGATTACTGTAGTTTTCGTGGTGAGACCCAACTTGCTTCAACCCATGGCATGATTATACTCATTTAAAGCGTCTTGACGAGCTGATCACGTCTAACAAACTTAAATTTCAATCCAAGCAGAAATTAGAAAAAACACGATAATTTTAATTTTTTGAATTTCTGAATTATAAAGTGTCACGTTTCTCTAATTGCTGCTTAGATTTTTTAAATTTAAGTTTGTTGGGCGTGATCAGCTCGTCAAGACGCTTTGAATGAGTATAATTATGAAATGGTTTGATGCAAGTTGGGTCCCACCACGAAACTACGGTATGCACCTTTAAAAGTGACTACTGTAATTTTCGTGGTGAGACCCAACTTGCTTCAAACCATGCCATGATTATACTCATTCGACGCGTCTTGACGAGCTGATTTTGAATATTTGGGTTTCTAGGCAGTCTGGACTCACCACTCCGATTCAGCGCCTGATGTCTCTCCACCAAGTCGCCCATACAAATCACAGTGAAATTAAATGTGATCGAGTTCATTTGTGGTAGAGTTAGACATAATAACCTGGAATTTTTATTTTTATGTGATCTGTCATTCTCAGTAACCAGGAACTTACAGTAACACCATAATATACAAGCGAGTTTTGTGACCGAATACGAATTTCGAAACTTTTCGTTTTTTCTTCTTCTTCTCATACTCATAGATGACGTCTTCTTCTGGATTAGAATCGGGAGAAATCGATAGCTGGGAAAATGAAGAAGAAGACGATGACATTCTCGGTAGACGAATGTAGGAGAATGCCATTTTTATTTATATTTATTTTTTCTCGGTGGAGAAAAAATTTTGGGAACAATTGAAAATGTTTTGAATTGTTTGTACAATATATGTACAATTGTTGGGGAGAACGGGCCGTGCACACTTACACCCTTTTATTACTGTGAAAAGTGGAAAAACGGAGAAAAATAGGTTCGAAACAAGAAAAAATACATTGGGTGTCTTCAAACAGTTATAACTCGAAATCTGAAAAAGCCACTAAAATTTCGTCAACTACCAAAATAATCTACATAAAATTTCCTACATTTTTGTAGTTTGAAACTTTTTGATAGCTCCGCCCATTCTTGAGATATAACGCTTTAAAGTCAGAAGACAAACACTCTAGCTTCTCTGCGTCTCGTCTCCCCCAATCTTTAAAGGCGCATATCTCAAAAGTGGGCGGAGCTATCAAAAAATGATTAACTATGAAAATGTAGCCCTGCAATTGGTCTACACAAATATATACAAATATTTTAGCTATAACTAAAACTGACTTAGTGACAGACTCTCAAACTTAAAATATCATCTTTATTTTTTCAAAAATTAATTTTTTGATTGAGTCACGTCAATATAAAACCGTGCCCTATATCTATTTTTGAGAATTTTCTAAAAACAAATTTTAGCTGTTTTTCAGTTTCAGTTCCAATTTGGAAATTCCAAATAATTCCGCACAATGTGTAAGTTTTTATCATTCTTTGGGCCAAAATGCTTCAATTTTCCAGATATAATCACTGCAATCTTCGTAACAATCATCAGCACCATCACATCATCAGGTGCCCGGGATGTTAATGGTAAGCAACCGTGCTCTATTGGTACCAGTTCATCCAAAAAAATTTCCAGACACCTGGTCCATCTCCGTGGATCGAATGCGTATGATAGCTAGGATCACCAATGGGATATACCTTCAGAGAGGATTGATAGATGGCACTATTCCTGTAGATGAGCTCATAGCGGAGCTATTGGGTATTCAGTCGGTAGATCAAATGTTGAAAGTGGACACCAGGAAGGTTATTAGGGTGTTTGAAAGGTTGAACAGCACCAATGACACCTCTCTCAAAGATCTTCATCTCATGATCACCCTGCTAACCCAAACACCTACAGTACCCCTTGCCATCAAACACTCCTTAGGGTTCCCCAATGGCTACCGAGACCTGTTGACTCTCCAGGAGGATTTCAAGGATCCATGGATTCTGGAGGTCGTGCGCACCAGATCCCTATCGTATTCCATGGCAAAGCTAGAGAAATTGGGGATTGCGTTGAAGAATATTAGTTGGATGTTGGAAGTGACAAAGGAGGAGAGGGAGATGTTGAGTGCGCTGGTGAAGAACCCTCCGGAATTCAAAGCGCCGCTTAGTAAACTGGTCGTTACTGGTCTCCAGATCACCTCGAACTTCCAAGAGGCTCAAAATGCTCTTAGAGCTCTCCGCAACATTTTATTCTCTATGAAACACTCGAGAAGTCTAGAATCAGATGCTTTAACTCACTTACTGGACCCATTCCGTCATTCAGAGGTACTAGGTCTAGCTACTCAAGGTGTTGTGTCAATGAAGCAAGTACTCGATAAAAAATCCAGATTTCAAGAGGTCATCCCTTATTTGGAAGTCGTCAAAGAGAAAATTCGGAATAGCTCTTTGTCCCAGAAGGATCTTAGCAACCTGAAGGCTCTGGCAGCGCTTCAGACCTCTCTGGAAGCTATGTATCAGTCACTGGAGACTTGGAGGGATAGCTTAACTGATTCCAACTCATCTACCCTCAACAACTACACCACACTATTCGAAAATGCCAAAAATGTCACTGGGATCCCGCTGAACTTCACTGAAATCTCCGATTCCCTTGATCAGCTTATCCAGGAGACTTCAAATGAGACTACTAGAGAACAGCTGGAAGATCTGGAAGCAGTTGTCAATGAAATGAACACAATTGGATTGAACTTTTCGAAATACTCGAAAAATTTCGAGGAGACAAATGAAACGATGCAAGCACTGAATCTGTTCTTTGAGAGTTATGAGAGCAAAGTGTACGAACCGATTTTGGCAAGCAGGAATAGTGATTAGTGAGTTTTTGAATGTATGGATGGATAGAGAAGGGGATGCGCTACATTTTTGTAGTTGACCTTTTTTCGATAGCTCCGCCCACTTTTGAGATATGCACCTTTAAAGATGAGACAAAACCGAAGGAAACACACTGAAAAGTAGGTACCTGTCTTTAAACAGTTATAATTCAAAATCTACAAAAGCTACTAAAATTTTGTCAACTACTAAAATAATCTACATGAAATTTCCTACTTTTTCGTAGTTTTAAACCTTTTGCTGGCTCCGCCCATTTTTGAGATTTAGCGTTTCAAAGTCAGACACTCTAGCTTCACTGCGTCTCGACTCCCCCTTACGGAATGAACCGCTCATCTTTAAAGGCGCATATCTCAAAAGTGGGCGGAGCTATCAAAAAACGGTCAACTACAAAAATGTAGCCCGAGACTTTTTATATACATCCATATACAGTTTTCTTATTTTCCGGTTACCAAAATATATTTTTTCAGCACTGTCATGTTCAGCCTTATTGGAGTAGGTGT
This sequence comes from Caenorhabditis remanei, assembly GCF_010183535.1. NCBI lineage: Eukaryota > Metazoa > Nematoda > Chromadorea > Rhabditida > Rhabditidae > Caenorhabditis > Caenorhabditis remanei. The sequence goes on along the minus strand of NC_071332.1, from coordinate 21,253,695 downwards.
GGCGATGTTCATTATCGTCTTCATACTGGGATTGTGCTATTTGTGGAGAGCGGATAAGGAGATTAAGATGGATGAGGAGAAACAGAAAAAGAAGAATAAGAAATCGATAAACGGAGCGAGTAGATCAAATTCAGAAGTGTCACCGTTGACGGCAGGGGTCTCCAGTGGAAGTAAGACAACGACGTCGAGTTCGACAACGGGATAAGAAGAAATTGAATTTTAAAATTGAGAAAAGTTAAATAAAGTGTTTAAAAATGTGAAAAATGATTGAATAAAAATGTGGAAAAATTAAAGCATTTTTAAAACATTGTCGTGATGTTAATTTTAATTTTTTATGTAAAATTTTTATATAGGTGTACAGAACAGGTTTATAGTTATATTTTCATAGTTTGCCATTTTTTGATAGCTCCGCCCACTTTTGAGATATGCGTCTTTAAAGTCGCCGAAGGGTGAGACGAGACGCAGAGAAGCGAGAGCAGCTGCCTTCTCTGCGTCTCCTTTCTCGCGACTCTGATTTTGAAACGTTGTATCTCAAGAATGGGCGGAGCTATCAAAAAGTGGGCAATTTCAAAAATATAGGAAATTTTATGTAGATTATTTTGGTAGTTGACAAAATTTCAGTAGCTTTTTCAGATTTTGAGTTATAACTGTTTGAAGTCATCACACCCAACGAGTTTTTTCTTGTTTTGAACCGTAATAAAAGAACTTTTTGTAAGCATTGCACATTGTAAGACTTTAAAAGAAGGGAGACGCAGACATTCAGACACTCTAGCTTTTCTGCGTCTCCTCTCTCTTTTGCCTCATCATCGGAATGCCCGCCCAACTTTGACCGTGTATATCTCAAAAGTGGGCGGAGATATCAAAAAGTTGTCAACTACAAAAATGTAGCCCTTGTCTTGTATAATATTCATACCAAAAATCAGGGTAGTAGCGTTGTACCTGAAACTGTGACGGGATCTCAAGTACAGTTTCTAATGAAAATCGGTCCCCTTTTATAAATTGACAGTTGCCGCTCGGTCCCCCTCGGTCTGTTCTTGACAGATTGCTTATTTTCTTATTTTCCTCTTTTCTTCTTCATTCTTATCGCCTTCCCACCATCTCTCCTCCATAACTAATTACATATACAACTGACACCTCCCCCTCCGTTCCGTTGTTGACCCAAATACTATTTTTTATATTTTATTTTATGTACAAGATGAAATCCAACGCCCCTATGTGTCTCAAAAGATGTTTGGTTTTTGTTTTATTTTAGAATATTGCCTTCTCGACGAGAAAGAACCAAAAAAAGAAATAAATGGTGTCTCGAATTTCCTGCTCTGCACCCCCTTTTTCTATTTCAATTGAGCAAATTGCTATGTGTTTTGACAGCCCCTTTGACTTTTTATGTATTTTGTTTTACCCAGATTGGATATGGTTGCGAAACGTCCCCCCCCCCCCCCATTGTTTTTGTGCACACCACCGGAAGTGTTTTTCTAATTAGACACTGGACCAGGACACCCCAGGGGGACACCCCAGGGTGTCTTATTAGAATTTGTGTGAGAGGTGCAGTTATTAGTCGACTTGGGTGAAAAATTCCTTTTTTTCCCAAGAATTGTTTTTGGGAATCGAATTTTTTTCGTCTCATTCAAACCGCGATTTCTCTAAATTTTGTAAATGAAAATGTCTGAAAATTTGCTGAAATACTAAAGAAGACATGCTGAACAAGAATATCACAAAATTAATCTAAGTTGATAGTGCTGCTTTGGAGATATAGGGGTTCGAAGTAGGTGTAAACTTAAAGGAAGCAGTGGGTGGTCGCTATGGCTTAAGTTGTGATTTCTTGATTTCTCCACCGCTAAAAATCTCTGAAAATCGGCTGTAATACCAAACAAGGCATTTTATATTCAAATATTACAGTATTTTATCAACTATCCGCAACTATTTTAGCTTATATCCCTCATCAAGGTTAACTACGCGATGCTACTTTGCACTAAGCCAGCAGAAATTAGAAATTTACATTTATTCAATTTTCTTAAACATTTCTTTGTCAAATCGTCCGAAAATTGGCTGAAATACCAAACAAGATATGCTGAACAAGAATATCACAAAATTATAATAGATTTGCAATTCTGACTCAGGAGATATGGTGGTTAACATGGTGGTTAACCGTGGAGGACCTACTCTGTGATGTTAGAACAGCGTGCACCCGGTTGTAAACGTATTTTCTCCAAACTTTTCCGTCGAATTATCTGAAAATTAATTTAATGAGGCATTTCAAACAAGAATAACACACAATTTTTTAAAATGTGTTACCAGTTTTTGAGATTCTGAGAGAAAAACGGTAATAGCGAAAATCATGATTTTTGTGAAATTTTGAAATTTTTCGCAGGAACTCAAAACCAGTAATACCAACCTGGACTAATTTTGTGATATTCTTGTTTACCATGTCTTCTTTAGTATTTCAGCTAATTTTCAGACGTTTCCACTTCTAAATTCCAAAGAAACTTCGATTTTAACGATGCGCCTGGTCTCTTCTAACCATAGTGCCCACTTCAAACTGCCATATCTCAAAAGCATCACTATTAACCTAGACTAAATTTGTGATATTCTTGTTCACCATATCTTCTTTAGTATTTCAGCCAAGTTTCAGACATTTTCAGACATTTCCAGCAGCAAATTTTAGAACTAATCTTGATAAGCCTAGCTAGACCGGATCCCAGCCGATTTTTTTGGATTTTTTCCGTTCTTTTGGCTACCCGATACTAAAAGCACTAAAAGTAAGTACCCAGTGGTGTGTAGCAATATAAGAATTGAGTATATGTGTGGATCCACCCCAACTCTTCACACTAGATCCGAGTGTGTAAAGTGATTCCTACTACTCTCACCCACTTCTCCCCCTCCGGAACCCTCAATTTCAATTCTTAGTGTGTATCGAATATATATTCGGTTTCCCCCTCTTTTATTATTATTTTTAAATTTTCAGGGGGAAGTTAGAAGCCACTTTCCAGGAGGTCCCCGTATATCAAATTTCTTAAAATTTTCCCTTCCTGGATTTATGATTTATTAGACATTTTCAAATTCTCTATATTTTAGTATGTATAAGTATACAATTTTTATTCCGTCATTTTCCCTTGAAGTACTAAATAGTGGGCTATCAAGTTACCCCCCCCCCCCCACCTTATACTCCGTGAGAACTTTCCCTCCTCCTCTCTCCCCAAATTCCCCGCACATTCCTATACGCCCTTCGTACCCTTATCGCTCGCCGGCTTCCGTGGCGCAATAGGCAGCGCGTTCGGCTGTTAACCGAAAGGTTGGTGGTTCGAGCCCACCCGGGAGTGAAACTTTTTTTGCTTCTCTTTTCGCAGCGGAGGGAATTAATTTGACCGCTCCGGAGGGTCCCTTGGGGCGTTTTTGCCGTTTTGCACAAACATAAAGGGTGATGTGACAGAAGTATTTGTCACACATAATTTGCATATTCCCCCCCCCCTTTCTTCTTGCTCCCTCAAGCTGCCTTCTTGCACCCTTTTTGGAGGACGTGTTTATTCAAAAAGAACAGACCTTCGATCTTTAGATCCGTTTTATAGAATTTGAAAAGTTTATAGGTCATTTCAGACTGGAAGAATACATTTTTGATAACTTTGGTCAAAAATAACGGGAGAAGAGGATAGGTGATTCAGAATAGGTATCCGTTCTTGTTAAGGCTATAGCTCTCCAGGATGGGGTTGTAGAAAAAAGTTGTCAACTGCAAAAATGTAACCCTGCTTTTTGTCTATTTAATGGTACAAGCTTTGTAAAAGTTGAACCATATTTGACTTCACACCAACCATTTGATCGGGCACCTTAACTACTACTTGTAGATACACCTTGTTTTTGCCATCCCATAACTTTTTAGGTTCGGCTCTTATAAAAAAGTTGTAAACTACAAAAATATAGTTCTAGTCTTGTTCTATTCAAAAAACCCAAATTTTCAAGAATCGAACCGCAAGCAACTTCAGACCACTTAGTCAAAGTTGGCCGATTTTCTCTAATTTTCGAAAAGTTTTTTTCGGAGTTTATTGTAACAGATAACCAAAACCAGGAGTTCTCGTTTGTAGCTTTACTATTAAAGTCGTTATTTTTTAAGCTAAGAATCTGCGTCAAAACTGCAAAAGGGCGGAGCTAACGACTCCGCCCCCTTTTTTCTCCCGCCCGTTTGAAGAGTGAAGAGTCTCTTACACCCATTTTACCACCACGCATCACTAATTGCCTCAAATCGTCTCCATCTTATATTTTTTCTTCTTCCCTCCTCCTTGGGTTAAGCAGACAGATGGGCGGTCTGGTCTCTCTTTATGACTTTAGCTCTTTCTCTCACTTGCAAAAGCTGTGTGAACGGCGGCGTTTTTGCAGCAGAATAAAGGAAATCTAAGAAGAAAAAGAGAGGGAGAGTGTCCAAATTTCGTTATTTTTGTTGTTTACACGACGCTCGGACACAACTTTTTTGACCCCCCAATGTCGTTTGATCTGTGCTGTTGGGGGCGGCTGGACACACTTTTTTTTATACATGTCTCTTGGATTAAGTTTAGCACCAGCAGCTGCACAGCTCTGTGATAGCAACAAAGTGATAAATGTTTAGTGTCCCCCTTTTCATTGTGTCCCAACCCATTTCTATTAAAAATGCATCGTCTTTTCGTCTTCTTTTCGGGTTTCTTTCCACTCATTCTTTATTACTTTCTCTGCGTCTTATGGTCTCCTACACTATTTTTTTGTGGGGAAAGAAAATGCAACATTTCTTGGAATTGGGGAGTTCTTTGGGGTTGAGTTTTTGGGGTTATGAAACTTTCCGCATAAAATTGAAGTTATACGATCAGAAATCTGAAATGATAACTTCTAAAATGTTGTAACTCACTCGATTTTTGACAAATCTGAAATCTAACAACAGATTTGGAATTTTCATAGTTTCAGCTTTCTTTTAATATAATTTTTGTTTAACTTATTGTAAATCGTGGTAAAGTTCTGAAGCTCCTCCGTATACAAGTAGTCTCAACTGGAAAAGTTGTATCTCGGTTCATTTTTGACCAATTTAAAATCTAAAAACGGATTCGAAATTCTCATAATACTAGCTTTGTACTCATATAAATTTTGTGTGAAGAATTTTGAGTCTTGGTATGTTTTTGAGCGTCTAAACGAGGCTAAGTCGTACTTTCTCCAAATTGTTTTTTATTGAAAATGGTCATATTAACTCTGTTGTACGATGTTTAATCATTCTGAATTTAATATATTCTTATAGAACAAGTCTAGGGCTCCATTTTTGTAGTTGACAACTTGTTTGTATGACACCTTCCTAGACAGTTATGAAGGGTTGAGCTTGGTCAGTGTATAGTGTTACACTGACTAAAGTTGGGCAGTGTAAGTTTACACTGACAAACTTCAATCTTTCATAACTCATCAGGGAGGGCTCCAACTGAAAAATTGTCAACTACAAAAATGTAGCCCTAGTCTCGTTTAGTACACACAAAATAACTTAAATTAACCGGATTAGCAATACACCATTACCGCCGGACCCTGCGCTGCCTATGAGCCTCTAGTCCCACCTCTCAACTGTCATAACTCAAAAGTGGGCGGAGCTACCAAAAAGAGGTCAACTACAAAAATATAGCTCAGTTCTTGTTTAGTATACATACAAAAAACTAGGGTAGTAGCGTTCTACCTGGAGCTGTGACGCGATCTCAAATATATATGCACACTTAAATTGAGGGTAGTGGGTTACCGTGACGGGCTCTCAAAATCTCTCAAATAAACACCAATTTTAATCATAATTTTTCTTCTAGAAGTCACTTTCCCTTCCTTCACCCCCTAACCAATACTCATAACACACAACAGCATAATAATAAGAATAACAACTCAGAATAATAATCCGTTGTTTTTCCACTCACTCCTTCCCCCCTTCTATGACCCGCGAGGCGCCAAAAATAAACAAATTTGTGCCACTTTTTTCCGTCAAAGAAGTGTGTGTATATCTTCTCTTCTTTAAAAGGGAGCTCCCTTCGCCTAATTAGCTCAATTTCCTGTGTCTTCGTCTTCCTTCTTCGGCGGCTCCCCCCCTCTTGGTATCGTTTTTCGTTATTCTCCATTCTCATTTTTTTCCACTGACTCAGATTCGAACGAGAAATGCAAAAATTCAGAGATTCTCATCTATTTCCAATCTTCATTCAGTGATTTATGGTATTGGGCTCCTTTCTTTTTGGACTCTTTTCCATTCCCATCTTATTTTATTTCATTTCTATTCTTTTTGGTCGGAAGGCGCTTGGAACTGCAGGAGCTCTCAGAATTTCTTTAAAACCCCTTCCAGATAGCTAAAATCTGACAATGGATTTAGAATCCTCAGCATTCTAGGCGTATACGATTTTTCAGCATACCGTCTTTGTTTTTTATCTTAAAATACCTTACCCTGAAAAACCACATGCTGATATTTTTCTGACCCTTATGAGTCGATTCTTCTGGAAATTGGAAAATATATTGAATAAATATGTCAAGATTTTACAATTTTTGTTCATTTCCGACTTCTCATATTGATATTCCTGAGTTTACACTACAATCTAGAAAGCATACCGCAATGTTCTTGTTTTTTTTCGAATTTTTTCGAATATCTGAAAATCACTGTAATTCAGCTATGAGACCCGAAAAACTTATACAACCAAAACCACCGGATTCTGAAAATATGAGTTTTATGGGTCTCGTAGCGAAACTGACTGGGTTACTGTAGTTTTAGTGATTTCTGGTATCCCACGTCCATTGAAACTGGCAAAATCTTGTTCAGTTTTTTCTTTAGTCCTGCATGACATTTTGAGCCGTAAATTTTAGAAAAATCTCCGTTTTCCTGTTTCTTTCCACAAATCTCCAATTTCTAGACGCAAACCATGACCACTGTCACCTGTTCGCCAAGCCTCGCCGACATCCGTGCTCTCCAAGCGGATAATCTCGACCGTCTCCGTGACTCTCTTCAACAGATCAACATCCGCGATGTCGTTCCACTTCTTGTCGCCAGAAATGTTCTCAGATCTTATGAAATGGGCGCGTTGTATGCAAAGGTATAGAATTTCTGTGATTGTATTCATGATTCATAATTGATATGGATTGCAGGGCTCCGACGAGCAAGTCGATGCACTCATCGATCTTCTAAAGACAAAGAATCACTGGGTTGGACCACTCACCGATGCACTCATCAGAAATGGAAAGGCACCGATTGCCAAGATTCTTCTCGAACTTCAGAATGGAAAATGATCAATTTTTGTTGATTTTTCTTTAACTATTGCACATTCCCTTCCTAATAAATCTGATGTTTGCACTTTGATTTTTTGAATTAGTTCTTTGTGATCAATTATGTATATTCAACTAATTAGAATATGCAAATCGTTATCTATAAAACTAGTGGAATCCGCTGAGAATCATACTGAAAATGACTCGTTTTCCTCTTCTCCTCGGTATTCTCATTGGAATCGTTGGTGTCGTTTATTCTCAGGATGAGTTGATTAGTGGTGGATCAAATCTTGTCAATTTATCTGTGCATTTCCCGCAATTGCGGTCACCTGTTCGTCATGGACTTTCCCTCCTTCAACAGGACTTACGTGAGTTTTTTCTGTTCTTGAACTCGTTCATTGAACACTGTTCCAGCAGCCTGTCTACAATGTGGTGATTATCCATCAAGTTTTATTTCAAATGGAGTCAATACAACATACATGTAAGTGTTGCATTTGCTGCTATGAACCGAAATAGTTCAATACGTAATTTTCTTTTTTGCAGTAAGAACATTGTTAACGGTTGCATAGAATATACTATTGTCTGCTCGAATGTAAATGGCGATTGTCCAACCGGTCCGTCATACTATGATATTCAAAGAAGAACACCAATTAAGTTAACATGGTTCACAAACCTGACGGTAAACTGCATTGGTAATAATGAACTAGAATATAATAATACGTGAGTGGAGCCTTATAGTATTTGTATTATTCTTAACTGTTTATAGAAAAATACAAGGTATAGGATGTTACACAGAGTGTATAATTGCCATTGAGCCAACATATAACTCAACAACAACAACAACGACCACTTCTAAACCTACAACTACTGAGGAGCCAACGACTACTGTTGAGCCAACCACCACCGTGAAGCCAACGACGACTGTAGAACCAACCACCACTGCCGAGCCTACAACTACTGTTGAGCCCACCACAACCATCGAACCCACTACCACCATCGAGCCAACTACAACAATCGAGCTCACGACTACAGTTGAACCCACGACTACTGTTGAGCCTCCGACTACTGTACAGCCAACGACGACTATGGAGCCCACGACTACAATTGAACCAACCACCACAGTTGAACCTACGACTACCATCGAACCAACAACAACTGTCGAGCCAACAACCACCGTCGAGCCTACGACTACAGTTGAACCCACGACTACTGTAGAGCCCACGACTACCATCGAACCCACTACCACCGTCGAGCCAACTACAACTATCGAGCCCACCACTACAGTTGAACCCACGACTACTATAGAGCCTACGACTTCCGTCGAACCCACGACTACTATGGAGCGCACGACCACCGCTGAGCCAACTACAACTATCGAGCCCACGACTACTGTAGAACCCACCACTACTGTGGAGCCCACAACTACAGTTGAACCCACAACTACTATGGAGCCCACGACCACCGCCGAGCCTACGACTACTCTAGAGCCTACTACAACTGTGGAGCCCACGACTACTGTAGAACCCACGACTTCTATGGAGCCAACAACTACAGTTGAGCCAACAACTACTGTAGAACCCACGACCACTCCCGAACCTTCTACCTCCACCGAGCCTTGCGTCACTACGGAGGCACCTACAACCACCCCGAAACCAACTACTCGTGCCAACCGTGGATGTCATGTTCCTGGAGCCGAGAAGAAGTAATTCTTTAAATTCCGTTTAAATTTGAAATCATGTTAAAAGCATACATGAGGAATTGTATTGATTCATTGCTATATTGAAATGAATAAATGTTCTGGCAATCTATTTTAGGGAAGGAAGGGGGTGGCTGGAACATAGCACTCCATATTTGACTGACTTTCTCGATATACCAAAACTTCTGAAACGTGTAAAAGATATTAATAAAAAACATGGTGAATCTGAATATATAAAAACATTGAATTCATGTCTTGGCCCCAAGGGCAATCTAAAAATCTGAGCATTTCTCAGTAATTAACCAGTCTGAAAATTAACTTGAAAACTAAACAAGACGTGCTGAACGCGATTATGGTAGAATTTTATAGATATAGGTACAAATTTTAAGAAAATTAATAACATTTCTAAATATTTTTCTATTTTTTTTATCTTTAAAAAATCTTTATTCGAATCGAAAAAATCTTTATTCGACATCGAATAAGAAACATTCTTGTATATAGAAGACAAATGGACGTTTTCTGGACTGCATTTCAGTTTCATTTCTTAAAATACAAAATATCCTCGAAAAAAATTTCACATGAGCTTAAAAAAGCCCAAAAAGTAAAAAAGTAAAGAAATCTTACTAAAACTAGCTAAAATATCTATATTTCTTAAAAAGTCACCGGTCAAAGTGTTTGAAAATTGACTGCGGTACTAAACAAGACACGCTGAACCATTTTTTTTCAAAGTTTCGTTTTGCAACGTTAAATTATCTTGCTTCAAGACCCAGTGTTTGCTTAAGACGGTTCCCTGTTTTATGTTCTTTTCTAGTTTCATATAGATGTTGATCCAAAAGTTCAATAGATCGCACTTCCCTCTATCCCAAAACTGTACCTGATCTTTTCATCTCTCCCTCGATTTTAGATCGACTAAAGTATACCCCTCTACATATTCCAAATCAACCACCAAAGCACTCATTTCACTTGCAAATCGACCCAAAATCAGAAAAAATTGAGGCAATATAAGCCACGAAATTTCCATCATTCCATTAACAAATTATATGAGTTCTCAACTACTCTTCTCACTGGTCCTTCTTCAAGTAACTGCTCTCGGAGCTCTCGGTCAGCTCTGCAGACAATGTCCCAACGTTACAGATGTTGAGAACGAAAATGTCAAGTTGATCTTCAAGTAAGTGCCTAATCAAGGTAATTAAGGCAAATATATGATTGTTTTCCAGCAACACGATCAATGCGGATGGCTGCAAAGAGGTCACCATGACATGCATTGCTGTTAAACCAGATTGCCCGGCTAGAGCTAGAATTATGACCAAGGATACCAAAGAAGTTCTCAAGTCTATCGTGGATGAGGGGGGTACAGTTGCTGATTTTGGCGCGATTGTGTGCAAACAACAGTCCTCTACGTTAGCCGAATACAATTATAATGAAAAGTGAGTCACGAGCCACGTTTACTATAGGTGCAGTATCTTATTCTTCAGGCGGAACGTTGAATTCACCTGCGTACCACTTTGCGAAAAAGATGAAGACGATGGTGCGGTGACCATCGAGAAGACCACTGAAGATTTTACGACTACTGTGGAGCCTACGACTACTGTAGAGCCCACCACAACCATAGAACCCACAACCACAGTCGAGCCAACCACCACTGTAGAACCCACCACAACTGTTGAGCCCACAACCACAGTGGAGCCGACGACTACTGTTGAGCCCACAACAACCGTTGAACCAACAACCACTGTAGAGCCAACTACCACTGTAGAGCCTACGACTACTGTAGAACCCACGACTACCGTCGAACCCACGACCACTATCGAACCCACGTCCACCATTGAGTCCACGACCACCGTCGAGCCAACCACCACCGTTGAGCCTACGACTACTGCAGAACCGACGACTACTGTGGAGCCCACGACCACTCTCGAACCTTCTACCTCCACCGAGCCTTGCGTCACTACGGAGGCACCTACCACCACCCCGAAACCCACGACACGTGCCAACCGTGGATGTCATGTTCCTGGAGCCGAGAAGAAGTAATTCTTTAAATTCCGTTTAAATTTGAAATCATGTTAAAAGCATACATGAGGAATTGTATCGATTCATTGTATTATTAAAATGAATAAATGTTCTGGAAATCTATTTTAGGGTAACGTTGGGATGTGGGGAAGGAAGTGGCTGGAACACATATGTCGAGGACCTTTTCTCAGGAATTCTATAAATTCTAAAAAATAGCTGAAATCTTACTAAAATATTGAAGAGAACATGGTGAACAAGAATATAGCAGTTTCAGTTTAGCTTTGACACTTCGTTTTCAAGGTTTATAGCTTGTGGAGCATCCGTGAAGTATTAACCGATCAAAGATGGCTGTAACACTGAACAAGACATGCTGAACCCGATTATGAAAATTTCTCAAGAAAATTGATAATAGTTTTATGAAAGTTTCCTCCCACAGACAAAAAGTTTGTTTATTTCGAAAAAACACTCTTCATTCTAAACTTCTGAAACTGACAAAACTAGTAAGCAAAACACGCTGAACAACATTATAAAACCATTTTCAAACTAACATTAAGTTACTTGAGACATTTTGATATACATATCTGAAAAAGTAAAGCAATCTTACTGTAACTAACTAAAATGTCTATTTTTTTTAGAAACTCACATGTCAATATGCTTGAAAATTGGCTGAAATACTAAAAAAAGGCAAGCTGATCTCAAATATCACAAAAAATGCAGCACTTTGTGCGTTGTTAATCAAGAAATCGGTCCATCGCAGCTACAAGCGCCCATTCCCATAATTCATCGCCCATAATCCCTGAAATCTGGAAAGAAGGCACGCTGAACAAGAATATCACACAATTTTACTGAAAATCCGTGATTATTTTAACTTCTAGCGATATTTCTTAGCACTACACCTGTAGCAATCAGTAATTCAAATTTATTCAATTTTCTCGAACATTTCTCTGTCAAATTGTCTGCAAACTGGCTGAAATAATAAACAACACATGCTGAACAAGAATCACACGTTTTTCTTTAAAGAGTTTCGTGTTTGTTTCAGTGTTTGCTTAAAAGACGTTTCTGGTCTCCTCTTCTGTATGTCTTCTTTGCACGATAGAGCGCACTTACCCCCCCCCCCCCCCCCCCCAATTCCTCAAACTGTACCTGATCTTTGCATCTTTCCCACGATTTTGCAAAAGACTAAAGTATACCCCTCTGTATATTCAAATCAACCACCGATGCACTCATTTCACTTGCAAATCGACCCAAAATCAGAAAAAATGGAGGCAATATAAGCGGCAAGAATTCCCTCATTTCATCAACAAATCATGAGTTCTCAACTACTCTTCTCACTGGTCCTTCTCCAAGTAACTGCTCTCGGAGCTCTCGGTCAGCTCTGCACCCAATGTCCCAACGTTGTAAATGTTGTGAACGAAAATGTCAAGTTGATCTTCAAGTAAGTGCCTAATCAAGGTAATTAAGGCAAACCTATAATTGTTTTCCAGCAACACGATCAATGCAGATGGCTGCAAAGAGGTCACCATGACATGCATAGCTGTTAAACCAGATTGCGCGGCTAGAGCTAGAATTATGACCAAGGATACCAAAGTAATTCTCAACACTGCCACGGATTATGAGGGTACAGTTGCTGGTTTTGGCGCGATTGTGTGCAAACAACAGTCCTCTACGTCAGCCGATTACAATTATAATGGAACGTGAGTCACGAGCCACGTTTACTGTAGGTACAGTATCTTATTCTTCAGCTGGAACGTTGAATTCACTTGCAAAGATCTTTGCGAAGGTACTGGAGGATCTGGAGGCGGTGGTGCGGTGACCATCGAGGAGACCACTGAGGATCCCACTACCAAGATGCCGGCTGAACGCGGATGCAAGGTTCAGAAATAATTTTTTGATGTGTTACATGGGAATCAATAAATGAATGTTTATTTCAAGAATGTGTTCAAAAAGCTCATAGTTGTCAAGGCCGGGCTTCAAAAAATGTCCCTTTTTTCCAATTTTTTTTTTTGAAATTTTTGAAATTTTTCATCGAAAATGTGACTATTTTTGATGAATTTTCAGAATTTCTTGTAATTCTGAAAGAGATTTTGCCGAAAATGGAAGGAAAGCTGAACGAAGAGACTGAGGAAAAAACAAAACAAACTGGAATTGATTCTAAATTCAAATTTTAGCTCAGATGATGAAATAATAGCAAAAATGAATCTGAAAGAAGAAATTAAAGCTGAAAAAAATTATATTTTCGATAAAAATCCAAAAAGAATCGTCGAAAAAGCACTTTTTAAAACCATTTTCTCACCGATTGCTTTCAAATGCACCGCCCATTCAAAAGTCCGCATTCTGACGTGACGGTGTTTGCGTACAATGCATAACACCTGACGACAGGGGGCATTTTCATTTCAGACGACATTTTATCAGCGATTAAAGCTGAAAATTATTGGATTTTCGCAGTATTTTTGATCTGAAAATTGAAACTAGGCTTTCAAGAATGTATTGGAGTATAAAATTCTAGAAAAATCAGCGAAAAATCGTTTGAAATCGGGTTAAAACCAAAATTTGTCAAAAATGCAGTGAATTTCTCACACTATTATGCAAAACGAAAAAATTTCAAAAATTTAAACACCAAAAATTCATCGGGAATATTTGATTATAGCGTATTTAGTCGGGGAGGGGAAGCTTGAAAAATTTCAAAAAAAAAGCGTTAAAATGCTAATATAGATTAGAGAAAAGAGGGGAAAAGGGGCGGGGCTTAACAAATTGGGAACAACAAAAAATGACAGAAAAATAACAAAAAACAGAGAAACAAAGAGATTTAAGATCTCAAAACGTAGAGAGTATCGTTGATGGCGTTGAGCCATGAGGATAGATGGTCGGACGAATCGGCGGCGAGGATCACGCTGAAATTGCAAAAAATTGAAAATTTGGCTGGAAAATCGTTGAAAAATGGGGTTTTTGAGAGAAAAATTTAGAAAAACCGCTCAAAATCTTATAAAAATGCCGAAAATAGAATATTATAAACTAAAAAACTTTTTATTATAAACTAAAAACATCGAAATGTTTGGAATTTGTTGGAACATGACTGAAAATTGGTTCAAAATACTCAAAAAACGCTCAAAAACCAGTCAAAATAGTCGTTTTCAGCTCAAAAAGTGCGAAAAATGCACTTAAAATCGCCAAAAACCTCTTAAACGGTGATTTTCAGCCTAAAACTATCCAAAAAAAGCTGGAAATCACTGGAATTTCCTGTAAAATTATCAAAAAATGCCAGAAAATCAGCTAAACCTACTGAAAATAGGCTGAAATTTGCTAAAAACACCAATTTTGGAACAGTTTTTCACTTTTTCGCCCGATTTTTCGGCAAAAAATGTTGTACTTTCAGCCAAAAAACTCAGATTTTCAGCTCAAAATCTCGATTTTCCAGCAAAAAATCTTGGATTTTCAGCTAAAAATCTCGATTTTCCAGCCAAAAAAACCTTTTTTCCTTCAAAATTCAAGTTTTCTGCTTCAGAAACATCAAAAACTGAGATTTTCAGCCAAAAAACCACTTTTTCCTTCAAAACTCAGAAAATAAATCGGAAAAAATCGGTTAAATTTAACCATATCAGTGGTGGTCCTCCTTATATCAATTTGGCTGAAATTTGCTGAAAATCACAATATCCTCCGATTTTCAGCCAAAAATCAGGATTTTCAGCTAAAAGTGTTGTTTTTTCAGCCAAAAAACTCAGATTTTCAGTTTTTTCAAGTCGTTTTTCATGTTTATAGGCTTGAAAATCCCATTTTTCAGGGTAAAAACCCCGATTTTAAGCTCAAAATCTCGATTTTTCAGCTTAAAATCAATAAAAATTCAAGTTATCCTCTCCAGAATCCTCTCCATACCGTCTCTTCTCCAGGAGACTCGGATCATGATCAATCAACAGCTCGATATGAAACTCGTGTTCCGCTCCTCCCGTCTTCTCTCTCATCGTCTCCTCAATCGATTGATTCGTACATTTGGTCAAATCAATCTGTGATAACGGTGATTTCTCCGTCATTTCATCCGTCGGCGTGCTCCAAAAGAACACGATTCCTCTATGGAGCATCGCCCAGTACCGGTGCCATGTCGGGAGTCCTCTAGACGCCCCCTGGATCACTGGGTCATGGAAAAGATGCAAATAACCACGGAACTCGACATCTATTGCCTCCGGGAGGGATGAGCAATGGGAATTCAATTTGACAGTACCCTCGAGGGGATAGATGACGTCATCTAGATAGAATTGACGGTCTCCGCCCGCGGAATCACGGTCGAGTGTCAGTTTTCCGCAGAGTTTGAATTCACACTCTGGAGACGCGTTGGCGGAGGGAAGAGAGATTGAGGTCTTGTTTAGTTGTTGAGTATTTGGGATAGTAGTGGTGGTGAGAGTTGGACGACGATGGGCAGCTGAAAATGGGAAAAAGTGAATTTATTTGGGAAAAAAATCAGACTTGTCACGGGCCGGGCCGGGCCGGGCCGAAATCAGGAAAAATCTCGGCCCGGCCCGGCCCGTGGCCCGGCTCGCTCGGCCCGTTTTGAAACATTTTTTCAAAACATTTTGTGTTTTCGAACTTTTTTCTTGGAAATTTTTTGAACTTTTTTGAAAAAAGTATAGTTTTCGAATAAACATTTAAAATTGCATCAAAATGTGAATACGTATGATAATTTAAGCATTTTTACTCTTTTTTTTTTCGAAAAATTACAAAAAAAATTGGTAAAAATGGGTACCCATTTTTGAATCCGGGCCGACCGGGCCGGGCCGGGCCAAGAGAAATTTCGGCCCGGCCCGGC
The DNA here is from genome assembly GCF_010183535.1 of Caenorhabditis remanei. Lineage (NCBI taxonomy): Eukaryota > Metazoa > Nematoda > Chromadorea > Rhabditida > Rhabditidae > Caenorhabditis > Caenorhabditis remanei. The sequence continues at coordinate 21,237,979 of NC_071332.1, read as the reverse complement.
CCGGCCCGATTTTTGACAAGTCTGAAAAAAATTGAAAAAATCAAACTTTTGATTATCACGACACGCTTCTTACAACTGCGCTCTACCGAAATTCCCTTGAAAAATGTCTCTTTTTCTCTGAGTCTCTCAATTTCGCATTCAATTTGCTTCGGTTTCGGTAGAGCGCAGTTGTAAGAAGCGTTAATAGAAAATTTTGGGATTTATTAGGGAAAAATGAAAAAAAAAAGCAGATTTTGCGGATTGTAGAGCGGAAAAAAAAAAGATTTTTATCGAAATTTTCAATTTTTCAACTTGAAAAATACTTTTTTGATGAACTTTAGTGATGAAAAGCCGATTTTTCAGCGATTTTCAGCTTTTTAATTGACTTGAAATCGAAAAATTGCGATTTTCACTAAATATCAATTGAAAAATAGCATTTTAATGGGGATTCTTTGCAATTTCAGACGAAAAACCAAAATTTGACAAAAATTTCAACTTTTCAGTTTGGAAAACACATTTTTGAATGGATTTTCTAGGCGAAAAGCCGATTTTCAATGATGTTCAACTGAAAATTGGATAAAAAAATGAAGATTTCCAATTATTGAGACAAAAGAACGATTTTCACCAAAGTTCGCACATTTTTCCGTCGAAAGATGCAGAAATGTTCAACTTTTATTTCAAAAATCACCGAAAAAGCAGAATTTTTCAAAGTTTTAGCATTTTTTACAGGAAAATCAAAATTTTGAAGAAAAATTGAAGAAAAAGTCTGATTTTTCGTCATTTTTAGGTGAAAAAACCAATTTTCCTCCTAAAAATCATGAATTTTCATGTTTCAAAATGCTCAAAATTCAAAAATTTTGGTCAAAATTGATGAAAAAACTCTGAAAAATGGAATATTTTGCCATTTTCCGGCTGAAAAAACTAATTTTTTAACTGAAATTCTATTAAAAATACCGAAAAACGGAATTTTTTAAAACATTTTCTGGCTAAAAAAAACCAATTTTACAATAATGAACACATTTTCCACCAAAAATTCATCAAAATCCCCATTTTTCTCTTCCAAAACTCGTACCATGACTCGGAACGAACAAATTCCTGACTTTTTCCGCAAGGAACGCGGCGCAGTTCCTCTCCGGTGGCTTGTATTCGGGAACTTTCTGCAAAAATTGAATTAAAATCAATTTTCTTTTTTTTTTTGCTTTTTGCGCTCTACTGAACTATTAGCTCGGCACAGTTCTACCAGAATTCCCTTCTCTTTTTCTCTGCGTCTCTCAATTTCTCACACTATTTCTATTTGCTTGGGTTTCGGTAGAGCGCGATTCTAGGAAGTGTGCACGGCACGGTTCTTACAACTGCGCTCTACCGAAACCGAAGAAAATTGTGTGTGAGATTGAGAGACGCAGAGAAAAAGAGTCATTTCTCACGGGGACTTCGGTGGAGCGCAGTTGTAAGAAGCGTGTCGTGCTAATATTTCAAATTTCAATAGAGCGCACTTGTAGTCAGTACAGTACCATCATATAAATCTCGACACCAATCACAAAATCGACGGGAAGATTTGAAAAATGCAAGTGTTCACCGAATTGAATCGTATTCAGACGGGTTTGAAACTGTGCGAGAAGAGTGACGACACCTGTCGCCTCGACTTCGGTACGGCATTTCAAGACTACTATGAACGCGAATGAGCTGCCTGGAAAGTTATAAATTCTTGTGATTTTTTAGTGGAAAATTGGGTTTTTTCACCTAAAAAACCCTAAAAATCTGAATTTTTCTTCAATTTTTGGCCCAAAAATGGAGTTTTTCTATCAAAAAAGTGATAGAAATTCGACAAATCCTGGGTTTTCCCGGGATTTTTGAGATAAAAAGTGAGTTTTTTTTATGAATTCGGATTATCCAAAATCAGCTGGAAAACAGGATTTTTATCTCAAAAATCATCGGAAACCCCAGATTTTTCGAGTTTTTATCATTTTTTTTGAAAGAAAAACCGTTGTTTTGGACAAAAAATTGAAGAAAAATTCAGTTTTTGAGAATTTTTTGGTGAAAAACCAAGTAAAACATCAAAATTTTCAATTTTTCAGCTGGAAAAATACTTTTAAAAGCTTTTTTCATAGATTTTCGAGACGAAAAAACCGATGTTTTAGTGATTTTCAGCAGAAAATTGACTTAAAATTGAAAAATTGCAATTTTCCCGGCTGAAAAATGAAAAAAAACGTTCGATTTTTCTGAAACAAAAAGCGGAAATCAGCTGAAAAACACAATTTTTATCTCAAAAATCATCGGAAAACCCAGATTTTTCGAATTTTTATCATTCTTCTGATAAAAAATGTATTTTTGCGAAAAAAAATTCAGATTTTTTGAAATTTTTAGAAGAAAAACCAATTTTTCTCTGAAAAATCATGATTTTTCATATTTAAAAATGGGAAAACCGCTCGAACTTCACACTTTTTTGACGCATTCTGCCAAAAATTGATGAAAAAAAATACACTGAAATTCTGATTAAAAATTGAAAAATTGCAGTTTTCCAGTAAAAAATCCTGATTTTCAGTCAAAAAATTTCAGATTTTTCTCAAAAAATAAAGTTTTTTTCCCAATTTCTTCCCTTCTCCCTTACGCGAATGAAAGTTCTTATTAATCTGCAACGATATATTCGAAATGACCATCGTCGACTTAAACTGTCTATTAATTGGTGGTGGCGGGTGTCGAACGACAGCAAGTGCCTGAAGACGTCGGATCTCTTCCAATTGTAATTTCAGACGTTCACGACAACAGAGAAGAACGCGTTGAGACGAGAGTTCCTGAACGACGACACGAGATTTTTTCGCTTCGAGAAGCGAGATTTCAGCGAGTTGGATGTGATGACGTGTTTTATCGATTGATTCGAGAAGACAAGAAATTTGACGACGCGAATCATTCGCGTGGTCGACAGCCGAGAAGTTGCTGATCGAACTGACGAACGAGTTCTGAAAACAGTTATTGGAATCTGGGGTGTCGGTGGCGCGTTTTTGCTGAGCAAAATTTGCTCAAAATTGCGATTTTTGAGCCCAAAATCCCAAAAATGTAGAGGTTTTTTGAAAGATTTTCAGAAGTTTCGAAGAAATTGGAAGCAACGGGCTGGGGTGTCGGTGGCGCGTTTTCAAGTGATTTGAGAGTTTTGGGACGGGCTGGGTTGACGTTGCCGCGTTTTTTTCTCGAAATTATGGAAAAATTTTTGAGCTCTATTTAAATTAAACGAAATTTTAGACGTTTTCTCATCGATTTTTGGGCTGAAAATGCAATTTTTAGCAAATTGAAGCGATGGGCTGGGGTGACGTTGGCGCGTTTTTGCTCAAAATTGAGATTCTTGAGCCAAAATTCGAATTTCAGACGTTTTCTTATCGATTTTCAGTGATTTTTGAAGAAATTGGAAGCAACTGGCTGGGTGGACGTTGCCGCGTTTTTGAAAAGACGAAATTAGGATTTTGAGGTTTTTTGGTGATTTTTGAGCTCTAAATTCGAATTTTTAAAGTTTTTGAAGGAATTGAAACAACTTTCGAGCTGAAAGTGTAATTTTTAGCAAAAAGATGGGCTGGCGTGACGTTGGCGCGTTTTTGTTCAAATTTTCAACCCAAAATCTAAATTTTTAAGCATTTTCGGTGATTTTTCAGCTTAAAATTCGAATTTGACGCGGAGGTGAAAAATGCGGTTTTGAGCGGTTTTTGGGGGTTTTGTAACGATTTTCAGCAGTTTTCAAGCTCTTCAAATCGCTATAAGGCTGAAAATTACAGAAATTCAACAAAAACCGCGTGAAAATCAGGAAAATCGAGCTAAAAACTTTTAAGGAACCTGGAAAATGATCGATACTTTTATTCAAAATTGACAGAAAAATAAAATTTCCGAAAATCTCTGAATTTTAGGCGATTTCACTAGATTTTGGGGTATTTTAGCTCGATTTTTCGCATTTTTTGAGCCAAAAATCTCTGAAAATCTACGTTTTTCAGCCGATTTCTGCCAATGTAAACCGATTTTAGGGTATTTCAGCCAATTTCAGCCGATTTAACCGATTTTAGGATATTTTTTACTCGATTTTGACCGATTTTGGACGTTTTCAGCCAATTTCAGCCGATTTTCAGCCAATTTCCGCCAATTTCAGCCGATTTTAGACGATTTCAACCAATCCTAGCCGATTTTAACCGATTTTAGCCAATTTTGACCAGTTTTAGCCGATTTCAGCCAATTTCAGCCATTTTCAGTCGATTTCCGCCTATACCCGCCAATTTCAGCCAATTTTAGGCGATTTTAACCGATTTCAGCTGATTTTAGGGTATTTCAGCCAATTCCACCCGATTTTTGCCGATTTTAGGCGATAGCAGCCGATATCAGCCAATTTCCGCCAATTACAGCCAATTTCAGCAAATTTTAATCGATTTTTCGCATTTTCCCCTCATTTTTAGGGTATTTTCCCCTAATTTTTCGCATTTTCCGTGTCATTTCCTACCTGAAACTGCGCTTCATCTTCTCCACCCCGTCTCATCCCCCCTCCTCCTCTATTCATCGTTCCAAACGGTGTGGACGTGGCCAACGCGGCGGGCGGCATCTGTTGTTTGACCACTTTATGTGGTCCCTCTGTCTCGGTCACTCGGTATTCTGTGACCGGTTGGCCGGCGTACGGGGTGAAAAGAGATGGGGAACTCGTGAATTTCGGGGAAGCGGAGGAATCTAAAGTGGGGAAAACTGAATCCGGAGCGATATTCTCCTTATCAGACAAATAATCCGGCTCATCGAATGTTCGATCGGCTGTTTTCGATTCTTCGTCGAGCTCCATAGGTTCTTCAGAATCCTCTGAATCCCCTAACGTCGATTCAGAATCCTCCGACACCTCCTTTGCCCAAAAATCTTCCAATCCCCGTGTATTCATCACTTGAATCGAGCAATCTTTCTTAATAAACGGCTCCAACTCCTTTTTCAGCGCCATTTTCCGAATATTCGCCGGAAAAAGCGACTCAGGCGCACTTGACGCCAATGGAGAGCTCTTGAAAACCACCGCCTGAGTGCCACGTCGAGAATTCTGATGACGTTGTGCCAATGGCGACGTCTTCATGGTTATTGGCGCAGGAGCCGTGCGCTCGAGCTTATTCAAATCGAGAGCTTTCGGTGGGGCCGCCCGTTTTTCAGCGGATGACGGACGCTTTGGAGTGGAGATTTGGGGAGTTTTGAAGTTTACGGCCGGTGGGATTTCGTGGAATTTCGGTGGTGGTGGCGCCGGCTTTTTGAAGTGATCTTCTGGAAAAATTTTTTTCAAAAATTGTTTTTTTCAAAAAAAAAATCGATAATTTTGTGTCTTTCCGAGGGATTTTAGCTGAAAAATATGTGAAAAGTGCTGATTTTGATGTCTGGAAGGATGAAAAACGACATTTTTCAACAACTGGCGCGCCTTTGACGCGTTAGGCACGCCAAGATGGAGCCGGCTTTTTTCCAAAAAATCGATGATTTTGAGAAACTGGCGTGCCTTTGACGCGATTTTTGCATCCAAAACTTGATTTGGAAGTCCCTATTCAAGAAGCTAGGTCAAAAAATCAGAAAAAGTTGGTTAAAAAACGCGTCAAAGGCGCGCCAGATGCATTTTTGTGTGGAAAATGAGAAAATTTTCGATTTTCTTGCTCTGTGATCTGAAAAATCGTGATTTTTACCTAATTTTGATCTGAAAACCTTGAAAAAATCGTCAAAAGTCGGTAAGAATTGCCCGAACGCGTCAAAGGCGCGCCAGATGCATTTTTGTGTTGAAAAATGTGAAAATGCTCGGTTTTTTGTCGTTCTTCAAGCTTCTACGAGCATTTTACACACATTTTTCAGCTAAAATCCCTCAAAAAGCTGAAAATTGGAGTAAAAAGCAGCAAAAATTAACAAATTTGCGTCTGGCGCGCCATCAGCGCGTCTTTTTTCAGCCAAAAATTGGAAATTTGTCAATTTTTGCGGTTTTCACACCAAATTTTCAGCTTTTTGAGGAATTTTAGGTGAGAAATAAGTGAAAAATGCTGAAAGAAGCTTGAAAAATGACAAAAACTGAATATTTTTACATTTTTCCACACAAAAATGCATCTGGCGCGCCATCACGACTTTTCTGATGACAGAGTTGGAAAAATATTGAAAAGGCGCTCAAGGCGCGCCAGCCCGACCAAATCTATGTTTGTACAACGAAAAACGACGTATTTTTCACACAAAAAAGTCAATGGAACACATCGATATACATTGTGAAACGTGTCTTTCCCTTTTTTTCAAAGAAAATTCCAACTGGCGCGCCTTTGACGCGTTTTCTACTGAACTTTCGTGGCTATGGCAATTTTATCAATTTTGACGATTTTTCCAGGTTTTCAGTGGAAAAATAGGTGAAAATCACGATTTTCTCCTTTCACACCTTCTGGTCGAGCGCACTGATCGAACGCGGCGACAAGATCACGAATTCTGCCACGTGGCACCGCTTTTCGCCACGTCGCCTCCACGTCGACGGACACTGGCGTCTCTTGACGGCTGCTGATCGGTGAGAAATCGGAATAGAGCGAGTTGCGAGCGGCGGTGTAAGATGTCCAGCGATAGCACTAAAAAAAATTATTTTTTTCCAAAAATTTCCAATATTTTGTTGTCATACTCGACTGGAACCTATTGGTAGTGGTGTCGGTGGCATTGATTTAATTTCCGGCGCCTCCGAATCGTCCATTTTTTCGTTAGAATCGGTTTGTAAGTGGGTGAAAATGCGGTGAGAAAATGATTTATTTATTCAAAAATTCCCACTTCGCGCGCTGCCGGCTTACTGTCCTCGCGGCGGGAACCACGCGAAAGTTTTAGCGCGTGCGCCTTTAAATTTGCGAGGGAGTTTGAATTTGGTGTTTTAATCGTTTGGTATTAGGAGAGAGAATTATCGCATTTGTTGCGACTAAACACATAAAATAGATAGAAGAATGATAAGATAAGGGGGTTGCCGGTCATATATTGCATATATTGCACAAAAATAATCGTTAGACTCGTCTTTTTTCTAGGTTTTTTCAATTTTTCAGCGAGAAAAACTATTAAACTATTTTTTTCAGTGAAAACTAAGGAAAAATGACCGTTGACAAGGTTAAATTGGTTATTGGTGAGTTAGAAATTGATTTTTTGGGGAAAACCGGTTTTCTGAGGTTTCTGCATGCTCCCCATGCTTTAGGCTTGTCTATTTGTGTATCTGTTTGTCCCGATGTCCAAATTTTCCTGTCTGTCCAACCTTCCTCATGTCCGGATGTCCCTATTCTAATTTCCAGATTCCGATGGGGTCAGTGATGACGTCAGAGCCATCTCCCTGGCCCTCCAACACCCCAAAGCTGAAATTCTTGCGTTCACCGCAGTCCACGGCTGTGTTACTGTAGATCAAGCGTGTGCAAACATCAAAAGAACAATTCGAGCTAATGAGGGCGCCCAAAATTTCTCGAAAATTCCCGTGTACAAGGGAGCGGCCAAGTCGATTCTCTCGTTGCCCAAAGACGACACTGTCTCCACTTTTTTCGGAGACGATGGCATCGGGGATAAGCCGGACGAGTTCCCGAAAGTCGAGCAGTCTGACGTTGAGGGAGAGGGAAAGCATGCCGCGTTGGCGATGATCGATATTTTTAGGGAGAATCGGGATGCTACTTTGGTGTGAGTTGATTGAAGAGGGAGAGGATGGATTCTAGGATGTACATGAAGACTAATGTAGCGACGCCAAGAAACGTCCAATTGTGACAAAACTATTATAATTGTGTAGACCAAGTCACGGGCTACATTTTTGCAGTTGACCATTTCTTGATAGCACCCTTCCCTGAGGAGATAGAGCCGAGGAAAGAGAGGAAGGCACATGCTAGAGAGGGCGCACCGACTTCCATAGCCTATTTCTCCTTAGGGAAGTGTCCTACAAAAAAGTTGTCAACTATGAAAATGTAGCCCTTGTCTTATTTAGTATTCATGGCCAAATCTGAAATCAAGGTATTGGTGCCGTGACAAGATCTTAAAATTTCGATTAAAATTTTTTTAAAAGTCGAATTTTGAAAATTTTGCCGGATTCTCAGATTTTGATTGGAGAGGCAATTTTAATATTATTTGTCTTGTTAAACATTTCAAGGGCTACATTTTCCGAGGTAAACTTTTTTCGCCAAAACGTGTCCCTGGAAAGTTACGACCCGGAGAACACAGGTGACCTCCCAGTACCCGGCTCCCAGTTTGAAATACGCGCCGACAGCGCGACAGCGAAGTGTCCTATCAAAAAATTGTCAACTACAAAAATGTAGCTCTTGATTTGTTTAGTATATGTACCAAAAACTGGGATACTGGGATCGGGGAGCACATAGAAATTTTTTAAAATTTGAAAATTCCAGAACAATCGGCCCGCTAACCAACGTCGCAATTGCTCTCCAACTATGCGAGGAGTTTGCAACGTACCCATCGAGAATGGTGATAATGGGCGGGAACTATTACGCAGTGGGAAATGTGGATGGAGGTAAGACTCTCGAGACGAGACTCAACGAGACTAGACGAGACCGAGACCGAGACTCAACGAGACCTCACCAATTTCCAGGTTCCTCCGCCGAATACAACTTCCACGGCGATCCGGAAGCCGCGAGCATCGTCCTCCGTCGCATGAAGTGTCCCATCACCATCGTCCCATGGGAGGCCTTCTACTTCGAGTCGAAAGTTCATAACGAGTCGGTCAACTTCTCCGCCCACCTCAAATATGACACCCCGCTAGCCGGGTATCTCTCATTGGCTACTAGTATTGGTGGGTTCTTATGGAAAAAAGTTTCAAAAATTCAATTTTTTAAATTCTATATATTACAGGACGCATAAAATGCGAACAAAACGGTCGCCAATATTCGTACTGCGACGAAATCGCTGTCGCCACGGCTATCGACGAGGAGAAAATTGCTACTAAATCCCAGTACCTGTACGTGGATGTGGAGTTGAATGGGACGAAGACCAGGGGACAGGTTGTGGTGGACTGGACAGAGCAGTTGTGGTCCAATGAGGAGGCGCCGAATACGGTAGGTCACGTTTTAGACTTTTTAAGTTTTTGATATGTTATAGAACAAGTCTTTGGCTTCATTTTTGTAGTTGACCACTTTTTGATAAGACACTTCTCTAAGGAGTTATGCACAGTTTTAAGAAAATACCAAAAAAAAATTGTTAATTTTTTTTCTCACTTTGCAACGGCATAACTTTTTCAGTTTTTATTCTGGTTTATCAAAATTTCAGTATGTTATTAAACGTGTCTCGGGCTACATTTTTGTTGTTGATCACTTTTTGATAGCTCCGCCCACTTTTGAGATACGCGCCATCAAAAATGCCGAACAGATAGAAGGAGCGTAGCCACCCTAAAGGCGCGTATCTCAAAAGTGGGCGGAGCTACCTAAAAGTGGTCAACTACAAAAATGTAGCCGAAGACTTGATGATCTATAACGTACTATGAGTTTAATAAGCTAGATCAAAAACTGAAAAAGTGACATTTGAAAGATGTGAAAAAAAAAAATTTCTGAAAATTAAAAAAAAAAATTTTTAGAGCATTTTTCCAGATCAAATAAAATTTAAAATCAAGTCAAATTTATGTTCATTAAAACCGCTAAGACTTGTTAAATTTAAAACTTTAAGTTTTATTTAGCTTGGACAATAATTCAGCGAGTTACGGTCCCCAGAAAAACTTTTTTTTTTGATTTCAAGAAAATTTTTCAAATTTTTCAAACCCTCATAACTTTGTCCATTTTTCACATATTTCGATGAATTTCAGCTCAAAATGTGCACGATTTTCTTTTTTTCAGCACACCCACCGTCGCGTCAAATTCGTCACCTCCTACGACGTGCACACCGTCGACAAGTGGCTTCATGCCGCCACATCTGGCAGCGGGCAATTCTAGGCCGTGATTTTTAATATATTGTGGGAAAATCAAAAATTTATTGATATCTATGTTGTAATATAATAAAATGTGAGATATTTCTTTTTCATTTTTCTTGCAGGATCCTCATTTTTCTTTTAAATGCTGATATCTACCTGCCTCTTGCTAGCCTCTACTATCCGCCACGTGGCACCCAGGTTCCTCGAATCAACTGGATGTGACCTGGACCTTTGTTTAGCTGAAATTACAATTTTAAAGCAGGAAATATCTAAAAATTCGCAAAATCCTGAAAACCAATGCCTAGCCGTCGCTTCCTGCCTGTCTAATCTCCACTGCCACCCTGGGGAGAGGGAGAAATTGGTGGACGTCGTTATGGAGACTTGTCAGGGACTCATGATGAAGAAAAATATGGAATCTGGATGCCAGAAAATGTTAAATGAGCTAATTAGCCAGGTGGTAGGAGAAGGAGCCCAAGGTACCAAGGAGATACTGAAGTTGTGTGGGGAGTTGGAGGTAAGTGGGGGAGGAATGGGTTTTAGGAAAATTTTTTACTTAAAATAACTTATATATCTGTATAGATCAAGTCTCGGGCTACATTTTTGTAGTTGACCATTTTTTGATAGCTCCGCCCACTTTTGAGATACACGCCCTTAAAGATGGGAGGCTGAGAGACGGAGAGGGCGCAGAGAAGCCAGTGTGTCTGACTATCTCCGTCTCCTCCTTGCAGAGATATCAAAAAGTAGTCAACTACAAAGTTATAGAGAATTTTATGTTGATCAGTTTTGTAGTTGATTATTTTTTGATTGGACCATTCCCTGAGAAGTAATAAGCCTATAAGCGAGAGAAAACTGATTGCCTTGGTGCCCTGAGCACTTTAAAGGCGCATATCTCAAAAGTAGGCGGAGCTACCAAAAAATTGTCTTTGAAAATGTTGTCCTTGTCTTGTTTAGTACAGACTTGTCAAAAATCGGGCCGGCCCGGGCCGGGCCGAGATTTTTCTTGACCGGGCCGGGCCGGGCCGAAATTCCTCTTGGCCCGGCCCAGCCCGGTCGGCCCGGATTCAAAAATGGGTACCTATTTTTACCAATTTTTTTTTGAAATTTTTCGAAAAAAAAGAGTAAAAATGCTTAAATTATCATACATATTCACATTTTGATTCAATTTTAAATGTTTACTCGAAAACTATACTTTTTTCAAAAAATTTCAAAAAATTTCCAAAATTTTCCAAAAAAACATCAAATTTTCAAAAATGTTTCAAAACTGTTTCAAAACGGGCCGAGCGGGCCGGGCCGGGCTACGGGCCGGGCCGGGCCGGGCCGGGCCGAGATTTTTCCTGATTTTGGCCCGGCCCGGCCCGGCCCGGCCCGGCCCGTGACAAGTCTGGTTTAGTATGCATGAAAAAATTTAAATTTCAAAAACCAAAATTGGTGTGGTGACGGGATTTTAAAATTTCAGCAAAAAAATGATTTTTTTGAAAAATACTTTTTTTTGGAAAAACTTGTTAAAATTTCAAATTTTAACAAAAAATATTGTTCAGTTTATATTTTTCTGATAGTAAAAACCCAATTTAGACTTTTTCTCGCCAAAATGCGTCCCTGTAAAGTTACGGCATGGAGAACACATGTGACTTTCCAGTACTCTCGCAGTTACGAGGTACACGCGCCGATAGCGCGCCAGCGAAGTGTCCCATCGAAAAGTTGTCAACTACGAAAATGAATTCCTTGTCTCGTTTAATATTTACACGAATTTTAGAAACTGGGGGATAAAATTGGGTACTGTAGCACCATTAAGAGATTCGGGGTAGCCTGAAACCCAGTAAACTAAGTTTGAGCGCTTGTTTCGATACGAAATTTTAGCCCAATCATTAAAACTTTTATATCACTATCAAGACCTTGTCTAAACCTACATTTTTGCTGTTGACCACTTTTTTGTAGGACACCTCACTAACGTGCTACCGGATGTCAAAGCCACCCATCTCCAAGTGGGCAGCGCGCGTCAAGCAGTAACGAGCTACACGCGCTGACAGCGCGCCAGGCAGGTGTCCTATAAAAAAGTTGGCAACTACAAAAATGTAGCCAAAGACTTTTTCTATAGTATGCTATAATTTTAGGGCAATATAATGCAAAACTGAATCCAGGACGGTATCTCATATCTCAAAATCAGTAAAATTTCAAACAAACTATAATTCTGCTTGTTCCCAACCGATTCTATTGATTTCTAGCTCAAAATAACGCAAATTTTTCATTTTTTAATAATTTCAGAATTGCAAATTGTTCACTTCATCCCAAAAACAAACCATCCCTCATTCCTGCAACTTGCTCCACTTCGAAACCGATCCCTTATCCCACTGCTTCCAGTTTTTGAAGGATCCCCAAAACATTCCTACAGATGAATGCTTGAAAGGACGCAATTTTTTCGATTTTTCTAGAATTTCAGTTTGTGGGGAAGATAAGGTGAGAAACATTGTTTTATTCGAAAAATATTATAAAAATTAAGGGCACTATGCGAACCTGCACCCGGGAAATCATAAGAAGAAGGTGTGGTGTTGATGCGATGAGGAGTCACGAGATACATCAAGCAGTGTTGGCTGAGATTTATAGATGTTGAATAAACAATCTATATCAAATTGTAGAGAATTTCAAGGCCTACATGTTTGTAGTTAACAACTTTTTGATAGCTCCACCCACTTTTGAGCTATGCGTATTTATAGTCAGGTTGGTATAATAGATATAAAGAGGGAGTGCGCAGAGAAGCTAGCCTGTCTGACTTCTCTGCGTCTCCCCTCTTTGAAGGCCGATCTTCTTAAAAGGCGCATATCTCAAAAGTGGGCGAAGCTATCAAAAAGTTGTCAACTACAAAAATGTAGCCCTCGTTTTGATTTGTATACATACAAATTTTCAGATTTCGGGATTTACAGGAGACAAAGTCCCAAACATTGCTCAAAACATAGTTGACATCATTGTTGAAACATTGTCTCGTTTCTTTCTGCACCTGGAAACTTAATTATCAATTTTTTTCTTTATAATTGCGGCGACCTACTTATCGGGAATAAACTCTTCTCGAAGACGGGAGCTACTAATCAATAAACTCCATCCGGAACTGATGCACATGAGCTCTGTGGTGAAGAACCTGGAAGAGATTGAGGTCTTGGGGGTTCTTGTCTTCTTACTAGGGAAGGTCAGGGAGTCAGTTTGGAGATATAGGACGTTGTTATATATCATTGGAAAGCAGAGAAAACGCTGATTTCAAATATATACTTAGTTTTTTCCCTCGAGGCCAGGTATTCGAGAAAACCCAGGTCAAATTTTCAACTCGTTTTTCTCGAATAGCAGATCTCAAGGGCAAAATTTGGATAGATATTTGAAGTCAGCGTTTTCCCAGCTTTCCAATGATAAATAACAATATGACTTACCACAACTCTGTCCCAATATCAATAATCTGCGGACTCGTCGCAAAATACAAAACGATAGTCTTCGCGAAATTCGGTGTGAATAGAACAAACGAGAAGAACGCGCACTTGAAAATTATCAAATCCGTGGGAGTATTCAGTTTTGAGTTCCGAGTCTTCCGAAACGTGAAATAAGGAACCGAAATATCTTTGGGTAGCTGTTTGATCAGATGGATGAATGTGAGGAGGTAGAGGACGGAGCTCAGAAGAAAGCAGGCCGTGGAGATTATGATGTCCTGCAGGGCGTCTAGCTTCATAAACTCCGGGTTTGCTCTTATCAGAATCCCTCCTATTGGGGACGGTACCAATGAAAAATTATTGTTCCCTAGGTAAAATAGTGGACCTAGTATCACAGAAGGCGCCAGCCATTCTGATATGTATATAGCAAAAATGAGAGACGGGCACCAGAACTAAAAAAAAATGAAATGTTGATAAAGTTGATAGAGCAGGTGACACGAGCACGGGGCAGATACCTTAAAATGATTTCTGAATCTGAATATTTCGGAGCATCGATTGATGGCCACTACAGTGTACCCGAGAAACATCGCGTTCTTAATCAAGGTTTGAAAAAAGTAGAGAAATTGTGGGAACCAGTGGTCTGTGACCACTTCGAATAGGTTGTGGATTCGATATTTACGTGGGCGAGCGATAAATTCCACGTAGAGGAACATAAGGACGTCGGTTATAGCCTAAATTTTCTATAACTTTGATCATTTTTTGATAGGAAGCAGTGCTGGCTTTAGATGTGGAATAAACAATTTATACCACATTGTAGAGATTTTCAAGGGCTACATTTTTGCAGTTGACAACTGTTTAGTAGGACACCTCGCTAGTGGGCAGCGCGCGCGGCCCCAACCGCCACCCTTTAATCGCTCACAACTCCGCAAGGACATGTCCCAACAAAAAGTGGTCAACTACAAAAATGTAGCCGGAGACATTTTCTTTACAACTATACTTAATTTATATTGATAGCAGATATTCCTGATAAGTTATAAAACACCAACTTTGGTCAGTGTACCACTATACAATGACTTGTTCTTAGGTTATTGTAACTCACTGAATTTTTGGAATTTTTGTCCGACCCAAAGAACACTTAAATTTTTAAATTATTCAAAAATTTCCTAAACGGCATGGCATAACTTTCTCACCTTTTATTCTAGCTTATTAAAACTATAATATGTTATTAAACATGCCTCGGGCTACATCTTTGTAGTTGACCACATTTTGGTAGAACCCCTCCCTAACCTGCTACCAGTGGTTGAAGGTGTCTTACTCCAAACGGGAAGTGCACGCCAGTAGGAAGTATGTCTACTTCAACCGCCGGCAGCACGCTAGGGAGGTGTCCCACCAAAAAATGGTCAACTACAAAAATGTAGCCCGAGACATTTTCTATACAACCGTACTACATGTTTCTAGAATTTAGACTTACATGCAACCTAACAATCAGGAAAAACGAGGACTTAAACTCCTTATTCCGCAACTTGTGTATGATATACAGTAGCCGCCAATAAATAATCATGGATAACCAGCAAATTGGGGAAAAAATTAAGTGACTAATTGGGACTAATTGAACATTTAGAGAGAATTGCATTTTCTTTTTGTGCTTTCGGAGAAATGAAGAAGTGGTGAGATGTGTATGAGACGCTTACTAGTGGAGAGGAGACAGGTGGTTTAGATAAAAAGTAAATTGGAAAAAGGTTTTTGTTGTCAGTAAATGTATATGGTTGAAATCGGGTTTTCTCTGAAATTTCGCTGTTTAAATGTCTGAAAATCTGAAAAAAAAAGAGACCTGCTGGACAGCAGTGTGTGATATCGAAATCGAGATAAACCGAGGGACGATTTAAAAAATTGCGCCAAAGAGAGCACTGTTCGGGATTTCGTCTCTGGGACATTTCGCAACTAGACAACATTTCGAAACCGGTTTCGAAACGTCCGATTTCGGGAATAAAAGTACGGAGAAATATTTGAAATTCTCAAAGGCTACAATGAAAAGAATAGTTAGAATATTATATGGACTTCATATATCAAAGACACTGGCAGAATATAAAATCCAGTAATACCTTTTCAACGGATAAAACTATTTTGGTAAGCCATTAGATCGGGTCAGAAATTAATCACAATACTTAAAGGCGTATTGTGGTCAGTTTTGATATTTTTATATCATAATGTATGCGTTACGGCGAGTCCATTTTCATACTTCAAGAATTTTTTAATTCAGTGCACAACCCGATTGAAACGAACGCCAGATAGTTTGGTCAGTGAAATGGCCGAAGAAGATTGGGGGCCGTGACCTAGAAATTCGACGTTGAAAAAAACATTTGACTTAGGTTAAGAGTACTTTTTCAGTATGCTGTTATTTTTAACGTGACATCAATATTTGTCGTTTTCTGTAGAATTTATTGAAGAATACAACAAAAATGATTGAAAATACCGTCAAAATTGAAACAAACCAAAGTCGAATTTCTAGGTCACGGCCCCCAATCTTCTTCGGCCATTCCACAGGCCAAACTTTCGCTCGCTTTCAGTGGGTTGTGCACTGAATTAAAACATTCTTGAAGTATGAAAATCAACTCGCCGAAACGCATACATTATGATATAAAACTATCATAACTGACCATAATACGCCTTTAACAGATATCTCTTGTACACTTGTAATCAGTATTCTAAAGTTTATAAATCTCGCGTCAAAATTTAAACTTGCTATCCACTTAAATGCCAAGAACGCGTTCACTTCTTTGAAATTCAGAAACTTTTTAAAGACTATAAGATCTATATGCTTCTTCTCTCGACAAGTCGAACCTGTAACCGATGGAATGGTGTTGAGCCAAATCAGCTTCAATTTACAAAACTGGAAAACGTTATGTTTCCAAAATGGCGAGTGTTGCATCCAAATGCTAATATGGTTACATCATACTACTAATCAGATATAATGTTTCGGAGGCTGGGGACATACCAATCATTTTTGTTCAGCATCCCTTTTGATTTTTGACCACATAAGTTCAGCCTCGGAACTTTCATCTGATAACCTTTTAACATGAATAAAATACAAATAAACTTCATATTTGTATGTAAGTCCAAAGCAGGTGATAAAAAAGAAGCACGAAAACTGAAAAAAGAAATGCAAGAACTTCTCAAAAACGATAAAATTTAAATGTTTGGCCAACGAGATTGTCTAACTCTTCTGGAAATATTTCCAAAAAACTATCCGTTTCTCTGATCCATATAAGATCACTTTTTCTGAATACAATCGTGTTTGACATCCGATTTACGTAATATAATATCTCTCTTACGTACAACAGGTGAAATAGATTGAAATAGGCTAAGAACACAACTCACACTCAGTTTCCAATCGATGGATAGTGAAAACGGAACTAGCCAATTGGATTATTGCGACAATGTAGGTGGGAATGACTACTACAGTTGCATATTTCAGAATGATTTTGCGAAATTCATTTGGTTAATTTCCTTCGTTCTATTTCTACCGTTCGTCTCTCATCTTGTATTTCTACTATACTCATACGTCTACAATCTCAATAGAGAAAGAGACAGAGTAACTGCAGTATTTCAAATCATTGATCATTTTCACTTTATCCTCAAAATGTACTATGTTTTTTATTATGCATCTATTCTTGGGGCAATTGTTCGAGATTTATTAGGAGGATTCACATCGCTTATTACACTTTGGTTCGGTTTCTTCTTCTTGTTCATTATTCCAATTACTTATGAAGTGAATCAAACTCTTCTGTCGCTACTGGCTATTCAGCGGTTTCTCATTTACTTCTTTCCCAGAACAGAAAAATACTTGAATTTTTCCGAGGTTACAATGAAAAGGCTAGTTCGGACGCTATACGGATTAGCTACATCATTCATGCTCTTAGTATGGACGCTCAAGTATATAAATGAATCTGTTGCAAATAATTTGCAATTGGTAATGGCTTCCCACATAAGTTACATAACGAAAATAATCTCAACAAATATTTTAGGCATATTTCTTATTTCTAAACGTTCTGGTAGTTTTCTCCTCGCTTTTATACGTCCCCATCGTAATTAGTATTCGAAAGTTTACAAATCTCGCTTCTGCTCAAGTGAATCAACCTCAACGATATGTTGCCTGGCAGCTGGTTGCTGTTGTCGCAGAGAAAATTATCGTCTATTCGGTAGTTTTTTTTTTGTAGACATAATTATCTATTCATCTTTTTTTAAGGTAATTTTCACAAAATACATGTTCACCAACAATAATATCGATAACGTGAGAAATATACATTCTAAAATTAGACATATAAATTATTTTTCAGGCATTGTTTTATTGTAAATATTCCGATGAAGTTTCGCTACCTCTCGTTTTACAACTCACGTATCTTGGATGTAACCGGAGGAATCTGCAAGCGTTGTTCACTTCTTTGAAATCCAACAACTTTCCAAAGACTATAAGATCTATATGCTTCTTCTCTCGACAAGTCGAACCGGTAACCGATGGAATGGTGCTGAGCCAAATCATCTCAACGGTGGCCAACTAGACTGAATAATTGTTCTGTTAATTTTTTTAAATAAATCATTGTCAACCAGTCGATTAGCCATGCCTAAGGCTAGAAAATCAGGGTTTTGTTTCTAGTGTAGCCTACTGTAGCTTCAAAAACTCGAAAATCTCTCGAGATAGTTTTGAGGTCTCACACTATTGAACAGGAATTCTATTTATTGATTGAAATAGTGAAAAAAATATAGTTAGCAGGAATATATTACGTGCTACAACGAGGATCTAGTCGTCCCAAAATGGAAGAATAAAGGCGATGAGGAGCATCTTGATGGCTGCAACGAATGCTTTATTCCATTCGCAAGAAATACTGTCATTTCTGTCAAAAGCTTCACAGAGAGACGCTCTCAATTCTGGTTCACTTATATCGCTATTCATTGAAATATTGAGTAACTTGTAGAACTTGTTATGCTATTTATTATTTATTTTAGGAAACGTAATGTTTTCAAAGCAGGTGGAACTTTTGACTCATGTCAGTTGTATCCAGTAGTCCTAAAAATTAGTATGTAGTATAGTAATAAATAAGCTTACAAAATTGGGCGACTTTTACAGAGTCCAGGGTTGAAATGTGAGTTTTCTATGAAATTTACAAGTCTAAATGTCTGAAAATTGATTGAAATAGTGAAACAACGAGAGTCTAGTGGAATCGCTATCCCTATCCCAATCGAAATGTCTGAAAATTGGCTGAAATCGTAAAGAAGATATGGCAAAAAAGAATATCACAATGTTAACCTTTAGTCGGCGATATAACGGATGAAGAGCGACCGTGGGATGTGCCGGTGCCCTGTTGCATTTTTTCAGATACCGTACACACGGCTGCTAGAAATTTGATATGGTTGTATAGGAAATGTCTGGGGCTGTATTTTCGTAGTTGATCATTTTTTTGGTGGGTCATGTCTCTGATGAGTTATGAAGGGTTGAAGTTGGTCAGTGTAATTTTACTCTGACCAACTTCAACCTTTCGTAACTCATCCTCTCAAAGTTGGCCATTTTCAACTGAAAACGGCTGCACGGTACTGTTTGTATAGTTTGTCAAAAAATCTCAATTGCAATTTCAAAATGTAGCTGAAAAAACTGCAAATAACCAAACTTCAAGAATCTTGAAGCTAAAAGCTTACTCTTTTCAAACTCAACTATCAATATCTCTCACAAGGGAAGTCTTTGGAGATGCCATTTTCAAACGGCTTATAAGTTTCGTCATAGGTATTTTCGACCACGATGAGTCAATTTCTGTAGTCAAAACCTGCTAAATGTCTCTGTGAGCCGAGTTATGAGCTTCCAAACTATTCATATGGTTAAGCCTGTTTACATGGAATTCCAAATTGACAGGAAGTATACGCAAGATATTCTTGCTTTTGCAACGTACGAGCACAGGTAAACCGCTGGGGAACACAAATGGAACCTCGCGATGACATATATGCGGTCGATTTGGAATTCCATGTGAAAAGGCTTAACCATATGAAAAGTTTGAGAGCTCATAACTCGGCTTGCAGAGACATTTAGCAGGTTTTGACTGCAGAAATGGACTTTCCAAAAAAATACCTATGACCAAATTTATAGGTCGTTTGAAAGTGGCGTCTCCAAAGACTTTCCTAGTCAGATTGATGTTGCAACTATAAACTATTTACTCATTTCCCCCTCTTAAACCAGTTCCCATTCATTCTTCCCAAATCACTATTGCTCCTCTGACAGCCAACGACTCATTCGACCTTTTTTTTATACATATTTTCTCTTTCTCTCTATCCCTTTGATTCCTCCCCCCCTCCACACAATCTGTTTTGTTTCTCGTTTTTTGAGGGGGTGTCTTTCTCTCATCTCTCTCTCTCATCGATCAGTGCTCGCCTTCAAATCAGTCGGAAATCGCCAAAAACCATAAGAAACAACTGACTCGCCTCGTTTTCTCTTTATCTTTTCGCATCACCACCCAACAAACAATCCAACCCGAAAACATCTCTCTTGCCGACTAATCAACACACCTGAATCTGAAATCAGCATCATGCCGGACACTGGTAAGTTCTTGTAGATTCTAATTGTAGGTTCCCACTAAAAAAATTTTCTTTCCTTTTTACTAACCTAACACCTTTTCCCTCTCCAGTAATCGTCGTAACCCTCAAGAAGCGTCCGACTTCTGAAGAATCCCCTATACAATCCACGTCTTCAGGAGTCAATAGACACGATGGAACGTCGTCGGAGGAGGAGTCTGATGGGGAGGTAGACATTCTTTTTCTATCAAAATAATCAATTTTTTCATTCAGATCGTGGTTACCACTCGCCGGAAGTCGTTCGGAATCCGTGTCGCGCAAACCCCCGCACAAGCCGCACAGCAGGTGTTGAGTCAAATTGGTAACCTGGCTAGTGAAAGACAACAGAACGAGGTAGTCGTCCAGCAAACCCAATCGCAAGAAAAAACCGAAGCAGAAAAGAAGGCGCTGGAGCAACACCAAAAGATGCTCGAGGCTCAACAACTCGCAAAAGCCCAACAAGCCGCTGCGCTTCAAGCCGCCGCCGCAAGAGTCGCTCAGGCACAGAGTCAATCCCAAGCGAATCAGCAGGCCAATCAGGCCCAACAGAACCAAGCCCAACAAGCCCAACAAGAAGCGCTGAGAGCCGCGCAGGAGCAGGCAAAGAAGGCTCAACAGGAGGCGTTGGCAAGAGCCCAGGAAGCACAAAAGAAGGCGCAAGAGGAGGCCTTAAAGAAGGCTCAAGCTGCTCAGGCCCAGGCGCAAAGTCAGGCTAAGGCCCAGCAAGAGGCGCTGGCAAGAGCACAAGAAGCGCAGAAAAAGGCTCAGGAGGAGGCCTTAAAGAAGGCGCAAGCGGCTCAGGCTCAGGCTCAAGCAGAAGCTCAGAAGAAGGCTCAATTGGCTCAGCAGCAGGTCCAACAACAAGCTCAAGCTCAGGCTGCTGCTCAAAAGAAGGCTCAGGAAGAAGCGCAGAAGAAGGCTCAGGCGGCTCAGCAGGCTCAAGCCGCAGCTCAAAAGAAAGCGCAGGAAGAGGCTCAGAAAAAGGCGCAAGCTGCTGCGCAGGCTGCTCAGACCGCTAAGCCTCAAGCCCAGGCTGCTAAGCCGCAACCAGCCAAGCCCCAAGCCCAACCCCAAGCCCAGACCTCCACAACTTCACAAAATGCTCCAAAAGGAGCTCTCACTCAATCTCAACCAGCTCCACAGGAAATTCATGCAGCAACCGGACCGAAATGGAGCAGAACGCCAGGCAAAGTGACCACTCAGGGACCACAACCAGAGCAACCGAAACTAGTAACCGCGGTTGCCCCGCCCACAGGAAAGACTGCTTTGCGGCAGACGGTTTTGGTGAGTAGCAGAGAGGGGGGGGGGGAAGGGATGCTCCGCCAAAAGCTCTTGAGGGCCACAGCCACATGTGTTCACTTTCACATCGGAGGGATTTTTTATTTTTTTTACACTTTTCTCCCTCAACCCCACTATAAATATTTATATATATAAATTATATTTCTTTTCCAGCAACAAGAGCAAGAATACGCCATCGGCGGTCACCTTGCCATGTCACCAGTAATGGCACGTAAACCACAAATCCAGGCGGACCAACTTGCGCAAAAGTTTGTGGAGAAGCCGGAGGAGCAGAAAGAGAAAATGGTAGGCTGGTAAACAAAAAGTTTTTTTTCTAAAAATATAAAAACCGTTCACTTGACTCAGCGAGTAATAGAAAAAGTGTCAAGAAGGTGGAGCTCCATCCCCCACCCGATCTTGACTTTTCGATTGCTAAACAAATAGTGTGGGATGATGGCTAAGATTTCCCCCTCGTCTTATCGATAGATACACTTTGTTTTTTTTTGTTTCCCTTGCATACTCAAATGACACATTTCTTTTCAGGCGGTACAAAAGGGACAGCAGTTGGAAGGAGCGAAACGGTGGGTTGCTGATAGTGAGACAAGAGAAGCGCCAGTCAACAATATGCAACAAGTCGAGAGAGGACCCAAAGCGGTGATATTGGCGGTGAGTTTTTCTGGAAATTTTAGATTTCTGAAAAAAAAAGAGTCTAGCTGAAAATTTCTCACGACTTCTGAAATTATGATATGATTAAGCTTTCCAAAATTCTCTGGGGTACGTTTTGAAACTTTGTCATTCTGAAACCAAGATATTATGAAACTTTTGATGTTTCAAAAGTGTGGCATTTTGATTTTTTGAAACCAATTTTTTTGAAAATGAAGTATTTCTAAACTTTGATTTTTCAAAAATATGACATTATAGAACCATGACATTTAGAAACCGTTACATTTCAAAACTATGACATTTCGAAATTGTGAATTTCGACAATAAACGGAAAAATAGCGCGATAATTAGTGGTTGCTGGAAATTGTCAGTGTAAGTCTACAGTGACCAAGATTGTCAGTGTAGGTTACACTGACAAAAAAACTAGTAGGCCTTCCAGGAGACGTGACATTGTCCAAATTTTTTGGTTTTTTGTTTAGAATATAGGTAAAGTCTAGGGCTACATTTTTGTAGTTGACAACTTTCTGGTAGAACTTTTCCCTGTGGCGATATAGCTCGTTAAAGCGTGATGACTAGTTGTTTCATTGTGCTAATTTGATGTTATAGATGTTAACAACTGGAATTTTAGTTTTAAAAACTTTTTTCACTGTGTTCAAGACACATCTGCGACCAGTCTGTCTTCAACTACTGATCAAAACCACTCTTAGTATTTACTATCCAAAAAAAAAAACGTTTTGTGCTTTTTTGCTCCTTGATCACTCAAAACCATCATCCAATTTTCCCCCCAAAGATCCAAAAAAAAACCGCTCCCTCCAATAATTTTCTCCCTCCTTTTCACACGTCTCCCTCTCATTTTTACACTTCTCCGAGCATCCTGATATCTCAGATCTCAAATCGTTTATCACACAGTTGTCATTGGGTTCTTGTGCTCCATGGGCTCCCAGGAGTAAACAATAACAATTTTTACCAATTTGTGACGTGTCTTGTCTAAAAATGAGTTGAGTCAAATCATCTGAGCACACTACATTTATTGTTGTCTCCATTTCCAAAAATACAAATTTTTGAGCCCAAAGACGTCAATCAGTCAGAAGGTGTGTCCCCCTAGAGAGATTGGTATTTAGAAAAGTTCACTCAAGTTATTTTTATAAAAAAAAACTTCAAACCTTTTGAATTGAACTCAGAAACCGGAAATTAAAACTTTTTTTCCATTTTTTTTCTATTTTTTCGAAAATACCCTGACGTGTTGCCCCAAGACTGCTGCCACTGCCACTTTTACACTCTTTTCTTCTGTTTTCCCGTTCTTCTTCTCTTCCTTCCCGCTTGGAAATAGGGAAATAGCATTGGAGGAAAGGAAAGAGATACTGGAGCAATTGGGGGCGGGAGCCCAGGCAGATGGCTCCGGAGGGCTCCCGTCCGGAGGGGAAAACAATGCAATTTTGCTGCTTTCTTTTGATTTTTCGACTTCTCGTTTTTATTGGTTAGCTTGCTTGATAATTGGAGGAATTTGAGGGATAGTTTATGGCCTGCGCCACTGTTTCAGGTATTTGTCTTATTTGCCTCATTTTTTGTATATATACTAAGCAAAACTAAAGCTACATTTTTGTAGTTGACAATTTTTTGATAGCTCCGCCCACTTTTGAGATATACGCCTTTAAAGATGGTAGGAGGGTGAGAGAAGAAGTAGAGAAGCGAGAGTGTCTGACTGTCTGCGTCTCTTTCTTGCAGAGATATCAAAAAGTGGTCAACTACAAAGTTAAAGAGAATTTTAAGCTGATCATTTTTGTAGTTGGTTGTTTTTTTGTAGCTCCTTCCACTTTTGGGATATGCACCTTTAAACTTAGATTCTCACAACCCCGAGTAGAAACACCCTGTGCCTTTCTGCTCAGAGAGGTGTTCTACAATTGTCATTTACAACAAAAATTACATAAATTCTTGAAAACTTTACTGCAGGCTCCGCCCCTTTTTGCAATTTTGGCGCAAGGAGCCTCTCCTTCTCAGCTACCCTTTCTGACATCTCATTCTGAGAATTTCATTGCAAAAAATCTTTGATTAATGACTACTACTTCCAAAAAAGTAAAAACAAAAAACACCATACGCCCTTTCTATTTTTCGTTCCCCTCCAAATCCCATTTTCTCATTCATAGCTTTCTCACCACCAATTTATTTTCCCCCATTCTTTCCCCCCACTACTTCAGATTTCTATATGACGTGACTTCTTCTTTTTTCGAAAAATATATATTTTTCGTTTCGTCTTTTTACCTTCAAAATTCTTCAGCTACTATGTTGGCTCATCAACAGGCTAATTATCTGAACAACACCGATTTCAATCGGAAGCCAATTAAACCGATGGTAATTAATTCATTATTTTCTGGGGATGAAAAAAGTTAAAGGGAAGTTGTCAGTGTGAGTCTACAGTGACCAAGATTGTCAGTGTAGGTTACACTGACCAAAAATCTTGTAGCCCTGCCAGGGGGCGTGGCATGCTCCAATATTTTTGGTTTTTTGTTTAAAATGTAGGTGAAATCTAGGGCTACATTTTTGTAGTTGACAACTTTCTGATAGAATTTTTCTCTGGGGAGATATAGCTCGTTAAAGCTCGATGGTCATAATTTCACAACATAAACGTAAAACGCATAAAATTATGGTATTAAAACATCAGGATAGTTTTAAAAAATTTCAAAAATAATGTTCTTATTCTGAATTCCTATATTTCCAGGACGACGCTTGCTGGCAAACCCAACGCCGTGTCCCAGTTGAGATCCAACAACCGCAAGTCGGCAAGATCTCTATTCCAGAGTTGAGTGAGAAGGAGATTCAAGTAAGCCCTCCCCGTTTTAAGTCTAAAACATCCTTAAACCACTTTCAGCGCACAATCGTCGCGCAACCCGCCTCCTACCACAAAGTCCAATGGAACGAGTTCCCCGAAGAGCCGAAGTACGAGATCGAGGCGGCGCCAAAGACCAAGACTCAAGATTGGGTGCCGGTCAACAATGAGCAAAACGAGCTACAAAGAAGTATCTACAAACCGGCGCGTATGTCGGCTGTCTGGCCACCACCGCAAGACGAGTTGGTCAAGGAGGGGTGAGTAATAAATGATCGGGGGAGACATGTACATATTTTATTGGAAATTTCGATTCAGACACTCCCCACTCGTCGTTAAGGCTAATGAGGATACCGCCTGGATTCAACAAGATCAGAATGGGGTTCAGAAGCAAGCTGTTTGGGGGAAGACGTCGAGAATCAATCGTGTTTGGCCACCACCGGAGAACGAGTCGTCGTTGACCGATTTCGGTTAGTCTGATTGAAAAGTTGTCAACTACAAAATTATAGCCCTAGACATTACCTACATTTTGAACAAAAATCCAAAACTTTTGGGCCATGTTACGCCTCCCGAGAGGTCTGCAAATTGTTTGGTCAGTGTAACCTACACTGACAATTTTGGTCACTGTAGACTTTTTTACACTGACAAATTTATCTGCTCAGGGAGGCATTAGATTAAAAAGTTGTTAACTACAAACCTAAATTTTTAAACAAAAATCCAAAAAATTTGGCCTCCGGACAGGCCCTGTTTGGTCAGTGTAACCACCTACAATGACAATTTTAGTCACTGTAGATTTTCTTACACTGATAATTTCCGTCCCCGCAACCAACTCCCACTCCCCAATACCTTTGTCCCTTGCACTATCTCCAACTAACATTCTCTCTCAGGACCCCAACACATGCCTGTCGTCCAATGGCCCCCACCGGAGGCTGAGGCTCACGAGCGTGAGCAGGTCGAAGTGCTCCAAAAGCATATTCCAACCAAAAAAATGGAGAGACAGTGGCCACCACCGCCACCACAATATCAAGGTAAAAAATAACGATATTGAAGTAGGCAAATTGATTCGATTTATTTGGAAGATTACATTTAAAAAAAAACTAAATAAAAAATTTCAGTTGTGGAATCCACCGGTGAAATCGAGACCCGCTACAATCCAGCTGAGGTAATTATTAATTAATTAATGATGATTACTCTAATTACCAAATTTGCAGGTCGACCAACAACAAGCGGTGAATAGCCTTCGCATGGGACATATTCAGGCTTAAAATAATCACTAACTCCTCACTCTTTTTTCGTTTCATTTTCAAAAAAGTAATGCTTTGTTTTTTCTTCTTTTAAAGTTAGTTAGAGTGGTACTTATTAGATAGTAGGTTATAACAACTAACGAAACTGGTGCGTAGATTTACGGCGTAAATTCACATTGAAAAAATTTTGACCTTCTAAAACCGGAAATTTCACAATTTTTTGAAATTTTGACTCTGCTGAAAATTTTCAAATCTGTCTATCTCGCCGAGTTTTTGTCCTAGAAAAATTTGGAAAACAGATTCAGAATCCTCACGTTTTCAGTTTTTCAGATCTATAAATATTATATCAAAAATATCAAGGGTGCAGCACTGGTTCAAAAACATTTGACGTTTTCAAACTATGACGTTTCGAAACTTCACATTAGGAAACTTTTCATTTTAAATTTTTTGTTTTAAAACTTGCAAGTTACATTTTTTGAAACTATGGCTTTTCTAAACCAATTCACAACTTTGTGATTTCGAAGAAATACGTATATTTTTAAACACGCGCCGACGGCGCGCCAGACGCAAACATTTCTGCTCGAAATCAATAGTTTTTTGTCAAAAATCTCGAATTTTTTGGTTTTTTGATATTTCGGACTACCATTAAATTGTTTCAAAACAAAAATCTGTAAAGTTTGACCAGATACAGCATACTTCTGAAAACGCGCCGAAGGTGCGCCAGACACAGACATTTCTACTCAACATCAATCGTTTTTGCTCAAAATTTTCCGTTCTATTTGGATTTTAGGAGCTTCAATTTTAACATTCACGATAAAATTCCGCACAAAACACAATTTGTAACGTTGCATTACTTCTACGTACTGCTTATTGTAAATTAACGTGTCGATTTAATCCCGTAAATCCACACCTAACTAGCTTACACCACTCATCTCACGCTACAGTAACCCTATAATGCCAATATATATCTTATCTTTCAGACCGGCCAACAACAGGTGATCCGCACTGTCATCCGATCACAGTGAACTCCTCTTCCCCCATGCTCTCCTTCTCCTTTTAAATAATCCGCCAGTATTACTTTATAATGCCATTGGATTCATTTTTCAAGTCACGAAGCATTTTTTTTCTGTATTTTCGAACACACACAACTTTTTTCTTTTCTTTTTAATTTTTTGAGTAGAGTGGCGACATTTTTTCCAGAATTTTTCAATTTCTTCTCTTTACATTTCTGAATAAAGTTTTTGCTATGTGTCCAAGAAATGAAGCAAGTGCTAATTGGGGGATTATGACTCTTCATCCTTATATTTCCGCTGCAATGAGCAGCAGCCACACGTTATTCGATAAATCTTGTGTGTGCACCGCCCGTCTCGTTTTTTTTTCTAATACGGCAAACTTGACGACTCCTAACCGAGCGCAGAATTTTTATCAATTTTTTTCGAAAAGCGTTTTTTTCAAGTTGTTGTTTATATTTCTCCATCACTTTTGAATTTCTATTGCATGACCAAACATCATTCTTCTCTCTAATCGTTATTTGTGTGCACCCCCTCTAGGCACTTTTTTCTCATTTTGGAAAAAATGGCTTCCTAAACATTTTTCACATTTTTTAGAAGAAGGGCTTCCGGAGGGAATTTGCTTATAATGAGCTGTTACGCTTCAATAAGACAGAGAGTGTCGTCTCATTTTATTTTATGATTTTCACGTTTTCTAATTGAGCTATGATTCCAGATCATAGTTTTTGACCGGTCAAGCAGGTAGTGCGATCTAAAACCGAGTCGTTTTTTCCCTTGGTTTCAAGACGGCTAGTTTTAGAATGTACCGGTTTTGAAGCATCTGGTCATAAAGTTTTGTCCCGAGACTCTTCAAAATTAAGACATCTGGAAACCAGACGTTCAAAAAACAATAACTTTCGAAATTGCAGAATCTGATATAAATAACGAGTTTCAAAACGTCTCGATTTTCAATTATTTCAGTTTCCTAACCTTTCATATGAAAATTAAACTACGGTTTGAAACTAGGACATTTCAAAACCGAGCTATTTTAAGTTTAAAATCAGACCAACAATATAATTGTGGTTTTTATAATTCTCGACTGGAAAATGTTCGGTTTAAAAATGGTTCTTTTGACTGATTTCGGTTAGTAACATTCATTTGCCCAGGAAGGCTTCAGATTGAAACGCTGTCAACTAGTCAACTACAAAAATGTAGCCCTAGACTCTACCTACATTTAAAACAAAAATCCAAAAAATTTGGAGCAAGCCACGCCCCCTGACTGCCCTACAAATCGTTTGGTCAGTGTAACCTACACTGACAATCTTGGTCCCTGTAGAGTTACACTGACAATTTCCTGCAACCAACTCCCTCTGTCTCAAAACCTCCTTACTTCAGTAAAATGACTTTATACCGTTCTGAAACCGAGCCGTTTCTAAACCGTGACTTCATTTTCCAGATCCAGACTTTGGTCTGCCATTTCATTTTAAAGGTTTCTTTGCTAATCTCTGTTTTTGACGATTCCAGAAATTCCCAAGCCCCCCTTGCCTAAAAATCAAAATATCATCCCGTTCTCCATTTCAGTATCTATTTTAGTCTCGTCTCTGACCCGTGACGTAACCAATCTTTGCGAAGACCCATCACTCTCCTATGATTACTTGATATTTCTCTCGCTTTGTACATATTCTTCAAAAGTCATACACATATGTACGAACTGATAAGGAATGACACGAAGGGGTGTTCTTTGATGTTCTATTTTTAGAAGGAAGACGATAATTCCTGTTTTTTCGAAAAAAGAATCTCGTTTTCAAACAAAGATCTCCTTTTCCTTTTCCTGGGGGCAAAACAAACACGAAAAGTGAATTTTAATTAAAATTCTGCATTTTTTGGGTGTTTAGAAGAAATGTGAACGTGCGAAACCAAGAAATCTCACAATTTCTTATGCGTTTGATCCTAATCAAATATTCACAGCTGAAAAAAAAGCATTCGAACAATATCTCTAATCCTTTATCCAAGTCGTTTTGTATCTTTAATCCGTCCAATTTTAAGCCACGCCCCTTTTTAACCTATAGACGTTTTGCATTGAGACACACGTAAAATGAGTTCTTCCAGGAATCATCGCTTGCCAAAGGTGTTGAGTCATCAGTTGAAGGTGAGGAATTTTTTGGGATTGGGATGTGTTTAAAGCGGAAAACGTGAAGATTCTGAGACTGTAATTTATTTTTTGGTAGGATCAAAATGAAGGAAGTTACATAGATTTTAGTAGAGCCAGCTTTCAGATTTTTTAAAACTGTTTTTACATTGAATCTAGTACGTTCAGAATGCTGAAAATCTGAGGATTCCAAAACTGTAATTAGATTTTTGATAGGTCTGAAATAAACAAAGTTACACGGCTAAAAAGTTTTGTCAGTGTAATCTACACTGACAATCTTGGTCACTGTAGAATTACACTGACAATTTCCCGCAATGCCAGATAAGTCAGCTCATTTTTGGCCTATCAAAAAACGTCTACTATAATACAATCAAATTTCAGATGCCCATCTGTTCCTGCACCATCCGTTGCGACTGCATCATCAGCAGCCTTACCGAGGAGACCTTGCATGCGGCACCGGATTATCTTAAGAAGGAGTAGGTCGAATTGTTTTATCTTGAAAATTGAAAAACATTTTCAGCGCTATCCGCTGGAACTCCGCTGCCCATCTCTACGACGAGCTGCGAATCGGCCATGCTCTATTTGGTAATCGATTCCATGATATTGAAAAGAGAGATCGACGAGAGAAGTGCAGGAGTCGTAAGTTCTTAGCGTGAGGATTTATTTAAAATATAAAATTCAGAATACCACTCCCCGGAACACTCGCCAAAACTTCATCGCCGTCGTTTGTCCCACAGTCACTTATTTTTTGGAGGCAATGACCAGGCTAGGTGGGTATACAACAAAACAATTTTTGTAAGGGGAACAAAGAACACCAAACTGATAAACACCCAAAGATTGATGGTATGAAAGTACGCTTTCTTATTATTTTTTTTTGTTTGGTGAAAAAGAGAAAAAAGTAAATATTTGTTGAGTAATTGAACGGTTGCAGATAGTATTTAGGATAAGGATCACATGATAATCACAAGAAAACGTGCAACTTTAGAGTTTCATTTTTTGGAAATCTGATATTTCCTGTGTTCACTTGGACACTGATAGGGGGGTGCAGCTTGCAGGAGAAAAGTGAGTAATGTGTGTGTAGACACTTTGAGTCAGCTGGCTCTATTTTTGGCAGGATTTTTTTGTGTTGAGTGTTGCGGGAATTATTCAGTTTCGGTAGGATTAAAGAATGCAGTTGGTTTAAAATGGTACAAATTGAGCATTGACCAGTTAGATCCTCTGGTAGGTGAGGTGTCGCTTAAACTTGTTTGCTTTTACTATAAATGTGTTTTCTATTTTTGTAATTTACAACTTTCTGGTAAGATTACTCTCAGTAATAACCCATGTAACTCCCTAGAACAGAAACCTACTGAAAAATTGCCAATTAAATAGCTATAGCCCTACAATTGCATACTACACTAACCACATTATGGAGCAACCTCACTTTTCCAGAAGCCTTTTGAGAAAGAATTCCAGTTTTTTCAACGAATCGCCATGTCACTTGGGCAATCCTAGTCAAATCTCTTTACTCTGTGCTTTGAAGGAGAAGTTGCCAATTACAAAAATGTAGCCCTAGATTTCACCTACATTTTGAACAAAAAACAAAACATTTCTAGGCCCTGACTGGCCTACAAGTTGTTTGTAGGTTACACTGACAATCTTGGTCACTGTATCCTTACACTGACAATTTTTTTTGCACAACCAATCCCAAATTCTGAAGCAACCTGATTTTTCCAGAAGCTATGACGGGTTCTGAAACTTCGGAATCTCTACTCTATCATAGTTTGAACTCTTCTTCTATCTCTCAAACAAACTTCCGAACTTTTCAACAATTATCACATGTCACTGAATTCTACATACCTCATCAATTTCCTTTCAACACTCTATAAAAAGAACCAAGCTCCTTCTTCTCTCCTTCCCATACGTAGTGTTGTCTCTCCCCCATCTCTTTTGGTTTTCTCCTCTCCCCCATTCCACTGACACATACACACACACACATCTTGTCAACGAAAAAGTGGGTGGTTTCGGTGCGCGACGCACGTGAATCGTCGCTGACCGGCCTGGAGGCGAGGGTCTGCGTCTCCGCTCTCTAGAATGCCGAGACGTCTTCATAGTCACGTGGCGGAGAGATCAGAATCTCATCTAGATGGAAGATAGAAGTTCAAATATATATACAAAGTGATTTAGGGGTCTGAGAATCTGTGGCAAAAAAAAACAACTAAAGTGACGTGAGATAATTGCTGGAGGAAATGGAATGGGAAAAGCGGGGCGCCACGGCTCACACGATAATTAAGTTGGTTCTCCTTCTTCTCTCGCGCCGCCACCGCCACCGCGAATGAGTTTATGCTGCGTCCAAAGTAGTTTTTGCACGCAAAATTTGCGTCGGTGAGGTGTCCAAAGTAACTTTTTTGCGTCGCTTTTTTGCGTGACTTTTTGCAGGTTACTGTAGCGAATCGCGGCGAGACCCGCTCTTTCGGCGGCGAACTTTTCCTTTAAATTTTTAAAAAATCGTTTTTAAAATAATTATCGAAGCAGTTTCTTTCGCGTTTCATTAATTTTCAGAAGTTTTTCGACGGAAAATGAATGAAAAATCGAACATATGCGGATATAAAGGGAATAGAATGGTAAAACAAGGGCTAGTTACTGGAGAAACTTACAAAAAGGTTTAAAAAATTGGTAATTTCAAATTGCGAAATATTTGTTTCAGTTTCGAGACTGCGATTTAATCAGAACGATATCAATGATTGAAGACGAGCCGATGTTGTGGGATATGACGGATGCCGATTATAAGAATGGAGAGAAGAAGGATTCTACGTGGCACAGACTCGAAAGTGAAGTTGGTTTCTTAAAAGTGAATCGTGGTATGAGTTCGAAACAAAATATATACCTATAAAATTAAACTTTCCGGTTACACAATTAAGAAGATATGGGTTCAGATGGTAAGAGATTATCGTGCTTCAAAGAACAAAAACAAAGCCGTTAGTGGATCTGGCTTGGATGAAATGACTGTAAACGAGTTTCCATTCGAAAAAGAAATGTCTTTTCTGGGAAATATTTCTTCAAACAGCATTCCGGAGCCGTAAGAAGTGAAGACAGTTGACGTTCCCGTATGCATATTTTGCAGATGTGAAGAGTCGACACCGTCCGTCACTAAAAGATATTCTAGTTATCAGCGAGAAAATATGATGGAAACTCCGAAGAGAAGAAGAAGTAGTGAGGATGTAAAAGAAGAAACAGATATCGATAAACTAATCAAAATCTGCACTATGAAGCTTCTAGAGCCGGAAAAACCAACGTCATCGCACGAAGAAAACAGCGAATTATTGGCTCTGATTAACGACACTATGAAATTTTTGACTCCTAGTCAACAGTTGGACCTCAAACTCGATATCGGAAATCTGTGTCGTAATGCAAAACTGCAAAATTCGAAGAAGTCGGCGTCGTATTCGTCCATGGCAGAACCCTCTAGATCTGGTTTCGACGATTACGATTTTGACTGGCAGAAATAGCTAAATAAGTTGAAACGTTTTGTTGTTGTTGTTATAAAAAAATTTTGTTATTTAAAAATCTATACTTTAACAATTTTTAACAGATATACTACTTATTCAGAAGAAATTTCAAATACTCTCTTTGTTCCTTTGCATCCTTGTACGGATAAACATCGCATTCTTCGACGGAATCGATACTATTCGACTGTGGAGGGGGGACAAGCAAGTTGTGCAGATGGCACATTGCTGTGACGATCTCGATGGCGCATTCATAGGAGCATTCAATACTTCTGTCGAGAATGCGGAACCTCTTTGCTAACATACCAAAAGTATGTTCGACCCTTACACGAGCATTGGACAACTTCTTGTTATATATACTTTCTTCTGGAGTCAAAGATCTTCTTCCGAACGGCTTCATCAACGACTTGGAAAGAGGGAAGATTCCGTCGGCAATAATAAAAGACGGCATTACGATATCAGAATCCCAAAAAGTACATTTCGGTAAAGTGGCTCCATCTTCAAGAACAGTCTTCAATCGGGAATTATTGTAGATTGTTGCATCGTTGGTACTTCCGGGGGAACCTTTAAAATCCGATATAAAATCATGTACATCCTTTTTTCTTAATTTACCTAAGTCTACCCAAAGAAACTTTCCGTCTCCGTCTACCAACGCAAGCAACACAAAACTGAAAAATCCTTTGTAATTGTAGAACAGTGACCCGGATTGAGGAGGAGCTCTGATTCTGACATGCTTGCCGTCCAAGCTTCCGAGAGTGGGCATCATGTTTCTTCTACGATACGTCATTTCAACGTTCCTCCATTGTTCAGCAGTTTCAGGAAACTTAATCGAGCTCAATGTACTGTTGATTGTGCGAGAAAGACGTGTGACAACAGTTGAAATAGTCGTTTTGGAGAGGCCGTGAGCTCTCGCCAGATAACCGAATGACGTTCCACCTCCGACGAATAACAAGAAAATTACGCATTGCTCGTGGGATGTTAACTTTGTGTTATGATGCAAGCCTAATTCATCGACACTTTTCGACATTTTCTCCAAAACCTCTTTGCTAACCGCCAAATGTTTCTACAAACAAATTTTACTCTCTAGTGTTGTATTTTCGGTACTAACCGATACATTCTCCTCGTCATTGATTATCATGTCACAATATTCTTTGAAGCTGCGATTGGTGTTATTGCTGAGCGCTTTTTGTCTGTTCTTTCTGGCCTCTCTTGCTACCAAGAATAACTTTTCTTGTTCTATTTTTTTCTTCTTTTTAATAGAAAGGAGAAGTAGAAGAATTGCGGAAATTTCTGTAAAAAAATACCCTTCCACTATTGTTATTTTTTCTTGCAAGTGACATACTCTTTTTGTTTCTCATTTTTCCGTCGAAAAACTTCTGAAAATTAATGAAACGCGAAAGAAACTGCTTCGATAATTATTTTAAAAACGATTTTTTAAAAATTTAAAGGAAAAGTTCGCCGCCGAAAGAGCGGGTCTCGCCGCGATTCGCTACAGTAACCTGCAAAAAGTCACGCAAAAAAGCGACGCAAAAAAGTTACTTTGGACACCTCACCGACGCAAATTTTGCGTGCAAAAACTACTTTGGACGCAGCATTAGTAATGTGGTGCTGACCAAGCAGGAAAAATTCTTCGAAAATGGAGTCAAGTCATATGAATTATTATCTCTTTTCCTTTTTCTTCCACGCATCACACGTTGATGTAAATTAAATTAAATTAGGCAGCTGGAAATGGAAATGCTAACGTTTCCTGATAACACACACATTCCAACTGATAACCTCTTCGTGTTTAAATTCGGTGTCAGCTACTCAATTTGGGTTATTTTATGACTTTTTCATGTTGGCTGTGATTTCTTGGTTTTCTTTTTCATATTTGTCAAAGCGAATTTTCGAGCTTATGCTTAGAGTGTCTTATTTTTAGAATTAGGCTCAACTTCGGTATATGCATGAGGAATTTCTGATTTTGGCGGACTTTTTAGGGGTTTTTCATAGTTTTCATAATTTAAATTAAAAATTTGAGTTTTAGAATAAAAATGGTTCAGTTTGAGCACTGGTGGGAGGTCATATTGGTACTGTAACCAGTCTTACAGTTCGGGAGTGGATTTGGAGGGCGAGTTGAAAAATTTAGAGTTCGAAATTAAAATTTTCAGCTTTATTTTAAGCTAAAACTCACAAAAAATGGTCGAAAACTGACTGAAAATAAAAAGTTTTCGATTTTTACAAAAAATTTCGAAAATTTTCAAATTCTGTTCCATTTCGGGCTAGTTTTGGGTATTCGAATCTCCTCTTAGGCTTGTACTCAGGCCTTCATATTCTATTCTTAGACTAAGTCTTCTTTAACCCTAATTAGTCAAAAACTTCCCCTCAGCATCCCTCCCCCATTAACAAAAATTGCACAACCTCACGTCTTCTCATTCTAATGGGTGTATTCATTTGTGACAGGTTTCTCTTCTGATTTCGATTCAGAAGAATCTTGATGTGAATTCAACAAAGCGTACCTC
The DNA here is from genome assembly GCF_010183535.1 of Caenorhabditis remanei. NCBI lineage: Eukaryota > Metazoa > Nematoda > Chromadorea > Rhabditida > Rhabditidae > Caenorhabditis > Caenorhabditis remanei. The sequence continues at coordinate 21,203,013 of NC_071332.1, read as the reverse complement.
TCCTGTGTCGCATGGTTTCTTAATCAAATTATGTGTTTGATCTTTGACTCGGGGGATCGGTATAAAAGTATATAACATGTGTGTTCCAAGACACATTTTGTCATTTTTTTGAGGTGAGGTGGTGACAGGTGTATAACCAAAGTTCACTATTGACCTTTCGGCTTAGGTTACGATCATCAGGGTCAAAAAGAGGAACCGGATCAAATGAAAATCTATATAACATCGATTTGGTCATGATCGTTCTCTAGTGATGTAGGCACTATAGTTCACTTTTTTATCAATTCTGCAGAAATCTCTAATGTTCTGTCTACTTTTTTTGAGTTATATATGAATGTCAAATATCATATGAATGTCACGTGGCGCTTAATTACACATTACACTGTCTAACGGAAGCCACGTGTCTCACGGTGTTTCATCGGACTTTCGAAAACTGCTGGGGTGGCAGCTGTTCTTCTTATTCCTTCTTCCTTGTCTTCTCTTCTTTTTGCACCTTCTGACGTCGCGAGACTACCGAGAGACCCTCCGCACATTTTGGGAGAGAGGGACTCCAATTCATTTTTTATCGTCTTCCCTTTTCTTCTGGATGCTTCTACCTATGGGCCCCAAATTTTTGTCCTCTAGAGCGTTAGTAGCCCGAAAAATAGTCGGTTTTGCACTTTTTGAGGGTTAGATGATGCAAATGTTTTGAAATAGTAGGGAAGAGACTAGCTTAGGGCTTTAGTTTGTATGTTGAAATAGACAAAAAAGTTGGTTCTGAGATTTTGGACATTTCGACTTTAAATCAGAGGTATTTTCATTTTCAGCTGTGAAAAATGGTTGTTTTCAGTTTTTTACATTGTAAAACCTGATAAATTTTGTATTTTTTGCGAAATTTCGAATTGTAACCAATTTTTATTTGATTGAACAACTTGTAACTGAGTCTGGTGGGGCTTTTCGCCTAATTTTATTCAAAAAAGTAGATTTCACAAAAAAAATCGCGCTTATTCAGGAAAAAACTTGCCGAAGTCAGAAAACTTAGCTCAAAACTTAGCTCAAAACACCAAAAATTAACTTGAATATCAGTTTTTTTCAACCAAATCTCATTTTTGAGTTAATTTGAGTCCTGACAGGTTCTGAGAGCTTACTGAAAGTTTTGTGACAGTTTCTGTCCGTGAAATCTCAAAATTTACATTGATTTATAGAAAAAAAGACATTTTGCATCTTTTTTTTAAATTTCACCAACATTTTTAAGGTTTTTGTCCGTAAAATCTCTACATTTATATTAATTTATTGCAAAAAATACATTTTGCATCATTTTTTGTGATTTCATCAACATTTTCCAGTTAAACTTACCGAAAATAAGTCTAGTTCTCTGTTTTCTTATTCTTAAAACCCATTCATAGCCAATTCTAATCTAAAAGTTCATTTTCTCGCTGCCAATTTTTTATTCGCTCCCCCTTCATTCTTATTTTGTTATCATAACGCCCACCACCAATTTTTTTTCTCGGCGTTTCTCGACACAATTATATTTTTTCTATGAATACATAAGCGTATCTAATCTAAAAAGATTGATTTAATTTCAATCTGTGAGCAATTCCTTATCTAACGGGGTTCCTTGTCTAATCTTAGAGCGGTGTTCAAAAGTATACTTGACCTTGTTCCCACCATTGTCTATTTGCTCGCCCGTCGCCCATCCATTATTAATGATATACACATGACATCATCCCATGTTATTACCCGTCTCCACTTCTGTCCTCTGCGTCTCCAACGTCTTCTAGAACTCTCTTCTTTCTTTCGCCGCCCCTCCCTCTCCCTTCTCTCCGCCCCACACCCGGGGGACTCCCCTGGGTATATAAGGCGTTTCGTAATTGTCTAATCTCTAACAATGAGTACCGTACCACAACGCAACCGTAGCCATTCACTATTTGAGGGCAGCCAGTTCGCTCCCTCCACATCACCGCCAACCACGTCGAGCCAACTGTCGAAAATGTTAAAGTCTGAGCCGATTCCATGCTTGAGATGCGGCAATGTGGGAAGTCCCACTGGGTAAGGATCTGTTTTAGATGGTTAAAAATCACTTTTTTTTTCAAAAAATTGCTATCAGACACCACGTGTGTGTGTCTGATAGCGCAAAATTTAGTGTAATAAAGAGAAAAGAGACCACGTGACTTCCTCCTCTCATTTTATATCATATCAGTTGTTTTTTTTTTTCAGTTCTGTCCCGATGTCTCTTCACAAGGTTTCATCAATCAACCGGTCAGCAGGCACCAATCCAGCGTCGCGTGGCGGCGAGTCATCTTTGGAATTGGAGGCCATAGGTGGGTAATAAATTGAAAATCATAGGTGCAAATAGATATGATTCATACTTACTAGGTTGGTCACTGTAACAATTTAATTCTTAAAATTCCAGCCGCCGTCCATGAACTCTCCTTCGCCGTCCAATCGATCAGTGTCTCCGAAATGCTGCCACGTACGCCAGACCTCATCTTCGTCAACGTCACCACCTTGGAAGCGCAACCCTACTGCCTCGAGCTCACCCTGAAAGGATGGCGGATCACAAGTCTTCGATCAGACTGCATGGTTGGGGACTTCACTCGGCTCGAGTTGTTCACCAAGTACTACGACTCGCTGTACTTACTGATGGACGACATTTCGCCAGGATACCGGGAGCGGTTTAGTGAGAAGCTTGTGCAAAGATTAAAATTGATTGAGGTATGTTTTTAACTTCCTGTTATCTTAGACATTCTCTATCATTCCAGGCCGGAGAAGAGGACCAAGTCGCTCCATGTGGATCCCTCCAATCCCCACCACTCTCTACCGACTCCTCCTCCAAATCATCCGAATCTCAATACTCCTCCACCGACTCTCTTCCAATCGTCACTCCAGTCAGCACGCCAGCTATCGACCCAGAATTCAAGCCGTCCTTTAATTAGACCCCCTAGGTCCCCAACTAATTTATCTCCCCGCCGGGTTGTTGTAATTACTAATTACCTAATTACCTAATTACCCCCATTTGTTGTACTATACCGAGACGCTTTGTGTGTATATCATCATAAAAGGTTTATTGACTAGCAGAACGTGAAAAAAAATTGACAAAAATAAAATAAAATATATATATTTATATATTAAGGTGGCAGAAGCAATGCTATAAATATTTTGGTTCTTCAGAAATATACAAAAATAGTTTCGGATAACAGGGGGGCCAGAAAGACTAGACAGGGCAGAGTGTGGCATATTTTTGAGAAGGAGCAGACAGAGATGCGAATTAAAAAAATGAAAAGAAATTAGAAAGTTTATCGGAACCCAACATTTCCGCACGTCGCCATACAATCTTGCATCGACACGAAGTTGTTCAGGTTTCCACCACAACCGGTATATTCGAATGGGACGCATTGGTTCTGGAAGGTAAATACAGTAATCCAAGTGTTTTACATTTTTAGTTAACAAAAGACTTACTGTCTGTCTATTATATGCATATCTGGTCTGACGACCGCCACACGCTCCTCGATCGATTGACAGCAAGCACAATTGCTCTGAAACAAAATTTTTGGATTATCAGAGAAGTTCTTGCGGTGAGTATATCATCCAACTTATCGATTTCCGTCACATTCTCAGATTATTTTTGATCGGCGCTGTTACATAAATAATAATAGATTGTATGTGTTAGTGTTAGATTTTTAAAAATGACTGTTAAATGTTTAATCAGGGGAGCCCACTACCGTATACCAATCATCCCAAAGGTCCGGAGTCTTCTTGCAAAGCGATAGGGAAGCCAACATGCATTGAGAATTCTTAAACTCACTTTCTGAAATACAGACACAGCACACAAAAAGACAGAGACACACACAAGGGGGTATTGGTATACGTGTAGGTGGGGGGATAGGTGATAATGGAAAGCTTGGCAGTGATAAAAAATTTGTGAATGAAATAGCAGGGCTAGTTGTATCCCTTATCGCAACAAATCTCGGTGCACTTTTCCACCGTGTCGAAGTTGTTCAAGTTGCCCTGACAACCGCCAAACCTGAAATTTGAAAACTATATATAGTCTAGGCTGAAAATGCTCACATAAACTTCTTGCAGGTTCCAGTAGCTTTATCATAGGCCCATCGTGGGATCTCACGGTTGCACGGGCCTGGATTGGCGCGGATGAGGCAGAAGGAGGCTGAAAACAAAACGAATAGGTAGTTCAAGTATAGGACTGCATTTTCGTAGTTGACAACTTTTTTATAGGACACCTCCCTGTACAGTTATATACACTAGAAGTTGTACATTGTTACAGTGGCCAACCTTGGTCAGTCTCAGTTTACACTGTCAAACTTCAACCTTTCATAACTCCACATAAATAAAATAACCAAATGTGGTATGTATATTGAAAAAGAACCGGACTACATTTTTGTAGTTGACAACTTTTTTGTACGACACCTCCCTGTAGAGTTACATAAAGTAGAAGTTGGACAGTGTAAATTTACACTGACAAATATGAAATGATTACCTGGATCCGGACAACACACAGTCTTCGATCCCCTTTTGCTAACATGACACACGTGATCCCTCGGACATCCTGTATCTATCCCACACGTTGTCAACGCATGATTCGTCACATCTGGCTTGCCATGCGGACAGTATCCTCGGTACCCCGGACACGCAATCTGGCACTCTGCCTTCGTCAAAAAGTTGTTCTCATTCCCGCCGACGCCGGTGTAGTTGAACGCGATGCATGCGTCGTCAGTGGTGTCATAGTAGTATCTATCGATGGCAGAGTTGCCGACACCTAGCATAAGCTGTTGATCACAAGAGTGCCCACGACGGGCGCAGCATACTGTAGATCTGACGTCAGCGCCACGGTGGCAGTAATGAGTTGAGGGGCACACAAAGTTATGGCATTGGACGACTCTTCCATTGTTCATAAGAGGAGACTCTCCGCCAAAACAAGCAGTGGCTACTGTAAGAAAATATTATAATTAGAAAATAGATAGGACTAGGCTTACAAGGTTTACAAGTCTCCTGACAAGTCTTCAGTGTCAAAAAGTTGTTCTCATTGCCCTTGAATCCTTTGTACTGGAATGGGAAGCAGTCTCCTTCGACAGGGTTGTAGTAGTAGCGAGTCATGTTCAAATTTCCTTCTCCGTTACGTACAAATGCGTCGCACGGGTCTTCTGAAGCGATTTTTGAATTGATCGGCACTACGAGAGTGACTTACGATTAATCCTGGGACAGCAGTAACTGGAATCCGGGTCCGACGGGTCGCCGGTGTGGCAGAACTCATTGGGAGAGCCACATGAGTTTTTGAGCATTGCTCGGCACTTCTTGGGTGCTCCGTTATCATAAATCACTTCTCCAAGGCACGGATTGATAAACACTGAATTCAAGGCTAAGCGGGGGGTGGGAGTACATAGAGCATGCAGGGTAAAACAAGTAAAAAGTAAAAACAACCAAATCCCGCTCAAAAAATCTATACAGTATCCAACGCCGATCTTTCAAAAATAATCTGAGTCTGGATTACTGTAGTGTTACCTGGACACGTCCTCTCGCACTCTGCTTGACTCTCGAAGTTGTTCTGGTTACCGCGTTTTCCGTTGTATTGGAAGGAAAGGCATGTCTGAAAAAACTGTTTTGTAGATTTACGGGCTCTTAGTGATACTTACTCTATCATCCGGATTATAGTAAAATCTGGACAATCCACTGTTTCCGGTTCCTGGCGCCAATGGCACAGAGCATGGGTTAGTGGCTCCCGGGCAGCATACTGTAGTTTCCGGTGTGGCTCCGATGTGGCACCAGAAATTGACTGGGCACGAGTCCTTGTTAGTGATGGAACAGAACAAAACTTGTCCGGCAGCGGTGGTAGCTGGCTGACCGATGCAAGGGTTGTCAAGTGGCTGGCAGGACAGTTGGCAGGCTCTCTGGAAAATTGGAAAATAATTTTTACTAGGGAGGCGGGGCTTACCAAGGAAATAAAGTTGTTCTGGTTACCCTTCAATCCGTTATAGACAAACGGTCTGCAGGTCTTGGACTGTTGGTCGTAGTAGAATCTATCAAGATTGGCATTTCCTTCTCCTGTCGACATTGGAAGGTTGCACACATTTGTAGAGGCTCCTGGACAGCATACGGTAGTAGACAAGTCGGTTCCAATATGACACCAATGGTTGAGTGGACAAGTGTTGAAGTTGGCGGATGCCGAGCACGTCTGAGTTCTTCCATCGGCTCCAACAAACGGGCGGCCTTCGAAGCATGGATTCGGTCCGCACTGCTCCTCACAAGATTGCTGGGTAAGGAAGTTGTTTTGGTTTCCGTGAAGTCCGGAATAAGTGAACTGCTGGCACGAGCCGGTTTGCTGGTTGTAGAAGAATCGGTCCATGAACTGGTTGCCGGTACCACGAGCCAGTGGGAGGGAGCATGGGTCGCCTTCAGATGGGCAGCATACTGTAGACTCCTGTGAGGCGCCGATGTGGCACCACATGTTGGCTCCACAAGTGTCGGAGGTTCCGGTGCCGGAGCACATGGTGGCGGGAAGAGCGATGGGTTGGTTGCAAGGGTTCGTGAAGACTAAAAGATTCGCAGTTAGAGGAGAATTGACTGAACCAGAAACTGAACCGATAGATAGAAAGTAACTAAGGACTACAAGAAGTCTACCCCGAAATTAGTTTTTTTTAGAAATAAGAAATTCATATGAAAAAAGGTGTTAAAGATAGAAAGATAGAAGTGGAGCACACAACACACGCCATTCTAAATAAATAACATGCATCACAAACCGTCACAAGTGGCTGCACAATCTTCTTGAGTCAAAAAGTTGTTCTGATTTCCTCGTCTTCCATTATAGGTGAACTGCTTGCACTGCATATCCGTCTGATCATAGTACCATCTGGAAGTGGGCGGGGCAGGCGCGCCAACTACACCATCTGACGATGGAAGACCCTGACAGGCACCTGGATTTGTAGGGGATCCTGGGCAGCATTGGTATTCGTCGGGTACCAAACCGAGATGACACCAATGGTCGGCACCGCACGAGTTGGAGCCGAATGTGCATGGGACGGGCTTGTTGGTGGATGGGTCGAGGGTTGGCGAACCGGTGGGACACACGTTTACGTATACTGGAATATGGTTGGGGGATGGGATGCATGGGTAAAGACAAAGAGCGTTGGATATTCAAAAAAGTACAAAAGATTTCAGAAATGTAACCTTCCTACCTGGACACGTCTGCTCACAAGCTTGCTGGCTCAAAAAGTTATTCTGATTTCCCATTCGTCCTTGATAGTTGAATTGCACACACTGCATTGTGGAGGCGTTGTAATACCAACGTGGCAGCGAGGCGCCACCGCTTCCAGCGACCATTGGCTGCTGACAGATTTGGGGGGATTCGACTGAAAAGGGGAAGATGGGATAAAAGAGAAATTATGAGAATTGGATAGACTAAGAAAAGAGGAGAAGCTCAATAGAAAACCTCGTCCTGGACAGCATACGGTGGTGTCGGCGTTGGCTCCGAAGTGACACCAGAATTGGGAGCCGCACGTGTTCGAGGAGGAAGTGCACTGGAGTGGGCGGTTCGTTTGAGACATTTGTGGGTCGCCGAGAGCACATGGGTTATCGAGTTCTGGAAATGGTTGTAGGACCTACAGTAAGGGGGATGGAGAAATGGGGAAGGAAGGGAGGTAGGGTAGAAAAAAAAACAAAAAATCTGAAAAACCTAGCGGGGACACTCAGGGATGGGGGATATAAGGGATCGGGTCTGGGGTGGGGAATACAAAATTGGGATCACAGATTTTGGATCTGCAGTAGGATCTTTAGGAGGTTATATTAGGTCCTGATAACTACCGGACACTTCCAGGATCCCTATGATTAGTAGCTACGGCTAAGATCGCGTGACAGAAATTGCCTAATAGCTACAGTAAGATCCTTTAGCTACAGTAAGATTCTTCAGCTACAGTAAGATCCTTTAGTTACAGCAAGATCCTTTAGCTACAGTAAGATCCTTTAGCTACAGTAAGATTCTTTAGCTACAGTATGATCCTTCAGCTACAGTAATATCCTTTACCATACTCGGATCTCATGATCACAGCTACCGTAAGCTACCTAAGATACAGTAAGATTCCACACCTACAGTAGGATCACGTTTGGCCAAATCTACCGAGAGACTTACCATAACAAGTTCTATCACAATCCTGTTTGGTCAAGAAGTTATTCTGTGTTCCCTTCTGTCCACAATAGCTGAATGGCAGACAACACTGAGACTGTTGATTCCAGTACCATCTTGACAACTGAGATCCTCCGACTCCACGATCCAATGGTTGGCCGCATGGGTCGCCTCCTAAACATTAAATTATGGTGTAAATGATATTTCTGTTTAGTTTAGTTTTGTTTTTTTGAATAAATGAAAGGAATTTGGGGAAAGCACTGCACAGCAAATAAACTACCAAGAGCCTTGCAACAATAGTTGGCTTCCGATCCAATGTGACAGTAGTGTCCGCCTGGACACACTTGTTGTGGCGAGCACTGGAGGTACTGGTTATTCACGGCATGTGGCTCTCCGATCTTGCACGGATTTTGGAATACTGGACACCGTTTCTCGCAATTCTCGCGGGTAAGGAAGTTATTCGAGTTTCCTTTCATTCCTCGGTACTCGAATGGCACACATTTACGGGATGATCCATCGAAAGCCCATCTGGTGGCGTGGAATTCGCCGGTTCCCGGGTTACGTGGTGGTGCGGTGCACGGATCGTCGACAGCTGAAAAATGACCATTATTGTTGACACAATACATATATCAATTTTGTTTGCTCAGCATACACGAGCCCCTAAATTCAATTGTGGGGGCCTGAGCCCCCCTGTAACATTAAAATGCGCTTAATACTAATTATTCAATTCTTCCTCCCTTTTCTCTTATCAGAAACCATTAAATTTAATGAAAAAATGTGGGAGAAATGTGGAAAAGAACTACGTGGAAATTCCGCCACAAATCGTAAGTATGCCATTTTTCGATGTTTATTTCAAAGAATTTTTCAGCGAATTTGGTATGTTTCCGAACATTCAAACACTTGATGATACGGAAAATGGAAATTTTAAGTCTGGAGCCTTTTATACTACAGTATCACAACTTGGTGCATAGAAGATTGGCGAAGAGAGCGGTGGTGGAGGCGGAGGCGTTGCAATTGGAGCAGTTGGTAAGTTAAAGGCACATATCTCAAAAATGGACAAAGCTATTGAAAAATTTTCAACTACTAAACCGATCTACAGGAAATTCTGCATATTTTTGCAATTTAAAACTTTTCGAATGCTCCGCTCATTCTTAAGATATGGGGTGTTAAAGTCAGGGTAGCGAAAAGAGAGATGCAAAGAAGTCAGACACTCTAGCTTCTCTGCGTCTCTTCTTCCCCTTCGGAATGAGCCGCCGAATTTTAAAGGCGCATATCTCAAAAGTGGGCGGAGTCATTAAAAAATGATTAACTATGAAAATGTAGCCCTGGAATTGGTCTACACAAATATATAAAAATATTTGAGCTATGACTAAAACTGTAAGAAGAGGTAGAGAAGTCAGACGCTCTAGCTTCTCTGCGCTCTCCACTTCCTTATCTATAAAGTCGCATATATCAAAAGTGGGTGGAGCTATCAAAACACTTTCAACTACAAAAATGTAGCCCATGATTTGTTTAGTCTACGTTTAGCATGTAGATGACGCAGAACTCTACACCAAAGTCTAACGGCGCCCTCCTCAAAAGTCCCCTTTTTCAGCGCATCTCCGGAAAAACCGAGACGCCCGAAAAATCTGAAATCCGAGCTGCCAACGGCACCTGGCTAATCCACGAGAACCGTCCGAATTTCGCGAAAATGTTTCGAAATCTTCAAACCGACATTGCAGCGTTGGATTTGAGCACCGCGGAGCCCTGGCAGATCCTTAGTTATAACTCTGATGGCTACTACGCGCACCACTATGATTTCTTGAATCCGGACACCAATAAACAGTTGGTGGAGGCTAGAGGGAATCGGATAGCGACGGTGCTCGTGATTTTACAGATTGCCAAGAAAGGAGGGAGTAAGTATTTAGTAACTAGAGGATAATTATTATTCAATTGTTTCGAAATTTCAGCCACCGTATTTCCCAAAATCAACCTAAACATTCGCCCGAAAGCCGGCGACGTCGTGGTATGGCTCAACACGCTTCCCTCCGGAGAGTCCGACTCGCAGACCCTACACGCAGCATGCCCAATTAAAGATGGCACAAAAATTGGTAATTGTTTAATTAATTATTTCACAATTGTGTTTTTTTTCCAGGAGCTACGTTATGGGTACATGCAAAAGGACAAGAGTTTTCAATGCCTTGTGCGGAAAGCAAAAAATATTATGACAGGCGTTTATTTTTTGAATAAAACATGAAATGTTTTCGGGGTCGTTAAAAATGCAAGCTGCATCCTCTTTTTGTTTCTATCATTTCTACTCAAAATGTACAAAATTTATGTATTCTCATTATTTTTAACCTATTCTGCTCTCTCTTCTATATCTGACGAATTTCAATTCGACGGTCAGGAATTCTGGGATGAAGAATCTCGAAATCTATGTGATGACGTGGAATTGGATACCACGTGGCAGTGGGAGAAAGCTGTTTGTTTTGAGTATTTTTGGAACTATCAGGCCGTTAAAATGGAAGTGATCGCATGGCGTCCGGGACTTGTGATTTATAGAGACTTGTTCACCGTGAAGCAGGTCGAGGACTATTTGAGGTTGCTGGAAGAGCAGGAATTTGAAGAGCAGGTGAGTTAAAAGTAGGTTGGTTGAATAGAGGAAGATTTGGGGTGCATTTTTGTAGTTTAAAGTTTTTTGATAGCTCCACCCATTTTTGAGATATGCGCCTTTAAAGATGGGTACCTGGAATTTGAGGGAAGGAGGGGGAAAGAGGGCGCAGAGAAGGTAGAGTGTCTGACTTCTCTGCGTCTCACTTTTTCACTAATGAACCCCCGGAGTTCTAGACGCTTTAATTCATAAAGAAAGATGGGGAGACGCAGAGAAGTCAGACTCTCTAGCTTTTCTGCGCTCTCCACCTCCCACACACTCTCCTTTTCCACCCTCCTATCTTTAAAGGCGCATATCTCGAAACTGGGCGGAGTTATCAAAAAATGTTCAATTACAAAAATGTAGCCCATGGCTTGTTTAGTCTACTCCAATTATTTTTTTAGCAAGTAGTAGACGACGATGGCACAGAATTCTACTCCAAAATCCGCAAGGCTAACGGAACTCAAATCATTGCGAAAGACTTCCCGGCGGCTCTGTCGATTTTCAACACTGTCAAGAACCTAATGCCAAATTTGGATTTTAAGTATGCAGAGGATATAGTAGCCCTGTCCTACCACCCTGGCGGTCATTACGCTACCCACCACGACTACCTAGAATACCCCAGCGAGAAGGAATGGGACGCATGGATGCGCAATTATGGAAACCGATTTGGAACCCTTATTATGGTATTCAAGACTGCTGAGAAAGGAGGTGCTACCGTATTCCCGGCGCTGGGTGCTACAGTAAGACCGAATCCTGGAGACGCGTTTTTTTGGTTCGATATGATGGGGGATGGCAGTCAAGAAGATCTTTCGGAACACGGGGGATGTCCGATTTATGAGGGACGCAAGATGATTTCAACGATATGGGTCAGAACGAAGAAACAACCCATTCTTGATAATTTACTAACTCCTGGCTCTATTTCTGCTAGATTTTTAATTCCTGGTACTATTAAATTGAATAAAAACTAAATAAAACTGAAGACCTACCATTAGGACAGCACACTGTGGTCTCCTTGGTTTCTCCATAATGACACCATTGCTGGGATGGGCAGGATTTGGTAGGTGAGCAAGGCATCAACTTAGCGGAATGTTTCAAGGATGACATGGTAATCGGGCATGGATTCTGCTGGACTGGACACGCCTTCTCGCATTCCGCCAGGGTGTTGAAGTTGTTCGAGTTACCCTTGAGTCCACGGAACATGAATTCGTCGCACGTACTGCTTTGAGCATTGAAGTAGTATCTGGTGACACTTAGTGGTCCCTCTCCTTGTCCCAGCGCTTGGGTGCATGGATCGACTCTTCCAGGGCAGCACATAGTTGTAGAGGCATCTGGTCCGGGGTGGCACCAATGGGTCAATGGACAGGAGTTGGTGTTCGAGGAGTCACATGGTTGAGGTTTACCGTTTGGCAGGAGGTATGGCTCACCAGATGGGCAGGCGTTGATCCATACCGGGCAGGTGGCCTCACAATGCTCGCGGAGCAGGAAGTTGTTCTCGTTTCCTCCCTGTCCGGTGTAGGTGAATGGCTGGCACTGTCGGGTCTTCTGGTTGTAGAACCATCTTGACAAATGGTGGTTTCCATTCCCTTCCTTGACTACCAGGGAGCATGGGTCACCCTCTGATTGACAGCAGACAGTGGTGGCGTCGTCGAATCCAAGGTGACAGAAATACCCGGTACTGCATGTGGCGCCTTGGTGGCATTGGAACGGTTTTTGGGTTACTGTCATGACGGGTTGTCCGATGGCGCATGGGTTGATCCATACTGGACAGGTGGACTCGCAATGCTCCTTGGATTGGAAGTTGTTGCGGTTTCCTTTTAAACCGAGGTAGTTGAAGGCGAGGCATTTGCGTTGGGAGGCGTCATAGTAGAAGCGGGTGAGCGCAGAAGACCCCTCGCCTTGAGTCATCTCTTCCTCGCACGGGGAGTTTCCTGGAAAATGTTTTATTGGGGAATGGAACGGGCGGTTTGAAAAGCGAAAAACAACACCACACAGATATCTATAATTACAGGGGTACATATAATCTGAAACTTCTAACATGCTATTAATAACACATCCAAACTAAAGCTAAACGTTAGCTAGGCAACAAAACCAACACCAACACTTCCACCTACCACGTCTTAATTATACCGTAACCCGAACCAAAGTACCTTAACCCGAACCAAATGCACCTGAAATTAAGATTGGGGGGTTAGCAGGTTTAGACATGTTAGACCATATTTGGGGAGCACGCGATTAGAGTTTTTGGAATTTTTGTTAGTTTAGATAGAAGAAGATTTTTAACCAATTTTAAGAATCCTAGTAACTATACCTAGTGCCTGACAGCACACTGTGGTGGTCTGATCGGCTCCAAGATGGCAATAATAGCCGGCGGGGCACACTGTTGGACTATTGGCCGAACATTGAACGGTGATTCCCTGAGAGCGGAATGGTGACCCGATTTTGCAGGGGTTCACGAGGCAGGACTGCTCACATTCGTTTTGGGACAAAAAGTTGTTCTCATTTCCTTGAAGTCCACGATAGGTGCATGTTTGGCATTGTTGGGTGAGTGGGTTGAAGTACCATCTAGAATATTTTGATTAGTTTTTCCCTTAAATTTGCCTTTTACCTCTGAAGATTCGAGTTACCGATTCCAATATTCAACGGTTGTTGGCATCGATCGACAGCCGCTGGTTTCGGACAACAGACTGTGGTTTGGGTCTGGGCGCCGACGTGGCAATAGCTTCCAGTACCACATCCTTGTCCTGGAGCGCATGGAGCGAGCGTTGCTCCACTGCTCACGGCACATGGGTTCGGGCTTTCTGGAAATTTGGAGTTGTGGAAGTTTTGGGAAGATGTAACACCGCTTCCAAAAATAACCCGATTGCTGTGTGCGCATGCCGAGAGACAAATAACTGACACCGAGGTAATATGGACCAAGTGGGAATAATTGAAGGAAATGATAAGCTTGAGAACCGACACCGGAGAAAAAAGAAAAAAACATTTTGGGAAACCTTGGGTTAGTAGAAAAACGTGGTTAGTGGTTACTGGTAAAGTTTAGGCTTAGCTCAGACCGGACTAAATTTCTACGAAAAAAGAGCATGAAGCCTAAAGCCTCAAGTCTAAAACATTAACGTTAAAGCCTTAGAGCCTTAAGCCTTAAACCAGAAGCTTTAAGCCTAAAGCCTAAAACCGAAATTCTCAAGCCTGAGCCTAACCGTACCAAACCAGTGCATTCCAATTAGTACTCGTTAAGAAGTGCTACAACAACCTGGGCACTGTGATTGACACTCCTCTAGTGTCTGAAAATTGTTTCGATTCCCTCCAGTGCCAAAATACTGGAATTGCTCGCACAACCGTGTATCTTTATTGAAAAAGAAGCGTGGCAGCTGCACGGCGCCCACACCTGGCTCCTTGTCCTGAGAGCACGGATCGACTGAAAGCACACGATTAAAGGGCGGGTGGGGGAGTCACACAACTCAGGGAGTTTTTCACACTTTTGACACAAAAACACACATTTTTAAAGGGGGGATTTTAGGCGGTTTAAGCTCAAAGCGTCATCACACACTCTAAGAACCTGTTGGAACATAGACGACAGGTGGTAGTGACGTAGACGTCATCAGTGTCGGTGGAGGTGTCGCCAGAGTTTGTGGGACCACCGGAGTCCCACTGACACCACACGAGTTGCGACACTTTTGCTCGTTTTCAAATTGGTTCCCGTAGCCGCCCATCCCTTTATAGATAAACTGACGACACGTTTTAGACGGTGCGTCGTAATAAAATCTGAGAAGATTCGAGCTACCGTACCCCTCGGAATAGGGACGGAGACAACAGGAGCAGAGGACGGGCGGCATTGAGAGATAATGGTTTAAGAGATTTGGTTGGAAGAGGACATCGATTTGGGTGGATGAGGGTTGAAACACGGAAAGTTGAGGTGTGGAAAATACGATTTGAGAAGTAGAAGAAGAAGATGTGGAAGGAGTAGGAAGTACAGAAGATGCTAGAATATTCTATTTTTTTATATATATTTTTAATTCACTAGAATAGAGCTAGGTATCAAATCTGTAAAACTTTTAATGGGGGCGTTGTCCCTAGCCACCTACATACCTTCGCAAGTCGATTGACAGGTTTGGAATGTCTGGAAATTGTTTCCGTTTCCACAACAGCCGGACCAGTAAAAGAGCTCGCAACGTCCGCGCACTGGGTTATAGTACCAACGTGGGATTCGGTAGGGTCCGGTTCCGATTTGGCGGGGGAGGGTACACGATTGTCCGGACGGCGGTGGTTGCGAGCGGCTAGCTGGAAATTAAAAAGTCTTGGTCAGTGTAAAATTCCAAAATCACACTGACCAACTTCAAATCTCTGTAACTCATTAGTATGAACCTCTAACAAAAAATGGTCAACTACAAAAATATAGTTTCCGACTTGATCTATCCAAAAAATATAAATCCAAAAAAAAACTCACATGAAGACGAGGCAGAATACTGATGATAACTGATCGGAGGATTATTCTGTGGTGGCGCGGCAGAGTCGTTGGTGGTCTTGTCCGGTTCATTACCAAAAAACATTGTCTTAAATGAGTCGATGAGGCTGTCATCGGCCGCTCTCACTGCCACGCACGCGCATAGTACTAAAAAGAGCCACCTGAGTGGAGGCATCGTCCTGGAAAGATAAAATGAAATAATGAAAAAGGCGTAGATTAAAATGAAGGAAGAGTATAAATAAAACAAATGGTAGTGCTACACACCCTTGATGAGTCAACTGTTGCTGACTCGTTCTACCCCCCTGAACCACTTGACAACGGGTGTTTATTGACGGTAAGTATTATTTAGACAGAAATGAGAAAGGGAGGAGGACTAGATTTGCAATGGGTAGGGAGGAAAAGTAGTAACATGGTTTGGAATTCACAACTTTAACTTTAAAGACGCGTATCTCAAAATTGACGGGAGTTATCGAAAAGTAGTCAACTACAAAAATAAAGACCAAGGTTAGATCTACATTACAATATAAAAATATATGAAGAATTATTAAGAATAACCCCAATTTTTGAACAAGAAAAAACCTTGGTCAGTGTAAGTCTTAGAACTTACACTGACAAAGTTTTGGTTAATTAAGCGGGCTTGAGCATGAAGCTTTAAGGTTAGATCTTTGAACCTTGAGCCTAAGTTTAGATCTTAAAACCTAAAGAATTTAACTTGAATCCTTAAACCTTAAGCCAAAAGCCTTAAACCTAAAATAAGCTCTCAAAGTTGGTCAGTGTAATAGTTAGAACATACAATAACTTACAATGACAAAATTTGGTCAGTGTACATACATTACTAAAGAAATTTCTAACTAAGATCAAAAAATGTCTCAAACGAAAACGCAAAGAGGAAGTGCAACAATTGTTTGAAAAGATGGCAATGATTAAGCTGGAGATGCTTCTTCACTCTCTCTCCAATTCCTCGGAGCATACGCCCCTGACTGGTTGGGAGAGGAGGGGGCGCTCTTTTGGAAAAGGGCTCCCGCGGCTCACTCGCGGTAAAGTAGTTACGTCACGTAGAGAGTGAGAGAGCTTCCGCGCGGAAAAAAAACGCAAAAAAGATGAGTAGTTCTTCCTATACTCAAGAAGCTTCGCGCAATGTTCATTTTTCATTGGGGAGCACCAAGCACAAGTTTTTGAGTTTTTGACCCTGAACTGGTTTCTGGAATGTTCAGACACCCGGGGCAGGAGGACAAGAAATTTGAGAATGTTCGTTTGTTTTCTAATTAGAAAGGGCAGGTAATTTGAGAATGAATTAGGTCGTCGCGGCACAAGAGCAACAGAAATAGAAATGGAATGGCAAACGCGCCTACAACACCCCAGCCACCCGCAGCAACCGCAAAAGGGAAGGGATCTGACACTGAGAAAGACACGGAAGAGCTTTGAGCTTCCTCCCCCTTGAAAATTCCCACGATCTCAGGCGGAAGTGTGGGTCAAAGAGAACGAAACGAAATTTTTGCACTTGAATCGAAGAACGAATCGAATCGGGATAAAAGACTATGGGATAACCTAAGAGGTAACCTCTTTGGATGTTTGTTTTTTCGCGCGCGCTCACTCAACTTTTTGACAAGTGTTGGTGGTCAATTGTTTGGGGTTTGGGGGAACATACACACGCGTTCGTGGTATAGGAATGGTCTAGAGAAAAAGTTAGGTGTAAAATGAAATAATCACAGAGCCCCAAACACATTTTTGTTTTTTTCCGCTTCAGGTGTGGCCTTGTGGCCGAAGAAGGAACAAAAACAAATAGAAATTGGAGGCACAACCCGGAGCAGGGCACACCAGGAGGTAGAAATGATGATGAAGGAGGGGAGAAGATTAACGAAGGTGCGGGCAAATTTTTGAACTGGTGAAGACGGGAAATGGAATGGACGAAGAGGAGAATGAGGTCTACTTCACTAAAAAGGGGGTCGGAGGTTTCAGATTTTGTCAATTTTTGGAGTAGACAACTTTTTTGTAGAAGTCTCCCTTAGAGAGTTATAGCAAGTGGAAGATGGGGAACGCATTCCATGGGGATATTTGAAAACAGTACATATTCAGGGCTTTAATTTGATACGAATTGTGTAGGTTGACTCAATAAAAAGAAGGGTAGAGAAGGGTTTTACTAATAAAAAAATTGTATAAAAGTTGGTCACTGTAGGTTACACTGACCAACTTTGTCATGGAGTATCTCATCTCTACTAAATCGCCAAATTTCCTTATTTGGCATGAAGACTAAACAAGACTTGGGCAACAACTTTGTAGTTGACAACTTTTTGATAAGACACATACCTGGAGGTATTTTAGAATCAAGACACTCCTGTCAGACCTAGGCACTATGTCCCTAAACTTTATAGGAATGGTTTATAACTATAAATCTAAAATCAGATTATGATACCGTCCCAAATTCTAGAAATATAGAAAAAAAATCTCCTTTTGGACGGTTTGTGTCAGAGAATAGTCAACAATCCAAATTTAGTTTTTAATATGACCTATCTAATCAATATTCATCGTTAAGAAGCCCCAAGAATCTTGGAAAAAAAGTTGTTTTATGTATACAAAAATGTGAATTTGGGGACGATTCTAGGCACCATTGCAGTCTCAAAACCCCAAAAAATGCAGCACAAAATAAAAGGCGAACGTTGCAGACACAACTTGAACACCATATAGACTTATCCCATCATCTCATCCCTATCTCTTCCGCCTGTCAAACCGTCAGTTTTCATCTTTCAATTTCCCAAAAGATATATAACAAATAAGAGTGGACATATAGACTGACCTCACAAGAGCCCCCCGTTCTTGGAGCATAAAAACGTGGAAGGTAAGAATTGATACTCTACGGGGGGATAAGAGAGAGAGAGAGATGAACATTGTTTGTATGACTACTCCATCACGAATTGGAAACAGAAAAAAGTTGCATTTATTTACAGAGGGTTGAAGGTGTGAATAGAGTTTTTTTTGGCTGGAAAGAATAACTTTAAGAAACTATAACTTACCAGGTAAGCGTTCTAGAAAAATTTTGTCAATTAACATTCCCATTAAACATATCCTGGGCTACAACTTTGTAGTTTACAATTTTTCCGTATGAGCCGCCCATCTGGAGTTACCGACGTTGGTCACTGTAACAATGTACACTGACCAACTTTGAGCTCCAAAAACTTTTCAAGAAAGTGTCCTACAAAAAAGTTGTCAACTAGAAAAATGTTATTTCAGACTTTATTTACATAAAAACTGTAAATTTGAAGCAATTAAATTAAATTAGAGGCTAAGAGACACCAGCTGGTGACACTGACAAAAAACACTTGGGCAGTGTAACAAATTCGAATTTATGTACACTGACCAACTTTGAGCTGCAATAACTTTTCAAGTAAGCGTCCTACAAAAAAGTTTTCAACTGTAAAAATTGAGATCGCGGTTTGGTTTACCTAAAAATTGTAAAATTAGCAAAAATTCCCCTAGAAATTTGGTGCGTTTCGTTCAAAGCGGTAACAAGTTACAACTTTCCAGGTGAAGGTCTTAGAAAAAAGTTATCTTCTCCAAAAATAGAGATCTAAGTGTGATCTACCAAAAAATTTACATTTGGAGCAGTCAGAATAGATACCACACCTAAACCGCCTATAACTCTTCATGTAAGCGTCCTACGAAAAATTTGGCAACTACAAAAATATTTTCATATTCTTTTCCTACATAACCAATATGAAATGTAGAAATTTCGCATTCCTGAAATAACAAATGAAACCTAACTATACCAAAACTCCGTTCCGTTATAACACCTACTTCTCAAGTGCCCGAAACGTGAGATGTTGCAAAAAATAGAGTATACTCTTGACTCGTCTATGTAACTGACCGGCGGGAAAAAAAAGGAAAAACTTGAACCCACAACAACTGTGTGTACCCAATAGATTACTACAAGTCACCCATGTTTGCTCCCGTTTTGTTGTTTGTAAGTGAAAAAAAAGAAAAAAATGAACGGTGGGGGCGAGAAATGTATCACGATTCGTATAACTCTTCGTTTTTGACAAAAACTTTTTGTGTGTATTGAATTTTGATCTGAGGCGAGAGTACGGTATTGAAAAAAGTTCACATTTCAAAACGAAACGAACACTTGAGACGGTGGGGATGACGTGTCACCGACACACACCAGACTCCTCTCAAGTGATAAGTGTCTTACATGGAAAAATGTTGCTCCGAGAGTTCTTTTCGTTTTTTTTCTGCCTCGTTTTGCCTCATGCTTGCTCTTTGCCGAGCAAGATCTTGAGTAGAGAGATAGTGAGCGTAGACTGGAGAGACGCAGAGACACAATGTGTGCCATCATTTTGCTCATTTTGCTCAGGACGAAGAAGATTTCTAACGCATCTGACCATAGTGTTTGTGGACGGCACACGCTGTCCGGTTTTTTTGTCTTTTGGCGTTGGTTGTGAGGGGGAGGCATGTAGGATCAGACATTTATGAGGAGGGAGATGGGAATGATTAATAAATTGTGAACATGAACATGGAATTGAAAAATTAAAATTAGAAGGATGTTTGGGAATGTTTGTACAAGAAATTGTGAACTTTTGAGTCCAATTTTAAGGAAACATTGGGAGAAGGGATGGATATAAGACAGGGTCCTGTGGAAAATGGATGTACGGGTACCAAGGAAAGATGGTTTGAAATTTGCAGCATGTATTTGACTCTGAAAAAAAAGGAGCCAGATTTGAGACTTGACCGCCATAACAAAACCAGTTGGAATATTATTGGTTATGAAGTGTATCCTTTAATCTGAATGTTATTGTATCCATTTTCAATAATTTTTTTCTAAAAAAATAGCGTAGAAACCATAAAAAATGAACTTAAAATACAAAGAAATTCGTCTAATTCGAGATTCCGCAACAGACCTATTTTTCTTTTTTTTAAAGTTTAAATTTCTAAATGTTTGTATAGAGCAAAATTAGAGCTTCATTTTTGTAGTTGGCCACTTTTCGATAACTTCACACACTTTTGAGATGTGCGCCTTTAAAGTGTGCTGGGTGTCTGCGTTATCTATTCGGCACCTTTGATAGTGCGTATCTCGAAAGTGGGCGGAGCTATCAAAAAGTTGTCAACTACAAAATTGATCAGCATAAAATTTTCTACAACTTTGAAGTTAACAACTTTTTGATAGCTATGCAAGAAAGAGACGCAGACAGTCAGACACTCTGGTTTCTCTACTCCCTCTCTCACCATTCTAGCATCTTTAAAGACGCTTATATCTAAAAAGTGGGCGGAGCTATCAAAAAGTGGTCAACTACAAATATGGAGCCCTGATTTTAGTCTATCTGAAAACATAAAATTTAATTAGTTTGGTAAAAACAAGTGGTCTGTGAGAATGTTTGAAAAAAATCTCGAAAAAACGGTTGTGACGGTGCCAAATTCAAATTTGCCAAAGACTTTCATGTCGTGAGTACACAGATAATTATCTAAATGTGAACACAGTGCATACCAACTGTGACGGACTGCAAATCTTCCCCCAGACACCCCTCCTTCATTCCATCCCCCCAGAAAAAGAGAGATCAAATCTCCAAAAAATCATTTTTACCCCTCTTGAAACCTTCATTTTCCCCCCTAACAATTGTTTCTATTACCCTTCTTTTCATCTTTCTAAATTACAAATTCTGGCGCCTCTTAAGAATCGTTTTGTTTGGTTTGACACCCCTTAGATCCTAATCTTACCCCAATACATCTTGCAGAATCTGTTTGACCAAAATTCTGGAATCTTGCTTACGTGTATACCTGAATAGTAACCTGACACCCCCATCCAAATCTAATTATTTTTATTTTTCGGAGAGGAAAGAAGGACCAAAGTTTTTGTGTTTTTTTTTCCATGGACCAAACTATAGTAGATATTTATTGGTGGTCGTCAAAAATGAGAAGTGAGATTTTTAGTATTTTTATTACGAGTGACCAAGTGGTGGCTGGGGGGAGAGATAGGTGTGAAGTCAGCATTTTTGAGCTAAGTCTGTAGTGTCAAGATGGTTTGAAATCGGTTGCTCGATATGTTATGGCTATTTTAGGTACGTCTCAATCGGTCTACCATGTCTAACACTGGCGCACCTGAGACGCGTTTTTAGAGAATTTTTGAGTC
Source organism: Caenorhabditis remanei (assembly GCF_010183535.1). Classification (NCBI taxonomy): domain Eukaryota; kingdom Metazoa; phylum Nematoda; class Chromadorea; order Rhabditida; family Rhabditidae; genus Caenorhabditis; species Caenorhabditis remanei. Next base: position 21,181,697 of record NC_071332.1, on the reverse strand, counting down.
GAAAAGTCGATTTTCCGACATTCTGTCGCGCGTTAGTAATTTTTTTTTAGCGATTTTCAATGGTTTTTGGATCCGTCTGGCGTTCCATTGGCGTGTTTCAAATGCAAAATCCATAATTTCTGCGATTATTGGATGTGTCTGGCGCACCTGAGACGTGTTTTCAGTGATTTGTTTGCAAAAAATCGATTTTCGGGCATTCTGGCGCACCTGAGACGTAGTTTTAACGTTTTTAATGCAAAAAATTCAAAAATTTTTCTGCTCTTATAGTAGTATGTCTGGTACACCTTATCCGCGTTTTAGCGATTTTGTTGTTGTTAGGGAAGTCTGGGGTGTCTTTGGCGCGTTTTTCAAATTCGAACAGTGATGGCGCACCTGAGACGCGTTTTTTTCCGTTTTCAGTAAAAATAACGAGTTTTAGACATTCTGGCTCAACTGAAACGCATTTTCAGCGTTTTTGATGAGAAAAAGCGATTTTCAGACATTCTTGAGAAAAAGCGATTTTCAGACATTCTGGCGCACCTAAGACGCGTTTTAACGTTTTCAGTGAAAAAGGCGATTTTTAGACATTCTGGCGCAACTGAAACGCGTTTTCAGCGATTTTCAGACATTCTGGCGCACCTAAGACGCGTTTTAACGTTTTCAGGGAAAAAAGCGATTTTTAGACATTCTGGGGCGCGTTGTCAGCGTTTTCAGAGTTTTTGATGCGAAAAAGCGATTTTCTGACATTCTGGCGCAACTGAGACGCGTTTTCAGCGTTTTTGATGAGAAAAATCTATTGAAAGAAAGCTCCGCCAGGGTTAGACATGGTCGTGGACATGATCCGACAGGTCGATTATTGGAACAATCCCTCTTATAAGGATTTACCATGGCTCATCACCTCGAGTGACCTTCTGGCAACCCTGGGATGAACATAACGGTCTGTCGAATCTGACGAATCTAGCAAAGTAATTTCGGTCCAGAAATGATCATCTCATGCTAAAATGGTCCACACCGCCTATACGACTACTGTATACGACTACCGATTACTGTAGACTACTGTAGTCTGCCACATCTATCTCCAAACCATTAAAACTTTTTTCGCATTCAAAAGTTCCTTCGAAACTCATAAAAACCCCGGGTCCAAATGTCAATCATATCGCCACCAATTGTCTTTCTTCGCCCTTCTCTTGCTCTTTTATCTTTTTTCTCTATCTTCTTGCAAATTGAGTCTCAATTTGATGGGAGACACTCTGCTGATCATCACACACACAACTGACACTATTTTTTCTGTCTTTTTGTTTCGGATTTCTGTTTTAATTTGTTGGGATCTTTGGTTCTATGTGTTGTACTTATTCTTAAAACTAAGTCTATCTGAAAATCTCTAAGGCATCATATAGTGTAAATAAAAAAGTTCAGTCTCCAGCTCGTAAATTGGTGATAAAACTTTTCCTTCGCATTTCTCAAGTTTCCATTTTATTGCATGTTGTCCACCACATGTCTTCTTCTCACCGCCACGTCACTCCCCCACTGGATTCATTTTGTTTTCCTAAATTTCAGTGTCTAATTACCGTACAGCCACTATGAAAGGTGTCAATTTTCTTTTATTTTTATTTTTTACTAACACATGAAGTAAGGCTCGTTTTGAAAAACACACGACGATTATAACGGTTCGGTGAGCCGCCAAACGCCAAAACGAGAGAAAATTGGTGACTAAAAGGTTGTGAAATTCGGGGGATATTTGAATATATGTTTGCACTTTTCGGTTTTGGTTAGTCGGCTGGAAGGGAGTAGGATAGAAGGAATGGAGCTGAAAATTTTTCTTCGAGAGCATTTTTTTCTTGAAAGATGTGTAGAGTAAAGAATCGGTATAGTTATAGAACTCGCCAAAAATATGAACTTGGCAATCGATGATTTTCAAGTTTTATTAAACGTTTTATATACGTGGCCGGCTTACGGTAAGGCGCCGTCCGGAATAGTCCTAAAATTTTGAAAATGGTTTGGTATATTGAAAAAGACCAGGGCTACATTTTCGTAGTTGACAACTTTTTGATGGCTACTCCCACTTTTGAGATATACATGATCAAATTTTGTCAGTGTAAAAAAAACTACACAATTTTTTGGTCAGTGTAAAAATTTGAATATTTTTCAAAGTTCATGTTTTCACATATCGTAAAATTCACATAATCTAACAAATTGACTGAAATTTTGACATTTTAAACCTGTACTCTTCCATACCTTTAAAATATAATTCAAAATTCTAACTAATCCTGACCAGATCTACTTTTTTGTAGTTGACCACTTTCTGATAGCTCCGCCCACTTTTGAGATATACATGATCAAAGTTGGTCACTGTAACAAAACTACACTGACCAAAAGTTGTCAGTGTAAGTTACAATGACAAACTTTGACTATGTATATCTCAAAAGTGGGCAGAGCTATCTAAAATTTGTCAATGCAGTTCTAGTCATGTCTGATGTACACGCTAATTTTTAGGGTAATGGGGTAAAAACGGGCGGTGCGGGTGGCACCGATACTCATATAATTAGTAAGATTATCATTATCATGCCTTCAAAAAATTTTGGAACCCTGGTCACTCCTCCCCAGAACCAAGACCCACTGCCCAAAACCACTACCCAGTAAACACTCCCCTTTTCCCCGTTTTCTTGATATTCCCATATCCATTTCTTTTCCTATTCTTCTTCAATTTCTCACCCTCCTCCTCCTCCTCCCCTTGTCGTATCCTTTCTTCTCTTAGATTTAACACTCATCATCATCATCTGGGGAGGGACGACGAGCGGACAAAAAATTGTGGATGTGTGTCTCATTTTTGTTTGGTTTATGTTGGTGCCTTGGAGGACATTCAAATTTTTATAATGGTGCATAATGTGCTCTGTTTGTACTGATTCCGATCCTTAAAGCCTGACAGCAATGTTCTAAGACCCTGAAAAAAGAGTCAAAGACCCATAAGGCACCTGCTGAGCTAGATCAAGCCGACCTGATTATGATTTCCAATTAGTTTCTGGTCTCCTAACAAGATTTGCAATTTTTCCAATTTTCTTTTTTCTATTCCTCCCGATATAACTTTTTTATAACACGTCAGCATGTGCAACTCTTTTTTTCCTCTTTTCTATAAAACGAACTAAGACGGTGCTAGTGTGAGACCAGATGGATGGGAGGAGAAAAATGAAGGAATAAAATAAGGGGGAATGGAGAGAGAGAGAGAGACAAACTTAATTGAGTAAGTGCGTCCCCCGGTCATCTCCAAGTTCTTTTTCCGCCCTTTTTGTTGAGTTTATCTCGTTTTATTCACCCCGATAGGTTTTTGTGGGAGGAATGCGGCTGGGGTGACGTTGACGCGTTTTTTGAAATCTATGGGTTTTTAAATGATATTTTTGTGATTCCCCGATAGGTTTTTGTGGAAAGGATGCGGCTGGGGTGACGTTGACGCGTTTCTGGGGATTTTTGGTCCGTGTTTTTCCGTGGGATTTATAATATCATTTTCATTCAAATTTTCACACGATTTCCTGAAAAAAAAGTTCCCACGGTTGCATTTTTTGTTGGCAGTGTTTTCTGCGATTTTTAAACAGATTTTCGTCATAAACCCCGAGTTTTAGCTTATTTTGATCATCTGAAGTCGGTTTTTTTTGGGATTTTTTTCAGATTAGATCTCAAAAACAGCAAAAAATTTTGAACACAGCAATTTCATCCCTTTTCAGCTTTTCCCAATTGAATTTACATGCTTTGCGATGCCGAAACCTTGAAAATTGTGAAAATTCTGGGTTTTTCAGCAGAATAACTTCATTTTTTGACAAAAACCATTTTTTTAATAATAAATTTTTCGGACAGTATAAAAATGTTGGTCACTGTAAAAACTTTGTCAGTGTAATATAATTTTTACAGTGACAAAACGACCCCGGGACGTTTCAAAGCCAGACGTTTTCCAACCAAGACATTTGGCAACCCCTGGTTTTGAAACCTGTCTGATAACGTATGCTGATACATTTTAGACTCTAAAACTTACAAAAATCAATAAAAATCGAAGTTTTCCAGTCCAAACGCTACTTTGAAACCTTCAGATTTTTATTTTGCTCCCCCCTGTTATCCACGTACTTTATCCCAAAACAGTAAAATTCCGTGAGAAAACTATGTTTCTCCTTCACCATCACCACGTCCACGTAATTATCCCTGCAGCTTCCTCCCTTCCATTGAATAAATAAAACAATGAATTTCATCAGAAAAGTTGTTACGAGCAAGCGAGGGGGGGGGGGATGGAAATGAAACGTTTTCCCCTAGAAATTAAACTTGTGACCCCCACCCCGTCCGTCTCCAGACACCCCCCCCCCCCAGATGGTGGGAAGAAAATATGTGAGTCATTGTTGATTTAGATTTTTGATAAATAGCAGTCTAGATGGATACAAAAAATAGAAAAAATAGAAAAAATTTGGACTCTTCCGATCAAATTTTCAGAGAATTCCATATACACTATGACTTGTTTTGGTCATGTCTCCTTACAGATTTTATTTCATGTTTTTTCCTTCTGGAACACATGGTAATTTCCCAATGGACCTAGAGTCCTTATGCTCTTTTTGTTGTATTTTTTTCTTCCTTACTCCTCGTTGCTCTTTTACCGAATTTACGAGAGAAACAAAAAGAACGTTAATGAATTTTAAAGTCTTTTTTTGTTTTTTCCTCCTTCCACTTTCCTTGTCTGAAAACACGAACCCTCTCTTTTTTCAGTTAATGCGAGTCCGCGCCTCGTCCTACTGTCAGATGGACGACCGGATTCCATTCTTGACACCACAACTCAACAGTCACTTGCATAGCAGATTGTCGGCGGAGACGGAAGCGACTAGTGGTGAGTTTTATGGCGGGGGGAAATGGGGTACACTTTTGTACATAGTTGACACCTTTTCTCTAAAACCACAGCCTAGAATCTTATAAGTTGATCAGTGTAACTAATTAGTCAGTGTGCCTATACACTGAACATGATGTTTGGAGGTGGCCTAAGGCTTCAAGTTTTGTCAAACATTTTCAAGTTTTCATTTATTTGACATTTTTTTGTACAGACTCATGGTGCATGGTTGTTCTCTCAATTTCGCACACAATTTCCTTCGATTTCGATAGAGCGCGGTTGTAAGCAGCGTGACGTGATAATAGTTCATCAAAGAGAGCCGCCGCTGTCAAAACTACCTAGTAACTCAAAAACGTTATTAATAATTTAAAAAAAGATTTTGTAAAAAAAATTTCAAATTTCAATATTTTTGCGAAAAAATTTTGTGAGAATAACACCACTTCTTTTCAAATTTAATAGTCCTCAATAGGCATATATATTTGACAATACAACAATAAAGTCTAGCTCACAAAATGTACATATACTTTCATTTTGAAAAAGTGAGCTTTCGTTTCCGAAAGATTTTTTGAGCCGTTCACATAATATTTGGAAATTTAAAGCGGTAATTGTGGGAACTCAAAATAAGAATTCTGCTATGAACTTCAGTCAGGAGACTTGAATTTTGAGAACGGATTCAGAATTCTTAGTTTTTTATTGTCCTATAAAAGTCATCTTCCAATTCATTTGCCCCCTCCCTGTCCCCCAAAAACATATCTTGTACCTCCTCATCAAAAATGCACGCTGTCTGCACTACTAATCAACACATTTCCTCTTTCGGATGAGAGGGGTCTCCTCTACATAAAACATTCTTTGGTTCCGCTTCCCTTTGTCAGTCATGAAAAAGCCATAAGCTCTTTGTATTGATCCGATTCGCTGTGTGGTGTCATGAGCTGTCTTGAACTGCATTGAGCCGTATATAGGATGACGTGATCTAGTGAAAGAACTACGGGGGGATTTAGGGTCTCTAATCACCCATATTTTTCCCTTTTTAGAATTTTTTTCCTCTTTGATTCATAATTCTGATGGGGAGCGCATTTTTCATTATAAGATTTGCTCATATTCAAAAAACAAGTTAATATTATAAATAGCTACAAAATGTCATAGTTCTCGAATAGCATAGTTTTGAAATGTCATGGTTTCGAAAAAACGTCCCCATTGAAGGATTATATAATCGTTTAGGCTTAAGCTTAGATATTTTTCAGGGCTTTGGCTGGGGCCATTATCAGGCTCTGACCATCGTTAAGCTTAGGCTTACAAAATCGTGTAGAAAAATAGTTTAGGCTTAGGCTTACACAATTTTCAGGCTCAGACAATCTTTAGGCTTATCTTACAAAATCGTGTAGAAAAATAGTTTAGGCTTAGGCTTACACAATTTTCAGGCTCAGACAGTCTTTAGGCTTATGCTTACAAAATCCTTCAGGCTTAGGCTTAGATATTTATCAGACTGAACCAATTGTTTAGTCTTAAATAATCGGGTTAGGCCAAAAATTGGTGTTTCCATACTTTTTTCCCACGCTAGACCACAACAATTTCTCGAAAAATTGTATACTTGTAATTTGGAAGCAAACTCATTAGTTCTATTGAAGGTGTGGTGCTGGTGGTAACTGGATATCTCTGCTTTACACATCGCGTGACTTTTTGTTCGGAATTACAATTTTTGGTTTTTAGTTCCACTCTGGTACTGTGGTGGCCTAGAAAATTCTAGGTCACAGGCTCCTTCTGAACAAATATAATATGTTATGAATGGATCTATGCATTGTATCATTCGAACACATTTTTTTCTATTTTTTTTCTTTGTTCAGTACTCACTATAATCCATGTTCTAGAAATCCCTATGCCATAGAGATTTTCAGTCAGAATGATACCAAAAATCTATATCTCTCACGAGGCTCCCAGACTAATTTCCGGTACTCTTTGTCCTTTTCCTTTCCGCTAACGATGACGAATATAAAAAAGTCGAGAAATCCATAAAAATATGTTGGAAACGGGACGAGGAGGGCTATAAAAAATGGGTGTCATAATCCGCTTTATTCCACTTCTCATCTCCCAGCCCATCTTTCTTCTTCACTTTTTTTCTTATTGAATATTTCTTATTATTTATTTCCTCCCCAGAGATTTTGAGATTTCAAAAAAAAAATATCAAAAAAGTGATTGCCCCTAGACACCAAGGGATTATTTTGAAAATAAAAATTTTCTGTTCGGCTGAAAATTCTAGAATCTGTGGTTCATAGTTTGATGGTCATGGGTCCAAAGACCTAGGTAAACATGTACATAGTAATGGCTTGGGTTACCTGTTACATATGTAGTGTTCAAAATTTAGTATTTTTAAAATTTTGAAAGTTTTGTGCTTACAGAACATTTTTAGAAGAGTTTTGGCATCAAAGCACGTTTTGAACTTTTTGATCTCTGTCACTATTATATCAGTCCATTCAAGAACGTAGGAGTTTAAAAAAATTTGCAGTATAAAAAATATATTTGACTGACCAAACAAATCGGTACATTTTTAGTCTGGTCAACTTGTATTTTGGAGTATTAACTATCTGATTTTATTCAATTTTTTGTAGTAGTTTTAGTTACTATTGCTATATCAATAGTTCAGTCAATTTTTATCCTGAAAAATAGCATTTTTGATTTTCAGCTGTTGCTTAAATGCTATAGTTGAACTAGGAAGTAAATTATTTAATTCTTCTATTTTGGGATGTCTTGTTCAGCATTTCATACATACCTCTGGCTGGTTTAGTGAAAATTAATAAACTCTTTTTCTGCTTTAATAATTTCGCCAATTTTTAGGAACTCTGACCTGCTAACATTTTAATCTCAAAATCATGGTGTCGATTTTTTATTAACTTTTATATATTCTTGTTCAGCACGACTCGTTTAGTAATTGAGCCGATTTTCAGTTAGTTTGACTTCTGAATTCCAGAATTAAATAAGTTAGTTGAACATTTAATCATTATTAATTAACCATTTTTCAAAATGTCTTTTTTTATGCTCTAAAATTTAAAAATGTAAAGTTACCCAAATTTTTAGCTACTAAGGCAGGAGAGCTTGCGATTTTCTTGTTCAGCATGTCTGATTCAGTAGATCCATTAACTTTCAGCACATTTAACCTATAAGATTCTGAGAAAATTCAATCTTGTGTTATTCCGCACTTTTCTAAACCAAATTTGGTACTTCAGATACTGCAAAAATTAGAAATAGTGTTTTATAGTAATTCTGTGTAAAGTGCCCCTGCACTTTTGAATCTCATTCTAAATCTTGGAATTGGAATCTCAGAATCATAATATTGTAGTGTTTTGCCAAGATTTTAGTCTGTCTGGAGTTAGTGTATACACAGAATTGAATCAAATTTCATGTAGTTTCGTTCTTTTTTATTTTTGTTTACTATTGTTTGTTAGAAAACCAAATCCAATTAAAAAAGAACAAAAACGTTTTCTTCCTTTCTTCACTTCCATTTTTTATTCTACCCCACTATGTACTCTCCGTTCTCCTTCTACCGTAACCATCGCCGCTATGAACTCCTTCCTTCATATAGTTCCCCGATGGCACCACCAGCGGGCACCCATAAAATCCCTCGTATCACCAAGTGCTCTTCCGACGGCGCTTCTCCACGTCATCACAGCCATCCCCGTCGCTTCTCCACAGACCGCCCGTGTCTTACGGTCTCGTTGAGTCACGAGACACGGCGAAAGCGGAGCAGGTTGATAAGAACCCGCAATGTTCAGAGTGATAGTAGGAAGAGTACCAGTGAGTTGTGCTCCGATGGTGATCTGGTGGCAATCAGTAAATCAATCAATAATTTCCAGGCAACACACTGTCAAGCTCCCTATCGACTATCCCCATCACCGGACACCATCAGAAATCGGGAGCCACGCCAAGCAGAGTGCTCGTCAAAGGGCACACAGTGTCTACTTGTACTCCACGATTCGGGTGAGTCAGAAGTAAAAGTTAAGGGTGAGAATAGAAAAATTTTGATTTGATTTCTGATGGCAGTCTCTTTCTCTTTCTGAGAAAGCCAAAAAGAAATGCAGGTGGAATAATGAGGTGTAGCGCGCAGGCAATTTTCAGTCACCCCCCCCCTTTTTTTCCCATTCCTAACCGAGAAATGCCCGAAAAGAGCGCGAGTGTCAATTTGCATTCTAATCATTGTTTTGTCTCCCCACACCGAGTCCCCCCCCCGGCTGGAGGGAAATTATACATTCCTTGCCCCGGGTTCCACTTTTATTGATCTTTATGATATTAGTCATGTGTTTGATCTATCCATTTCATGTGTGACAGCATTGGAGCACATTAGCATAGCTGTCGGTGTAGAACTTCGGGGGATCAAGTTTAGAGCATTAGAGCCATACTTGTCAAGGCTCGGTTAAAAATGAAGCAATTTTTTAAATTTTTTATTGAAAATATGTACATTTTCGATGATTTTTTAGAATTTCTTCTAATTCTAAATGATAGTCGAAAATTCGACTTTTTCGAGACAAAAATTCGAAAAGTTTTGGAATTTGAGTTTTGGCGCCAAGTACCCGGGCCTTATTTTTGCGTCTCAAAGTTCGAAATGTTCCTTTTTCAAGCGGGAAAAGCTCAAAAATCAAGATTTTACCAATAGAGCGCAATTGCATAGCTTGAACATTGAAATGAAATTTATGGTGTGGTCGTGACGTGGGCTTTGAGAATTTTAGGTCATCTCCTTTGCACCTTTTCACCTTCAAAGCCAATCTGAAGCAAAACTTCAATTTTTTGAAATTTCCTGGCACTACTGTAGTGTCTGGATAATAAAAATGATAATATTGGATTCAGCGGAAAAATTGGAGAATTTTAGTATGAATATGACAAAATTTGGGCGGTTTTAAGCCAAGGAACCTTGTAAATCGGTTCTATTTTTACCTGCTTTTAATGTTTTAACTGATTCGGAATGCCTAGAATTTCAGCTACAGTCTGGAATTCCAGAATGCCAGATCATTTTACACAAACATACATAGCAAGCAATCAATTATAAAAACAACACGCAATCCATCAGCCCGAAAAGGTGTCAAATTTCTTTCCTCACTTATTTATTCTATTCTGAGAAGGAAGCTGAAATGCGCGGTATATAAAAGGAAGGAGGCGTTTTGCAGAAAGAGGGAGAGATAGAAAAGTCATTCAAACAAACGTTTTTTATGGTGTATGTGTGTTCTTCTTCCATTTTTTTGGAGCATTTTCGCGATATCGAAATTGCCACATTCCCGTTCTCTCATATTTTCGGGGGGCTTGTTTCATTCTACAAAGAATAGAAAAAAGAAGAGAATTTTCGGTTTTTGGGTTTTGGGGCATATCATGTGAAACGGAGCGTGAGAATATTTTAGAAGAAGTCAACCTTATCAGTGATATGGTGAGAGCCGCATATTATGTTTTTTGAGAATGGTCTTCTGTCTCTATTTCTAGAACTTGTGTTATGTTGTTTTGAAATATCTATATCTGCTTTTCCGTCTTCTTCCTGTAAAAGAGTTTTTCAGTCGTGTAGTCCTCGCGGATAAGATTTTTGTTTTTGCGATATAAATTGAAAAAGACGACATTTTGTTGAAAAAAAGCGAAGAATTGTGCGATAATTTTGAGAAAATCTGAGAGAACTACAAGGCCGCGTGGAAAAACTCTTCCACCTAGGCTCTCGTTCGTGCTTTTCCTTCGTCCTTATATATTTCTCAGGTTTTTAACGGTTTGGTCTTCAATTGTTTAGACAGATTTATAATTTTCTCCTATCTTTCACTCTCAGCTAGATTCTTAAAGTTTTGAGATGTCTAACCCCAGTTTAGAAATGTCCAAAGCCATCCAAAGTCTTTTTTCCAATCAAAACAAATTCAATATACCTGCTGTTTTTAAGGTTTCTAAATACCTTAATTCCGAGTTGTCTCATTTTCAAGGAGGACTGAATTTATATTTTTATTGAAGATTCCGACGCTTCAGACAATTCTAGGGAACTTCGCATTTGCTAAAAAATTTGCTCTAAACGTCACCATTTTCGTTCTCCCGACTTGAAATGTGTAGTCCTTCTGGACAAGGTTTTTTGCTCAAATCCTCGTTTTCTTACCTTTTTCAATGAATTTCCGTGTTTTTTTCAGATTTAAGAAAATTTGTTGGAAAAAATATGGAAACGAGCTACAAAAATGCAGATCCAGTGAATATTCATATAACCAAAATTTGAGACATACATATGTACTAGAGTGTCGTATAGCGAGACGATTCCAGCTGATTCCAGCATATTCTCGCAATCGTCTCGTTTTGCTCTGTCTCGTTTTGTCCAGCATAAAGTTCAGCATATTCTCGTTCAGCAAAGTTCAGTTCAGCAAAAGTTCAGTTACATCATATTCCAGCACGTTTCATTTATTTTTCATTCCCGCACAATTTCTTGCTGGACATTGCGAGAATCTCGCGAGACGAACGTGAATTATTTTTCTGTGAGAAAAATAGAAAAATCTATGCTAAAGTGTTATTTCCGTGATCTTTCATTGTGAATCAAGTACAGTGTTCCTTTATTTTGAACTTTTTTCGAAGGTCACGGTTCTAACAATGTCAATTTTGCTTTATTTTCAACATTCATTTCGTAAAAATCTGAATGAAAAAATAAGTAGAAACGTCAAAATTATATTTTTTATACAAAAGAAGGACCACGTTCGTCTCGCTAGATTCTCGCAATGTCCAGCATGAAATTATGCGGGAATGAAAAATAAATGAAACGTGCTGGAATATGCTGTAACTGAACTTTTGCTGAACTGAACTTTGCTGAACTATGCTGAACGAGAATATGCTGAACTTTATGCTGGACAAAACGAGACAGAACGAAACGAGACGATGCTGGATTCAGCTGGAATTCTCGCAAAGTGCTGTAACTGATTCTCGCGAGACGACACTCTAATATGTACTCTATCTGACACTAGAAGACTCTCTCCAAAAAATTAGTCATCCCTTCTCTAAGTCTTTGGAGACGCGGCTTTCAAACAATCTATAAATTTGGCCATAGGTACTTTCGACTACGTGGAATCCATTCCTGCAATCAAAACCGGTTAAATGTTTCTGCGAGCCGAGTTATGAGCTCACAAACGTTACGCTTTTTTACATGGAATTCCAAATTGGCGAATGGTGTACCCAAAGGGGTCCTTCTTTTTCTTGATCATGTGAAAAGTTTAAGAGCTCATAACTTAGTCTGCAGAGACATTTAGCAGGTTTTGATTGCAGAAATAAATTTGGAAACCTCGTCTCCAAAGACTTCCCTTGTCAGTTGGATAAATTAAGGAATATTTAAAAATGAGATCAATTTTGTTATAGAAGCAGCAGACCAGAACAAAAATAATACTTTTATTAACAGCTGTCTTGCAGAAAACGCCGCCTAAATTCAATTTTTGAACAAATTTTGAGGTTATGTTGAGTAGCTTATGTAGATTTAAGAGATATTTTTGTTGGTTTGATCCACGTATCTTCTTTCTGTTTGCTTGTTCCGTTCTTCTTCTTATTCTTTTTTTCAATATCTTTCCTTCTCCTCCTCCCCCAAAAAAGTACAAAGTCCAATCTCCAGATGCCGTGGGCATCCTCATCAGACATCTCCTCAGAAGATGCCTATCCAATGCGACCGCTTCCCCAGAACGGAGCATTCCATCGTCGGTCACCTCGGATGCCCAAATACTCGGACACCATTCTTCACACCTATTCGTGCCGCAAATTGTATGGATCTATGATCTTTCAAAGCGTCTAGAAAATATATTTTCGGATTTTTCGTTTTCCAATTTCCTTTCTACAATTTTTTGTCTTTATCCCGTTGCGACAAATTCAATTTCCGATAAGTCTCTGATTTGACATCACCTGAAAAAAGGGGCAAAAAGTGGGCGGAGCCTACCTAACATGGCAACTTTTATAGGGGGGAGAAGCATAACCACTTTTTTCGTCCCCATTTCGAAATTCTCTTCAAAATTCTATGGGGTTTTTGTCAAAACAACGGAAAGCGGTGGCTTCCCGCTCGTTTAGACTTCGTAGGAAGAAGCTACCGAACCCGGAACGGACTCGGTAAGAGTAGTTTTATTAAAAAGAGGGAAAATTTGAAAAAAACTAGTCAAGACCCCTCATAAATCCATAATTTTCAGATCCACGTCTATCCCGGCGCCTCTCGATCGCCGTCAGGGAAGAAGCTGCGAGTTCCACACGTCTGATGATGATCGACACGATCGCTATGACAACCCGATTGCTCAGGTGAGGGGTTTTCACCTGGTCTGATATAAGAAATGTAGTGTACATTAGACGTATTCCATTAATCATTTTTTTGAATTTATATTTCCAATAATTGGGGGGGGGGGGGGGGGGGGGGAGGGAATAACAAGAATATATTTTTTGTATGGTGTGAATACAAGTTATGTCTTATTTTTATTTGTGTAATGGCTAGACGGTTCTCTGAAATAGTAGACTAATTTTGGTCAGTGTAACTTTTGGTGGTTACTGTAGCTCTGATGGTTATAACGACCTCTGCCTCTACCCAAATTACCTGACTCTTGGCATGGATACTAAACAATTCTAGAGCTACATTTTTGTAGTTGGCAACTTTCGGATTGGTCCGCCCACTTTTGAGATATACGCCTTTAAAGATAGCAGGAGGAGCAGACGAGACGCAGAGAAGCAAGAGTGTCTGGCTGTCTGCGTCTCCCCCTTCCCCTTCCCCTTCCTATCTTCCTTCTTGAGGCTTATTTTCAACGCGTCGTATCTCAAGATCCTGCAGAGATATCAAAAAGTTGTCAACTAATGAAATGTGTGAAATTTCATGGTGACTATTTTAGTTGGCAAAAGTTTTTTGATAGCGCTGCAGGGTTTGTGATACGCGGCTTTAAACTGATTGTCCCTAAAGCCTTCATGACGCAATCTGAAATTGATATCTTGACATTATCCTTCAAAATGTCAAAACCCACAAAATGCATCATACTCTATATGAAACCCATATTAATATAATTCCTCCTCGTATTTGCTTTGCCCTCCACCCTCCTTCCATTCCAAAATTCTCATCAATTTTTCATTTTCCAAAAGATTTGGGCCTCGTCTCCTTCCGCCTGGATAAGCACATTCAAGAGAGGCTGAACTTTTTACTGGTCTTCAGAATAATTGATCATCCAGAAAAGAATTTAGTGTCTCCTTGGGATAGGGTAATTAGTGTCCGTCCCGCCTCGTAAAAATGTCTCATTGGAAATCCGAGGAGCTCCCATAGCTATAGGATGAAGGGCGAATAAATTGAACCAATTTCTTGCTCAAGAGGGTTTTAGGTTTTTTTTTCATCTGGAACTTTCTTTTTTTCTTTTTCCTGATGAGTTTTCCTCGGTGATTTTTATATAGATAAGAAGCTGATGACGTGAGGAATCTGAACTTGTTCTTGGATTTTGCAGATTAGGTGACGCCCCTAAGCTTTCAAGCCATGTCTCTCGGTTTATTTTTGACCTAATAGAAATCTGAGTAGAGTTTTGGAATCCTCAGGAACTAATCGTTTTCCATTATATCAGTTTTAGGTTTATGGATAAATTAGTTTTCAAGAATTGACGATTTAGACGTTTACCTTTGTATCTCGGCTCATTTTTGAGCTAATGAAAATCTGAGTAAATATTTTGAATCTTTGAAATTTCAGCTTTCTAATCATCTACTTTTTTATTTGAATTATTTAATTTAAACATGTTTTTTTCTGGTCAGACTCTATTTTTTTGTGGTTTCACCGGAGCGCGCTTGCATTATGAATCTGCTGCCATTTTATTAGAGGTTTTTGCTGAATTTGCGGCTAATCGGACGATTCTAGACACATTTTCAAAATTTTAAGTAAAAATTCTAAAATTTTCAAAAATTTTCCCCTGAATCTCAAGTGGTTTTTCTCTACTTCCCCGTGCTCTTGAATAACTCAACTCAGTTATCTTAATTGCAATTAACGAATAATTCAAACATTTCTGCACTTATTCAGTAATTGCGCTTCATCGAACTTGAACCTCCCGTTCTGAAAAATTCTCAATTGAGCGCACTTACCCATTTTCATACATTCAACATCATTCTAGTAATTTCACATGAAAACTTTTTTTTGTTCAAAACTCAATTAACTAGACTACTTTCAGCTGCTTGTTCTCTAAAAATGTGACTCATAGAAACTTTTTTACAAACTTTTTCCATTCCGTTGTTTCTTCTGTTTGAGTGCTGAAAATGGTGAAAATATGATTTCCCTTATTCAAATCTACTCTCTAACTCGTTTTTTTTGCATCCCGTCCCTCTTTTTCTACTTTTTTCAACTGCCAACACAAAAAAACGGCCTAAACATCATTTTACTTTGTCGTTCCTTCACACTTTACTTTATTCTTCTATTCTCTACTTTTTTATTTTTCATTGTTAGAATTCGAACCACTTCTAGAACTCTCCAGATGACCTCTCCGGCGGACTCGCCGTTGAATCGACGGAAAACTGAGCCAAAGCGGGTTTTAGGCACTAAAAACGGCTCGTTATCCGCTAATTCCGGAGAGAAAAATGAAGGAAGGGATAGAGCGTTTTCCATGTATTCGGTGAGCTTTTAGCAGGATTTTTTATCTTAAAATTGTTCCAGTGCTCCCAATTTTTGGTGTGCGTATTAAGCATGTCTAGGGCTACATTTTTATAGTTGACAACTTTTTGATTGCTCCGCCTACTTCTGAGATATGCCCCTTTAAAGATAGGTACCTGGAGGCACCAAAGGAAGAGAGAGGCCGCAGAGAAACTAGAGTGTCTGACTGCCTGCGTCCCCCCTCCACCTCCTCTCTTCCTTTTTGGCGCTTATCTTCAACGAGTCATATCTCAAGATCCTGCAAAGCTATCAAAAAGTTGTCAACTAATGAAATGTGGGAAAATTCACGGTGACTATTTTTGTAGTTTAAAACTTTTTGATAGCGCTGCAGGAGTTTGGGATACTCTGCATCAAACTGACTTAGAGCTAAAAATGGATTTGACAAGTAAATTGGCTAAACGAGAAGAAATTGTGTGAGAGACACAGAGAAATCAGACACTCTAGCTTCTCTGCGTCTCGTTACTCTCTCAGGAATATGCCGCCTATCTTTAAAGACGCGTATCTCAAAAGTGACGCTAGTTATCAAAAAGTTGTCAACTACAAAAATGATCAGCATATAATTCTCTACAACTTTGTAGTTGACCACTTTTTGATATCTCTGCAAGAAAGAGACGCAGACAGTCAGACACTCTCGCTTCTCTACTCCATATTGTCTCTCAGGCATGCATCTTTAAAGGCACATATCTGAAAAGTGGGCGGGGCTATCAAAAAGTTGTCAACTAAGAAAATATTGCCGAAAACTTTTTCTATACAATGTAATAAATTTTGAACCAAAAAAGCGCGAAATGATTCTGTGAGAAATTTTTGAATTTTGAAAATTTTGGAAAAAAAAAAAAATTTGGTCACTGTAATTTTGGTCATTGTAAATTTCCCCTTATTCCAGGTCTCCTCCGACATCCTCCGCGTCTCCGGCTACACCCAACAATTCCGGAGCCTTCTGACCGCTCGCTTCTCACCACGTCGCGAGTCGACACCAAATGTGAACATCGAGGCAGCAGAGGATGAGAATAAGAATGGTTAGTTTTGGGTGGGGAATTTCGATTTCAGATGGATAAAAAGGGTAAAGTACTTGGGAATCGGTTGGGGCTCTGCTCTCTGACGTGTCCCCCTCCTATCCCCCCGTTCAATCTCTAAAGAATTCTCCAATCGCATTACACTTTTTATACATATACGTAACACATCTCCGTGTGCCTAATCTTCTCCTTCCCCCTTTAGAATTCTTTAGAAGGGGACAGAGAAGATAATGGCTCCGTCAGGATGCTCCAAAAGATTCTCCGACGGAGATTACCCTTTTTAGAGCGGTTTTTTCAGGTTTTTGTGTTTTTTTTTGTTGGAAAAATCTATGATAGATCACCTGCATGTTCCACGACGTCAGATGTAAAAACAATTATATATATTAAAGAAAAACAAAAAATCACGGGTCTTCTTGTTCCTAATCCTAAAAGAGCTATGAATAATTCTAGAAATGAAGCTCCGCCCACTTTTCGCAATATTGACGCATTCCTAGGTTCACTAGTTCTAGAACGTCCTTAAGGTATCAGGCTCCGCCTGAAGGGGGCGTGGCCACCCAGACTACTTCCTCACGGATTCATATCAATTCATAGAAAACCAACTTCGTATGAAATATGAAAAAAAGAATGAAAAAAATGAGAAAAACTAATCCCTTCCAGAGAAAAATAGAGAGAAAAAAAAGCGGGGAGCGTGATAATCGAAAGCTGAAAGGGAAAGCGAGAGCCAAAGTCAATAATCCTGATAAGATTAAATATTTTTCTATCCACTTTTTTCCGTCGTTTCTCGTTTCCCCCCAGCACTCGCCTGAAAATCATTTATGTGAAAGTCTAGGACTCGGTGTTTTATTGATTAATGGGGTTTTTTGGGGGTGGGTGGTTAGGTCTAGACCTGATTTTTGCACTTTTTTGAGCCTAGAGCCTAGAGCCTAGAGCCTTGAGCCTAGAGCCTTGAGCCTAGAGCCTAGAACCTAGAGCCTAGACCCTAGAACCTAGAGCCTAGAGCTTAGAGTCTAGAGTCTAGAGCCTAGAGCATAGAGCCTAGAGCCTAGAGCCTAGAACCCTAGAACCCTAGAACCTAGAGCCTAGAGCCTAGAGCCTAGAGCTTAGAGTCTAGAGCCAAGAGCCTAGAGCCTTAGGCCACGGGATTCTATTCCACGGTAAGGAGTTTCTAGGCCACCGTCATTATGGATTTTTGAATCTCACTGTCAATATCCGTTTTCCGATCATATTTCAGCATGTTAGAATCTTAGAATCCAGACCTTTTTTCTACGTTATCAAAACTTCCTTCTTATTTCCTTACCTTACCGACTCTGAGCTTAAACCGGGGCGTGGCCTTCCTTTTTTCCTTTTTTTCGAAAAAAAAAGGGTAAGAGAAGGAGGGGGGATGAGGTGATATTCGAGAAGCGGTGGACTAGAAGAGAGAAGAAGCAAGCCACAAGAAGAGGAGCACTCAGTTGTGTGTGTGTGTGTGCTCCGTGGTATGCACACACGCAACCAAGGGGGCAAAACGGGACGCTTCTTCTGGTGGTGCTTCTTCTTCCGTTTTTTTTTCGCTTCTCTTTGCCACTTATATATAGTTAAGCCACCACCTCTCCACCATATTTTTTTTCCAGTTTTTCTATTATACTTTTGTGTCATCTGTTATCCTTGTGGGTTTTGAGTTTTGAGTCATTGTAACGTCACTGTAACTTTTGTTGGTCAGTGTAACTGACAATATTCATGTAAATTGATACCCGGATTTTTAAAAGTTTGGTATGTGTACAACTTTTGTATTGCTCCGCCCACTTTTGAGATATGCGTCTTTTTAGGAGCCGCAGAGAAGCTAGACTGTCTGACTGTCTGCGTCTACGGGCCTAACTTTCTAAACGCTATCTCAAACATCTTCTATTCTGATCTTTCATTTTTCTACTTCGCTCTCTGATCACCTCGTCATCTTTAAAAACGTTTTGTCACAAAAAACCCCGATTCCAGAATCATATTACCGTCACCTCAATCCTCAGGTCGAAAAAACCGAAGACTACTGTAACCGGATCCTCACCAGTTACCTCCAAAATTCACTCTTATAACCTCCCCTTCGTACGTCAAACTGAACCCGCAGCCAACGTGCTCCACAGCGATTCCGCCTCAACAGCCTCTGCTTGACCTGCATGGCTGCCCAAGCACCGAGGTCTCCGAGCTTGGCGCCAGCTCCTCCTCACATCATCATCCACGACGACGAACGCGTACAATGAGTCAGAAGAAGAACACGCCGGAGAGCCGACGTCGTCGGAGTGAGCTGCTGACGAACGGCGCCGCGATACCGTCGACGTCAGGTGCCTGTGTGACGGCTCCCAGGAAAACTAGCTGTCACGTGGCGGCACCTCCTAGACGGTCTACACTGGCACCGGGTTCGACGGCGCTGATGGCGTTGAGTCAGTTCGATTCGCGTCGATTCTCCACTATCGACGGCGCCATCGGCTTGAAAAGAAGCAGTACGAAGAGGAGGGTGATAAGAAGTGACCCGAAACAAATTATTCATATTTTCACGAATCCATGTAAGTCCAGGTCCACTAGAGCGTGTTTGCCCAAGATATATGATACCCCCCATTTCTCTCCGTTTGTTTATTCATGAACGGACGGGGCGGCACGTCATCTGAATTTTGTTGAATTGTGAAGTGTCTGGAATTGATGATGACGTTATTAACTCTCTGTTCGCGAAAAAAGTGAAAAAACTGAAAACAAAAAGACAGAAAATGAGTTCTGAAAATGAAATAAGTTTCAAGTCGTGCCTCTGCGCGACCCGGGTTAATCCAGAGGGCTTATTGGGGTGAGTGACGATGGCGGCGTCATTTCAAATGATTGTGAGGCATGGATTATGGAAGAAGGGCGAATAATTGTAATGGAGTATGTATGTGTAAGACCACGGGAAAAGAAAAGTGCACGGCGACTTTTGTTTTGTTGGTTTTAGTTGGGAAAAACGGGTGTTTTGGCAGGAAAAAATCGCTCAAAAATATAGTTTTCACGATAATCCGAGCCCAGCTTTCATAGCTTACCGCTTCCTCAGAAATCGGTGCTTTTTACGAACTCACAATATCTAGGCCATCGTCTTTCAATATATTTATATCCTGGACACGGCCACCGCTTACAAACTTCTAAATTTCTAGGCTACGGTCTTGACTCTATTGGAGAACTTGCCCGTTGACAGGACTATTGAGACCATGGCCTAGAAATCATACGGCCACTGAATTGTGAGAAACAGATTCGTTTTCTACACTACCGTCACCGATTTTGATGTCGTTATTGAAATTTAGGCCACGCTCTCCAATTTCTTGGCCACGTTTACCATTTTCTAGGCCATGGCTCCAGAGTCGTAGGCGACGGCCCTTATCATCGCTATCATCGCTATCATCGCTATCATCACTATCGTATCTCCATGAATTCAACATTCTCAAAATTTCCATCAAATCCCAAATCTCCTCTTTCAATCTAACAACTTTTGCCCTCCTCCTCCTTCCTCCTCCTCTTTTTTCCGATAATGAGCAATTTCCGCATCATTACCTCTGCTTTCTGCAAATAGAGTGTCTTCCTCCGATAAAAATCACGTACTTTTCCTATTTTCCCTATTTTCCGAGAAAAAGTTTTTTACTTCTAACAATTAGCCTTATTTGTGATTTTCGCCACACACAGAAAAAACTCTTTCGTTTTCTCACGATTTTTCTAATTCTTCCCATACCGTCTGGGGTAGTGAGTAATCGCGCTCCACGGTACTCTATCCAGGGGAGCGTATTTACATTGTCTTGTAACTTCAAAGTTCATCCTCTTCTCCCCTACGACATCTGGCAAAACGACATATAATCTCAATCTTCTTGGTATTAAAATAATCCGTGGTTGATGATGTCTCGAGTGAAAGTTTTTATAGATAAAATGTGTTTTTTTTTTCTCGATTTCCTGAGGAGTGCAAGTCCGTCAAGTCCGTGTAACTTGACACAGATTTCTTTATTGAATCAGTATGGAAAAAATTGTATTTACATATTACACACCTGGTGTTATAGCCTATTTGCTGTTTTTAGAATCGCTTCCAGTAGGTCACAACTTCTGAAAATTGTCTAACATACTGAATAAATCATGACAAATAGGAATATATCGAAAATTCGCAACATAGACTCTGACATGTAAAGTTTTAGGAATGAAAATTGCTGAAATTTTGCTGAAAATTAGCTTAATATGACATGCTTAGCAAGAATATGTAAAAATCAGAGAACTTTTGAGATTCAGGGTCTTAACGGTAGACACTTAGAAAAAATGAGATTTCTTTGGATTTTCGATGCGAATTGTTTCGAAAACTAGCCGAAAATATGAAGTAATACATGATCAATAGCATACTGTAAGAATTTTCATAATTTACCTTTCACGTTTTGGGTTTCTAGGCCATGAAAACTCGGTCATATCCTATTTTCTATAAGAAATTCGGATTCAGTGTGTCAATACCGTTTGAATGAGTATAATCATGACGTATTTTGCTTAAAATCGAGAAATTTTGGGTCCCGCCACGATTTTAAAAGCGCATAAACTAGGAATTTTCGTTTTTGAGCAAAATGTGTCATGATTATACTCATTCGAACGGTATTGACACGCTGAATTTAAATTCAAAGTCGAAAATTTAAAATGACCGAGTTTTGATGGTCTAGAAACCCAAAAAGTGGAATTTTAGGCCAGGAATGAGATTGTTATACTAATCAACAGTAAAATTCCGGGAATTTGTTTTTTTCTCAATTGATAGCCATTTTATAATCGGTACTATCTATCAGTGAAAAATTCAAAAAAAATAACGCGGAATTCCGCTGATGTTCCGCTTTCGGCCTTCCGCCTTCCTCCATTTCAAGCTCCTTAACCAATTTTCAAACTTTACTTGATATTTAACTTCATATTACATTATTCTGATCTTCCGCCCCCTCAAAACTCCAAAAAGTGTCTTCTGACCTTATTTACTAGTAACCATTTGAAAAATCCGCTCCAATTCTGACTCCAAACTCATTTCCTCATCTTCATCCTCCCAAAAACATTCATCATGTGTATATAGTTTGATTCTAACCCAAAAAAAATGTTTTCCACACGCAACAATATTTCAATTTTCAATATGACCAATTGTTGCAAAAATTCAATACATATGTATAATAAATGAGTGTCCGGCCACTACTACTGCTACAACGAACCGACCAAAAATTATCCCATTAAATTTAAATTCAGGGGTCCACAAGTTGGGGGAAAAAAGTGGGGTGGTCATTGTCCGTTTGGAAATTAATCGTCTATTTTATTCGCCTGCGTCTCTCTCGAATCTTTCAAATGTTTCCCCCCGATATCCCTCCCAACTCTTCCCGCCCGGTGCCTTTTTCTATAATTAAAAACGGCTGGGCGCCTTTCCCCCCCAAGAGCCCCCCCCCCCCCCGCACACACACACAGAGCAACTCAGCCGAACAGCTCAGACTCCGCCCCCATTTTTTCAGCTCACACTTGGAGCCTTATTTCTGTTCTTTTTCTCCCACTCTTATTTCTTGTCCGCGTGTCTTGGCAACCAACGACTTCTTCGCTTTTTGTCCCCCCGTTAATCCTTTTCCATTAATGACATCCGGTCGTCTTCAAGGATTCCCATTCGCTTTTTGATTCATGCAGAAGTTCCAAGCGATCATATTTGGGTTCTGTTTCAATTCTGACGCCAAAATTCTTATTGATGAAGGTATTGGCAGGAAGTAGGCGCGGCCTCAAGAGTCTACAGGTTCTTAGGCCTAAGCCTAAGGAAAACACTTTCGGCTTAGGCTTAAACGGAAATTTTAAGTTAAGCCCTAAGGGATCACTTAGGCTTAGGCTTGAGAAAGACTTAGACTAGGGGTTAGGGTTTTAGGCTTAGGTTTAATTGCTTAATTGATTTTGCTTCAAAAATTAAAAATGCTCCAATTTTGGTCAGTGTAACTTTCATACACTGACCAACTTTGTCAGTGACACTGACACTCGCATGCTATAACTCTCCAGGACGAATTTCTACAAAAAAGTTGTCAACTACAAAAATATAGCCCAAGTCCTGTTTAGTATTCGTGCCAAATATTGAAATCAGGGTATTTAACAGAGCTGAAAAACAGTATGTAAAAGTTGATCATTGTCAAAGATACACTGACAAAGTTGGTCAGTGTAAAACTTACGGTTTTACCGCACAACTTGCCAGATTCCCGAAGTAAGAGAACAAAGACCTCCCCAAAAAAAAAACCACCAAAAAATTTTTACTCCCCGAATATTTTTGTTCCAAGTTTGTTTCCCTATGGGACATAGACTCGCCAATAAATTGAGTGACTAGTACATTGGGGAAAAATCGAAGAACAAAAGAGAGTTACTCTTCTGGGAATATTGTTGACGGGTTCTCCGGAGTTTTTTGAAGTCACAAATTTCCGGGAAATTTTTGGAGCGTCACATCAGAGGCAGACGCCGTCAAATATAGACGGGATTCAAATTTCATAGCTGGGAAATGTGGGAAATAAGAAAAATAATAACACAGTGACTAATCGACACATAATTTGGGGTGTCAAGAATTATCTCAGTACAACCCATAATTTTGATTATAATTAGTTGCAGATGACCGTTACGTGAATGGAGGTGTCCGTTTCGACAATGACGTCATCGACGAGGGTGGCACAGCTTCTGGAGCGACGACGGGCGGTCTACAGACTCCCCGAAAGATTGCTGGGTTCAGAAGACGGCAGAGCGGTTATGGTATCGCTATTTCGAGGTGAGTCAGTATCTTTGAGTTCTGGGTTTTTTAGAAAGAAGAACAAAGGAAAAATACGTCATTGGGTTTTTTTTTTCTTTTTTCAGCTCCAATGAGCACATATACATTAAAACAAGGCTGTGTTCTGCACTCCGACTGAGTCAGTCGATGCCTAAAAGTTTGGTTTGTACCTTATAATGCTAATGTGTTGAGCCGTCATTGAGACGGGATATCCGGCGTCTAGAAGGGAAATTGGGTGGAGTACGCTAGACGTTTTTGTATTAGTTAGGTTCTGGTCATTGTAGATTTACACTGACAAAGAATAATTATCAGTGTATGATAAATAAATATGAGGGAGTTATAGTAACCTAGAGCTTGAAAACTCTATATCTAAGGAATTAGATAGGATTATGCTAAGACTTACTTTTATCTTTTACTCAGGTGACCCTTTCTTTCGTACGTTTTGTTATACAAAGCCCTATCTTTAAAGTTACATATCTCAAAAGTGGGCGGAGCTATCAAAAAACGTTTAACTACAAAAATGATCTGCATAAAATTCTCTATAACTTTGTAGTTGATCACTTTCTGATAGCACTGAAAAAAGTAGACGCAGACAGTCAGACACTCTCGCTTCTCTACTCCTTCTCTCCTACCATCTTTAAAGGCGGATATCTCTGCACTGTGCAATCCTAGCGAAAAGTGGTCAACTACAAAAATGTAGCCCTAGGCTTGTTTGATATACTTATCAAATTTTTAATCTTATTAACTTTCCTAGAGACCCTGACGGGATCTTGAAGGTTGTCACTCCATCAATTACTACTCAAACCACAAGAACCCTACTAAGCATGTGTAACTTTTTTCTATTTTTCTTTTTTTTGTGAAATTTCGCCGATCCTCTGGGTATCATAAAAAGAGGGCCCCAAAATGTGTATTCTGTTTTACGCCTCTCTCCATTTTTTTCTGGAAAAATTTTCGCATTCATTTTTAATCTTTTTCCTAAAAATTGTTTCTGCAGGGCAACCTTTTCGAGGTGGTAATTTGAGATTCATGAGAATTTTTTTTGGGATTTTTGGCGAGGAGGGGACTAAGAAGATACTAATAATTTTGGGAAATTCCGAAAACTCTGCAGAAACTTCCAAAAAAACTTCTAATTATGAACTTTTTTGTCATGTGAGTCATTTTTTTTCAAAAAAATATTGCTGACATTTCCCTTCTAACTCTATTATCTTCTTTTTCGCCAGAACCAGGAAAAGAGCTAATCAAAATTGTATGTGTATCCCCCGTCGGAGCCGCCCAAATAGGACCAAATAGGCTCCGCCCCCTTTTACACCTTTCCTTCCGGATTAGGAAGAGAGAAAACCCCCATAACTCACGTCTCCTTTTCCCTGGATTTAAGAAATATGGCACCGAGTTCAATGGAGCACACATTCACTAACAGTATTCCTAGCATTATTATGCCATGGTTTTGTCTGAAGAGGGATTTGAGGAGAATTATGTAGGTTGTACTGAAAAAAAATGCTGAAAAAAAATGTTGCCCTTTTTTTGGTGAATTTGATTTTTCATTCCGGTATATGAAAATTCGAGATTCTGGGTTTTTCTTGAGTTTAATTTGTGCTTTAAACTCCTAACACTTAAAAAATCAAAGGAAAAAAATTCAGAAAAAAATGTTGTCTGAAATTTTTTTGGCTGAAATTTTTTTCTGATTTTTTTTCGATTTATCTACTTCTTTCATTCCGATGTCTGGAAATTCGGGATACTGGTTTTTATAGTTTAATTTGTGCTTTAAACTCCTAACACTTAAAAAATTTTTGTCTGAAATTTTTTTTGCTGAAAATTTTTTTGTCTGAAATTTTTCTTTCGGTATTTTGTGCCTTCACCATTAAATTTTTTCATTTTTTTGAAAATTAAGAAATTACCTATAACAGTTAAAATCAGAACGTTTTCTGAAAAAAAAACTGAAAATTTCAACAACAAAAAAAATTCAGAACTTTTTTTCCAATTTTCCAATTTTTTTCAAATTTCTGAAAATCATTTTCGAAACATTTTTGACACCTTATGAATCCCACGATCCTTTCACTTTCCCACAAAAAAAATTATTCCCTTTTCCGAAAAATTTCCCAAAAGTCCATCTCTCAGGAAATCGAATTAATCTCATATCTGTTATATGATATATATTTTTTGGTTAGAAGTTTAATCGTTCCGTGAGATAAAAAAAGAAAAAAACATTCATATATTTTTCACAACCAAAATTTTTTGCGGATGGTGGGAACCTTATTGACCAAAAACGGAAAAAACCGAAAAAAATTTTCAGCACCAGCAGAAAAAAAAGGGATAATTCAACAATTTGATTACAGCAATCGAAACTTTTACTATTCCGTTTCTCTGCGTCTCTCCACTTACCATACTCTCTCGCCCATCCCCCTTTCCTAATTGCATTTCTGATCCCTCTCGACTTCTCACTGAGTTCTCGGCTATCCTCGTCGTCGTCACTTGGCAAGTGTCATTGACAAAATTCGATATAAGGAAAAAAGGGGCGTGGCTTGTGTTAGAAGAGGAACGAAGCGGAAGCTGAAACCCGAATTCTATCAACACTTTTTGTCTTGTGGCGGCTCTGCTCTTCTTCTTTTTATTCTTATGGAGAAATGTTATCTGAAGAGGCACTAACTGATCCCGAGTTGAATGTTTTCTATTATCCACATGAATGGCGGTAAATTTTTTGTTTGAATAGGCTGAAAAAAAATTGGGGGAAAAAAGTTTTACACTGACCAAAAAAGTTACACTGACAAAAATTTGGTCAACTTTGACACTCCGTAACTTTGGGATATGTGGTTTATTTTTTACAAAATTTTGTTGACTACAAACTACAAGTTTTGTGCTATATTTTTGTAGTTGAAAGTTTTTTGATAGCTCTGCAGGGTTTTTAGATACAAAGGTTCTGCATCCGCTAGCCAAAAAAACTAGTCAACTTTGACACCCTGTAACTTTGGGTCATGTGGTTCGTTTTTTATAAAATTTATTTGACTACAAACTACAGTCTTGTGCTATATTTTTGTAGTTGAAAATTTTTTGATAGCTCTGCAGGCTTTTGAGATACAGGCATTTCAAAAAATAGAGCGAGATAGCGCGCGCAGAGAAAGCAGGCACCCTCGCTTCTCTGCGTCTCCTCTCGCGTCGCCTCAAGTACCTAACTTTGACCGCCCGTATCTCAAAACTATAAATAGCTACAAAAAAGTTCCCAACTACAAAAATGTAGGCCGATTTTCGGTCTATCAGCCCAAATAAAAATTTTCAAAATCCTACTTTTTTGGAGATCAGGACGGCTTTCAAAAGTTAGCCGTTTTTTTTTGATCACTGAACCTTCTGGCTTAAAAAGTCTGTGTTGTCAGAATCTCAGCGCCATTGAGAAAACACATTTCGTGACACTCCATCTCATATTCCTTCCCGTCTCTCTGTCTAATGAGCACCCTATATAGGAAAACATGAAATTGTACCCCCGAATACATTCTTTCTCGTTGCCCTCAATATATATATGAAAAAAGTGGGCGGAGTCAAAAAATCAGAAGCGTTTTTTTGCGTTTTTGATGGAAGGAGACTCATAACATCTGGTCATTTCGGATGAAAAAGATTTTTATTTTGAACTTTAAATTCTCCTCAACTTTTCAATATTGGACACTGAAAGATGCGAATTTTCACCCGAAAAACTATCGTTGACACAATATTCTTCTTTTTTGAGTGGGTTTTTATTATAGTTTAAAAAAAAAGTATTCAAAAGTTTATTGATTTAAAATATGTACATAATTTATTTATTTCAGCGACAGTACCGCAAAAATGCGATGCCGGCTCCGCAAGCAATTGTTCATTCGAAGAAATAAGGTATGTTTTGGCAGCACACATCACTTTTAGAGAGCGAAAGTAAAAAAAGGAGAAAGTAATTATATTTATCTAAACTTGAAGTGCTTGCACCTGCATGAATAGGGAGTAATTAGGTTTAGGGTGCATAAATAAGTAAGAAGAAGAAATTTGTGACTGCGTGAGGGAAAACATGGAAGCTTCTAGACATGCTGATTCTGAAAATATAAATTTCATGAAGCTGTACCAAAAACTGACCGAGTAATAATGGCTCTTCGATAATTTCCAAAAATTAAACTATTCGAAAATCTGTAACATTGTGAATTCTGGATTGAATCTGCCGAT
The DNA here is from genome assembly GCF_010183535.1 of Caenorhabditis remanei. Lineage (NCBI taxonomy): Eukaryota > Metazoa > Nematoda > Chromadorea > Rhabditida > Rhabditidae > Caenorhabditis > Caenorhabditis remanei. Next base: position 21,154,320 of record NC_071332.1, on the reverse strand, counting down.
TTTTGTATCAAATTGCTCAAAATTTTATGGAGAAAAAGGAAAAAAACAATTTTGATCCTGAAAAAATATGACCACACTGTTTTAGGCGTTGTCAAACCCGGCTAGCTCCGGACTTGAGGTCTGAGGTGTGAGGTCTGACATTCGTTTTTTGGATTTTTTGAAAATCTGAGTAGGAATCTGTAGTGTTTAGTGGCCTGGGATACTTTCAAGTCCGTAAATTCCAAATCTGAAATAAAAATTTGCTAAATCTTTCTGTGAGCCAAGTCATGAGCCGTCAAGCGTTTCCTATAAGCTTTTTTGCATGACTGGAGTTTCTAACAAGAAGATTTTTTGGAAACTGTCTATAATACTGAACAAGATATGTTGAACATAGTGGTATTAACAGTTTTGAAATTAGGTAGATTTTGCTTGAAACTTCAAGATCTGAAACTTCTGAAAACTGGCTATCTTCTGCTATCTTCTGCTATCTTACGCTATCAGCGCTATCTAGATCCCCAGAGCGTTTCCCACGCGCGCGCCAAAGTCACGCCAGCCTCAATTCCCCTTCTTCCAGGTCTGTGACATATCTCTGTTCCTCGCCGTTGTTGGCCTCATCCTGGTGATAATCGACTCTGAACTTACGGCTCTCTCTGGCTCTACCGGTATTACTAAAGTGAGTTTTACAGAAATCTTATTATGGTTTTTTATCACTTTTTTAGGACTCCCCCATCTCAATAATCCTGCGCTCCGCCTGCGTCGTCTCCACATTTTTTTTGATCTGTTGTCTGGTGAATTATCACGCGATCGAGGTGAAAATCGCGTTGATCGACAGTGGAGCGGATGACTGGCGAGTGGCGTTTAGTACGGATCGATTTGTGAAAATGTTGATCGAAGTGTTGGTCTGTATGATTTGTCCGTTCCCTGAAATCTTCTCCGACGGTCTCATGCGAATGCCCTATATCAATGCGGACACCCGACAGGTCAAAATGATCAACGTCCCCGTGGATGTCCTACTGTCGGTCCCCATGTTTCTACGCTCCTATCTAGTTTGTCGCTTTATGGTTCTACACAGCAAACAGTTTCAGGTAAGGGTCCCAAGATCTGTGAGCCGATGCAAAATTTTACAAATTCAGGACGCCGCCACCCGGTCAATCGCCGCACTTAACCGTATCTCCATGGACTTTCGATTCGTGATCAAGACTATGATGGCTGATCATCCACTTCGTGTTCTTATAGTCTTTACACTGTCCTATTGGATGTGTATGTCTTGGATGTTTACGCAGTGTGAGAGGTGAGACATCTGGATGATAGGACCCACAGGCAGACTTAAAACTGGAAATGACCTAAGTTCAGCGCTCCCTAGAGTCAATCTTTTGGCATTTTTGAGAAGATTTAAGGCATCCGAACGTAGATACACACAGACAGAGCCTTGACAATTTAGCAGAGCTGAGATACTGTATGTCAAAGTTCGTCAGTGTAAAAGTTACACTGACAACCTTTTATACAACTTTTTCTAGACCATCGAATTAGTATGATTTGGGACATACAGGCACCCCGACAAAGTCAAAATTCTCATTTTTCCAGATACGACGGTCAACTCGACGTGGAGCACTACTACCTCAACTCAATGTGGTTCATCATGGTCACCTTCATGTCCATCGGCTACGGTGACATCGTTCCGAACACCTATTGCGGACGCTGTCTTTCGATTACCACTGGTATTGTGGTAAGAATTTTAGACCCCACGAGGTGTTTGGATCAAAATTTTGTGCGGTTTCAGGGCGCCGGAGTCTCCTCTGCGTTGATCGCTATTATCTCGCGGAAGCTGGAATTGTCGAGAGCGGAGAAGCACGTGAATAACTTCATGGCCGACTCGAAATTGACGAATCAAAGGAAGAATGCAGCGGCCAGTGTGCTTCAGGAGACGTGGTAAGTGTAACTTTACACTGACCAACTTTTCGTTGGGGGTGTTTAAGTATTTTTTGGTACAGGAACCCTAAGATTCTTCTTACAACTTTTGTCATTCCAGGTTCATCCATAAATACAAAAAAGCGTTGCACAAAGGCGACGACCTTCGTCTCCGTCACCACCAACGTCGCTTTCTCCACTCGATCAACGAATTCCGACGCATCAAGTGGGATCAGCGAAAGCTCCAAGAGAAAGGAAACTCGCTGCTCGACGTCGGAAAACTTCATAGCGATATGCACGAGACCCTGTGGGAAATGCATCGCACCCAAGATCACTTCATCTCCCAGATCGACGTGCTCACCCAGAAAATTATGGAACTCCAGTTGACACTTAACACCCGTCCACCGTGTTGCGCCGCCCCGGTCACCTCATCTCAAGACGCCTACTTCTCCACCTCCACTCAACTTGGTACAGTACTCCCCACCGTAATCCCGACGATCCCGTTACCAAGTCAATCCCCAATGCTTCATGCTAGCCAGTCACATCGTGAACCCCTACAAGTCACTACCACTGACGCCGCCCTCCCGAATTCTGCTTCGATTCCCAGAATCTCTGTGGGATCTACCACGTCGTCAGCGTCGTCAGGGAATGGGTCACTCCCTCAGTGTACTGTAGATCAGTTGTCGAACTGCCCAACCGGTGGCATCTACGCTACAGTAACCACCCCGTTGATCTCCAATTTTGAGGAGGTCTAGCTAATTTTTTTTTTGTTTTAAAAAAGTTTCATTTTTTGAAAACTGTGATTTCCCCTTTTTTCTGTGTTTCTCAAGTTTCTAAATTTTTCTTTTTTTTTTTAATCGATTTTCGATCTCCTCCCCCAGTCCAGACTCCGGTGTCTCTCCCTCTGACATAACATCAGTATCATTCTGGTCTTCATTTTCATCCCAATCTTTTTTTCTTTGCAATATCGAAATGTGATTTTTTGAGTTTTTAACATTTATGTTGAAAATCTTTGTGTTTTTTATTGGCATCCCGAAATGAATAAATACAATATTTTGATGTCCTGGACATCTGGATATCAAGTCACACAGAAAGACAAAGAAAGGAGATCTGGAATATTGGACGCATAGACAGACACTCTAGGGATATAGGGAAAGAAAAGAATTTTAAAAATCAGATTTTCTGATTTTGAATCTGAGAATCTGAAAATCTGGCAAGTGACTTTCTTATATACTTCAAGAAATTTGTGAACAATATGAAAACCAGAAATAAAACGGCGAGTTTTTGTTAATATGAATTAGAATCCACGAGACGCTCGTACATTTTCAACTTGGTTTTATCCGATAGTTGGTCATATTCCGCAGATCTCTTCATTTTTTTCGCCTTTGCTATTGTATTCATCTCACGAATACATTTCTCCAGAAGATTCGGCATTCCATACTCGTCAGCCAACCATAATATCTTCTCATTATCGATTTTCGACATGTTCATCAGATGATGCTCGGCGCTACTTACGGCAGACGTTACCAGAAAACGACGAGCCATTTTCAGAATTATTTCGACAGTCTCGTCACTTGGAAACGTTGGTTTTGGGTAGAAAGTGCTGAGAAGTAGAGCGAAATCTTTAAATGAGACTTCTCCAATCGGAATCTCATCCATTTGTCCTTCTTTGTAGTTTGATGAGAAGAGAGCGCGAAAATATTCAGAGTGGTATGAGAGAAACTGAAAAAAAAATAGAGAATTTAATAGATTTTTCAATAGAAATTTAAAAATCTACATACAGCTTTGCTGACATGAAGCTTCTTTCCGTCGACAATCAGAATTGTGTCATTTTGATCGGAGGGGGCAAACATCTCATCGTATACTGTATTTTCAGGAATGTGGGTGTAACAAGGAGAGAGAGAATATGTATAGTAGACAGTTTCTGTATTACTACATTCGAATTCTTTCTCGATTTCTTGTTTACTTTCAGTCAGTTCTACAGTTCTTCTCATTGCACGGAACGAATTGTTTGCTGAGAAGAGAGTAATGTATCCAGTGATCTTATGGACTCCTTGATTTTTGAGTTCAATCCAATTGAACTTCCATTTGAAAATGATTCGATGGTCATACAGTGTTCTGGTCCAGATACTGAAAAATGTTTCATTTCAATAATGCATTACTAGGGAAGGTCATGGATTCGGTCTGGAGTTATGGTCGTGACCTATATCATTGGAAAGTTGAGAAAACGCTGATTTCGAATATATATTCAGTTTTTGCCATACTTGCAAATTTACGGCCTGGCCCGGCAAGGCCCGAAGGCCGGGCCCGGGTCGTTAGAGAATTTTCAAGGTCCGGCCCGGACCGAAGGCCCGGCATCAAAAAAAGGTACCTATTTTTTTACCAAATTTTTTGAAATTTTTTTGAAATTTTACATTAAAAATTTCACTTTTTTGATGCATAACTATCTTTTGATTGAATTCTGAAGTATAGTCAAAAATTCGACATTTTTGGGACAAAATTCAAAATAAATCAAATTTTTGTTCAAAATTTCAGTTCAAATTTTTCAGCCGGGCTTTCAGGCCGGGCCGGGCCTTGGAAATTCTTGTCACAGCCCGGCCCGGCCCGTTGCAAGTATGGTTTTTGTCCTCGAGGCCTGGTATTCGATAAGAACAAGGTCAAAAAATAACAAATAATTGCGTTTCTGACACGCGAAAAATTTTTGAATTTTTTTGCGATTTTCGCGTGTCAGAAAGGCAATAATTTGTCATGTTTCCAAACTTTGACCTCGTTTTTCTCGAATACCCTACCTCGAGGGCAAAAACTGACAATATATTTAAAATCAGCGTTTTCTCAGCTTTCCAATGATATAGGTCACGACCCATAACTCCAGACCGAGCCAATGACTTTTCCTAGTTAGTTTTGTTTGCGTACAAAACAATTGGAAATCATTATTTTCAAAAAAAAAGCTTAACTCACCATTCGATTCCATTATTAGATCCCGATTCCAAAAGTTCTGAACCGACATTCATCCGATAAGTTCCACTTGTGTACCCAATTTTGGTCCTCGCCATTTTTGTTACTTTTCCTGAAATTTTTCTTTTTAAAACGGTTAAAAGGTGAAAAATATATTGAAGAAATTGTCGTTTGAAAAAATCCCAGTGTTTCGCGGTCGCTAGGCAATGACCGAAAAAATCATGGGGTAGGCAATAAAGCACGCAGAGTGTTTGCGGACTTGCGTACCGCACCCGTTTCGAAAAATTAGCATCCCCTGAAATGGCTCGTCCGAGAGGAGTACACCAATTTCAACTCCATTCGGCCTGAAACGTCTTGCATTGTTTTTCAAAGACAGACGAATATCAGAACATTAAAAAAAAAGAGATTTTTATTTATTTATGTTGAAAATGTGTTTTTTTATGCATCACGAAATGAAAAGTCCTAGACAATTGGACAGACAGGTTTTCCGAGTCTTCAGGTTGAACGACTTTTGGACATCTGAACAACTTGGGACACAGAAAAACTTCGAGTTTCAGACATCTGGACGATTGGACACACGGACAGACACACTAGGGTTCAAAGGAGAGAGGACCAGCAGCAAGAACTTATGAAAGAAAAAATAATTTTATTTCAAAATCTTATTTAAAAAAAAGAAAAAAAAGTTATCCCAACGCCTCCGACACCTCCTCAGCCACCAGCACTCCTTCCGCTACCTCCGTCCCAATTCTAGCAGCATTCTGGACATTGTAAGCCTGTTGGGAACCGAATCCTCCTGAAATAACACGTACTTCCTAGAACTTTTTTTGACATGTGTACCTCCATATCCACCTCGCCATCCGTTTCCACCGTAGCCGCCTCCATATCCCCCGCCAGGACCATAGTTACCGTAACCATTGTTCCAGCCGCCACCATTACCCCATTGAGAATGGACAGAATTGAGTAGGCAGAATATTAGGACAGAAATAAGAATCAGACCGCGCATCATGATAATTTTGAATCTGAGAATCTGGCATTTGTTCTTATATACCATGTTTCTCTGAGATGTGTGATGCCATTTAATAATGATCATCGAAACAAACTTTTCACTTTTCACCAAAATTCTGAGATTTTAGGGTCAAAATATGCCTTTGTCATGACGCATCCTTGACCAAATTAACAATCTGATTGCTGAATAATATCAGGACAGAAACAATGTGTTCAGTGTCTTGTGGCTGGTTTAATGGAACTGGAAAATCCAAATAAGTTGTATAAATTTTTGATCAAATGTTTGATTGTCTTTAATCAGAACTTACCAAGATAGAACTACTACATTTCAGATATATACTATTACGGTCAATATCTAGGCGGGTAGCAGTCCTAGCAAAGAGTAATCAACTACAAAATTGTAGCCCAAGTCCTGTTTAGTATTCATGCCAAATATCGAATTTTAGGGATTTGGCTAAGCTGAGATACTGTATGTCAAAGTTGGTCAGTGTAAAAGTTACAGTGACCAGGACGGGTCAAGGCAAGCCTAAGATGACCTAGGCTCTTCTAGACCCTAGACGGTCCTTGTGGGGCTGAACAGGGCCAAAATCAGCCCAGAATAGTCACGCCTAAGTAAGCCTTGGATGGTTCGATGATGATGTCAAAGTTGGTCAGTGTAAAAGTAAAACTTACAGTGACCAAATTTTAAGCTAACTATTCAAAAAGCGTTGGTCAGGGGCGGCCATCTCTCACTTGATTCCTAGAGTGTCTTTCTGTGCGTCTAATCTTCCAGATCTCCTTTCTTTGTCTTTCTGTGTAGCTAGTTATCCAGATGTCCAAGAAGGTAAAGTTACACTGACAAAAAAAAGTTACACTGACCAACATTGTCTTACTGTGACCAGTTTTTATACAACTTTTTCTAGAATATCAGTTTTCTATCTCTCAGCCATCATCAAATAGTTTTCACAGTTCAATTAATGGTTGAATTAAATTAGATGAAGATACTGGTCATGTGACTTTTTTCTTAACAACGATTTTAATTTTTTAGATTCTTTATCAAGTTCTTATCAAAAACATGGAATATAAAAATATATCTACTTCTTTCCCCATCCTCCGAATCCACCACGCCCTCCGAACTGTTGTTGTCCACCGAATTGTCCTCCACGTCCACCGAATTGTTGCTGACCGCCGAATTGTCCTTGCCGTCCTCCGAACTGCTGTTGTCCTCCGAATCTACCCTGTTGTTGTCCCCACTGTCCTCCTTGTTGTCCTTGGAATCCACCGCGGTCTGAAATGGGAAATATGTTTCAGGGATTCAGATGCATCAACTCACTTCCAAATTGTCCTCCTTGCTGACCACCGAATTGTCCACCACGTCCACCGAACTGCTGCTGACCGCCGAATCCTCCGAATCCTCCGAATTGGCAAGTGACGAATCCGACGAGGAGAAGGGCGAGAAGAATGAAGGAATTCATGATTTCAAATTCAGAATTTGATGATGGAATCGAAAATTCTCTGGTTTTTATACTTTCTTAACGGCTGACCCACCTTTTTTTGGGCGATGCTGAACTTTGGGTGAGATACTGTAGCGGAAGTGAGAGAGACGAGAGAAAACTAAAACATTGAATGATCTATCCGTTACTGATAAGCAGCAATTTGTGTGTAGGTGTATCTACTTGTTTGACGAATAACCCGCCAGAGATTTGTCATGATCCATTTTGATCTAGATCAAGATCGGGTATAGGTTTGATGAATGGTATGGTCAGGTTAGGTTTCTTCATACCTTCCAAAACATCCAAGATTTATGTGAGCCTGACTAGTCTGGCCTAGAATCCGAATGGTGGAAGTTTGGCCAACAAGTTACATCATTTGATAGAAAATGTTTTACTGATCATTTTTGTAGTTTACCACTTTCCTCTATCTCTGCACGCTCCTGTATTATACCTCAAAAACTTCCGGTGGCCAAGGATCCGACAAATTTGGGAAGTTAGGCCACCACTCCAAACTAGGGCAATATGAGTATCAAAACTTTGGAAATAACTCCCTGTTTGTCATGTTCTGATTCTAAGCCCTTTCAGACTGTTTAGGCTTGTCTAGGTTCTGTTAGGCTCAAAGTTTAGTTCTTTGTCTCTTATGACCTTTCCACTCTTTTTTCTGCCTTCTTGCGTATTTCTCTACCCATTGTCCATCCACTTCCTATCCCCAAATCAATCAAAAAATCTTTTCAAAAAATTCTATCGGGAAAACCGGTTCATTATTGTTATCAATTCATACACATACACACATCACAAGAAATTGTTTCGTTTTGTATTAAAAGAGAGATCTAATTATCCTAACAACGCGCCGAGAACATTTTCAGCGATTCGCTCGCCGGTGGATTCACGTCCGCCACCACCGCCTCCTCGACCACCTCCGCCACGTCCACCTCCGCCGTTGTCTGAAAATTTAGAATTTACTAAATGAGCACTGGAGTGTACTTTCACTCACTGCCTCCCCAATCACCACCTCCATTTCCTCCTGGTGGTCCACGTCCGCCACCTCCTCGTCCTCCACCGCCTCCTCCATTATTTCCTCCCCATCCACCATCATTTCCGCCTCCATTTCCTCCCCAGTTTCCTCCTCCGTTATCTGAAACACAAAATTTTGATTTAAAAGCTTCCACTGGGGACTAACTTCCTCCCCAGCCACCGTTTCCATTTCCTCGGCCACCGCCACCTCCGTTGTCTCCCCAGCCGCCACCACGGCCTCCACCGCCACCGTTCCAATCTCCACCACGTCCTCCACCGTTCCAATCTCCACCACGACCACCACCGCCGTCTGAAATTAAAAATAAGCAAATTTTCTATACTAGACGGTACTAAAACTCACTTCCTCCCCAACCGCCTCCTCGATCACCGCCCCATCCGCCTGGACCTCCTCCGCCCCATCGATTACCGCCCCATCCGCCCCATCGTCCTGGGCCACCACCCCAACCGCCCGGTCCCCACTGGCATGTGGTGTAGCCGATGATGGCGAGAAGTAGGAGAAGCGTTAGTTTTTGCATTCTGGAAATGGAGGCATTGAAGATATTTTGCTGGAATTTGAAGGCGATAAGAAGAAAAAGAGGAAAATGAAGAAAGACGTTTCCTAGGCGCTGGCGTCGCTAAATTGTTGAAAATTTTTACATAGTTATGTAGATCACATCCAGAGCTTTATTTTTGTAGTTGACCACTTTTTGATAGCTCAGCCCACTTTTAAGATATGCGTCTTTAAAGTCAGGGAGGTAGAGACTCTCCCTCTGTGCGCTTCCTTTAAAGGATCTCAAAAGTGGGCGGAGCTATCAAAAAACTGTCAACTACAAAAGTGTAGCCCTTGATATGATTTACAGAACTATACAATTTTCATATTATAAAAAAAAGACTGGGCGAATTCCAAGTTACCAGGTCATCGGAGTAAGTGGAGGTAGGAAAGCTACAGTGATAAACACAACTAAAAAAAGAAAAAATGGTCAACTACAAAAATGTAGCCCTAGATTTTATCTACATATGTACCTGTAAAAATTTCGAAAATAATGGAGAAAAATTGGTCAAGTTACAGTATCCCAAATTAAACGTGGTTGTATACACTAACAAAATATATAAAAAGGAACTTTATTTAAAAGTGTGTATCTCAAGACTTAAATTTTATAAAAACTGACTATAAGATGGGATCTTAGCAAAAAAAATAATTTAAAAACCTACAGTACCCCAATCCCCACTCTAAGAAAACAAGTATCTGTGTGTCCGCTCGGTCAGAAAAGTCTCTCTTTTATACCGACCCTCTGATGATGTCATAGTCTCATTAGGGTACCTTTATTCTCTCGAAAAAAAGAAACCCAATAGACTAAGACAAACCCCGCCTCCTGATTTGATAGCGGACAGGAAATGGGTTTCGGGGCAAAGACTGGCGATTCTGATTTGTGTCTCTGTTGTCTCTTTGTTTAAATGTAAAGAAAGATGAAATCGAATAAAAAATCACGTAAGTTAAGATCATTGAAACAAGGAAAGGAAATTTTGGAAATTAGGGAAATCAAAAAATGATCTCATAGAGTATAGGCTGTTCATATCGAAATACAGATTTAGAATTTTTATAAATAGAGCTGTGTACTTCTCGTGGACAAGAGGCTTAGCTAGGAATTCAGTTTTGAAGCTACACATTTCGGCTAGTTTTGATCGCAGGTCAAATTTGAAAACAGATTCAGAATTTTCAGACATTTCAGTTTCTTATACGTTAATTTTCAAACATCAGGATCGTCGAGTGAATATTTAAGGTTTAGGCCCCGCTCCGCCGTTTTGATTCGGTAGTCTTCAGTCGTTCTAGGTCAATATCTCTGCAGGAAGCTGTCCTAGCAAATAGTAATCAACTATAAAGTTTGTAGTCTTTTTTAGTATTCATGCCAAATGTCGAAATTTGAGAATTCAGCAGAGTTACACAGACAAAGTTGGTCAGTGTAAAACTTACAATGACCAATTCTTATACAAATTCCTCTGGAAAAACACATTCAGAAGTTGATTTTTTAATTGTAGCTATTTCAGGCTTCGGATTCCACTTCACTTCAGCATGTTGAAGGTGCTATTTTTAACATGAAATATTGCTCAATTTGCTTCATTTTTATTTTATGTACAATACAATTTAAAGAGGACCTTGAGGACATTTTACAGAAAAAAGAAACCCTAAAGAAAGGCAGTTGTGAGACGAATGTTAAAGTTCATGAGGACTAAAATTTTGGCGGTGCTAAGAAAAAAGAAGAAAAAAGATTTTCCTGAAATTTTAAAAACTTTGAGACGAGGTGTCTTATTGATGAGGAGGTGGAAGCTTAGAAGCTTCTGGAATATACAAAAAATGGAAAGACAAGAGGAGAGATGTTCGATGGAGTGGAAAACGCGCTCCACCGCACTATACAATATTCACATAGAAATCATCAAATCAGATTATCATGAGCTCATTTGTTCATTCATCACCATATCCGGCAGCTCTTGGAGCACACGCTCTGGGTTCGGTGGGGGCGGGGCGTCAAGTGGTTCATCTTGGAAATCGGCGGGGCGGGTACGTTTACGGGAGGCCCGGGCGGCACGGAGCATCTCCTCGTTTTGTTCCATTGTGCATTTGATCTGGAATTTTTTGAAAATTTTTCCCAACTTTTTTGTTACTGTAACAAAACTATGTACACTGACAATAATTTGTCAGTGTAAGTTACAGTGACCAACTTCGACCCGTTATATTTCAAAAGAGGAAGGAGCTATCAAAAAATTGTCAACTACAAAAATGTAGCCCTAGTCTTGTTTAATGTACTCATCAAAAATAAAAAATCAAATTCCTGGAGAAAAATTAATGGTAAAATACATAAATCTGAAAATGACCTAAAAAAATTTTCAAAATTTTTTTTGTAAATAATTTTTGTTCCAAAATTTGAAATTATTATATAATTATATTATATATCTGTGTAGATTAAAAACAGACAAACATTTTTGTAGTTGACCATTTTTTGATAGCTCCGCCCACTTTTGAGATCTGCGCCTTTAAAGCCAGGGAAGCTTCTCGGCGCGCTTTCTATTAAGCCGCATATCTCAAAAATGGGCGGAGCTATCAAAAAAGTCTCAATTATAAAATTAAAGCCCTGTTTTTTATCTGCCCACTCCTTACCTCCAAATCCGTCAACATAAACTGCTCAGCCAACCACTTCTTATCTCCCACATCCATCACTTTGCTATTCCACAACTGACTCTGCAACCCATCGGTCAACGTCTTCAAGCACACCCGATCCGAGAAGTCCAACACCCGCGAGATCTCCACATCACTCAGAACAAGTCTCCGATTGTAGAGTAGATCTAGAGCCGAGCATAGTGTGTTGAGGTGCTCCGCTGGGAGAGTGATACAATCCATTTGGCCTTCCTTGAATCGTTTTGAGAAGAGTCCACGGAAGTATTCAGAGTGATGGGAGAGGTACTCTCGATTGATTTGGATGATTCTTCCTTCACATTGGATTTCGCCGTTGGTGACTCCAGGCATTCTGATCTTAGGTGGCAGCTTGAAATCTCCCTCGAAATCTAGATTCTCATCTGGAGTCATATTATCCTCATCCTCGTCATCCAGATTCTCCACAAAGTTGAATTCCAACTCCACTCGCCCGTCGACACAGTTGCCTAGAACATCCTCGAATAGTGCGAACACCGGGGACCCAACTATTGTATACTCATCGTCTCGAATTCTTCGGATTCTGTCAGAGATCAGCCGTTCGCCTTTATCGTTTATCAGATGGATTTCAATATCGAAGAATTTGGATTCAGAATTTGATTCCGAGTACCCTGAGCGTGCATCGTCGTCATCGGTGACATTCACTTCATCATCTCCATCTCTAGAATCAGAATCCGACGTCGATGGGCGAGACATTTGGAATCCGAGAGAGAAGTACTTCTGACCAAGGATTTCTTGGGTGTAAGTGTAGATCAAGCAATTCCGATTCTGCTCCTCCCACGTCACCAGATGATTCTGATTATCTGGAATCGTGGAGGCGCCCATAGCCTCCACATCCTCAATAGGTAGCTTTAAAGTTGTGTTAAACTGGAATTCCTGGATTTCCTCGGCTTCCTTTGCCACAATTTTCACAGGGTCCGCGCGATACACCAGCTGTGAGAATTCTCGGTTGAGAGCGGGTCCCCAGACATCGAAGCCAAGTTTCCGTGCAATTGGAATAAGGGTGAGAAGACGTTCCGCTGGAAAATCGAAATCGATTAATTTTTATGAACTACGAACAAAAAAGATACCTGGAAACTCCCATCTATGCTGAAACACTCCAAACGCATCCACCAGATCCGCAAAATCCACATTATCCACCTCGTACTCCTTCTTCTCCTCATCCTCAAACATGTAGCCAAGCAGTGGAGCACGACGTTTTAGGTACTGTAATTTTTTTGGTGGTGATGATGATCAAATCAAAAAATTACAGTAACCCAAGGAAAACTGGAATGAATGAAATTATGAAAGATGTTATCTCCGATTGGGAATCTTGTAGATTTTTAGATATTCACTAATTTGCAATTTGCAATGTGTCAGTGTGAATTATGCGACGAATATGAAGGAATTTTGAGAATCTACTTGGGGAAAACCGCATAACTCAGCTCAAGTTTGTCCTATCAAAAATCTAAAAACATATTCAGAATCCTCATACCATTTCCTATTTATTGATATAAAACATTGTTAGAAAATTTTCACTCTAGCGCCCTAAACCTCCACTTACCTCCGAGTCGACATGCAGCTTCTTGGTTCCCACTGTCAATGCATAATCAGAATTCGGGAAGCAGATGTCGTCGGGTAACTCCAGAATCGGGTTGTCATATTCGCATAATTGCTTGATTTCCACAACGAATGTCACTTTGTCCTGAAAATAAAAAAATTTGGAAAAAATGTTTTTGAAATTTTTTTTTGAGCTCTAAATTGGAAAGCGTGTTGCTCCGGTCCCACTATCACTATTTTTGAGGGGTGTACTAAACAGAACAAGGGCTACATTTTTGCAGTTGAACATTTTCTATTAGACCCTTCCCTAACAAGATGCCGTGTGTTGAAGTTGCTGCTTGAAATCTCGTTATAAAAAAAATAGAAAAAAAATTCAAAAAAAAAAGTTTTTTGATAATTTTTTTTCCTTAACTTTAAAGAAGTGTGATTTTGAGACGGTTCATGGTAACGTCTTTGGAGACGCCACTTTCAAACGACCTATAAATTTGGTCATAGGTGTTTTCGACCACGTGGAGTCCATTTCTGCAATCAAAACCTGCTAAATGTCTCTGTAAGCCGAGATATGAGCTCCCAAACTTTTCATGTGGATAAGCTTTTTCACGTGGGATTCCTAATCGACAGGAAGTAGACGCAATACATTTTCATTTTTGCATCGTACGAGCACAGGTAAACCGCTGGGGAACACGAGCGGAACCGTGCGCTAGCGTATACATCGCCGATTTGGAATTCCATGCGAGAAAGCTTATCCACATGAAAAGTTTGAGAGCTCATATCTCGGCTTACAGAGACATTTAGCAGGTTTTGACTGCAGAAATGGACTCCACGTGGTCGAAAATACCTATGACCGAATTTATAGGTCGTTTAAAAGTGGCGTCTCCAAAGACTTCCTTTGTTAGGGAAATATTATACCAAAAAAGTGTCAATTATACAATAATAGCAATAGCCTTCACTATCACTGTTCCCTTTTCACTATACAGTTTTCTCCAAAATTTCGCGTTTTCCTCCAAGCCAAGACAAACTATCGATGTGTTTTTCTCCCTTTTCTTCTTTCCCCACATGAGGAGCGCGCACATGACATGACACACACATATTTTTTCTTTCTGCTCTCTTTCTCTCCGTCTTTTCAACTGTCTTGGACGCCATGCAAAGAGATGAGAGAAGCTTTTTGGGAAATCTTGAAAAGGTGAAAATGTACTCAGGAGACTCTCAGGAGAGTGATAATACTACAGTAACCCACCCGTTGCTCGCCAACTTTCATCAGACACGGATTGACGACTGTCGACTGCTTGCTGCCGAAGGTGTACTCCTGTTGCCAATCGGTTTTGGTTTCTCCTTCACGAGTGCATTTGATTTGGATACGAGACACTTTTCCCGGGGTGAGAAGCACCACGTGGAGAGAGTAGTATTGGTGGTCGTCGCCTTGTTTGCATAGTTTCAGACGGATCGCCCTGGAAATGAAATGATGTGATAAGGAGATAAGTCAATAAATGTTTTTGTGAGGTTACTGTACATGGGATTTAGTAGAGACTAAATCTTTCAAAACTTGTGAAAATGAGATTGCTCACAAAGGAAGTCTTTGGAAACGCGCTTCTATAAGTTTCGTCATATTTACATAATTTCGACTACGCGAATTCCATTTCTGAAATCAAAACCGAAAAAATGTCTCAGCGAGCAGAGTCATGAATCAAAGTTAGGCTCGAGTTATGAGCTCTCCATATGAAAATACGCCGGTTTTGACGGGAGTGATAGACTCCCCGTAGTCGAAAGTGCGTATGACCAAATTTATATATTGTTTGAAAGTTGAAAGCCGCATCTCCACAAACTTCCCTTATAAATAAGAAATGCATTTGCAACTGCGATCTCTCAAAAATGCCCTATTCAAAATGTCTGAAAATTGACTGAAATACTAAACGACACATGCTGAATAAGAATATAATAGGAACTAATTAAGTTGATGCACTAGGTTTCATGATATGTGAGACAGAAGTTGAAGCTTAAGAAGTTATGACTCCAAAAATCTCTGGAAATTGGTAAATGTACTAAAACAAAGTAAGTTTTCTCAATGTAGTGTATGCTGTTAACTAAATCTTTCCTGAAAACGAAAGATAGTGCTACTAATTTGAAGATCGACGAACAATACGGAAAAAAGTAGATTCTCTGAAACTTATGACTTTGAAAATTGGCTCAACTACTCAGTAAAACAAGCTAACAAGGACAAGCTTCAAGGACACGAAATTGTTCCTGCTGACAAGTTCTCGACAAGATTCAAATATCTGATTCATTTACTAAATAAGATAAGACGCTAAATATAATAAATGTTCTCTAGGTCTGTTGACTCAGAATTCTCGAGAAGCGAACGCAACGGAGAAGAGAGGAAATAAACAAAGAGTCACTGGAAATCTCTGAAAATTGGCTGAAATATTAAACAAGACATGCTGAACAAGAATATGACAGTATCGTAAGAAGATGAGTTGGTAGATTTTGAGATTTACCGTAGAACTGGACGGATGGTGATATTTCTATTAGATTTAGATATCGAAATGTCTAGAAAAAACTATATAAATCAGACGTGCTGAACAAGATGATCATAGATTCAAATCCCTAAAAATTCATAATTCATGCCGAACAATAAAACAGTAATAAATCTGGGTAATAATTTTCAATTTCTCTCAAGACCCGTTACAAAGATAAGGTCTATCAATGTGAGACACCACTGATAACACAGGTACGGTATGATCTTATGAGTATATATTTTTTTAATTAAAATTTTTTGAATAAAGCATATTTATCTGTTTAGTACTACATATAATTCTGTCAATTTTCAGCTTTCCAGATTTTCAGATCGGGATTCCCATCACTTTAATGTTTGTCTTGTCTTGTATTCCAATCGATAACTTTTTTCTTTCATTCTTTTTCCTTCTGAAGGGCTTAGGGTACTGTAGGCAGCGTGAGAAAGAGGAAAAGGCTTCACAAAACTGTGTAACAATAAGAGGAAGAAAGCGGAGGAATTATGAGAGAGATGAAGAACTTAGATCGATAGGCGTTTCAATAGGTGCTACAGTAACCCCCCAGATTTTCTGTTTCGAGTCTGCCTAGAGGGGGTAGGTATACTGTAACTACTCACCACTCGGTCTTTCCCAACTTCATCACAGCCTCCTTCTTCACTTGCCAATCAGTCTCACCGCGAAGTCGATACTTGACGGGAATCTCTTCCTCCTCTTCCATACCTTCCATTATTCCTTTTTCAGCTCCAAAATGATTATACACACACGAAAATAGCAGGGAGGGGGGGCACAACCTAGTCAGGAGGTCTCCTCTCTAGTCAGCAGGGGCTGCTGGCTGGGAGGAGATGGGGAGGAGAGGAGAGAAGAGGCGGAGTAGAGGAGAGATAGAAAGAAGTGAACGAATATTGTTGTTCTTCGGAAGAGAGACAGACTATGGGTGCCTCGGCTGCCCGGCTGATCGACTCTCTCTCTCTACTTCAACACACACATATACATACACAGCCATCGCCATCCAATGCGTCCAGTGTCTCACAACTTCTCCGTCTCTTTTACCGCACAATGATCACTAACCCCTTCTCGCCGAAATTTCGCGTAGCGTCCGATTCGACTGGAAGCGTCTGCGTCTTGTGTGAGTTTGAGTGCGACGCCGCACTCACTATAGGAAGAGAGAGGTCTTCTTCTCCACAAAAACCCTTCTCTCCAACCACCACATTTATATGTATTGCTTGCCATTTTGGAAGATGGAAGAGAGATGGAAATACGGAATATATGGGGTCACATTGATTTGGTGGAGAGTTAAAAGCAAAATGAGTATTGTTAGAGTTAGCGGTGGCGCCATGGTGTCTGGTGCAGTCGAGTTGCTCCGAATAGTATATGAGTGTGTAGAGAATTTCTAGAGCTACAATTTTGTAGTTGCTCACTTTTTAATAGGAGCCCACACTGAGAAGTTGTAGGACTCGCTCCTCCTTGCAAAAAGGGGTATCAGTCTAGGGAGGATCCGGACAGTCCTACTAGAATGTATCTGAGTTAGGTAGTCTGTGTGCTCAAGTTTAGAAAGAATGGGTTAAAACTGAAAATGTTACATTAAAGAGTGTTGAAAAACATTTTTACCAAAAATTTTTTTGAAGTTTTTTTTTTCCAACACACTTTTCTGCTCAGGATGACGGTCTACAAAAAAGTGATCTATTACAAAAATGTAGCCCTAATCGTGTTTAGTATTCAAGCCAAATATTGAAATTTGGGAATTCAAAAGTGCTGAGATACAGTATGTCAAAGTTGGTCAGTGTAAAAGTTACACTGACAAACTTTGTCAGTGTAAAAGTTACAGCGACCAACTTTTTCCAGAAAAACACCAAAAACACTCAAAAATAGCGAAAAAAACCTGAAAATGAGCTGATTTTTTTTTCATAATCCATTTTCCGAATCTCCCAAAATGAAAACTATGTTTCAGGCATGCTATCCACGTGCGTTTCCGTTCGTTTTCAGAATTACATCATCACCTGAAATCCAGACCAGGGTACCTGCCAATCAGAGTTGCGCGGAAGTGAAATTTTCAAAACGGAAGTCGGAAGTCGGAAGTCGGAAGTGAAAAATGCCCGGAAGTCGGAAGTCGGAATTCCGCGCAACTCTGCTGCCAATCCTTCCCCTGTGCACCCTTGAGCGGCTACAGTACCCCGGGCACCTGCGCAAGATGGCCTAGGTTACTGTAAGCTTTTTTTACCAATACGGTTACTGTAGTTTTTCCTCCCTCCTCTAACTATACGATTTCTTGTCAATTTCTCATTTTCCAATTTTTCCTTTTTTTTTTCTTTTTTGTCTTCTTTTCTCCAATTTTTCTACAGCAGCAGCAGCCAGCAACACAGCCACAGCCAATTTACGACACACGATTTCCGATGAATCGGCTGTTTGCCACATGAGATACTGAATAATAGGAGGCAAGAGGGGGAACGGAGAGGAGACGAGAGTGTTTTGAGAGAAAGAGATGGAGAGAGAAAAGAGTCTCTCTCTGTGTCTCGGGGGCGAGAAAAGAAATTATTAGTATTCGATATGGTTGGTGGATGGAGAGGAGAGGAGGGAAAAATGATATTGATGATAGGGACTGATTATTGACAGGAAGTGATGGAAGAGGCTACTGGACCACAGAGGGACAATTTGTATATAAATATTTTATTTTAAGAATGGAGCACACCTGAAAAATATACCAAAATGTTGATCTCAGCGAGTTCAATGGATGAGGTGGCTTAATACGGGCAAAAAAACCGAAAATGATAAAAAAGCAAGTTTCGAAGAGGTAAGGAGTTTACTAAGCAAGACTAGGGCTACATTTTTGTAGTTGACAACTTTTTGATAGCTCCGCCCACTTTTGAGATATACATGGTCAAAGTTGGTCACTGTAAAAAAATTACTACATACAGTGACAATTTTGGTCAGTGTAGTTTTGTTACAGGAGGTCAACTAGAGAAATAAAGATTTTGCAAAGTTTCAAAGCAAAATTGCAAAAATGTAGAGTTTTTTTTCACAAAAAAGGTATTTTTAGCATAATGTACCTGTAGTAAACCTATTCTATCTTCCCAGGTTGAATTCTTACTAAAAAGTGGTTCAAAAAAAAAGTACTGTTAGAAGTTTGCCGAGCAAAAAAAATCAGATCCACTGAGAAACGACAGGAGACATACTGTAACAGTTTTTTGTAACACTAAAGATATTACCTGAATTAACACAGAAATTTAAATAAGAAATCGAGTATTTGACACAGCGGACAGTTTTATTTGAAAAATCGAAAAATTCGTAAACTTGGTCAAAAAAAGCTCAATTTTTGAAGTTAAACTTTTAGAAGCATCCTAAAAAGGTTTAACACTGGTTAGTTATGGAACAAATTTGTGAAAATTGTAGTTTATAGTCTAACAGTTATCATATGCCACCATGACACAAATTCAAGAAAAAAGAGTTCTATTTTTTTCTATTTTTTTCAGACCCAGAGTTAAACACATATTTCAGAATTCGTCCAAAAATTACAACAAGCATCGTTAGCTCTACACTCCCCACCAGAGTTGCGCGGAAGTGATTTTTTCTAAAACGGAAGTCGGAAGTCGGAAGCAAAATTTTGAAAACGGAAGTCGGAAGCCGGAAGTCGGAAGTGAAAAAACGCCCGGAAGTCGGAAGTCTGAAGTCGGAAGTAGATTTTTTCGCAAAGATTCAAAAACTCCTAGAAAAAGTTCATAAAATTCGCGAAAATCAGTGGAAAATTAGTTTTTGGCTGAAGAAAAGCTCATTTTCTGTCTTTTTAGACCATTTTTCCTTCTATTTCTGCGAGATGTACTTTTCCGAAATCCCACAATTATGGAATGACGGAAGTCGGAAGTAAACATCCGAAAATGGAAGTCGGAAGTCGGAAGTAAAATTTTGAAAACGGAAGTCGTAAGTCGGAATTAAAATTTTCAAAACGGAAGTCGGAAGTCGGAAGTCGGAATTAAAATTTTCAAAACGGAAGTCGGAAGTCGGAAGTGAAAAACAGCCCGGAAGTCGGAAGTCGGAATTCCGCGCAACTCTGCTCCCTACCAGGTGCCAGAGTTGTGTGAAAGTAAAGTAAATGGAAGATGAAACTTACGGCAGTAATGCAATTCTAATCAATTAACTTTCGATCATAACATTTTGCTTATTTGATCCCAGTGGTACTGAAAAGTCTCCACTTTCGACTTTCATGTGTCAAATTTAGCAGCTTTTTCAGCTTTTTCAGCTTTTTCAGGTTCACTGACAGGAAATACGTCCAAATTTCCGCACACCTCTGCAACATATCGATTCCGCATTCTAATTATACAAATACCCCTTAAGTCCCCCTCCAAAAGTTCAAAACTCGAGAGCCCCCTCCCGCCTCTTGCTCCGTTGCCATAGTGATCCCCCTTTCTTCTCAATGCTCCCCCTCTCTCTCTCTCCATTTTCCCGCACACTCACTTTCACTAGTTCCTCATCCTTTCCCTTATTCAAGTTTTATTCTCTTTCAGATATAATTATATAACATATTTAGTGGAGAGGGGGAGATAGTGTATGTCTGACGATGAATGGGGTGATTTATTAGAGGTAAGTGATATGGATAGATAATTGTGACTAATTAAATGAAATTGATTTATTTTCTAGGGATTAGATAACGAACCACCACCACCAGAAGCAGCAAAACCAGCAGCAGAGAATCAGAAGGGTACAAGGCAACGTAGTGGATTAGATTCGTTTTTGAGTTCGGGAGGAGGAGCCGATAAGGTGAGTTAATTAGTTAATTAATTAATTGTTCGTAATATTCGACGGTCCCCAGGAGCATAATGGGCCGTAACTCACTTCAAACTCAATATTATAAGCTGAAAAATATATCAAAATGTAAATCTCGGCGAGTGCTAAGTCTGTGACCTACTACGGGCCGGATGGCTATTCAATGTGCCGCGTAGGTCACAGACACAGATCTTTTTGAGATCTACATTTTGGAATATTTATCAGCTGATTATAATGGGTTTTAGGCGAGTTATGCCCTTTTGATCAAAAAAGTACTGGAAAAAACTATTTCAGACACCACCGACCGCCAAGAAAGAAGTCAATTTCTCAATTGCACCCAAGGAGGAGGAGATGAGATCGGTATGTGTGTGTTTTGTGTTGAATATGAATCCATTTTATTGAAAGGTGTGCTAAATTGACTTTTGCAAGTCAAAAGCTTCATTCTGGCATAAATATTGCAAAACTTTGTCATTTTTTGACTGTGTGAGAATTGATTGAAAATTTTAGATGAGACCAGCAAGGCTAGGGCTACATTTTTTTAGTTAACAATTTTCTGATAGCTCCGCCCACTTTTGAGATATACATTGTCAAAGTTTGTCATTGTAACTTACACTGACAACTTTTGGTCAGTGTAGTTTTGTTACAGTGACCAACTTTGACCATGCACATCTCAAAAGTGGGCGGAGCTATCGAAAAGTTGTCAACTACAAAAATGTTGCCCTTTCTTTGTTTAGTATACACATCTAACAATTTCCAGGTGGCCCGTTCCACCAATGCCCTCAACGACCTCTTCGGACCAAGCACCTCTCTCAGCACACCTGCAACTTCAACCGCCCCTCCCCGGCGAGCCGGTGGAGGTACTTCCACATTAGATGACATTTTTGGAACAGCACCAAGGGCACCTGCAACAGCTGCAACACCGCAAGTCTCCCAGCCAACAGCGACAACTGCACCACCACCGATCGATAACTTCGATGCGGGGAGGGTTCTAAGATTAGAGGCGGAGCTTGAACGGGTGAATCGGGAGCTGGAAGATACGAAACGGAAGAAACGGGAGGACGAGGAGGACTTGGAGAACTTTTGGAAGACGAAGCTAGAGGTCCAGTCGAGGGATCACTCGAAACTCCTGGAGGATGTTCGAAATTCTCATAAGACTCAAGTCACAAAGCTCCAGGAGGAGCATCACGTGGAGTTGGAGAGAATCAAGACGAATTTCGAGAGGCAACTGGATAGTGTGACGTCGTCGACGAGTCAAGTGGGGGATCTGGTGTCGGTAGTGGGGAAGGTGGATAGCATTTCGATGAATATCGATAGGATCGCAGCGGATGTGGTGTAAGTTTTAGTCCCCCTCCCCCTCTCCCAGGCTAGGCTTGGTTGGGCTGGACTATGCTGGTCTATGCTGGTCTATGCTAGACTATGCTAGACTATGCTAGACTATGCTGGACTATGCTGGACTATGCTGGACTATCCTGGGCTGGGCTTGGCTGGACTATGCTGGTCTATGCTGGACTATGCTGGGCTATGCTGGGCTATGCTGGACTATGCTGGACTATGCTAGACTATGCTGGGCTATGCTGGACTATGCTAGACTATGCTGGGCTATGCTGGACTATGCTGGTCTATGCTAGACTATGCTGGGCTATGCTGGGCTATGCTGGGCTATCCTGGACTATCCTGGACTATGCTGGACTATGCTGGACTATGCTGGTCTATGCTAGACTATGCTGGGCTATGCTGGGCTATGCTGGACTATCCTGGACTATGCTGGACTATGCTAGACTATGCTGGGCTATGCTGGACTATGCTGGACTATGCTAGACTATGCTGGGCTATGCTGGACTATGCTAGACTATGCTGGGCTATCCTGGACTATCCTGGACTATGCTGGGCTATGCTGGGCTATGCTGGACTATGCTAGACTATGCTGGACTATGCTGGGCTATGCTGGGCTATGCTGGACTATGCTGGACTATGCTAGACTATGCTGGGCTATGCTGGGCTATGCTGGGCTATCCTGGACTATCCTGGACTATGCTGGGCTATGCTGGGCTATGCTGGACTATGCTGGACTATGCTAGACTATGCTGGACTATGCTGGACTATGCTGGACTATGCTGGACTATGCTAGACTATGCTGGACTATCGTGGGCTGGGCTTGGCTGGACTATGATGGGCTACTCTGGACTATGCTAGACTATCTTAAAATGTTGCATTTTCAGCGCTACCACCAACAAAGTGAGTTCTGAACAAGCGGCCCTTCTGCAACTCCAAGAGGAACGACTCAAGATTCGAGAAGAGAAACTCGCCGATGACATGACGGCTCTCCGTACAGAACAGCTCAAAGTGCACGAGCTGAACTTGAGTCTGAAGGATCTTGTGAAAAATCAGCAGGACGAGAATGAGAGGGTACTGTACTGTAGCTTTGACAAATCCAAAATAAAAATAAAGAATTCTAGGAAAAATGGCGAACAAAAGAGGAGTGGAACCGGTTGAAAGTGGAGAAGCAGATTTTCAAGGAGAATCAGGACAGGATTATTGGGAATATTGAGAAGGAGAAGCAGCAGTTGGCGGAGGAGTTGAGAGCATTCCGTAAGAATCAAAACGACCTACTATTCCGTGTGAGCACTGAACGAGAGCTGCTCGAACAGGAGAGAAATGAGTTTTTGGCGTAAGTTTTTTAGATTGTTTCAAATTTTCCTTTATTTTCGCCGATATTCACCAGTTTTTCTCTAGAAAACGTGACCAAGATATCAAGCGGATCAAGTCGGAGGCGTATGAGCTTGATATCAAGTCACAGCAGGTGACGACAGCGGATCAACATGTGGCCGAGATGAAATTGATCACGGAGACTAAATATCGACAGGTAGGGTTTTGAAGTTAGGAGGGAATATAGATATAGTCTAGTGCTACATTTTTGTAGTTGACAACTTTTTGATAGCTCCGACCACTTTTGAGATATGCATACTCAAAGTTTGTCAGTGTAAGTTACAGTGACCAACTTTTACCATGTATATCTCAAAAGTGGGCGGAGCTAACAAAAAGTTGTCAACTACAAAAATGTAGGACTTTTCTGGGTTAGTATACATACAAAGAGCCAATGATGTGGATTCACAGAAAAAGCCGTGACGGAATCTCAAAATTTGACATTTTCCGAATTTTGTTTTCGAAAAAAAAAATTTTCTTCATTTTTTGTCAAGTCTGAAATTTTTAGAATTCTAACTGAAACCATATGAATTTTATATTCGTTAGAATTGTCTAGCCTTCCTCTTTTTCAAAATCTATGTTTCATATCTCTTGCTAAAGAGAGCGCTGAGAAACGAGAGCTTCTCTGCGTCCCCTCCTCTCTAGCCGAGGTCTTCTATCTTTAAAGGCGCATATCTCAAAAGTGGGCGGAGCTATCAAAAAGTTGTCAACTGCAAAAATGTAGCCCTACTCTTGTTTAATATGCACATTTAGAATAAATAAATCTGAACAAAAATTAATAGTGAAAAATAAATAAATCTAAAAATGAGCTGAAAAAAATTTTCAATATTTTTTCGCAAATTTTTTCGATTAATTTACACATAACTTTTGGTCCAAATTTTAAAAATTTTAAACGACTGTATAGATTATAAAAAGGAGAATATTTCTGTAGTTGACAACTTTTTGATAGCTCCGCCCACTTTAGAGATATTCGCCTTTAAATTCAATGAAGGGGAGAGGCTTGTCATCTGAGCGTTTTCTTTAAAGGCGCATATCTCAAAAGTGGGCGGAGCTATCAAAAAGTTGTCAACTACAAAAATGTAGCTCTAGTCTTGGTCTATCCATGCGGACCCTCACAAAAACATTTTCCAGCTCCAACACCTCGAAACCCTCCTCACCGCCGAGTGCTCAGAGATAGAGCGGATTCGAAATGAGCAGAAGATCAGTGGCATGGCTCACTCGACGATGCACCTGAATCTTGGCGATTCTGGACGGCGGCCACGGAGAAGTCGTGAGGAGGAACTATTCGGCGGCGGAAGCTCGTCGAATCAGAATACCCAACGGCGGTCGGAAAGTGTGAGGGCCTCGTTGAAGAAGCACTATGAGCATTTGGAGAAGTATGCCGGCCAGAAGGTGGCCACCGTGGCGCCTCAAAATAATTGAGATATCGTCAAGACTTTGTGATTTTTTTTGTGATTTTTGAAAAAAACTTTGAAAATTTTGGAAAAAATTTTTTTTTGACATTTTTTTTTGATTCCTTCAACTTTGAGACTCCGTGATTTTTTTTAAAATTTTTTGTCCAAACCCCCAAATTCTTATATGGATGTGTAGATCAAAACTAGAGCTACATTTTTCTAGTTGACCGTTTTCCGGTAGCTCCGCCCACTTTTAAGATATGCGCCTTTAAACTCAAGGAAGGCTAGCCCTCTGGCCGCTTTCTTTAAAGGCGCATATCTCAAAAGTGGGCGGAGCTACCGGAAAACGGTCAACTAGAAAAATGTAGCTCTAGTTTTGATCTACACATTCATATAAGAATTTTTGGATTCCTCCTAAAAATTAAGGAGGGAAGGGGCCTTAAAGTTTTTGTTGCCAAAATGTTGGAATTTTGGAAAAAAATATTTTTTTTCTCATTTTTAAAATAATGAATTATTTCAATTTAAATGAATTTTACTCCAAACCATTAAAACCGCAAAAAAAAAACGAAAAAAAAATTTTTCTTACAAATTTTTTTTCGATTTTGTAACCGCGCTCCACAGGACTTTTTTTTTGTAAAAATCGTTCATAAAAACCAAAAACCAAAAAACAAACTAAAAATAAAAACAACAAAAAAAATTGAAAATTCAGCTCCTCCAACTCGTCGGAATCAGACTGGAAGCGGGTGGTAGATCTGGAAAAATTATGGAATTTTTTCTTTTTTACGAGTAAATTTTTTTCTAAAATTCATTAAAAAACTGTTTTTGTGAGGTCAGATGGAAGAGATAGTGGAGGTAATTTCAGACAAATTTCAGACAAATTTCGAAAATTCAAAAAATCAAAATTTTCAGACAAAAAAATTACAGAAAGGCTGGATAACAGTGAGGTAGGCGGGACGACAGTTACAATGTAAAATTTCCGTAAAATTTCAAATTTTTTGAGGCAAAAAATGGGGTTTAAGGACACTTGAGGGAGGCAGAAAAAGTGAAAATTCGGGCGGTGTAATACTGATATACAGATAATATTGATTAAAATTAGAAAAATGCAGGAAACGCGCTCCATTGAGAATCTCTTCGTGTAGTCCTCGTGGACAATCCAAAGCGTCGGATTGTCCACGTGGAGTACACGAAGAGATTCTCAATAGAGCGCGCTCGTGAAAGAGAAAGACAACGGGTGACAAGTGGTGAATAAGGAGGACAATTGAGATTGTTTTTGTTGGAAAAAATTTTTTTTTTTGAAAAATGGAATAAGAAGCGACGGTAGGATAGAGAGAGAGGGAACAGAGGGAGAATTTGATTTTTTTTCGAATTTTTCAAATTTTTCGGTGAATTTTTGGCTGAAAAATCGAGGGAAATCTGAAATTGAATATAGATGAATTTTTGGCTGAAATTTCGATTTCAACACCAAATTTTTCGTCTGGAAATGTAGTTTTTTAGCTAAATTTTCGATTTTTCTCTCAGAAATCAGTCTAGACGAGTTTTTGGCTGAAAATCCGATTTCACAGCATATTTTCGCAATTTTTCTACTCAAAATTGAGGTTTTCAGCCAGGAGTGTCTGGAAGTTGCTCAAAACTACAATTTTGAGCAGGAAAATTGGAAAAATATGCTGTGAACTCGGATTTCAGACAAAAACTCGTCTAGACTGAATTCTGAGCAAAAATATGATCTCAGACCTGAAAAAAACGCATTTCCAGACGAAAAACTTGGTATTGAGAGCCAAAAACTCATCAGAACTCAATTTCAGAGCACTCGGCATCATTATTAGTCAAAAAATGTGATTTGTTGAGAATTTTCACGTGAAAAATTGTTAAAAATGGCAAATTTTCGGTTAAAAGTGATGAGTTTTAGTCAAAAAACAAGATTTTTCAGGAAAAATGACCTGAAAAGAATCGCAAAATTTCCTCCAAAATTGATGATTTTTGGTCGAAAAATGCAATTTTTTGGGACTTTTCACCTGAAAAATTGTCAAAAATCGCAAAATTTCCTCCAAAATTTTGATTTTTGTTCGAAAAATGAGATTTTTTGGGATTTTTCACCCAAAAAATTGTCGAAAATCTCAAATTTTCGCATTTTTTCCTCCACTTCTCTCTCCTCTCTCTCCGCCTCCTAAATTAATCAGTATGCTCTAAAACGAGTGCTCCAGACGTGGGCATACTCATCGTCACTGGTGTCATGACTCGTTGTTTCACCACTGAATTCTGATTCTTTGTCACACCTCCTCCTCCATGCTGTAATTGTGGCGCCATGACTCGAGTCATCGTCGTCGGCGTACTACTATTGGCTCCAGAAGGCGTCGTCGTTCCTGACGTCGTCGTCGATATTATTCTGGACGAGGAAGCTCCGCCCACTGACGATGTCGATGGTCCTCCACTTTGAGACTGTAATTGTGGCATTCCGGCGGGTGATGGAGACTGAGATTGAGAGTTGACGACGGAGGGGTGGAGCCCAGAGGAAGAGGAGGCGGAGCCCGGAATCGGAGTCACCGTGAAACGGGCGGCCGGGATCATTGTCTGGAAAATTGGGGGTTTGGGGCGTAAAAATTGATTTGAAATAGTATTTTCCAGTCGAAAAATGGGTTTTCTCAGTCGAAAATTGCATATTTAATGGAAAAATCACGATTTTCAACCATTTTTAGTCGAAAATCACTTTTCTTTTGATCGAAAAATCCGTTTTTTAGTCAAAAATCTTTTTTATTTAGTCGAAAAATCACTTTTTAGTCAAAAAACCTTTTTTTTTTCGATTTTGAGTACTTTTGGCAAAAGTTTCGCGATTTTTAAAACTATTTTCAACACTATTTTCAGTCGTTGGAAAATTGACCTGGAAGAGGGAAAGTTAGGTCATGAGGCGGATTTCTAGGCCATCGAACTGAGAAAAGCACGATTTTGGGCATGTTTGTGCGAAATTTTGCGATTTTTAAACATTTTTGGGTCAATTTTTGCAGAAAAATCGCATTTTTCGACTAAAAATCGACATTTTTAGGTGGAATTTTGAGATTTTTGGCAATTTTCAGGTCATTTTTCGACTAGAAATCATCATTTTGGGCGAAATTTTGCGATTTTTTTCAATTTTCACCTCATTTTTTGCTGAAAAAAACGCATTTTTCGACTGAAAATCGACATTCTTAGGTGAAATTTTGCATAGTTGTCGAGGCCCGGCTAGGCCCGAAGGCCCGGCTTCAAAAAATGACCCTTTTTTCCCAATTTTTCATCGAAAATGTGATCATTTTTGACTAATTTTCAGAATTTCTTCTAATTCTGAATCATAGTCGAAAATTTGACTTTTTCGCGAAAAACTTCAAAAATTTTCAAAAAATTTGAAATTTTGACTTTCGCGCCAATTTGCCCGGGCCGGGCCTTGACAACTATGAAAATCTGGTTTTTTTTTCGTAAAATCGCTTTTTTTTAGTGGAAAAATTGGTTTTTTTCAGTCGAAAATCGCCTTTTCCGGTCAAAAATTGCATATTTAATGGGAAAATCGCACTTTTTAGTCGAAAAATCGCGATTTTAAACCATTTTTTGAGAAAAAAATCACTTTTTCCAGTTGAAAAATCGCTATTTTCGATCCAAAAATCGTTTTTTCAGCCAAAAAATTCGCTATTTTCCATTTTTCCATTCGAAAAATCTCATTTTTAGTCCGAAATTGGGATTTCTAGTCGAAAAATTCGCATTTTTCAACAATTTTCAGTAGAAAAATTCGCATTTTTCGACCAGAAATCAACATTTTTGGGCAAAATTTTGCGATTTTTTACAATTTTCAAGTCATTTTTTGCTGAAAAATCGCATTTCTCGACTGAAAATCAGGATTTTTCGACTAAAAATCGACATTTTTAGTTGAAATTTTGCGATTTTTAAACAATTTCGGGTTAATCTTTGCTGAAAAATCGCATTTTCGCCTAAAAATCTACATTTTTAGGTAAAAAATTAAGATTTTTAAACATTTTCAGGTCGTTTTTCGACTAAAAAGCATCATTTTTGGTCGAAATTTTGCGATTTTAAACATTTTCAAGTAATTTTTCGCTAAAAAATAGTATTTTTCCACTATTTTCAGTCGAAACTCACCCTAGCAGCCATCAATTTTCCCATCGTCAGTCCTCCACCACCCAATCTTTTCTGTCCGAGTGGAACAGCGTGTCCAGACATCATTCCAACTGAATTCACTGTCGTATAAGTACCCGTCGGTTGTCCCTGGACTCCGCCCACTCCACTCATTTGCATTCGTTTCGGTGCTTGTTGAGAATCGTCGGCAGCCAGCATATGGCGTCGTTTGATCTCGTTTTTTACGAGGCGACTGAAAAAAATTGGAAATTTCAGTCATTTTTGGGCAGGTTTTGGATTGATTTTTGATCATTTTCAGCCAAAAATGGAAAAAACAACGAATTTCAGTAATTTTTCGATCAATTTTCAATGATTTTCAGCCAAAAAATGGAAAAAATTGGTTTTGAAACCTCAAAAATGACCAATTTCAGTCGTTTTTCAGTCATTTTTGGCAGTTTTCTGATTCATTTTCTATCATTTTCAGCCGAAAAAATGGTTTTAAATCTCAAAAATTACCAATTCTTCAGCCATTTTTTACCAACTTTTAATAATTTTCAGCCAAAAAAGTGGAAAAAATGGTTCTAAACCTCAAAAATGGCAAATTTCAGTCATTTTTTGCAGATTTCTGATCAATTTTCGATGATTTACAGCCAAAAACATGGAAAAATTGGTTTTTAAAACTCAAAAATTACTAATTTCAGTAATTTTCGACCGATTTTCGACCGATTTCTGACCGATTTTTGATTTAATTTTCAACCAGAGGCCGTATGCATGAACATTTACCTCGAGGTAAATGAGCAAGGTAAATCGTTTACTGTGGTAAATTGGTGAAAAATGGTATGCATGAAAAATCGGCAGTTGTGGTAAATGCGTTTACCATGGTGAAAACATTTACCCATCTTTTTTGCGAGTAAATGGGATTTACCGAACCAATTACAGTAGAGCTAGTGAAAGGATCCTCCAAAAAGAAAGCGATGCTCACATTTTTTTAGTTAAATTTTTAAATTAATATATAGATAAACAATAGAGCTTCATTTTTATAGTTGAAAATTTTTTTGTACGTTCATTTGCTAACAAGTTACAGTCTATCAATGTGGGCAGGTCCAAAACTCTTCTTTTAGCAGTGAGAAACTGCAGAAATTGCGATATTTTACTTTGTCTATTGATAACTTATCAAAATGTGTTTGTACAAAAAAGGATATATTACGGTAGTAACTTCACGACTTCCATCATATTATGGTCAAAACACATCTACTTTTAACGATATTTGAAGACCTGCTTCGGTTAATTAATGTGCTATAGCTATGACTTTATACACAAGAATCTGCGTTTTGATTGTAGAACGCTAATAGAAAAATCTCCACTTTTCATTTAATAGCTTCAAATATCATCTTCATGAATAGAAACTGATTCCTAATAGGGCTAGTCTGCTACTTTTTCTGGGATATTATAGTCATTGAAAATGTGGAGTCAATGATTCTATGCAGTCATTGAGACGTTTAGTCAATGAGTTTTTGAGGGAAAACAACTACATTTACCAAGGTAAATTTTTACCTTGGTAAAAATGTCTTGTGAATACGGTAAATGGTTTACCGCGGTAAACGATTTACCCCCTGTTTACCTTGGTAAAGATTTACCATGGTAAAACGGTTTACTTGGTAAATGTTCATGAATACGGCCTCAGGACTAGTTTTCCGCAAATTTTCTAGGCCACGACCATTTTTTGCACTTTTCTCAGTTCGAAATGGAAGAAAATCGTCAAAATTGGGTTCAGAGACTAGTTTTCGGGAAGAATTGGATTTCTAGGCCACCAAATCGGAAAATTAGGCCATAGGGAGTTTTAGGTGATTTTCGACGGTTTTTGGGGGTAAAAATTGTGTTTTTAGGCCCAAAAACTTGTTTTTGAGCTTAAAAATATGCTTTTTGTCAATTTTCAGCTAATTTCAGTCATTTTTGAGCAATTTTTGATCAATTTTGGACAATTTTCAGCTAATTTCAGACGATTTTGACCGGCTTGAACTGATTCGTCCATTTTTTAACAATTTCAGCTGATTTTCAGCTAATTTAAGCTATTTTCAACCGATTTCTGACCAATTTTCGATCAATTTCAGCCGATTTTAACCAATTTCAACCAATTCTGGGTCATTTTGTAGCCATTTTCAGCTAGTTTCCACCCATTTCCAATTCTAAGTCATTTTGAACCAATTTCGATCACTTCTGGTTCATTTTCAGCCAATTTCCGACAATTTTGGACTTTTCTGAGCCATTTTAGACCGGTTTTAACAGATTTTAAGCCAATTCATCTATTTTTCATCAGCTGAATTTCAGCTAATTTCAGTCATTTTTGACCGATTTCAGCCGATTTCAACCGATTTCAACCGATTCTAAGTCATTTTGAACCAATATCGATCACTTTTGAATCATTTTCAGCCAATTACAGACGATTTTGACCGGTTTTAACAGATTTTAAGCCAAATCCATCAATTTTAGCCTATTTTCAGCTAATTTAAGCTATTTTCGACCGATTTCTGACCAATTTTCGATCAATTTCAACCGATTTTAACCAATTTCAACCAATTCTAACTCATTTTGGAGCCATTTTCAGCCAGTTTCCCCTCCAAACTCACGTGCTCCGATTCTGCACAGCACTACTAATCTGATCCAAATCATGTGCGAACATTTTCAGCCAATTCTAGCTGTTTTTGACCGGTTTTAACTGATTTTAAAGCAAAAGTCGTTCATTTTCAGCTCATTTCCAGCGAATTTATGCCTTTTTCGACCGATTTCTGACCAATTTCTGATCATTTTCAGCCAATAAAGGTGATACGAATCGAATTCTGGCTCATTTTGAATCATTTTCGGCCAATTTCAGCTGTTTTTGACCCGTTTTTGAGTGAATGAATTAAAAGCAAAATTCATCCATTTTTTATCAATTTCAGCTAATTTCCAGCTAATTTAAGTTATTTTCGATAGTTTTTGGTCAATTTCAGCCGATTTTAACCAATTTCAACCGATTCTAAGTCATTTTGGAGCCATTTTCAGCTAGTTTCCCCTCCAAACTCACGTGCTCCGATTCTGCACAGCACTACTAATCTGATCCAAATCATGTGCAAATCTCGTCAACGCATTCTTCAAATTATCCACCTCTTTCTCCGACCATTTACTCTCATCCACATCGGTCGTCGTGTGCAATTGAAGTGTCAAATCACCCAATTTCTGGAATGCGTGGCCGGCGGTCAGAAAAACTTCGGCCACCTTCGCAGCCAAATTGACGGGCGCCGGTTGATCCATTGCCATACTACTTCGATCCCCGTTATTATTCATTACGAGGGCTCCCGAGGTTACTGTAGCTCCGCCCCCTCCAGTCGGACCGCCCCTTTGATATTGTTGGAATGAGTTGGAGGTTGAGGCGATGAGTGGACCCGATGAGCAAGTCGGCGTTCCGAATCCATCGTCAACTTCCTCTTTGATTTGTAGAAATTGGGCGGAGCTTGTGGAGGCTCCGCCCCCTCCGTCGTGAGCCACTTTTCGTATGGGAACTTGACGCATTGGGACGGAATTGAGGGGGCGAATACCGGTGAATTGTTGTTGGAGGCGGCCCTGGAAGAGGGGAAAGTTAGGCCATGAGGCGGATTTCTAGGCCACCGGCCGAAATTTTGTGATTTTTAACGATTTTCTGGTGAAAAATTGCATTTTTCGACTCAAAATGAGCAAAATTGGTGAGTTTCAGGGTTTCTAGGCCATGAGGCGGATTTCTAGGCCATCGAATTGAGAAAAGCACGTTTTTGAACATTTTGAGCCAGATTTTTGTGATTTTTAACGATTTTCAGGTCGTAAATCGCAATTTTCTACTATTTTCAGCCGAAAAATCGCTATGGAGCTGGAAGAGGGGGAAAGTTAGGCCATGAAGCGGATTTCTAGGCCACCAGCCGAAATTTTTTGTGATTTTTAACGATTTTCAGGTGAAAACCCCCTTTTTTAGTTGAAAAATTGTGATTTTCAGACGAAAAATCAGCAGTTTTAGGGAAAATTTTGCGATTTCTGACAATTTCCAAGTAATTTTTTGCTGAAAAATCGCAGTTTTTCACTGAAAATCAGAATTTTTAGGCGAGAAATTGTGATCTTTGACAATTTTCAGGACGCATTTTTCACATATTTTCCGGTTAAAAATCGCATTTTCACGTATATTAATTGAAAAATCGCTATGGTCCTGGAAAAGAGGGAAAGTTAGG
Source organism: Caenorhabditis remanei (assembly GCF_010183535.1). Classification (NCBI taxonomy): domain Eukaryota; kingdom Metazoa; phylum Nematoda; class Chromadorea; order Rhabditida; family Rhabditidae; genus Caenorhabditis; species Caenorhabditis remanei. The sequence goes on along the minus strand of NC_071332.1, from coordinate 21,121,560 downwards.
CCATGAGGGGGATTTCTAGGCCACGAGCACGATTTTGAGTGTTTTCATCCGAAAATTTACGATTTTTCACAATTTTCGGGTAATTTTCAGTCGAAAAATCGGTATATTCCACTATTTTAGTCAAAAAATCGCAGTTTTAATCAATTTTCATGTGAAAAATAGCAATTTTCACATCTTTTTGGTCGAAAAAATCGCATGAGCACGTTTGTGAGTGTTTTTAGTTGAAATTTTGCGATTTTTCACAATTTTCGGGTTTTTTTTTCTGAAAAAAGCGCATTTTTCGACTAGAAATCAGCATGTTTAGCGAAGTTTTGCTACTTTTGGCAATTTTCAAGTCATTTTTCGACAAAAAATCAGCATTTTCAGTGGGAATTTTGCGATTTTTCACAATTTTCGGGTCAAAAGTTTCAAAAAATCGCATTTTTCGACTAAAAATCCGCAAAAATCGCTATTTTCAACAAACCTGTCCCGTCGAGGAAGTTGCGATCGTCACTGTGTTACTCGCCAGTGGCGGTACGTGTGTCTCGTAGTTTCTGGAGTTCATCTGAATGGAAATTTGAGAAATTTCAATAAAAAATCATTGCAAGATATTCAAAATCACCGAAATTCACGGTAAACATTTCAAAAATGATAAAAATTTGATAAAAATCAATAAATAAACATTTTTTCGGCGCAATATTATTAAAAATAACAGAATTATAGGAAATGCGCTCTATCAACAAAAAAAAATCAAAAATTCTCAATGGAGCGCACTTACCACAATACTAATATATCTAAAAGGTACCCGAAATCGAGTGGAAAGAAGGGGGAGAAAGCTGAAAATATGGTGAAAATAGGAAAAATAGGGAGAAAATCACTGAGAAATTAACAAAATTCGACGGGAAAAATGAATTTATTGAGCTGGCGCGCCTTCGGCGCCTTCCGGATTCATTGCACTTGAGATGACGGCGAAGAGGACGACGGGAACGATGTACATCCACTGAAAATATACATAAAATTGACTGAAAATTCGCCATTTTCAGCGAAAAATTGAGGTTTTTGTATGAAAAATCTAAAATTTTCCTAGTTTTTCACCTAAAAAACCCAAATCCGGCTGAAATTCGGTGGTTTTTGACCGTATTTTGCTCGAAATTTTAACTTTTTTAATGCGAAAATAATGCATTTTTGATAGTTTTTGAGTCAAAATCATTCAAAAATTCATCATTTTCCCACAAAAATCAGCGAAATCCGGTCAATTTCAGCCGTTTTCGAATAAGAACCGAATTTCAGCCAGATTTTGTCATTTTTTTGTCAAAAACTATTTTTGTCAAAAACTATCAAAAATTCGCTGTTTTCGCATTGAAAAACTTAAAAAATCGGCTTTTGCGATCAAAAATCAGCGAAACCCGATCAATTTTAGACTAAATCGAGCGATTTTTCGACAAAAAGTGACCTGAAAATGATAAAAATCACAATTTTTGTCTAAAAATGATGATTTCTGGTGGAAAAAATGCGATTTTTCTGCAAAAAATGACCTGAAATGATAAAAATCGCAACTATTCTGCGATTTTTTGACTAAAAATATGTGGAAAAAAGCGATTTTTCACCAGAAAATTGGTAAAAATCGCAAAAATCTGGCTCAAAATGTTCAAAAACGTGCTTTTCTCAATTCGATGGCCTAGAAATCCGCCTCATGGCCTAGAAACCCGAAACTCACCAATTTTGCTCATTTTGAGTCGAAAATGCGATTTTTCACCAGAAAATCGTTAAAAATCACAAAATTTCGGCTGGTGGCCTAGAAATCCGCCTTATAACCTAACTTTCCCTCTTCCAGATCAATTTTCCAACTTTTTTTGACTAAAAAAGCAAATTTTAACTGAAAAAAACCAATTTTTTCTACAAAAAAAAGTGATTTTTCGATCAAAAATGAAGATTTCTGGTCGAAAAATGCGATTTTTCGACAATAAATTGTTGAAATTTTCAAAAATTTTCGCGAAAACCCCACATATTTCGCGATAAAACTGCGATTATCGGCATCGGCTCCGTGCTGTTTCGCCCGTTTTTCTCTCTCCATCTTCTGAACGAATGACGCCGTGTCTGGAGTTGGCAACGTGGATTCACCGACGACGTGGACGATTCCTTTCGGTGTTCCGCGAGATTCAGATGCCAATGAGCTTCGTTCTTTACACGTTTTTCCAAGTGATTCGTATTTCCCGCCCTCTTCATCGTTACGCCACGCCACAGTATCTGGGAATACTGTAATCGTGTGTAATTGTTGCTTTTCTTGGGAAATTGAGAGCCAGAAGACGTGGAAGAGGTTCGAGTGAAGGAAGAGGCACTGAAAAATTTCTTTTTTTTTTAAATAAACGCTTTTTTTCAGCCAAACATCGTTATTTTTAGTTGAAAATTCGGTTTTTCAGTGAAAAAAATCGCTTTTTTCAGCCAAAAATCGGGTTATTTAATTAAATATCGCTAATTTTAGTCGAAAAATGGCTTTTTTTAGTTGAAAAATCGGTTTTTTAAAAGCAAAAATCACTATTTTTAGCGAAAAATCCTTTTTTTTTTAGTCAAGACCGAAAAGTTCGACATGAAAATTGCACATTTTAGGGTTGAAAAATGTCAGAAATCGTGATTTTTCTGAATATTTGAGCTGAAATCGAGACAATTTTAAACATTTTTATGTGATTTTGACTGAAAAAATTCATTATTTCTGACAAAAATCATGATTTTCGGCTTTGAAAAGCTCTTGATTGACATTAATCATAATTTTTCGATTTTTTCGCAGAAATCTATAGAAAAAGACAAAAAAAGGGGGAAAAACAAAATGTCGACTACGTGCAAACCACGATCGCTAATTGAATGTAGCGTTAATGGGATCTAATAGCCGTTGGAATACACTTTCCCATGGCGTCGGCTCAATCGCGTTGCTAGAAATCACACGATTGGAATTTGTTGCCATGGGGGATTGAACTGGCCGAAGAGGTCACCGACGGGGTAGACAACGGCGCGCCTTAACCACTCGGCCACGCGTGCGCAATCGAGAAGAGGGCGAGGAGGGCGTAGATATGAGTGGGGGCGCGCTGAATTTTTGAGCAAGAGGAAAGTACGGTTTATTTGATGAATTTTAGGTTTTCTAGACCTAAAAAAGATCAGGAAAACCATTTTTTCAGTTTAGAATTCACTGGGAACCATTTGGAGCGCAATAACAATGTAAATTTTGCCAATTTACCTACCGGATCACTAGTAGTCAAAAAAGTCTGCCCATTTTGTGTAGAAGACTTCGCTCTGACGGAATATGTTTCATCCTGAGCAGAAGATAACCTAAAATTTGGGAATTTAAAAAAAAAATTCAATTTCTAATTCAAAAAACTACTTTTGTCCGAAATTTTGCTCTTGACTCGGTTTAAAAGTTCCCGTGAAATTTCCGTCGAAACCGCGTCGCATTTCGATATTTCCCAGTGGATAACTGTTGGTAAATCCTGAAATTTTTGAAATTTTAAATTTTTTTAAATATTGATTTTTTGAGACAAACCATTCAAACTATATTCGAGGTCAATTGTCCATTCTGACGTGCAAAAAATGGGAAGAATGAGTAGAGCAGTGAGAAGTGAAGGTTTAATTTGCATTCTGAAAATTCAAAATTGAACGGAATTATCGATTTTTTTGAAATTAAAACAAATCACACTGGCGGTCGGTTTAATGAGACGGGGTACGGTTGACAAGTACGCAAACACCGCGCCGGCAGAATTGCGGACCTGGCATTTAATTTGACGACATTTACCCTCCAACGGTTTTTTTTAATTTTTAAATCGAAATTAACTGAATAATGAGCTATTTTCATAGTTTTTTAACAAAAAAAAGTAAAAAATGCACCTAAAGTAGTGGTATATTTCCAGAAAATGCTGCGATCCTTGCTGAATTCTCGAGGTGTCGCTCTCAGAAGCTTCCGCGCAGCGTTCTCCACAGAAACAGTGGCCGGAGCCGGTGATGAGAGTATCATTGACTTTGTGGACACTGTTACAGAATCTTCAGAAGCGCAGGTTTATCGAAAACTCGAAAAAAAATTGAAAAAAAATCGATAAATTCCAAATTTAGAACCAATCCTTCGCCTCTTTGCTCCGAAACTCGAAATTCATGCAGCTCGGAGACTTCAACGGGCGGCTCGTTGTCGGAAAAATTGTACACCGAATTCAGGAGGACGTTTATATTGATTTTGGACTGAAATTCAATGCCGTCTGCAAAGTTCCAGCTGTTAATGCTGAGTGAGTCGGCCTGGAACAGAAAAAAACCGTTTTAGCTCGAAAATTGGCGTTTTTAAGTGAAAAATAGGTGAAAATCATGGAAATAAGCGAGAAAATCGTGATTTTTTGGCGTGGAAAGTGTAAAAATCGCGAATTGTCTGCATTTTTGAGATGAAATCGAGAGATCCCTTTTTTCCGCCGATTTTCAATATTTTTACGTGATTTTTACTGAAAAAAAGCGAAACACATGAAAAACATAGAAATGAGCGAGAAAAACGTCATTTTTTGGTCTGGAACGTGTCAAAATCGCAAAATTTCTGAATTTTTGAGCTAAAATTGAGAAATCCTTAGTTTCAGCCGATTTTCAACATTTTTTTGTGATTTTGACTGAAAAAATGGAAATTTCACCATCGAAATCGTGATTTTCAGCTCTGAAAAGCTCAACAGTCTATTATTTTCAGGGTTTTTCTCGCGGGAAAGTCAATTTTCGGCTGTTTAACTTAATTTTTTCAGATTTTTTGGAGAAAAATGCTCAATTTTGGTTGAAAAATCAAGAAAATCAGGATTTCTAGATGCTAAATCAGGAAAACGCTCAAAATTATGACTACAATCAGCATTTCGAGCCGATAATCAAATTTGAACCAAAAAACTCCGAATTTCCCAGTTTTTGACTGAAAAATGCGATTTTCGAGGCTTTGAAGTGTCAGAAATCGTGAAAATCGCTAAAAAAATCAAAATTTTTGCTAAAAATTGCATATTTTTGGCTTTAAAATGCCAGAAAAAGCTCAAAAATCAGAATTTCTGCTAAAAACAACGATTTTTATATGAAAATTGCACATTTTAATATTTAAAACGTCAGAAAAAGCTCAAAAATCAATATTTTTCAGTTTTTGACTGAAAAAATGCGATTTTCGACATAAAAGTACCACATTTTGGGCTTTGAAGTGTCAGAAATCGTGAAAATCGCTCAAAAATCAGAGTTTTTGCTAAAAATTGCACATTTTTGGCTTTAAAATGCCAGAAAAAGCTCAAAAATCAGAATTTTTGCAAAAAGCAGCGATTTTTATGTAAAAATTTCATATTTTTGGCTTTAAAATGCCAGAAAAAGCTCAAAAATCAATATTTTTGCCTAAAAATTTCCAAATTTCCTTCTCAGAGCCTACCGTAGCGGTGCTCGTGTGCTCATCCGTCTCCTCGACCCAGAGCTCAGCGAACGATTTTTGGGATCGAAGAAGGATTTGACGTTGTTGGAAGCGGACGCGGTACTCGTACGTCTTCTATCCAATGTGCCACGTCAACAGCGTCAGAATCAGAAGACGTCAGAAGTGGCTTCAAAGGATTCTGAAGCCACGTCGTCGTCGTCGTCACCGCCCGTTTAATTTTTTGAAATTTTTGTACATTTTAGACACCCCCCCCCCCCCAATAGCTTTTTTGTTGATTTTCTTTTTCCTCTTCTGTTTTCTCATAAATTTATGTCGTTTTTTTTCGCCACCAATCCAATTCAAATCCCCCTCCCTCTCATTCATTTAATAGAAAATGTCACTGGCATCTGGCGGAGATCTCAGAATTAACATGCCACACAGACAGATGGAAACGAATTAACCACCTCTGGAGAAAAAAAAATGGAGAGTTGTCACATTGATTTGTGAGGAATTAAATGGAAAAAACGGAGTCTGGCGCGCCTGTGGCGCGTGTTGTTTCGAAGATTTGCCAGCGGAATTGTCTGAAAATTGGCTGAAAGACTTAATAAGACATGGGGAGCAAGAATATACACAATTTGACATAGGTTACCAAGTCTGGCGCGCCTTAGGCGCGTTTTTTCTTTTTTTTTTACGTTTTGACGCTTTGAGAAAGCGATTTCTCGAACATTTTCAATTAAAAATTACTGAAAATTTGTGAACATACTAAACAAAGCACGGGAAACAAGAATATATTGGTTTTAAAGAATTTGGTTCAGTGGTTGTCGAGATATTGAGGTATCCGATGAACGGGTTGGTGCGACGCCTGAAAATAATTATTGAAACGTTTTTTTTTTTGGATTTTTTCCGGTTTTTTTGTGAATTTTCGGTCTAAACTTATTGGAACACTCAAAATCGGTAAAAAGACTCATCCGAGAGGAGTACACGGCGGAGTCTAACGGAGCGCGCTTGCATACAACACATTTTTCGAATTTTTCGCGAAGTCTCATTTTTCCGTCATTTTTTCGTCAAAAATAGAAAAAAAGCATAATTTTTCGCGCTTTTTTTGAATAAAAATGTCAGAAAAACTCAAAAGTCGCTACTTTTTCGCTTTTTTTACCCGAATATCGTAGTTTTTCAGCCAAACCGCGTTTTCAGCAAAAAATTTGTGTTGAATCAGCATTTTTTCTCGTTAAAAACAAAATAAACTAACTTTTGATTAAAAAATCTCACATTTTATCGAATTTTTACTGAAAAATGTGCCAAAAAACAATATCTATTAGCACGGCACGCTTCTCACAACCGCGCTCTACCGAAAAACGAGGAAAATAGTGTGCGAAATTGAGAGACGCAGAGAAAAGAAGACATTTCTCAAGGGAATTTCGGTAGAGCGCAGTTGTATGAGCTGAACCGAGCTAATATAAAAAAATTTGGGGAGCGCTGGCGCGCCTTAGACGCGAATCTCCAAAGGTAACCTGCAACAACTTGTTCTAACTCGAGTAGATCGTATCCAAACATTCTGAAATTCACCAGATAGACTAACCAAGACACGCGGAATTCGAAAATCCCAAAACTAGTCTTTCATTCCCAAGATATTAGGAGTCACTTCGTTTTGCGGAAACGAAATGTCACCACATATTTCACTTGGGGGGTGTCTTCTCGTTTTCTCCGTTTCAAATGTGTCGTGAGACATGCAAATCCGGTATACTGTAATTGCTTTTTTCCGTTTTTTTTCTGGAGAAGAGAGGGTCGTTTATTGATTTAGTAGTGTTACACAATGGGAGAGAATGAGATTCAACGCTAACCTATGAAACAAATTTTTTGGAAAAATTTGAGGGAAAGTTTTTTAAAAACTTGCAAAAAAGTAATGGGAGGAAAATGAATAAATAAACAGGGTGAACAACACGTTTAAAAATGCATGGGAAGAGTTTTTTTTTTCAAAAAAAAGAAATCGGGACAAAAATAAATACAACTGGAAGTGTCAAAGTGTGATCAAATCACCGAGAAATTTGGTAGTTTTTTGTTTAACGTTGTGAAATCAACAGTTTTTACTCATTTTTATGAGGGCACGCTGAGAGGACCGCGGATAGTGTAATCATGGGGTCCTGAAGGGTTGCAGAGGGGTCTAGAAGGGATAGAAGTTGCTGGTAGCCGATGACTTGTTGCGCACATTTTAGACACATTGGGTTGGAGGAGTCGGAGGTTGGCGTGGTGGTGGCGGTGCCTGGAAGATAGAGCAAGTCTTGGGCTACATTTTTGTAGTTGACTATTTTTCGATAGCTCCGCCCATTTTTGTGATATACATGGTCAAAGATGGTCATTGTAACTTACAGTGACAAATTTTGGTCAGTGTAAGTTACGACAACCGCCCGTATCTCAAAAGTGGGGGGAGCCATCATTCACTATGAATTTGACCATAGGTAATTTTGGCCCTGAGGATTCCAAATCTGAAATGAAAATCTGAAAAATCGTACCGTGGGCGGTGTTATGAGCCGTCAAACGTTTTCCAGACCGTGCCCCCCGTGGTAAAAACCATTGGAAAAGTTTGATGGCTCATAACTCGGTCCACAGGACAATTTTCAAGATTTTTCTTGCAGATTTAAAATCCTTGGGGTCGAAATTGCCTACGGTCAGTTTTATAGAAAAAGTTCAGTCCGTCGTGTACCTATCTTGTCAGCAGACAAGGCGGAACTACGCTGACCAAATTTGGTCATTTTGGATAGACCAGCTTAAAGCGCTTATATCTCTCTAGGGAAAGTTTCTATGAAATTCTATGAAAAAGTAATTCACTACAAAAACAAAGCCTAAGACTTGTACTATATGCTCACAAAATCTGAAATTGTTAAGACTCAATAGAGAGCCGTGACGCATTCGCAACTCTGGGGACTTTGGTGCACTGACCAACCCGATTTCAAAATCCAATCTCTCTTTTATTTTGAGTCTTTGTATGTATGTTAACCTAGACAACATCTACATTTTTGTAGTTTACCACTTTTTGATAGCTCCGCCCATTTTTGAGATACACTTGGTCAAAGTTGGGCATTGTAACTTACACTGACCAAAATTTGTCACTGTAAGTTACAATGGCCAACTTTGACCAAGTGTATCTCAAAAATGGGCGGAGCTATCAAAAATTGGTCAACTACAAAAATGTAGCCCGAGACATTTCCTATCTACTCATATATCATTTCCCCAAAACTAACCTGTCGGCGACGGTGTCAAACTGTGTGTCATTGGCGCCTCGCGTTCGCTATTCAAATTGTTCTTCTCGCGCTTCTGACGCCGTCTCAACTTGATCTGATCGGCCATCAACTTTTGCCGCTCGACGACTACTTGACACTTTGCACAGAAGCAGTCACGAAACGGGCATGCCCGTTTGTGTCCTTTCAGGCGATTCACCACACTGTGCTGCGCGCATCGTTGACAGTTCGGACGGCGTTCTGGAATAATTTGGATTCGGTTTTTGGGGATTTTGGGATTCTAGGCCACACTTTCTAACCTAGTATTCTTGGAAGCCGATCCATCCGCCGCAAAAATGAAACGTTCAGTAGCAACAAAAAATGAGAGAAATGAGATATAATGGGTTAAACAGCTGTGGCCGCCTGGACTAGAGAAATAGTGTGTGGAGGGAGGAGACGCAGAGAAAGATATGTTGATACTTTGCCTGCTGGGGTGATAGGGGGGAAGGTTGAAAAGATCAGTTCATGGAGGTCATGAGAAAGCGGTGATTTTGGACAGGATTTTATAGTTTTGGTGTACGGTAGTGGTGGGAAAGAGACTGTGTATCTATGGGTCCGGATGTCTTAACCTGGATCATTTAGGGGTTTTGAGCGTCTGTCTGTGACTCGGCATGTCTGTCCGGATGTCCATATGATGGTTTGTCTGAATGTCTGACAGACTGCTAAAAGCTTAAAAAGATGGAAAAAATCGTAAAGTTTAACCGGACCAAATATAATTTAAATTTCAAAGCAAATTTTTTAAAGTTAGACTATTTCGAGAGAGAAAAATACGGGCTTTCTAATGGTATACAAATCTTGCCGTTCCTATCAAAACTGATAAAGTTATGATTTTAAAAATTTTGGTCAGTGTAAGTACAATGCCCAACTTTTGTCAGTGTAGATTCATAACTCCACATGGACGGCTCATTCCAAAAAGTTGTCAACTATAAAAATGTAGAACTTGTCTAGGTTAGCATGCATACAAAGATTGACCAATGTGAATTCATATTAGAAGCCGTGACGGTACTTCAAAATTTGGCATTTTCTAAAAGTCTGAATATTTCAATTTTCCCACTTAAACTCATATATAGCATCCTTTCTCAAATATTTCTAGAATAAATGTGATATGGCTAGAAAGCTGAAATTCTACGTATTCCAAAACTACTTTCAGAGTTTTGATACGACAAATTCTGACGGAGATACACAGGTTTGAAGTTCTCACCTTGCAAAGACACCGATTCTGAACAAATTTTTAGAATCCTCGAAGCCTTATTTATATAACTTTCTCTGGGCGCGTCCAAGGCACGCCAGCCCATCGAAAAATGTAACTTAGATCCCCCGGAACTTTGGAACTCTTCTATGTTTCTTGCTTGGAGCCAGTTGTTTCTCTCTGTGTGAGATCTCTCTAATCTCAACTCTTCATCATCATCTTCTTCTTGTCAAAAAGCAATAAAATCGCAAAAATCTTCTCTCTCTCTCAGATGCGAACAAGAGTTATAACCCTTCCCCCGAAACATAGAGAGGAATCGACCAAAAAAAAAGTTTCTGGAACGTGTGCTCATAATCGTTAAGTGTCGCTGTGCAGGCGGGGAGGCTGACGGGGGGAAGAGGAAACACTTAGAAGAAACAATTAAAGTATCGAAAGAAATGAAAGTTGGAGGACAGATTTTTTTGCGAAGGGAAGGGACCACTGACGTTATAATAAAAATGGGTGGCGGTACCCCTTTGTGTCAGTGTGTCAGTGTATGTGCAAAAAGATTTTGAAAAAGTGATAAGGAATAGTTATGAATCATGGAGTCCAAAAAAAATGATGTCAATTGCAAAAAGGAAGACCTTGACCTGGAGGTCTTGACGCGATTTCCAAAGGTGTCAAAAATTTTGGTCAATGTAGTCAAGCACTGATTTCAAAGGGCTTTTAGGACAGATCCTAGCGAAATGTTGTCAACTAAGAATGTGTACCCGTAGACTCGTACTTCACACATATCAACAAAAAAAACTAGGTTACGGTAACTACTGTATGAGTCGTGTAGTGGACCTCCCCCGACTTCAATGGGCTATAACTGTCTAGGAAGAGGTCTTGGCAAAAAATCGTCAACTACAAAAATGTAGCCCGAAACTTGATTAATGTATGTGTCAAATCTTGGAGAAGTGGGGGTGACACGTCTCTTTCTCCTCACCTTTATCAATTTTGGTCAGTGTTGGTAGCTCTGTACACTGACCAACTTCAACTCTTAATAACTCCACATGGACGGCTCATACCAAAAAGTTGTCAACTAAAATAATGTAGCCCTAGTCTTTTTTAGCATGTATACAAAAATTTGATAATGTGAATTCACAGAAGAAGCCGTGACGGAACTTCAAAATTTGACATTTTCCGAAATATTCTAAAAAATTTTTTTCATTTTTTGTCAAATCTGAAATTTTCAGAATTCTCACTGAAATCATATAACTTTTATATTTCTTAGAACCGTCTAGCCTTCTTCTTTTTATAAATCTATGTTTCACATCCTTAGCTAAAGAGAGCGCAGAGAAACGAGAGCTTCTCTACGTCCCCTCCTCTCTAGCCTACTGCTCGAGGTCTTCTATCTTTAAAGGTGCATAAATCAAAAATGGGCGGAGCTATCAAAAAGTCGTCAACTACAGAAATGTAGTCCAAAACCTGATTACTACATGTGCCAAGTCTTGAAAAAGTCGGATGACAAGAAAAGACGTGACGGGATCTCAAATGTCTCTTTCTCCTCACCCCTTTCTCCCACTGCTACTTGTCTCTATTTAAAAGCGCATATCTCAAAAGTGGGCGGAGCTATCAAAAAGTGGTCAACTACAAAAATGTAGCCCTTGACTTGATCTGTATACTTGCATTCTCAAAATTCCCAAAATCCCATAAATTGTAACACCAATCAACATACCTTTCGGCTTCCCATCATCCTTATCCTCTCCACTACTCTCATTAGTTGTCTCCGACTGACTCGTACACTCCATCTGATCCTCCTCCGACGATGTTGTCAACGCCATCGTTAACGTCGTCAGTGGCGTCGTCGGCGACGGCTTCTTATCCTCCTGACTTCCCTCGATTTGCATAAGACGCGAGTTGAGTTGACGACGTCGTTCGACCATCTGGAGTGATAATTACTTTTTTTGGGTGAAGTGAAATATGGTGAGAGACTCACGATACAATTCGAACACTGACAGAATCGGAAAGAACACGAGAGCTTGTGGTTTTTACGCTTCTCACGGAGACCATGGTTGAGGCATCTGGAATTTTCAGCATTTTTTAAAAGATTGTTGGCTGTCGCATCTTGGGCGCGGTCAAACTACTAGCGTCGTGCATGAAAGTGCGCTACCTTCACTAAAATCACATTTTCTCAAAAACTTGTTAACGGAAATATCTGAAAATTGACTCAAATACTAAAGAAGACATGCTGAACAAGAATATCACAAAATATTTGAGTAAAAACGTTAAATTTTTGAGATATAAGCCTTCCGGGGCGTAGCTTCCGCAGTAGCCTAAGAAAGCGCGTCAAAGGTGCGCCAGACAGTAGTTTTTTAGCCATTTTTTCCAAAATTTCGACATTGAGTTTTCCAAGAAAACGTATCTTTAGGCGCCCCCAAGAAAACGCGCTAAACGTGCAGCAGCACGAAATTTTAGAAATCGCGTCAACGGTGCCCCAGCTAGTTTTACACTTTTCTTTATTCTTGTTATAGAATTTCTTATTTGATGTCCTAATCGCGCCTATCACGCGCCAGCCCTACCAAATTCAAGAGACTTAGGCTACAGTAAGCACATACAGTAAGCCTACAGTACCGCCTGGCCTACCTACCTCTGACAATAATATACACGTTTCTCGCCGAACAACTCTGGTAGTATTTCCTCTATATTCATCATGGGAGATGCCTGGAATGATTGAATTGAGGAATTGGGAAGAAAAAGAAAAGAGAATAACAAAAAGAAGAAAAGGGTCAAGAACGAGAGCAAATACTGAAAAGAGATAGTATTCCCATAGCTGATGGGTCCACTCCGATGGTCAAGAAGAAGAAATTTTCTCAAGAAATTTTCTTTTAAAAGGTCGGAACCTTTGTTAATAAACTCGAGAAATTGAAGAGATGAACTTTTTTGTTGTAATAAATTCTTGTCGGTGTCCCTCTCTTATATACAACGACAACGTTCCCAAGTCAATTAAAGTGTGAGGAGGGCGCCCCGACCTCCATGATAAAATGATAGTTTGCAGAGAGGGGGGAATCGAGACAAAAAAGGTTTTGACATTTTATCGGCGGGGAAAAGGATAATTGGGTTGGAAAAAGGGGGGGGGATTGAGAAATGGAGTGACGTCACGGGGAGGTGGGATGGTGTCCCAAAATTTGGTAGGTGCACCATATAGGTTACGAGCTACATTTTTGTAGTTGACAACTTTTTGCTAGCTCCGCCCACTTTTGAGATACAGGCGGTCAAAGTTGGTCATTGTAACTTACACTGACCAAAATTTGTCACTGTAAGTTACAATGACCAGTCTAGACGGTTTTAAAGAATATATGAAGAAATTGATATGATTTAAGTGAGAATGATGAACATTTCAGACTTGACAAAAAAAAATGAAAAATAAGTTTTTTTCGAAAATTTTCGGAAAATGTCAAATTTTGAAGTTCCGTCACGGCTTCTAATGTAAATTCACATTGTTGAATTTTTGTATGTATGCTAAGGAAGGCAAGTACTACATTTTAAAACATTTTTGTAGTTGACAACTTTTCAGTATGAGCCGTCCATGTGGAATTATGAATGGTGGAAGTTTTTGTCTGTGTACAGAGCTACACTGACAAAAGTTGGTTATTGTACAGTTACACTGACCAAAAATTTTTAAAGCTTAACTGTTTTAGTTGTGATCGGATTGGCAAGATTTTTATACCATTAGAAAGCCCGTATTTTTCTCTATCGATTTAGACTAATTTTTAAAAATTTTGTTTGAAATTTGAAAAAATCATTTTCGAGATTAGGTCCGGTCAAACTTCAAGGGGAACCAAGATATTGCGTCCAGGTAAACTCTCCTATAGCAAATTATCAGCGCTATCTGCTTCAAAAAAACATACCGAAAGACCGAGAGACGCAGAGAAGACAGACGCTCTAGCTTCTCTATGTCTCTCTCACTCACATTACAATGGTTCTGCTTTGACTTATCTTTGACATAGTGTCACTAGCTCCCCTATTATTCCATTTTATTGATTTTAAGTATGTTTACTAAACAAGACTTGGGCTACATTTTTGTAGTTGACAACTTTTTGATAGGACACCTCCCTGGAGAGATATGAGCAGTTAAAGTTGGATATCTGCGATTTTTGGAAAATCAACATTTTGAAAAACTTCAATTCCAAACGCTGAAACCAAATTTTTAGCAAAGTAAGATTCGATGACATCACCAAATACCCAAAACTTTTTTTGGAGTGAGAAATAAAAGAGCCCTCAAAGTGCTTGCCCTCTGGCTCAGCTAGCCCACCCATAGCAAGGCAAGGCAACAAAAATTTGTTTCCAGTATACGGTGGATTGTGTGAGAGGGTAAATGGGTGGGAACGGGCCGGACCCCATGGCTTTCCGGTCCCCTACGATTAAGGCGACATGTGTATGTATGTACATATGTGTACATGGGTTACGGTAGATGGCGGCTTAGGGGGTGAAAATATTTTTATAAATGTATTGTAGATCACTACAGATCACTACAAAAAAAGTTAGGGAACACAAACAAAACACCGGCAAAGTGATCAACGCGGTGTGTCCAATACCTATACCTACCACAACGAAAACTGTATAACGACCGGAGGTAGAATGAAGAAAAAAAGAACGTTTTGACGGTCAGATCGGTTTGACCTTCTCTCAATGTATTTTGAGAAAGATGGTATATACTTTTTATCAGAAAATAGAATAATGGTTACACTGACAAATATTTTACAGTGACCAAGTACACTGACAAAAATTGGCAATCAATAGGTCAAAAATAGAGCTTTAACTTTGTAATTGATTGGTGGTACAGTGACCAAAAATGGCCTTACTTAAATTTGGTGTAAAATCGTTAGAAATAGTCGAAACTTGAAAATTCAAAAAAAATTGAACAGATTATGAATAGGACTATATTTTTGCAATTGATAACTCTGCGGGAAAATTTGAAACTGGGGAGATACGGGCGGTGTCGAATTCACTGTAAAAGTTTCGAAAGTACTAGACACTCTAAAATTTAAAAATTTGAGAAGAAGTTAATTGGAATCCCTGACTTCTGCTGGCTATAACTCGCTGTGTATGTATCCTATTAAAAACTTTTAATTACAAAAATATAGCCTTGATTTCCATCTACAAAATTATATAAATTTTTTAACACAATTTTACTAACCCAGGCCAAAAGACGCAATCATAAACAATCTTTGCCAATTTTAATATTTATCTTAAAACATAAAAGTTTTCTGTGAAAAAATAAAACTAAAAACATATCTACGAGACTACGGTGGCTCGGCGCCCCCCTCCGTGACTCCGCCCCCTTTTTGGCTCTGCCCTATCCAACCACTTCCTTCTCCGAGTCCTTCAAGGGTTTTATGGGAAATCGAAAGACACAGGAAATGTGAAAAGCGAGAAGAATACGGGTTAGGAACCTTTTCCTTTTTTGGAAACCTTCTTTTCTGAACATGAAAAGTGTGCAGGTGGTGGTGGTATTCATGATGACTAATAAAATTGTGGAATTACTAAGGAAAGGATATTCTAAAGAGGAAAAATGTAGCAAAACCAACAAAAAATCCGGGGCAAAAGGGTACAGTACTACCTGAGAGGCTTAAAGGGGATCTCAGATGGCTCAAAATGTTTGTCAGTGTAGATTTTTGTCAGTGTAGTTTTTTGTCAGTGTAGTTGACAATTTTTAATAACGAACTTTCCTAGGAGGTTATAACCTAATTGTAACCAATTTCAGAGAAAAAAATCGTCAAATATCGTCAAAAAATGGTGAAAAACAGTGAAAAATGGTAAAAAATTGGCAACAAATGGTCAAAAATGGTCAAATGTCCTGAAACTTAGCATATATATATATATATATATATATATATATATATATATATATATATATATATATATATATATATATATATATATATCCTTTTTTTAAATAATTTTTTGTATAATAGCAATTTTTGATACTGTTGGAACATATTGACAAATGGTATTAATTTATATAGGGTTGAAGTTTGTCAGTGTAACTATACAGTGATAAAAATTGGTCACTGTAGCTATGTACACTGACCACCTTAAACCATTCGTAACTCTCTAGGATATGTAAATACCTATCAAAAAGTTGTCAACTACAAAAATGTAGCACTAGTCTTGTTTTATATACTTGTAAAATTTGATGACAGCCAACCTTACCTACCGCTACCTACAGTAACCTAAACTCGATAACCAATAGAATTCAAAAAAATGTCAAAAACGCCTCTCCACTTAAAAATATGTGAGCGCGTCAGCTACATAAAGATATGAATCTTCTTCTTTCTCTCTTTTTCTACTATAAAATTGAAATGAATTGGAACAGCTGTTCTTTAGCAGGATGTATGTGCTGTGGGTTGGGGTGTCTTAGGACAGGCGGAGGACACGATGGAAATGAAATTTTTTGGAAAGATTTATGGATAATAGGCTCAAAAAATGGGAAGAAACTCAAAAAGTTAGAAAAAATGGTTAAGGAAGCCTAAGAGCGTTTTGGGCTTAGGCTAAACAGTTAGGCATGAGTGAACTTTAGGCTTAGGCTTAACTTACAGGATTTTTTTAGGCTTAGGCTTATCAGACTCAATTTTTACCTAAACTTAGGCTTAGGCTTACCAGTTAGGCTTATCTGAAATTTTGGCATAGGTTTACCTTCCAGTCACAAAAGTACACAAGAAACTGAGTAGTGTGACACAACAACTGGGCGGTCCGATAGGCGGCAAAAGCGCCAGGCGCCGAGAGACAAGATAATGGCCACAGGGTTAACACAGGGGAGAGATGAGAGAGAATCTAATTCAACACTCGGATTCTGAGAGAGAGACGAAAAAAAACCAAACGTTTAGGCTTCTCGCTGAGGGGGGCGGGGCCAAGAAAAGCAGGGTGTTCAAAAAAAAAAAGAGAGAAGAGGGCATGTGGGTCTCTTTGGGGGTCATAAATTTGAAAGGGAACACACTGACACAGATTGCACTCTATGTCTTCTGGGGTTGTGGGCACTAGAACCCTAACCACGGAAACATTTTTGTGTTGTGATGAATGTGGTCAGTGACACTGACCATTGTATCCAAGTTTTGATGGATGGGGTGCGGTGGGGGATGGCAAAAAAAGTGTGAAGTGACAAAGTAGGTCAAGTCAAAATCGCGCGGGTATCTTTTTAATGGGTCGACAAATTTAGTGATATGAATCATATATTACATATTGATAATTCTTCCTCCCATTTCAGTGGAAAATAGAGTGATTTTTGAGCTGTCCCCTTAAAATGACCATAACTCTCTAGGGGGTGTCCGTAGAAGAAAGTTGTCAACTACAAAAATGAAGCTCGACCTTTGTTTCTGAAAATTTGCTAACATACTAATGAAGACATGCTGAACAAGAATATGACAACACTTTTAATTAAATTCAATTTTAATCTCTAGGTACAGACCACCGTCTGCGGGCTTCACTTCGTGGAAATAAGGTGTCTCTACAAGTTTTTTGAAATTTTGAAAAAACAATTTTAATTTTTTTCATGAATCTATATCACATTATATATTGACCAAAAGCTAAAATCGTCAGCTACCCAAATCTGTGATTGTAATTCCGGTATATCGAATTTCCACTGAGTTACATCACTATAAAGTCAGTTCATTTTTTTGCTTCACTTTGGATCTCGACTTCGGATTGCCCTGAGACTTTCCTAACTAGGGAAGGCCTCCAGGTGACTTATATCATTGGAAAGTTGAGAAAACGCTGATTCCAAATATATATTCAGTTTTTGCCCTCGAGACCTGGTATTCGAGAAAAACGAGATCAACATTTGGACCCCTGACAAGTCATCACCTTACAGACGTTTTAAAAATATCGGCAGCGTGGCGCAGATGGTAGTGAGGCGGACGTTGAATATATATTTGGAATCATCGTTTTCTGAGCTTTCCAACGGTATAGATCACGACCCATAACTCCACGGTCACCTGGAGGCCTTCCCTAGTGAATACAAATTGTATATGTCTGAAAAGCTGAAATCCTGATGTTTTTAAAACTGTAATCGAAATTCCGGCTTTTAAGCTCACTCTTCCTGCTCACCACTCTATGTTATTTTGTATTCCTCAAAAAAAAAAAAACATTTTTCAAAATATATACATGTATCGTCACTATCCAATCCAAAAAGTACACATAATCCATTTTTTATAGTTTTTTTTCGTTCGAATCTACTCTCTCCAACAAAACTTTTCGCCTTTTCGTTCCTCAAAGCACTTTCTCAAATTCGATACGAGAGGCCACCCAACTTTTTTTTGGTGTCTCCCGACATGTAGTACTACAAAGTACATTAACTCGATGAGAAATCTCTCTTGGGGTCCCCAGCCACCAGAAAAAAACCGACACATTTTATCGCTTCTTGATGTCTTTTTTGGGGCGCGCAATAAATTTTTTTTGGTGGGTTCCTTCGTTCTTTTGGGTCGAATAAACTTTTTTTTAGGATCTAGAGGGGGAGGGAGGGCTACCGTAACCCAGTGTAGACCTAAATTGTGATATTAATGTTCCACCACCACTATATATTTTATAGTTGAAGCGGGCAGAGGGGGTCGACCTCGTCGAAAACCGATAAATCCTTTCGTCGTCCCCCTCCATCTGAGGGGGTTAGTGTTGTTCCTGACTAATGAGTTCGCCCATTTGTTCCTCTTCTTTTTAATTCTTCAGGGGTTTAACCACCTCCCCCCCCCACAGAAAAAACAAGGCCAATACATGTCCGTTATTACCGTACCCATAAAATTAGTGTCTCCGCTTATTGTCGACAGGAGGCGCCGGGATGTCTTCGAGAATGATTGGGAGGGGGAAAGAATAACATATAAAAGGGGGACCGCCGCACTGACCAAAAGTTATAGTGACCAAAAATCAAGAGAGCCCATCAGGGGGACCACAAATTTTGAAGATCGAGATAGTCTGTTCCAATAATTGTCAGATGTACTAAACTAGGCCAGGGCTACATTTTCATAGTTGTCAACTTTTTGGTAGGAGATCACCCTGTTGAGATATGGCGTGTTGAACTACTAGGACTTTGACAAGATAGTACGAAAATCTGCAAGGGAAGCCCTCGACCCAAAAATTTGTCACCTGACATTTCCGAGTCCGTAGATTTCCGAATCTGAAATAAAATTCTGCTAAATCCTTCTGTGATCCGAGTTATGAGCCGCCTAACTTTTCCTATGGTAAAGTTTTTTGGTCAGCCACGGCATCGCGCTGTTTTGAGTTTTGGCACTCTTATTAAACATATCCTGGGCTACAACATTGTAGTTGACAATTTTCCTGTATGAGCCGCCCATATGGAGGGGAGGTATGCAAGGTTGAAGTTTGTCAGTGTAAACTTACACTGTCCAACTTCTACTGTATGTAACTCTACAGGGAGGTGTCCTACAAAAAAGTTGTCAACTACAAAAATGTAGTCCGGTTCTTTTTCAATATACATACCATTTTTGGTTATTTTATGAACCGTCTATGTGGAGATATGAAAGGTTGAAGTTTGTCAGTGTAAACATACACTGACCAGCGTTGCTCACTGTAACAATGTACACTGACCAACTTCTACTGTATATAACTTTTCAGGAAGGTGTCCTACAAAAAAGTTGTCAACTACAAAAATGTAGCCCAAGTCTTATTTAATTTACGTACCAAATTTTGGTACCCCTTTACCCCTTTTTAAATATGCACCAACTCAATTTATCAAGTTTTGAGTTCCGTCCATGGAAATTTTGCATTTATTTTTCAGAATTTTTCACTTTTCCCACGACTCCTGAGAAAACCTGAGAAAACCTGAAAAATCTGAAAACTCAGGTAGCTTCACGTCATCTAAAATAGAAATTTCGAGAATTTTCCAGTATTTTTTTTTCAGCCATTGTTATACGTAAGCATTATATTCTTCTCCTTTTCATGGTCAATAGTTCAAATGGGATTAGCCAAAGAAAAGAATGAATGGATTAACAATATTTAACTGACATAAATGTTGAGAGACATTTTCAATATATGTATATGTAATTGGAGATTATTACGGATTTGTTTCTTGTGGATTCAATTTTTCTCTTTTTTTTGAGTCATGAGTTTTGAAAACAGTGAACTTTGAGATCTGGGCACCTGGTAGGTTCTTAATTATTCCAGACTTTGTATGTATACTAAAAAAGTCTAGGGCAACACTTTTGCAGTTGACAACTTTTTGATAGGACATCTTCCCGGGGAGATATTGCCAACTCAAATAAGCCTTCTCCAACAGTGCCGCGCATGTAAGCTGAACTGACCTAACATTCTGGAGGCTATCTTCTTGTCATGGGAGTGTCCTATAAAAAATGGCCAACTACAAAAATGTAGCTCTTGACTTGCTCTACAAGTTTGACACTACCAACTTTTACCAGACATCATGGCACCTTGTGATTATAAGAATTATGAATTCACTATTTTATTTTCAGAATCCTTAATTCAAGCAGGTGAAATCAAACGACGAAAAAACAACAGCACGGGACTCTTTTCAGAAAAAAAAGGGCAGGTGGGAAAAAATTGTGATTCTGTTAATATAATATAAGATTTTATATTTAGTTTGCAATTTTTTATTTTTCCTTCGCCATGACATATCTCTTCAAGGAAAGGCTCTATCAAAAAGTTTTCAACTACAATAATATAGCTCTAGAGTTGTTCTACAAGCTGGTATAAAAATCATTAAAATTGAGTAATAACTAAATAAAATAAACATTTTTCCAGTGGAGCACTAAACTCTAGAAGTTGGTCGAAATGTCAAAATTTGTTTTGTTGGAAAATTAGTCACAGCGTCACGGATTATATATATCCTATAAAGATAACTTTATAATTATCCTATAAAACAATTCAAGGGCTACATTTTATTAGTTGACTACTTTTTGTTAGGTCACCTGCCTGAAGAGTTAGTGTAGCTTTGTACACTGACCACTTTTAACCCTTCTTAACTTTTCAGTGACGGCTCCTATCAAAAAGTTGTCAACTACAAAAATGTAGAACTATTCTTGTTCTATATACTTGTAAAATTTGATGACAGCCAACCTTACCTACCCCCACCTACAGTACCCTATAGAATTCGTGTCTTGTTCAGTACGCATGCCAAACCAGGGTTCCCATGCTTTTCACTTTTCCTTTCAATTTTTTTTGTTGGAATTCCAAATCTCACTCTCAAGTTTCATCACCATCAACATGTTCTTATACATAAATGACCTTTACCGCATGCCTGCCTCTTCCCCATTATTTTCCGAACGATGTCCGTTGATAAAAAGTGTGTCGAGGGGGGAGGCGCGTGGCCACCCTGTCTGCCTCTTTTCATTCTTTTCGAAAAGGAGAAAAGGAGACAAAAAACAGCTGCCAACAGGCAGGAATCATAAAAACGCGCCAGGTTTTCGTTTTTTTTTTGCTATCTGGATGCCTGTCAATTCAAGGACATCTATTTGTGTATCTCTGTGTGACAATGAATGAAAATTGGGGAACGACAGGAAGCTTGGGGGCCGGAAGGGCTTAAGGGGACTGCAAAAGTTTAGAAACGGAAGAAAACTATAAAATTTTATTTATTTATTGATATCAAAATTGATGACAACATCATCATGAATATGAATTTTATTTCCGACAGGAGCATAGCATAGCCACCAAATTTTTTGAAAAAGGGGACTAATCCCCTCATGAGGGAAGCTAAAACATGTGATATAATCTCTTAACAGATGTTTTTTTCGCCATAAAGGGATTAGCCTAGACTAAAGTTTTTCAGTTTTTCAGATGAGGGGCGGAGTCTCTCGTGGGGATTAGTTGGAGCTCACTATATAGGCGGTGAGAGCCAAATCATTTTGTATCTTTTCTTGTTTTTTTCTAGCTGGTGCGCGTTTGGTCTGTCAATTTTTAGTAAAACTGGCCAACATGACTTTAAAGTTTGAAGGTCTGGCGCACCTTTGACGCTTTTCAGCATAATCCTGCGAATTGGTGTGGATGGAACCTCTGTTTTCTAGGGAATTTTAAACTTAAAAAGTCTGAAAACAAAATGAGATTCTGAAAAAGACAAGTCCTACAAAAGAATAACACTTTTTTCAAATTTTGTTGCCTGGCGCGCCTCTGACGCGCTTTAGATTGAAGATGCGATGAACGGAAGGATAGCAGAGACATGAGCTTCCTTTTTGGATAGCGCGTCTGAGGCGCGCCAGATTAGCTGTCTTTCCAAATATGTGTGATATTCGTGCTCCCCATGTCTTCTTTAGTATTCTCCCGGATTTTCCAATTATTTTGTATCTTAGAAGATTTCACCATCAAATCGTTCCATTTCAGTGGAAAATAGAGTGATTTTTGAGATGTCCCTTTGAAATGACCATAACTCACCAGAGAGGGTCCGCACAAAAAAGTTGTCAACTGCAAAAATGGAGCACTATCTTTGATCTGTATGATCCATTAAAAATCTACTTGATGGGTCAATCAGTATTACCATGACACACTCTCAAAGTTGGTAATTTTCAACTGAAAAAGGCCAGATTTGTATATCTGACTGCACGGTACTGTACCATGCAATAACTGACCGAACTTTATAATTTTGATAAATAAAACTTCCTGAGTACTCCGCTCTATGTTTTCATGAACTGCATCAAAAACACTAAAGTACTTCTCTCACTTCCCTATTTGAAAACTTGTGACGTCTACGTATGGGAGGGGGTCAAAGAATAAAACGACGTATGCTACTTGACAATTTTTCCTGAAATAAGTTACAAGTGGAGGAATTCACGAGTTCATTTAATAATTTCTCACCACACCGACCTTTGATTATTTACAATAAGAGTCATATTTCTTGGTCTAAGAATTTTGGCACATGACACTTTGCATACTTGCAAACCGGGCCGGCTCGTAACTCGTTTCAAACGCAATATTATGAGATGAAAAATATACCAAAATGTAGATCTCGACGAGTTCTATGTCACTGATGTAATACGAGCCGGATTGCTATTCGTAAATGTGCCGCGGGCCGGGCTAGAATGGTTTTTTTTGGCCATTTTCGCGTTTTTTGGCACTTTATTACGGCCCGTGAGGAATTTACGAATAGCCATCCGGCTCGTAATATATCAGTGACATAGAACTCGCTGAGATCTACATTTTGGTATACTTTTCAGCTTATAATATTGCGTTTGAAGCGAGTTACGAGCCGGCCCGGTTTGCAAGTATGATACTTTGGAGTCAGTAGATTCGGAATCTGAAATGAAGTTCTGCAAAATCCTTATTTAAACCAAAAGTTTGACGACTTATAACTCGGTTTACAGAGGGAATTAGCGAAATTTAATTTCATATCCGGAATCTACGGACCCGAAAGTGTCAGGTGCCAAAATCTTGGGCCGTTTGAAGCATTCAGTCATGGAGCAGTGGTGGTTAGAGTTTGAACTTGGAAATTTAGAGTCGAAAATCAGAAATTTTTCTCGAAAACCTGAAAAAAAACCGGATTATGCAAATTGTGTTTTTATAAATGTTGTTTGATTTTTGAGTCAAGTTTCAGGTGGTTTCAGTAAGTTTCCTTGCGCGTCAAAGGTGCGCCAGCCGCAAAATCTGTTATAGATCTGTTATGAATTTCAGTAAGTTCCATACATGTCAAGACCCGGCCCGAAAGCCCGGATAATTGGCGCCAAAATTCAAAATTTTTCGAATTTTTCGAACTTTTTTTTTGCGAAAAGTCAAATTTTGGACTATGAGTCAGAAATAGAAGAAATTTTGAAAATCATCGAAAATGTTCACATTTTCCATGAAAAATTGAAAAAAAAGAGATTTCAGCAAACCGTCCGTCCTCCTTTTCTCGGAGCCTGGCTGAAACGCGTCTGAGGCGCGCCAGCCTCTGGTTTTTTTTCCATTTTTTGGTCATTATGTCTTTTTGGTATTTAAATGGGCAATTCCTAGTGAATTCTGATTCTGCCCTCAAAGAATCCTTGCTCCTCTTTTTGGATTGCGCGCCTGAGGCGCGCCAGCCTACTAGTTCTTTCAATTGTGCTTTATTCGTGTCCCCCATATTTTCTTTAGTGTTCTACCAAAAGGAGAACGCGGCAAAGGCGCGCCAGCCCAGCCTGAACTCTGAAAAGTTCATCAAAACTCTTTATTTCCCATGATCATCTCGTGTTCTGAACCTATGAATATAATATTTGTGTATCCTCTTTTCTCTGCGTCTCTCTCACTATCTCGTCTCCTGCTTAAAAAGAAGACGAGAGAGCTCATTTAGCTCCTTTTCACTCCTCTCTTCTCACACGATTAAGTTCATTTACTTTTTTTTTGCTATTCTGAATACTTTTTTCCCCCGAATGTTGTGTACTTTGATACTTTGATCCTTCATTTCTCTTATTTTACCCTATTTTCGGATTTTCAGATGGATTTCCGTGAGGTCTGGATGAACACTGACGTCGGTGGAGCTGGCGAGGAGACTCCGCACGTGTTGGCCGCCAAAACATGTGTGGAGAATTTGAAAACCGCAGAGGACAACTGCGTGGTGAGTAGTAGCAGTTTGTCAGATGAATCAGACATACCAAACTTTGACCTCGTTTTTCTTGAATACCAGGCGTTGAAAGCAAAAATTGAATACATATTTGGAATAAGCGCTTTCTCAGCTTTCTAATGATATAGGTCACGCCCCATAACTCCAAACTGACTCTATGACTTTCCCTAGTTTGACTGGTCAGAAATCGGCTAACTTTGAGAGCCCGTCATGAAGCAGGGAAACAACCCAGCTTTAAGGTTTTATATAAGGTTGTGTAGGAAATGTCTTGGGCTATATTTTATTAGTTAGCCGTTTTTTGATAAGTCTATTTCCTGAGGAGATATAAGCTATGAAATACTGCTGGCCATAACTGAAAAGCTATCATCTCGAAAAATGAGCTTAATTTGAGAGCCCGTCTCAGTATTCGGTTTTACTCCACTATATTGGTTTTTGTTATGTATACTAAACAAGACACGTGCTACATTTTTGTAGTTGACCACTTTTTGATAGCTCCGCCCACTTTTGAGATACGCTTCTTTAAAGATGGACGGCCAGAGTGAGGGGAGAGAGAGAGCGCGAGGGGGAAGAGCGCAGAGAAGCTAGAGTCTCTGACTTCTCAGCGTCTCACATTTGTCAGTTTCAAGCTCAACTTAGTTAATTTGTCCCCATTTTTGAACATTTTCGGGTGAAATTTGACGATCTACCATCTCTGCGCTCCCGCTCTCATAATTAACATCTTTAAAGGTTCATATCTCAAAAGTGGGCGGAGCTACCAAAAAGTTGTCAACAACAAAAATGTAGCCCAAATCCTGATTAGTACATGCGCCAAGTCTTGGAATAGTAAGGTGACAGGAATAGTCGTGACGGAATCTCAAAATTTGACATTTTTCAAAAAAAATTTTTTTCCTTTTTTTGCCAAGTCTGAAATTTTCAGAATTCTCACTGAAACCATATCAATTTTATATTCCTCAGAACCGACTAGACTTCTTCTTTTCAAAAAAATGAGAATCAAGTTTCTAACTAAAGAGAGCGCAGAGAAACGAGAGCGCCTCCTCCTTTCTAGCCAAGGCACTCCCCCACTACGGCGTTCGTAGCGTTATATCTCAAAAGTGGGCGGAGCTACAAAAAAGTTGTCAACTACAAAAATGTAGCCCAAAACCTGATTAGTACATGTGCCAAGTCTTGGAATAGTGGGGCTACAAGAAAAGTCGTGACGGGATCTCCAAGACCTCTTCCTCCTCCCCCCCCCCACTGACAACTCGCCCATCTTTAAAGGCGTATATCTCAAAAGTGGGCGGAGCTACCGGAAAACTACAAACTACAAAAATGTAGCCCTTTCATCACTCTATCCATTCCAGTACCTCCTGGCCATCTCTCTCTTCTTGCTCATCCTCAACGTCGCCTCAATCGTCTTCTTCAACCGTCTCGCCATCATCAAATGCTATCGTGCTCGTTTCCAACCGCTTCCCTCGTCGGAAACCGCGTCGTCGATCTTCCGCGGCGCGTTCGATCACGACGCTTTTGATATGAAGGGATAACATTTTGTCTTAAATGATAAACGTTTATCCGTTAATTCGTTAATTACCACACAATTTATGGATCATAATTAGGGAAGGGATGGGGGGGTAGCACCGGTTTCATTTTGTGTGGGAAGTGAAACAAGGGGAAAAGTCAAAAAATAATTAAAATTAAAAAATTAAAGCTTCAAAAAATATGTCAGATTTTCAACAGATCTATTTCTGATTCTCTTGCTCCTCGGCATCTGCGACCATTTTGGCGAAAGCGCTGTTCTTATCGGCCATCAGGTTATCCGGGGAGTCGAATTCCAGAATGGATCCCTTGTCGAGCACCATGATTCTGAAGAAAATTTTCAAAATTAGGTGATTCTGAATGCTGACGTCGTGAGGATTCTGAATCCGTTTTCAGAATTTTGAAAAGTTGAAAACGAGCAGAGATACATCAGTTTTAGTCTGAAAATCAAAAATTTCAGAATAAAAATTATGATTTCTAGACTCAAAACTGATGTATCTCTGCTCATTTTCAACTTTTCAAAATTCTGAAAATGGATTCAGAATCCTCACGACGTCAGCTTTAGGATCCTGGAGAAAAAATTTCAAAATTAGGTGATTCTGAATGCTGACGTCGCGAGGATTCTGAATCCGTTTTCAGAATTTTGAAATGTTAAAAATGAGCAAAGATCCATCAGTTTTAGTCTGAAAATCGAAATTTTCAGAATAAAAATTATGATATTCAGACTAAAACTGATGTATCTCTGCTTATTTTCAACTTTTCAAAAATCTGAAAACAGATTCAGAATCCTCACGACGTCAGCTTTAGGATCCTGGAGAAAAATTTTCAAAATTAGGTGATTCTGAATGCTGACGTCGCGAGGATTCTGAATCCGTTTTCAGAATTTTAAAATGTTAAAAATGAGCAAAGATCCATCAGTTTTAGTCTGAAAATCGAAATTTTCAGAATAAAAACTATGATTTCTAGACTCAAAACTGATGTATCTCTGCTCATTTTCAACTTTTCAAAATTCTGAAAACAGATTCAGAATCCTCACGACGTCAGCTTTAGGATCCTGAAGAAAAATTTTCAAAATTAGGTGATTCTGAATGCTGACGTCGCGAGGATTCTGAATCCGTTTTCAGAATTTTGAAATGTTAAAAATGAGCAAAGATCCATCAGTTTTAGTCTGAAAATCAAAATTTTCAGAATAAAAATTATGATATTCAGACTCAAAACTGATGTATCTCTGCTCATTTTCAACTTTTCAAAATTCTGAAAACGGATTCAGAATCCTCGCGACGTCAGCTTTAGGATCCTGGAGAAAAATTTTCAAAATTAGGTGATTCTGAATGCTGACGTCGTGAGGATTCTGAATCCGTTTTCAGATTTTTAAAATGTTAAGAATGAGCAGAGATACATCAGTTTTAGTCTGAAAATCGAAATTTTCAGACTCTTCAGACAGACTAAAAACTGTGTATCTCTGCTCATTTTCAACTTTTCAAAAATCTGAAAATGGATTCAGAATCCTCGCGACGTCATCTTTCCAGCTAGCTTACCTATCATAATCCATAATAGTATTCAATCGATGAGCAATGGTGAACACCGTACACTCCTTGAATTCAGTCCGAATCGTCTCCTGAATCAACGCGTCCGTCGTGACGTCGACGGCAGCCGTCGCCTCGTCGAGTACGAGGACTCGAGTGTGACGGAGCAGAGCACGTGACAAAGCGACGAGTTGTCGTTGTCCGACACTCAAATTCTCGCCCGCTTCACTGATTTTGTACAGTAATCCGTCGGGCAGAGCCGAGGCGAACGTCTTCAGATGCGCTGGAAATAGAAAATTCATATCATTTTTAGACAAAAATTACTGAAAAAAAATTACAAAATTCAGCATTTTCAGATAAAAATGGCTCAAAATTTGTCATTTTTAGCTAAAAATTCATCAATATCGGTGGTGGCCGAGTTTTTGCAAAAGTTCGGCCGTCAAAGTCTCGATGTTCAGAATAATTAATAAAACTCTGATTTTTCCTTTTCAAAAGCGTTTTATTTTGTGAAAAACTGCAAATTTTCAATGGTGGCCGAACTTTTGCAAAAACTCGGCCACCACACTTTCTTCACTTTTTCAGCATTTTTAGGCTTTTCTGAGCTGAAAATCTCGTTAAAATATTGAAAAAACTACTCAAAAATGTTCGAAAACGTGGAAGAGTCTCGAAAAGTATGGTGGCCGAACTTTTGCAAACTCGGCCACCACTCGAATTTTCTTATTTTACAGCATTTTGAGACTTTTCTGAGCTGAAAATCTCGTTAAAATATTGAAAAAAACTACTCAAAAATCTCAAAAATGATCGAAAACGTGGAAGAGTCTCGAAAAGTTTGGTGGCCGAACTTTTGCAAAAACTCGGCCACCACTTTCTAGAGTTATTTTCTCACGTTTTTCTGTCAATTTCAATATCAAAAATCACAAAAATCCAGTCACCGATCCATGGTGGCCGAACTTTCGCAAAAACTTTTTTTCGGCCACCAACAATTTTTCAATTTTTCACGTTTTTCCCTCAAATTTTCGCCTGAAAACCGCCAATTTTACCCAATTCAAGTGCTCTCCAAATCTGATCATCGGTATACGTGGAGAACGGATCCAAATTGAATCGAAGTGTTCCCGAGAACAGAACAGGGTCCTGCGGGATGATGGTGATATTGCTGCGAAGATCGTGCAGTCCGATTTGTGACACCTCGACGTCGTCGATGATGATTCGACCGTCGGCCGCTTCGATCATACGGAATAATGCCAACGCGAACGAGGATTTTCCTGGAAAATGGGGAAATGGAAATAGTTATCGATGGAGCGCGTTTACTACATGGTTACACCGAATTTCTCTGCGGTCTCTCAATTTCGAACACTATTTTTATCGTTTTTCGGTAGAGCGCGTTTACAACATGATTACACTGACAAATCACTATTTACAACATTTATATCGAAAAAAACCCACCATCATACCATTGTATGCCTGAAAATCGTCAAAAATGATCAATTTTCGAAAAAAAAACCTCAATTTTTGCAGTTTTTCATTGATTTAAGCTGAAAATCAATCAATTTTCGTCGAATTTCGACAATATTTGAAAAAAACTGCTAGATGCATTATTTTCAAGCTGAAAATGTCGAATTTTGACTATTTAGTATCGAAAAATGGCATTTTGAAGCCGTTTTTCGCTTGAAAAACGTTATATTCAGCCAAAAATGTGTTTTTAGTAATACTGTGAACTGAAAATCATCTTCTTTGAGAAAATGAGAAGATGCACCATGTGATTCCTAAAATTTTACAATTTCCGCGATTTTGACTGAAAAAAACACCGTTTTGTGCTCTTTTTCAACACAAAAAACCCATTTTCGACTATTTTGTATAGAAATATGGCATTTTGAAGCAGTTTGTAGCTTGAAAATCGTATTTTTTAAAGCTAGAATCATGTTCGTTGAAAAAATGAGCAGATGCACCATACGAGTTTAAAAAAATTTAATTTTCTGCGATTCTGACTCAAAAAACACTGTTTTGTGCGTTTTTTCAGCTGAAAAACGCGCGATTTTAAAGTCATTTTGATCAATTTGGTTTGAAAATTGGCTAATAAGAAAATGGGGGCAGATGCACCATGTAAGATCTAAAAATTGCAGTTTTCAGCGATTTCGTTCCTTTTTTGCAGACTTGCAAAATTCCGGGCCGGGCCGAGAAAGCTCCGGCCCGGCCCGGCCCGTAGCAAGTCTGCTTTTTTGTGCTCTTTTTCAGCTGAAAAATGAAATTTTTAGCTCATTTTTATCGAATTAGAGTTGCAAATTGGATACTGAGAAAATGGGTTCAGATGCACCATACGAGTTCTACAAATTTCAGTTTTCTGCTATTTAGACTCAAAAAACACCATTTTGTGCCTAATTTCAGCTTAAAAACGCGATTTTTATCGATTTTTCAATGTTTTTCCAGCTCTTACCCGCTCCCGTCCGTCCGACAATTCCAATTTTCTCTCCAGCGGACACATCAGCCGAAATATCATGTAACACCAAATCCAATCCCTCTCGATATCTCGTCGAATATCGATCGAATCTGACGATTCCTTTGGAAGGCCATCCGGGAGCCGGAGCCCGTCCCTCAATACGCCATGGCGCCTCGTTCGGCGTGTTTGTGTACTCGTTAACACGCTCAACCGACACAATGTTCGCCTCGATTTCTGAGACTTGACGGACGGCGAAGTTAAGCACTTCTGTGATCTACAAAAATCGATAATTTCCCAAAAAATTTTGCGATTTTTAATTACATTGAGAGCATAAGAAACAGAGACACCAATCACTCCTGGCGATGTGATCCATCCGAATTCTTTGGAGAGAACGGCGAAGAGAGCGGCGAAGAAGATCTTGAAAAATTAATTTTTTTTTATAGGATTATGAAAGTACGCTCTATTGATAAGATTAGAAATGGAGCGCGCTTGCGTTAGGCGGATAGTTCATTAGAGCGCGTTTTCACCATCTTGAAGGTTTTGGCTATTTTTTGGGCATTTAAGACGGAAAATTCATCAAAAATAGGGCAAAAATCGTGATGTTTCAGATTTTTTCGTCATGAAAACGCTTCACAATCCTTTAAAAATGGTGGACGGCCTTTTTATCATTTTGAGGCGTTTTTCTTCGTTTATTGCTCATTTTTTGCATGAAAATCGCACTTAAAACTGTTTAAATCCTTCAAAATCATCAAAATCACTTTCAAAACGTTGGTGGCCTAATTTTCGCATTCTCTAGGCCACCACTCGCAATTTTGTAGTTTTTATCATTTTGAGGAGTTTTTATCGTTTTTGCTCATTTTTGCCCTAAAACGGTAAAATCCAACAAAAAACTGTAGAAAACCTCCAAAATCAACTAAAACGTCGATGGCCTAAATTTCGCATTTTCTCGGCCATCACTCGAAATTTTGAGGTTTTTATCATTTCAAGGTCTTTTTCTACGCTTTTTGCTCATTTTCCGCATGAAAATCACATTAAATCAACTAAAAACTGTCGAAGACCTTCAAAATCATCAAAGAACGTTGGTGGCCTAACTTTCGCATTTTCTCGGTCACCATTCTCAATTCAACTCGTTTTAGCCGATTTTTGCTTATTTTCAGCATCAAAACTGCAAAAATTGTTCAAAATCGTCAAAAAACGAGCCGAAACCTTCAAAATCCTCAAAAACGTTGGACTGGCGCACCTTTGGCGCGTTCTGATTTTGAAGGTTTCGGCTCGTTTCCTGACGCTTTTAAACGTTTTTTTCGCAGTTTTGATGCTGAAAATGTGCAACAATAGCATAAGACGACTTGAATTGAGAATGGTGGCCGAGAAAATGCGAAAGTTAGGTCTACTTGATGATTTTGAAGGTTTTCAGCAGTTTTCAGTTGATTTTTAGCGATTTTTTTTTTGCGATTTTCATGCGGAAAGTGAGCAAAAACTATGAAAAACTCCTAAAAAAAAGAAAAACCTTAAAAATTCGAGTGGTTGCCGAGAAAATGCAAAAGTTAGGCCACCAATGGATTTCGACAGTCTGCTAAAAGTGCTTCGAAACTGTGAAAATCGGTTTCTGGCGCACCGTTGGCGCGTTTAACGCAAACGCGCTCCATTCCCTAAGGTAAAACCACCACTAACAATACAATTTCCAACGAATTCCAGTCTCAC
This sequence comes from Caenorhabditis remanei, assembly GCF_010183535.1. Taxonomy (NCBI): domain Eukaryota; kingdom Metazoa; phylum Nematoda; class Chromadorea; order Rhabditida; family Rhabditidae; genus Caenorhabditis; species Caenorhabditis remanei. The sequence continues at coordinate 21,090,073 of NC_071332.1, read as the reverse complement.
AGCCAACCATCGATTCGATACCAAACTAGAATATCGACATCTGATAAACGTGTCCAAAATCTTTCCCGAGTGCTCGCGAAACTCATCAACCTTATTGAACGCTCGAATCGACGCGGCACCCTGAATGGTCTCTCCAAAATGCGAGTAGATCGGTGACCGGTGGACACTCTCCAACCGTTTCAACTGTCTAGATGTCGGCACGTAGTACTTGAGGAATACTAGGTAGATCAACGCAAGAGGAAGGATCACAACGGCAAATAGTGGGGTGGAGATGATAATGACTATCAAGGTGAACGCCACCTGGAGGACACACATCACCAAATAACGGAAATTCATCGGAAGCATCATATCGATTGTCTCAATATCCTTTGCACATCGATTCAGAATCCGTCCCAACGGCGTCGTGTCATAAAACGACATGGGCGACCTCATAAGATTATGGATGAGTGGTCCGTGAAGATTCTTCGAAGCGCGCTGACCTACAAACACCAATGCCAATAGAGCAACAAAGAAACACGCCGTCTCAGAGAATCCCAACGCTCCATAGACACCCAACCGCCACCCTTTAGCCATCGGATGAGCACTCGGCGCATCCGGATCGTACTCGTCGGACCAGGCGGATAGCCAGAATGATCGGAGGATTTGCATCGTCATGTAGGCGATGAAAAAGGCGATAAATGCGATGGAGAGCGTGTAACCGGCGGCTTTGACGTATAGTTTGTAGGTGGCCACTTCCACTTTTCCTTGCGCGACGTCTTCTTTTTTGATGAGTTTATTCGGGGAGCCAGTGGCGATTGATGGCTTCTCAGGCGAGGAGATTGTCGAGATTTGAGTGGTCAGTTCGGGTGTTCGGACACTGAAAAAATGCGATTAGCAGAGGCCACGCCCCCTTTTTTCAGAAAAATTTGGGCAGAGGTTCCCCCTACCTTTGATATCCCAGAGAGAACTTTAGGCTGACACCAGGGAAATGATCTACGTCAAATTTTGAACCTTACAGTAAGCTAGACGGAGTCAGAGGTTACTGCAGCTGCGAAAATTTTAGTTTTTGGATTCAAAATCCTTGAAATTCTCGGTAGATCAAATCTCTGGATACGCCGAAAGTGCTCGTTGAGACATCAGCAAGACAAAATGGGCGTGGCTTATTAAAACTCGAAAAAATTGTGAACGCGTCGCAGGCGCGCCAGATAATTTTCATAGAATCACGGGATTTTCCGTCAAAAAACTGATTTTAGAGCACTATTTTCCGATTTTTCGCATATCCATATGTCTGGCGCACCTTTGACGCGTCTTCAATTCGTTTTTCGTGTTATTTCGGCCAAAAGCTTGAAAAAATTGGGAACTTGGAGCAGAAATAGATATTTTCGCAGATTTGATCAAGTTTTTTGCAAAAAATCTGGATTTTCGACGATTTCTCAGCCGAAAACTACAAAAACGCGTCACAGGCGCGCCAGATTGCTGAAAATTGGATTTTTTGCTGAAAATATCGCAAAAATAGTCATTTTATTAGAAAAATAGTGAATTTTAGCAGAAACTTTATAATTTTCTATTGAAACACGGGATTTTCAGCCAAAAACTGATTTTAGAGCAATATTTTTCGTTTTCTTCATAAATCCATCTGTCTGGCGCGCGTTTGACGCGTTTTCGACAAGAAAATTTTAAAAAACTGTAGAAACACGTAAAAGGCACGCCAGATGCTCAAATGTAGATTTTTGTTGCGAAAAGTTAAGAAAATTGAGATTTTTGAAAAAACAAAATCTGTCTGGCGCGCCGTTGACGCGTTTTGCTGAAAAAATTGGGCATAGGTTCCCCGTGTTTTTGGTGTCCCAGAACGCGCATTTTCAGCAAAAACTAGGGATTTCAGATCTAACAGCGCTCAAATCCCTAGCAATGCCAAATTGCACATTTTGGAGCTCCAGATGCTATTTCACTGGTAGAAACACTAACGTCTCATCCAAATCATTCGTCACCGTCAACACCACATCCTCCGGATTCACATAGTCCTCCTTCTCGCCGCCAATCTCGTCAAAGTCCTCCTCACTGTTCGTATCACTACTCGACTTGTATTCCTCCATAAAATCCCAGAAGACACCACGTCTCTTCATAAGTGAGTCGAATGTTCCAGATTCCTCGATTTTGCCGTCGAACATCACAAGAATCTCATCGGCGAGTTTAGTGAATGTCAAGCCATGGGTGACAAGGATTCGCGTCTTTTCTCTAAGCAATCCATTTGGTCCGATAACTTTCTCAAAAATGTGTCGTCCTACATGAGCGTCTACCGCGGAAAGCGGATCATCCAGCAGGTAGACATCAAGATTCTGATATACCGCCCTGGCAAGCGACACTCTCGCTTTTTGACCTCCAGACAGGTTGATTCCCTTCTCTCCAATTTCCGTCTGATCTCCAGCTGGCAAAATCTTGATATCAGCTTTCAAGGCGCACGCATAAAGCACCTGGTCGTATCGTTTCCGATCAAACGGTCTACCAAAAGTGATATTATCTCGTAGAGTCATATTCTGGATCCACGGCTGTTGGGGCACATAGGCAACACGTCCGTTCACTCCGATTCTTCCTTTGAGTTTCCCCATCTCTCCGAGCAACGCTTGCAACAAGCTACTTTTCCCGGATCCCACTTTTCCTACAACAGCTATCAGTGAGTTCCGCGGAGCCGTCAGGTCAAGATCCTGGAGTGTCGCCTGGCGAGAATCCTCTGGATTCTCCCAAGTCGCCGTCAGATTCTCCACTCTCACAGCATTATGACTCCGTTCAATATTCTCCGATCGATCCACCGATTTCTCGTCGAGCTCCTCCGCCACCAGGAATTCCTTGAGTCGTTTGTTAGACACCACTGCTTGGACCGCTTGGTTGATAAGCAAAGCTATCATAGTCATAGGGGATCGTAACTGGTTGAATAGGGCCAATGAGACAAATGCGATCTGGGGTGTTAGTAGATGGGCGGGGTTTGATAGAACAAAAGTTCCAAATGAGAATAGTGCCACGAGGAATGGGGAAGCCGTGTTGAAGGAATCCAGAATATTCCGTACCATTGCAGACTTCTTAATCAGTGCCAATTCCTTCCTTCTGATCTCCTCAATATACTCTTCCATGGGAACCTCCCAGGCGTACAGTTTAACCACTTTAATCCCATTCAACACCTCATTCACCATCTTCGTCCGTTCATCCTTCAACTTCATCTGCTCAATCTGCCATTTTCTCACCACCATCGACGAGATAATATTCATCGGCACAAAAATGACCATTATCACAACACCGGGTATCGCCGAGTAGCCTAATGTGATGAAAAGATAGACTAAAGCGAAGGTGATCTGATAGGGACAACTCCAGAATTGTTGGATTTGTGGAGTGATCATCTGGAATCGTTCAACGTCGATCGCCATCAGATTCACAATTTCGCCGACTGTTCGATCCCTTCTGGCAGAATTCGAGAGCAAAAGTGTCTTCTTGTATACGGCGGCGGTTAGGGATGTCTGGATCTTGGTGCCCATTCGAAACATGATATAGAAATATCCGTTGAGAATGAGAGAGCGGAGTTCCGAAGTGGAGAACATCAGGATACTGAGAGCCATTCCCTTCCAGAATGGGGCGTTTTTGGCGGAGATGAAGTTGAGCAGTTCGCTGGAAAAAAGGCGTTCATTGGGGCGCGGTTGCACTTTTTTTGTTAAAAAATCACATAAAACGCTGCAAAAACCGCCAAAAATGAGGGTTTTTGGGCTATTTTGAGGGGTTCTGGAGCATTTTTCGTTATATTTTCTGAAAAATCGCAAAAAATGCTCTGAAAATCGCTCAAAAAAGACATTTCGCAAATTTTACCGCTGCAAGTGCGCTCTACGGATAATTCGGAAAATATTGGTGTGTTCTTCACGTGGACAAGACAGTCAGACATAGTTTTTGGTGTTTTTGGGCAATTTTGAGCATTTTCGATATATTTTCAGAAAAATCGTCAAAAATTTTTTACTGAAAAATTCGAAACTCTATGAACCAACTTGTCCACGTGGAGTACACGACGAACTCTCAATAGAGCGCGTTTTCAGTGTTATCACAATAATGATGCAATCGCGCTCCACCGCCGTAAACTTACTGTAACAAGAACGGACTAGCGAATTGCATCGTGTCGGACACAAATTTCAGCGTTGAGGCCAACAAAAATTCCCATCGAAACATCATGAAAAGTGATGAGATCACAGAGGGAAGAATCACTGGCGTCGTCCGTTCTTCCGGCGATTTTTTAGCCCAAATGCTGTTTTCATGGATGTATTCTGGAAAAAATTTCAAAATTTTTTTTTCACAAAATTCAAAAATTTCCATTCAGAAAGTGCGCTCCATTGCCAAAAATCACTTACTAAGCCTTTTCGGCTCCCAGAACGATTCCCACAACTCGCTGAGATATCGGGTGCCACTACGCTCATTGAGCTCGAAGATGTCATCGATCTGAAAGTTAATTGGTCAATTAAAAGTTAATTGGCCAATTAAGTTAATTACCTCCAAATCCCGCTTGGCACCTGTCCACGGGACACTGTTGAACCACCAGAGTGTCAGACGATTCAGGAATGAGGATTGGAGTTCTGGGGAGTGCGCCTAGAAACTCAAAAATTGGACTAACGTTCTTTAGCGGCCGTGACCCAGAAAACTCCTCGGCCATCGCTTGGTTGAGAACGAAACCAAGCGATGAAAAACCAAAGAGTTTTCTAGGCCACGGCCGTCAAAAAGTTATTTGTTACAGTACCCCTTTCACAATTCCACTCCTCGGATCGGCGAAACATAGCATAAAAGTGTAGATCAAAAGTGCCGAGTACCAACTCAAGTAGGCAATCGATAGAGCCGACCCGAGCACCCCACTGCTCTCGTTATCCATTCGACACCATTGATACATTTCTGGCGCGCCGCACAACGCGAAAATCATCGCGGTGACGTGTTGAATGCCGGAGGAGACGAGACCGCAACGGAGACGAATGAGATGCACGAGGAATGTACCCGTCTGGAAGAAGAAAGTGCGCTCTATTGAGAATGTGTGGATTTCACGTGGAAAACCGCGATTTTAGAGCATTTTTTCTCGTTTTTTCGCAATTTTCAGCGAAAAAATCTCACATTTTCGCCATGGGAAAGTGCGCTCTATTGAGAATATTGTGTATTTCACGTGAAAAACCGCGGTTTTAGAGCGTTTTTACTCATTTTTTCGCAATTTTTCGCGAAAAAATCTCAAATTTTCGCCATTTTCTTACCCAAACAAGCGAAAAAAAACCCAACACCGCGAAAAAATATCGAATTTTCGCAATTTTCATTTAAAAAACCAAATTTTCGCCATTGGAAAGTGCGCTCTATTGAGAATGTGTGGATTTCACGTGGAAAACCACGATTTTAGAGCGTTTTTCCTCGTTTTTTCGCCATTTTATGCGAAAAAATCCCAAATTTTCGCCATGGGAATGTGCGCTCTATTGAGAATATTGTGTATTTCACGTGGAAAACCGCGGTTTTAGAGCGTTTTTACTCATTTTTTCGCGAAAAAATCTCAAATTTTCGCCATTTTCTTACCCAAACAAGCGAAAAAAACCCAACACAGCGAAAAAATATCGAATTTTCGCAATTTTCAGCGAAAAAATCTCGAATTTTCGCCATGGGAAAGTGCGCTCTATTGATAATATGTGAATTTCAAGTGGAAAACCGCGATTTTCTTCGTTTTTTCACCATTTTCAGCGAAAAAATCTCAACTTTTCGCCATGGGAAAGTGCGCTCTATTGAGAATAGGAGATTCCGGCGGAAATCGCGCTCTAATGAGAATATTGTGTATTTCACGTGGAAAACCTCGATTTTACTCGTTTTTTCACCATTTTCAGCGAAAAAATCCCAAATTTTCGCAATTTTTAGCGAAAAAATCCCAAATTTCCGCAATTTTCTTACCCAAACAACGACCCATAATCCAGGATACACATAACTGGCGGGCGGGAAAGACTCGCTGGAGAATAGCACATAGCACCATGTGAACAACGAGTTCACCGCGAGGAATGCGGTGAGAATGAGCTTAATAATGAAGTGAGCACTGAACGGTAGACGATCGAAACGTTGCGAATTCAGATGACATTGAGCCGAGAGAAATGGTAGTGTGAGGAGGAAGAAGGCGGTGGGAACCCAGACGAGCACCGTGTGCTGAGCACATATTGATAGGTTCGGTAGACCCGTTTTGAACTGCAAAAAAAAAGAGATTGATAGATAAGAAATAAGGGAAAAAGATGAGAAAACGCGTCTCAGGCGCGCCAGATTGTTTGAAAAATGGAATTTTTGGTTGAGAAACTTGATGTTGAAAATGTGGGAAAATTAGAGTTGTCTGGTGTGCAACATGCGCTGAAAAATTGTTGAAAAATGGAATTCATAATTACTGGCGCGCCTTCGACGCGTTTTTCGTTGTTTTGAACTGGGAAATCATCGAAAATCGGGATTTTACGGAAAAAAAACATGGACTAAACCTGAAAAAACACTGTAAATGTATATTTTTGCTCCAATTTCCCGACTTTTCACAAGTTTTTGACCGAAATAACACGAAAATAGAAATATGCGTCTCAGGCGCGCCAGACAGCGCAAAATTGATATTTCCAGCTGAAAATATCGCAAAAATGCAAATTTTGTTTGAAAAATAGTGAAGTTTAGCTGAAATTTGATAATTTTTAATTGAAAAACCGAATTTTCAGTGAAAAAACCTGATTTTAGTGCACTATTTTCCAATTTTTAACATATCCATATGTCTGGCGCGCCTTTGACGCGTCTTCAATTGGTTTTTCGTGTTATTTCGGCCGAAAACTTGAGAATATTTTCTCAGATTTGATCAAGTTTTTTTTGCAAAAAATCTCGATTTTCGACGATTTCTCAGCAATCTACAAAAACGCGTCTCAGGCGCGCCAGAGATTGCGCAAAAACTGAAATTTCTAACTGAAAACGCCGCAAAAACTGAAATTTTGTTAGGGAAATTGTGAATTTTAGCTGGAAGATTCACGTTTTCGCTTGAAAAATATAAATTTTCAGCCAAAAAACTGATTTCAGAGCAATATTTTCTATATTTATATGTCTGGCGCACCTTTCGACGCGTTTTTGACAGGAAAACTTTTTTAAACTATAGAAAACAAGTCAAAGGTACGCCAGAGGCTAAAAATGCGAATTTTTGATGCGAAAAAAGAAAAAATTTGGTTTTTTGGAAAAAAATCTGTCTGGCGCGCCGTTGACGCGTTTTCTATTTTCGTGATATTTCGGAAACGCTTAAGACAATTTTTTCAAATTTAATCAAGTTTTTTGCAAAAAATCCGGATTCTCGACGATTTTCCAGTCGAAAATTACAAAAACGCGCCTCAGGCGCGCCAGATGCGCTAGAAATTGAGATTTCCAGCTAAAAATGGCGCAAAAACAGCAATTTGGTTGAAAAAATGGTGAATGTCAGCTGGAAATTAATAATTTTTAATTGAAAAAACCGAATTTTCAGCTGAAAAATCTATTTTTGAACCGTTTTTCAAAAATTCTCTTCGACTGGCGCGCCTTCGCCGCGTTTTTTGCTCATTGCTCTCTGCAGAGAGAGCAAGAGAGACGCAGACACATTGGTCAGTGCTCACTGAAGAGGAAAAAGAGCAAAAAGTCGTTATCACTGACACCAATGAACCAAAAAATTTTAGAAATTTTGACGCGCCACAGGCGCGCCAGCCTTCCAACTTACCGGATGACCGTCATCACCACAAAACGAGGAAAGCATCTAACTGGTTTGTCAAGTTGTCGCTCGAATGTTTGATGCTGGAAAAAAGGAAAAAATTAATTTTTTTGTCTAAAAATTATTAAATTATCGGAGAAAAATGAGTTAAGCGCGCTCCAGTGCACACTCAGATAAAAGTGCGATGGAGCGCACTTAATTGAAAAAAAATTCACGAAAGGAAATAGTTTTTATATGATAGGGGGTGACAAAATGATGAGAATTAAAATAATAAAAAATTTTGACTCGCAAAAAAAAATTATGCAAATTTTCTCCGTACTAGGCGGGGAGATGACAGGTTTTGTCATCATTTCCGCACACACACTGAGTTCATGAAATCATAATTTTGGTGTTATTCAGGTGGAGTTGGTGATAAGAATTATCAGCTGGAGAAAAAAAATTTCTGAAAAAAATTCGAAAAACCTGTGAAAATTGGTAAAAATCGGGCATTTTCACTATTCTCGACTCGAAAAATCACGAAAAAACTGAAATTTTCACTCAAAAACACCGAAAAATCGACGAAAAACCACTAAAAATCAAGTTTCTTGCAAAAAATCCGATTTTCAGCACGATTTCCCAAAAGTGTGCATTTTGACGTGACGGTGTTTGCGGACAAAAACGAGAAACATAAGAATTGACGACAAATTTCATAAAAATGGCGTCGGAAATTGAATTTTTGGTGAAAAAGAACGATGGTTTTGTGCAAAACGGGTAAAAACAAAAAATTTTGATATTCGAAGAAAAATTTGGCGGCTTTTTCGAGGTTTCGCGCTAGTTCGGTGGAGCGCATTTGCTTAACCATTTTGTTTTTTCGGCGCCAAAACGAAAATTCCAACAAAAACATGCAAGTTTGTCATTAGAGCGCACTTCACACTCCTCCAGAATACTCAAGTTCAACGGAACAAAAAAAATTGACACTGAACTCTACTATAATGGAGGCACAAAAGATTATAGTCAAGTACTGAAACAACATTTTTTGAAACAAAATCTTTTTTCAATTCTCTGTTCCAGAATGACATACACACAACATGTGCACTCGGCATGGAGGAAAAGAGATAGGGAGAAATGAAAAAAAAGCAGGTTGTAACAAAATGATGACAAAAAAAGAGAGATTTTCAGACACCCCGTTATCATCATCACCCGTTAAATACCCTCGACACGGATCAGCACAAAAATTCGAAAAAAGAGAAAAAGACGAAAAAGTTTTATGATTTATATGTGACCATTATCATTATATAATGCAGATATCAAAATTCTCATCCTTAGTTATGAAATACTTCGGAGACCTTTGAGAAGGAAGCCATATACTTGATATAGTTGGGGAAAAGGGGGGTGCTGATAAGAAAATGGAGGAAAAGTACAAATTATCAATTTATTATGAACTTAGACATTTTTGATTTTTGATAGCTCCGCCGACTTTTGAGATATGCGCCTTTAAAGAAAGGCAAGTTGTCAGTGGGGGGTGAGGAGGAAGAGGTCTTGGAGATCCCGTCACGACTTTTCCTGTCACCCGACTATTCCAAGACTTAGCACATATACTAATCAAGTTTCGGGCTACATTTTTGTAGTTGACCACTTTTTAATAACTCCGCCCACTTTTGAGATATAACGCTTTGAACGCCGGTGAATTGTAGTGGGGGAGAGCCTTGGCTAGAGAAAAAGGAGACGCAGAAAAGCACTCGTTTCTCTACGCTCTCTTTAGCTAGAGATGTGAAACATAGATTTTTAGAAAGAGGAAGTCTAGGCGGTTCTAATGTATATAAAATTGAAATAGTTTTAGTGAGAATTCTGAAAATTTCAGACTTGACAAAAAAGGAAACACATCTTTTTTTTCAAAAAAAAAAAAAACCAAATTTTGAGATTCCGTCACGACTTTTCCTGTCACCCCACTATTCCAAGACTTGGCACATGTACTAATCAAGTTTTGGACTACAATTTTGTAGTTTACCACTTTTTTATAGCTCCGCCCATTTTTGAGACATGCGCCTTTAAACACAAGGAAGGGGAGAGGCTAGCCCTCTTAAAGGCGCATATCTCAAAAGTGGGCGGAGCTATCAAAAAATGGTCAATTGTTCATTTTCTGAAAAACTGTAAAAAGCCTATTGTTATAATTGGAAATCGGAGCGTTATGATGATTCGGAATCTGTCTCCATAACCTGTTTTTCAGCAAAAAAACACGTCAAAGGTGCGCCAGTTCCAATATTCTAAAAATGCGAAATATGCGTGGGTCATAGTAAAATTGGCTCCGCGACAATTCGCAACTAGTTCTATGGTTGCGAAACGTCGTATTTGCGAAATGTCGCAGTTGCGAATTGTCGCGGAGCCGTAATATTTAGGGGCGGAGTTTTTCTCTAAGTGTTAAAATTCAAAATTCAAATTTAAAATCTTCACGTCTTCAGAATCAAAAAAGTGAAGAACATTTTTCGAAAAATAATAATTAACCCCTCCGTGACCTTTCCCCTTCAACCTTTACCCTCTTCACCTCCACGTGACTCTCCGTGGAAATTTTCTCAAAAGTTCCCCAAAAAAAACAAAACAAATCAGTTCTACAAAGAACAATGGCTGCTCCGAAGTAAGTTTCCCCTCAATCATCATCTCCCACTCCAACTCCATTTTCAGAGAGCCCCCAACAATGGTGGTTCTCAGCTCCGATCTCTACACCTCCGGTAGTGCAATTGGTGACGGCCGTGTCTTGATTCATGAGACTGATAAGGGAAAGATTGCGAGATTGAAGGCATTCCCCGAGTTCAGGGATATTTTTGTGTATGAGATTGAGGAGAAGGACAAGAAGAATGGAGGGAATATGAAGAAGAGGCCAGGGAAGGTAGGAGACTAAACATTTTAATTGAAATAACGTATAAACCATACAGAGCAAAAGTAGAACTTCATTTTTGTAGTTGACAACTTTTTTGTACGGACACTCCCTAGAGAGTTACAGTAATTTATACCTCTAACCGTCCTTTTTGAGATTTTTGAACATTCAAGACCATAACTCTCTAGGGAGTATCCGTACAAAAAAGTTGTCAACTACAAAAATAAAGCGCTACCTTTGTTCTCTATGATGTATACATAAATCAACTTGTGGGACTATCTGTAATACCGTAAAACCCTTTCAAAGTTAATAATTTTCAACTGAAAATGGCAAACTTATACATCTTACTGCATAGTACTGTGGTTGATGGAACCATTCTCGCCGACACGGGCCGGAGCGTAACTCGCCTAAAACGCAATATTATGAGCTGAAAAATATACCAAAATGTAGATCTCGACGAGTGCTATCTCCATGACCCACTACGGGCCGGGTGGCTATTCGTTAATGTGCCGCGGGCGGCCGGGCTAGAATGTTTTTTTTTGGCCATTTTCGCGTTTTTTGGCACTTTTTCCCGGCCCGTGGTGGGCCACGGAGATAGAACTCGTCGAGATCTACATTTTGGTATATTTTTCAGCTCATAAAATTCATTTTGACGCGAGTTACGCGGCGGCCCGTTTCGGCCCGTTTCGGCCCGGTTTGCAACAATTTCCGGCGGAAAAAACTAGTACAAAATTTATTTTCAGCTCAACAACATGCCGGTCCATGAGATTATTCTTCGTGCAGCAATGAATAAAAGGGGTCAATTGGGTCAGCAGCGACCAGCTAGGGCTCCATCTGCTCCTCAGAAGCAACAATCGGCTCCATCTGTTCCTCAGAAGCAGCCAACCGCTTCATCTGTAGCTCAGGAGCAACAATCGGCTCCATCTGCTCCGCAGCACAAACCATCAGCTCCACTTGCTCATCCGAAGCAAACATCGGCTCCACCTCTCGTCTCAACTCCCCAGGAAACTTCTGCTGCTCAAAAACAACCGATGGCTCCACTTGCTCCTCATAAACAACCAACGGCTCCATCTGATGTTGCTCCCGCTCCACAGGAAACTTCTGCTCTACCTGCTCCGCCTCCAGCCTCAACTCCACAGAAGACTTCTGGAACATTCTGGAAAAAGCCAAATTTCTATCTCATTTTCCTTGCTCCAATCTATGTTCCCGTCATTTCCTATTTCTTCTCTCCAGTCTTTGATTCGATTATTTTCAAATTTAAGGAGATTGTCATGTGAATAAATGGATGGATTTTGTTAGAATAAATTTGGTTTGGAAGGTCCGCCCACATAGCAACCGTTTGTTTTAAAACCGGGGCCTGGTGTTCGAAAAAAAAGGTCAAAATTTGGCAAAAATGACAAATCATTACCTTTCTGACACCACTAGTCATCGAATTCAAAAAGGGAGTATATATTTGAAAGCAGCGTTTTCTCAGCTTTCCAATAATATACGTCACGTCTCATAACTCCAAAAAAAATGGATGAAAATAGTATAAATTTTGTAATAGTAAATTTAGAACCGGTACACATTCTGAGGTTCTGGAAATCGGCGTGACCTTTCAACCGTTGTTTCGAAAAATTTCGTGACCTTGCCCTCGACTGAAAGTCAATATCGCCACGTCCTCCTCATATCCAGTTATTCCCGTATTCATCGAACTTTCGAGAAGAAACGAAAATCAGTGGCGGATCGAGAGAAGTCTTGAAATGGTTAGTCTGCGATCAGGGTTGAGCGGGATTCTGCATTCCGCTAAACTCTGTCTGTGATGCTGAAAGAGCGCTTCTACTCTTCGATCATGTATGTGCACCATGACCTTAATTATAATTTTTCAGCTCAACAACACCACCAAGCTTCTAGCACTCTGTGCTCTCTTCCTCCTATCCCTGGATGCTAAACCAATCACGATGGAGATCACATTGAGTGGACCGGACGACAAATGTAGCAAGTACACAAAACGTGGAAATGATTTTTTGGTCATCACACACGCCCGGATTTTTCAAATAAAAGATGAAGATTGGAATATCGGAGAATTGCAGATACACGGAAATATTGAGTGCCACGGAAAACAGACAAACGCAACAAATTACGATTTCGACTGCGATGGGAAAACTGTAATGGAAACTGTTTCTAATAACTAATTTGAAGATAATATTCTTTTAGACCGAAGATTACGACGGACTAAACATAATGTTCTCTGTGACGACGCGTAAGCAAATGCTTTCCGGTCCGATTGACTATCGTTACACTGAAAGTTCCATGCAATTGATCAAGAATGGCTATCTGAACCCGGCGAATTTAAATAAGCAGAAATTCCATCACGACCAACATATCCATATCAAGACGGTCACAATTACTGGATTGGCGAAAGAAGGCGACCGATTGTATGTGACTAGTGTAATTTTGAACAACCTTTAAAACATGTTTTGCAGTTCCCCTAGTATGATCGATTGTCACGACAAATTCCCACAAAAGTTGATCGCAGATCATGGACTCTACATGTATGAAGGTGCCGGAAAGTATGATAATATTCTGCAACGGATGTACTTTGAGCCAGACAGTACTGGAGAGTATATTGTGGTCACTGATACTAAACTATCATAAATATAAGACTAATGATTATTGTCGTCGCCGAATAAACAAGATTATTCTTGCTTATTTTTTCTGGATTGTACACACAGACAGACCAATCTTCCTATGAATTTTTGACAACATTTTTCCGATGAAAATAGCTCAAAATTTAAAAAAAAACCCCATCATGAAGCAAACGCATCGCTTTTTTTATTCCCTCACAAAGTAGAAGAACACCGTTGCAAAAACCGATAGGAGAACCGACGAGGCCAAACGAGAGACCATAAGAACACACGGAGACCCAGATGTCCTCTACATAATAGACATCAGAGAAAAAAGGGAAAAACGAGAGATAGATAAGAGAACGTTGCCAAGAAATATAGGAAAAAGACGCCACTCTTCTCCATTCCTTCCGTTTTGCGGCCTATGGCAATGGAACCTCACGAGATTGTGAGACCTATTCCAACACGGCCGGTTGTGCAGACAATTCCTATTCGGATGCCACGGCCTAACTCAATGGAATCTGTCATGCGGCGTATCATGAGAGACGATATACAGTGGGTGAAATAGAAATTTTTTAGAAAAAGAATTCATATTTTTTCAGGATGGAGCCCCAACAAATTGCGATACCAACTTCACTTCCTTATTGGGAACCACCTCCACATCTCAACGTATTGTTTTCTAATATACAGTGGGTTTTTACTGAAATTTTGGAAATTGCTGAAATTTGGATCTGGTTTGAACTTTAGTTAGGTTAAGTAGAAAGATTGAAATAGCCGAAGAGAGCGGTGACCTCTAACTAGCGCACGCTCTCTCGTCTTTTTCAAAAAACCCACCTTACCTCCAAGAAAATTAAGTTTTGATCTTGATATTAATTGGAAAACATGACTTTTCCTAAACTTGAAAGTTCCAGAAACGAGTGCCAACAAATTCCAATCCCGCCGATCGTGGAACCGATTCCTTATGTGGAACCACCTTCATTATCATCTCTCATTCAGAATGTTCTAGGACGAGACGAATTCTATAATGCACTGTAGGTTTTTAATAAAATACTGGAAAAAACTTGAACCTGCAGAAATTTTGAAAACAGTGGCACACAATCCATGTTTTCTCAATTTTTTACGAATCTGGCGCACCTTTGACGCCTTTTTTCAAGTTTTGGCGATTCTGAAAAAGCTAGACTACTTTGTTTGTTAATGATGTTTGTCAGATGAAATTCAGAACCGTTAGAATTGTCTTTTTTCGCTTCTCTTCAAACCGTCATGTCTCTAAAACAAACAACGCTATCAAAAAGTTGTCAACTACGTGATCTACATTTTGGTATAACTTTGAAAATACGGAAACAACAACTAAGACAGCTACGGGGCTTAGAACTTGATACATTTTTTAATAAATAATATAAAACTAACAAAGTTTGAAAGCTCGCAATATCCTCCAATGCTCTTCAAAATTTAAAATTTTTATAACAATTGTGTAGATCAAAATTTGTACTATATTTTTGTAGTTGACAAGATTTTTATATTTCTTCGAGATCTTGAGCTATTGGGGTTTAAAGACAGCCTGGTAGATAAAAGGGAAAGAAAAATTAGAGACCCCGAAATTCCCATTTATTTTTAATTTTCTTATTTTCAGATTCCCCCAGATACCAATTGCACCACTTCTACAGCCAAACCCCATCATCCAGTCAGGAAACCAGGAAGAGCTCCCTTCGAATACGTTAGTAATTCGATAATCGATATCATTCGATAATAATCAAAAAAATTTATAATCAATTTTTCAGATCCCCACCACCAACCACTGAACCTGACTCAAACCCCCTGGAGTCATACCCAATTCAGGAGATTCTTTTCCGGTATGCTGATGGGTTGAGCAAGTGAGTTATCAGAATTTTTTGTAAAAAATAAAATTGTTTCTTCCAGAGCGAATCTCCGACTTGTCAATCGTGCATTTCACCAGATCGCAAACAGATCGCCGCTTGGAATCACCAAAATCAAAGTAATCGAACACGAACTGAAAATCGAGCTCGATGTTTTTGATGGGGAATGGATCCGCAAGGATTTTAGTAAAGTCAAAGATTTCATGTCGGAATTCCTCTGAATTCTGAATCACCCAAGTCTACAATTGGAGATGCTGCATTTTGACGTGATGGGGATGAGCTTCGCAGACAATAAGGAATGGATTCCCTATCAATTTCTGTATGTTGCTGCTAAGCGACTCAAAGGGAAAATCAGTTGCCACGAGTTTCTTATAACTGTAGACGAGTGTGCTTCGGAGACAGGGGAGAAGGCGGAGCTACTTCTGGAAATGTTAGACGCATCCACTGTTAAAAAGATGAAGATTGGGATGAAGAGAAGAAGAATAGGCCCTCGTCTTAATGATCATTGGCGAACCGATTTTGAGCATGGGTACGAAGCATTGGGAGAATGTGGAAAGTTGTACGTTTCAAGTTTCCGACTATCAGATTCCGCCAAGGTACTTGTATGGATTCCAGGTAGTGAATATAGAGACTATGAATTGCTCGGCGTTGAAGGAGATGATTTATGTGAGTTGATTTTAATTAATTGATTCTCTAATTAATCTAATTTTCCAGACATACATCTGCAACGACTCTCGCGACCATGACATTGAGATCAATTTCAATGTAGATTTTGAAAAAGACTATCTACTAGAGCGTTTGTTCGATCAACCACGGGAGCCCGAGAGATATGTGGGAATTTTCGATGATGGTAAAGTATTCTATGGCCATGTCGCGGGGACTGGAGTCAATATTGAGATTTTTGAGCCAGATTTGATGCTTTCAATGGATATTTTTGAGAATGAGGGTTCGATCATTTTGAGAGAGGAGGTTATGGAGTTGGAGGAGGAAGAGGAGGACGATGAAGAAGAGGATTCTGACGACGAGTAGATCATTCCCCCTTATTTTAAGATGCCCTTATTATCAATCAATAAATATATACGTTTCATCTTTGCAAAAACTAAGAACTACACGAACACAGATGCCCCCTTCCCCCGTCCACAGAGGAGAGCACGGCGCCCCCGTGGACACGCAGACACGCTATGATTAATCGAGAGAAGTAGAGAAATAGGGGAATGGAGAAAAAACACATAACGCCTAGCCATTCACTTTTCACAATACACTTTCGTTGTTGTTTTTCTTATTTTTCTTTTTCCGTCCACTTTTTCCGCCCAACATGTCCAACCGCGAGCAGATCGCCATGATGCTAATGAATATGTATTCGGGGTTAGTTGTAGATATAAGCAATTTGAATTCTATAAAAATATCGATTTTCAGCATTCGAAGCCCGGAGGAGTTTTTTGGTATGGGCGCTAGGCAGCCAAACCAGTCGATGGTATCCCTTCTAGAATTGCTGACTGCCAGGCAAGCTGCTCAACAGGCCGCGCAGCCTGGAGCAAGTCCGCCAGATTTAGCTCCAGTGAGCCCACCAGTGGAGCCAGTGGAGCCACCAACCCCACCACCATCCTTACCAACATTCGAACCACCCGAGCTCCCACCAATCCCAACTTATCAACTCCCCAGTTTCCACATTGGAGACATGCATCGCGTATTTCTATTTGAAAAATACTCCCAAGGAACTTCTGCCATTGGGTCTTACCGCGAACTTTGTGGGATACCGGAGCCAGAGGCGAAGGAGGATTCAGAATCTGAGGATGAGAGTGATATTGATGTGGAAGAAGTCCCGAAAAGATCTCTATTCAGTAATACCAGCTACTCTGACATAGATTTCTGGTACAACCGCTTCATGAATGGCAACTACAGTATGGATCGTGAGGATAAGTGAGTTATTGTTATTCCTGGGAAAATCCCTGTCAAAATTATTATTTCAGTGTCAAAGAGAAGCCGAACCCATTCGAAAAACCAAAAGTGCAGGAGTTGATAGCCAAGTTTTCCGATAGTTGGACATTGTAAGTTTTATGTTTTTCAAAAAATTGTTTCTTATCTTCCATCAAGCGATCAAAGTACACTTCATACGCGTTCCCCCTTTGCCCTATCTTTCGTTTCTTCTCCATTTCTTCTCCCAATCGATTCCCATTTCTTATTGTGTAGCCAACAAGAACAACTGAAAGGTTGCGTGCGTACTCATATGCGCTCACAGAGCCGTGTGGAGCTGTGGAGCTCGGTGAAGAATCGATTCGGTAAAGGGGGGTTAGAAGGCTCGTGACGAAACGAAGAATAATGATAGGTTAGGTGAGAGTTTCTCTCTCGTAGCCATGGAAAGTCACGTAGCCTTGATAAAGCGCGACTAGACGGGGGTATGTATGCTACTAGGCAACGTGAGAAGAGCTAGACAAGGGTAACTAGGAAAACGCTAGACCTGTCTAGACATGTCAAGGATTTACTAAGACAAGATTGAAATGCCTAGGAAAGGCTAGACAGGATTTGAAGGTTGTCTGATATAGCCATTCGTCTGGACTAGGCAAAAGTAGAATTGCCCACTTAGACAGACCCAAAAAGATGATTTGACCAATTGAGAGCGAATGATAAGCGTGTCAGAGTAGACACCAAGATGTACCTGTTTGCCATATCTATATTCCTTCCAATATTCCAGAGCCAACCTGCAACAAGTCAGCTCAAGCTTCCGCGAAGTTGCCAGAAGCACTCCCATCAACATCACCAAAGTCAAAGTCCAAGTCGACACTGAAAATATCAGAATGCAAGTTTTTGACGGAAACTATCGCCAATGGACAAATATCGAGTACCACAATGAGGAAGAAGGATGCCGTTACCAAGTTGGGAAGAGATCTAGAATAATGCCAAAGTTGAATTTTCATCGGGTTTTCATGTCGGACTTCAAAATGATTGCGAGACATCCGATGTTGAAGTTGGAGGAGCTGGATTTTGATATAGTGCAAGATCGATTTCCAATGTACTTGGAATGGATTCCATATAAGTTTTTCAAAAACTGTGCAATGTCTTGTCAAGAGAAAATCCCCTGCAAGAAGTTCTCCATCACCGTCGACGAGTGTTATGATGATTATAAGGATCCAGCAGCCCACTTGTTGAAAATGTGTGAGCCTGGAGTGGAGACTGTGATGGTGCGAGTGATGAAACGTGCCTGGCCACCATCTGACTACAATGCAAAATTCGATGGGAGGAACTTCTTCACTCATAAGATGCGAGACACAACTCAGTGGGGATGCGCTACCAATTTGATTTTTGAGAGTGATTTCTATGATATAGAAATCCGCTCGGGTGATGGTATCAAGGAATTCACACTCAACAACATTTGCCATAACACTATGAGAGAGATGGTCCAAGTAAGTGTACACACCTAAGAATAGCCTAAGCTCTTCATAAATATTCCAGAATTTCACCATCAACCCGCTTGAGCACGACATCACCATCAACCTCAAAGGAGAGTTGCTCATGTCATGTGTGGACCGGATGGTGGTACAAAACCTGGAAGGCCCGGTACCCCGAGACCGAGTCTGCGAGTTCCCGGTGCTCAACCACTACGAGACGTTCTCCGTTCAGTTCACCGGGTCGCAGATTCTCTTGAAGAGGCATGAGGTCAATTTGGAGGAGATGTTGTATTAATTATGATTGTATGTACATATGACATCTATTTATTTGTAAAGGATTTAAAGAATAAGAAAAATAAATTATAATTCAAAGCTTGAAACTCGGTTATCCTGCTGAAATCGTGCCGGGCACACCATTTTTCGGACTGATGAACGGATGGTAGGGTTGAGAGTCAAGTAGATAACGCTTATGGATCCTGTTATAAAAAATTTTAAATACTTTTCAAAAATTCCGCATTACCTGTACAAATTTGCCACCCAATCTGCGCCGCCACAATAAACCACTCTGGAGAATAGAAGAATTGCATGTAGACATAAACAAATGATGTGATAGAATGGAAGAAACAAATAATAGCCGCTTGAAGGATAACTTGACGTTGGGTTCTTAAAAATTGAACCGATTCCAAATGAGTACCTTTGCGGATGAGATAAGATACTAGGTAAGTATAAAGTGACAAAGTGATAATAGTAAGGATCGCGTTATTTACAGGTTGGTTGATATTATAGTAGGCGGATGGGTCCGACAGGCTAGTACCAGTCCCCGGGTCGAAAAACCAAGACATGAATTCAGGACGGAATATCACTGGTTTAGTGAGAAATACACCATAGAACGGTGCCAGGAAGAATAATAACATTAAAAAATAGATAAAGGGTGGTCTAAACACCCAACGAATGTTTAAATCAGGATTAAGCTCACTTATCCGACAGACTGCAAGAGTGATGCATGCCAAGGAGCACCCGAGCCATAACCCGAAACCATTTGCGCCGAGGAAGAATATAAGACGTGGATAGTCACAGAAATAGATTCCATTCCAGCCAAAATACCCGGTCGCCAATGAATTCACAAAAACCGATGGAATATCACAGAGTGCCAAACTAATCATGATTTTAAATGCAGGGAAACGGATAAGGTCTCTGTTAAGCATTGCGGAAAAGCATAGAAGATAAAGGGTGACATAAATAGATCCACTTGTCATAAAATACACTCCCAAATACGGTCTTTTTACCCTGTCTGCCTCTGATAGTGTCCAGTTCTCTGGACAAGAATAGAAATTCGAGTTGAGCTCAAGCTTGTTGAGTAAAAAGTATGCTAGGGACATGTGATAGTTGGTTGGTGTAGACATGGTGATCACAAATAAATAATTTTGTTATACAAATGGTATTTTATATACGTACCGGTAGCCACGCCCAGAATTATCCTGGGACGGGGATGGCTAGACGGGGGGCAATAATCTAGAATGAGGTTTGGTCTAGTAACAGAAGTAACCAAAGATTCAGAGACATTTAGCAGGAATTCGTAAGTGTCCCCTGTAGATCACAGGATCATAGATAGCCATAACATTTTGGTGTATTTTAAACCATTTTTCCACTTGAAATGCCTCTTTTGTCAATTTTTGCGCATTTTGAAAGCCTAAAATACTTGAAAATGTTCTAGAAGACGTTTTGACGCATTCTGGAGCATTCTGGTGCATTTTGAGCATTAAAAGGGATCAAGATGTTTAAAAATGAACCAAAATTGATCAGAATGATTATAGAGCGGTTTGGAAGATTCGAGTTCATTTTAGTGCATTTTGGAGTTCTAGCACCAAAAAAAGAAGAAAAATGTGTCAGAAATGAAAAATGTTTACGAAAATGTCATCATCAAGACGGTGAAAATCATCCTTTCCAAATATCTTATAAGAGTTCAGTATTCTGAGGGCACTGGCAATGACGAACCAATTTTAAGAGAGTATCGAGTTAACCGGAATGATGGGAACTCAAAAATTGCGTTGGACGTGAAGAATTTGTATGAGTTGCGGTCCTTGATAATCTGGAAATCGGGTTGGGGATGTAGCGATTCTGATGGGGCCTTGAATACATACAAAAAATTCTATGAAGAACTCGTGAACTCTATAAAATGCACAATTCGTGTAAAAGTGTTCTCAACTATAATCCCAGCATTATAACTCTGAGATCCCTACACGAGACCTACCAGACAGAGTTGCGCGGAAGTGATTTTTTCTAAAACGGAAGTCGGAAGTCGGAAGTCGGAAGTAAAATTTGTAATCCGGAAGTCGGAAGTCGGAAGTCGGAAGTAAAATTTCTAATCCGGAAGTCGGAAGTCGGAAGCAAAATTTTGAAAACGGAAGTCGGAAGCCGGAAGCCGGAAGTTGGAAGTGAAAAAACGCCCGGAAGTCGGAACTCGGAAGTCGGAATTCGGAAGTCGGAAGTAGATTTTTTCGCAAAGATTTTAAAACTCCTAGAAAAAGTTCATAAAATTCGCGAAAATCAGTGGAAAATTAGTTTTTGGCTGAAGAAAAGCTCATTTTCTGTCTTTTTAGACCATTTTTCCTTCTATTTCTGCGAGATGTACTTTTCCGAAATCCCACAATTTTGGAATAACGGAAGTCGGAAGTAAACATCCGAAAACGGAAGTCGGAAGTCGGAAGTCGGAAGAAAAATTTTGAAAACGGAAGTCGGAAGTAAAATTTTGAAAACGGAAGTCGGAAGTCGGAAGTCGGAAGTGAAAAACAGCCCGGAAGTCGGAAGTCGGAAGTCGGAAGTCGAAATTCCGCGCAACTCTGCTACCAGAATTTGATGGGGTACACAACTTGGATATCCGAGATGAGAAGTTGTTGGTTCCCTTTCACAGTATGTTCCGTCAATGGAGAGGTATTTGGCTGGCTAGTGCCAAGCAGATATCATGGACAAGTAGTTCCAAGGAGTTAATAAATGTAAGGTTTTAAGAAACTGAAAGGTCCGATTAGACTCTCAGAGGGCCGAGAGTACACTACTGTAATTCATGTTAGTCCAACGTTGGTTCGTTTCACTAAGGAATTTCCGGATGATGAAGAAGATAATGCTGAGGAGGTTATTTAAATAATTGATTGATGTAACACAATTTAAAAAATTGGTTTATTAATTATCAATCAATTCTGAACATAGGCAAACTTTGGGAGCTCCGCCCTTTCAATCCTAAAAAATGAGAGGACACTGTCAAATGGATCGATGGACATCTTCAGAAGCATAGTGTCATCTGGAATACGGAAGTAATATGACCTTCTTTCGTTTTCTTCCACATTCGGAGGTCCATAAAGATCGAGAAGAGATCGCCGGGGGAGGCGGAAACACTTGATTTCGACTGCAAACTTTCGAAATGTTGGGGAGAGGGTGAGGGTCTGAAAAGGGGAAAATATGTATATGACATCCGGACAAACAGAAATTTAAATAGACAGGTAGGAGAGACATTCGGACAATCATGCACTGTGACAGACATACTTTTGGGAAGACCTAAAGACAGGAAGTCAGTTGGACAGAAATATAAATTGACATCCGGACAAACAGACGCCTGGACTGACTTATTTTGCCAAGTAAACCAGACAGGCGGGCTTAAACCAGAACTGGGCGAAATTGAGACAAACAGACGCTTGAATAGACAGAAGACACCGGAGGAGACATCGGGACAAAAATTAACGTGGACATAGATCCTAACACTAGACGACATATGTATTTGAGAAGACATCCGGATAAACAGACGGTGGACATTTATTCTGATATCTGACGAGACTTAGAGAGGAGGCCGGTGCAGACAGGTAGTTAATTTGGCAAAAACCGGATAGACATCGGGACAAACTGCCTCTGGGACAGACGGGCCTAAAACAAAACTTGGCAAAATCAAGACAAACATACTCTTGGACAGACAGATAGACACCGGAGGAGACATCGGGACAAATAGGAACGTGAACAGACAGATACAAAACTAGGAAACATAACAGGCGCTGAACAGACATTTTGAGATCTGACAAGACATTTTTACCAAAAAACTGGTAGACCTCTGGACAAACATGCTCTGGGACGGATCGAGACAAACTGACCTCCTTCAAAAACACCAAACTGCCCAAGCTCACTCCCTGCACTATCACTGATACCTCACGAATCTTTGTGAAATAGTGAAAATCGTTCTGCGAGATTTTTCTTCTCATCACAACACGCTCCAAATTGTTCCAATGACTCTCCAATTTGACCAGCTCACCCAACTCAAATACCTCCTCTCTGGCGTCCAGACAAGTGACGAAAATTTGGATTTCCTTGATGAATTTTGGGTCGAAATGACGTAAAAGTGCTATGACGTGATGTTGGGTATAAGCGTTGATGAGGAGTTTTTGAACTCGAAGTGGTTTTTTGCGGGCGCCCAGAAATTGCTGGAACGCATTGAAGATAGAATTCACCTGCTCATCCCATGGAGTAAGTATGAGAGATTGAGTCCTCCATTCCAGCTGGAGAGCTTCTAGAATTCCTTTCTGACGGGATAGAACATATTCTAAGTCCTCCAAGAAGGTTTCCAGGAAGCTTGAATCCTCCAAAAAAGTTTTTTTAGCGCCTTGAATCACTATACATCCATAGCGATCCAGTTGGTACTCCACATGAGTAGTAAGGTTGTAGACCATTATAATTTTTTGGGGAGTCGCTGAGATATGAAGGTTAGTGAGGTTGAGAGAGGGATAGCTATGGTCAATGAAGCCACGGAAGCCGTGGTTAACTTTTCGGAGGGTGAAGCTGAAAATGTTGGATTTATAGGTGCAAATGAAAGAAAAACTGGGTGTTACATTTCCTTGAAATCCAAATACTCCAGAATCCTCGCAACCGCTACATCCGGCATATTCATTATAGTAGTTGTGTAGTCACTTGGTGCAAACCACCAAAAATGTGTTTGAGGTGGTTCTAAGTGTTCTTCAGGTGCAGTAGTGGGCTCAGAAGGAGCAATGTCCTGAACAAAATCAATGGTCGCCTCTGACTTGACATCCTTGACCACCGTTTGTTGGGTCTGCTGAAATTACACACGATATCATGAAAAGTCAGTCAGGGAGTTAGCTCACCTTCCCACCAAAGAACCTGCTCCAAAATCGAGTCAAACAGCCTCTAGTCATGCTGAAATTGTCTGTCTAGTAAAAAATGAAACGAATAAGTATAAAAAGGCGTATGTGCGGGGAATTGGGATTATATAGTTGAGTTTTGAGATGGAAAGAGAGAGAGAGAGGAAGCGAGCCTACTCATTATGACAAAAATGAGAAGAATGGGGAATAACAAAAAGGGGTAAAAATAGAAATATCAGTGTGAGGGGGTAAGGAGTGTCTGTTGGTGTGGGGAAGGTGTCCGGATGTCTAAATTTATTGATTGCAGGGGCTTAGATGGCCTAGGCTCCGTGGTCTGGGCGTATGCTAGAACACCTGCTAGGTCGAAATAAATTTAGAACAAAAAAAT
Organism: Caenorhabditis remanei; assembly: GCF_010183535.1. Classification (NCBI taxonomy): domain Eukaryota; kingdom Metazoa; phylum Nematoda; class Chromadorea; order Rhabditida; family Rhabditidae; genus Caenorhabditis; species Caenorhabditis remanei. Next base: position 21,066,137 of record NC_071332.1, on the reverse strand, counting down.
AACAAAAAATCACGGCGAACTACATTTTTAATGAAAAGAAAGCTTCAAATAAATAATCTTACTCTCTTTTTTCTTAAAACCCTTTCTATGAGTCCATCTCAATTTCCTGATGTCCGCGATCCTAAAAACATGCCGAAAATCACCAAAAATGCTTTAATTTTGTTGTTCAACATCCAAATTTTCATCTTCTCCAACCCATCAATTAGTGCGTGCTCTCTTTCTTGTTTTTCGCGTCTTCTTCTTCTTATTTCTCGCTATACGAAAATAATTCCAAATCTATTATTAACCTGCTGCGATTTCCATGGCAACCCGCTATCTTGAGAATATCCTTAATCTCAACTTTTTATCTTTGGAAATTAAAAAGTCACCTGGAGTTTTTTCAGTCGCTTTTTTAAAAGGAAATCGAAATATCTAAAAGCAGTTTTAGCGTCCCTATCCTCAGAAAACTTGTCAAAAATTGAGAATTTGGTATATTTAAAAAAAAAAAAAGAGAAGAACAGACAAAATTGAAACTTGCTTCGAATAAAAACTTTATTCGAACATTAAACAAATATTTTCTTCGATCTATTAGAAAAAATATTTAAAACGATATATATTATTAGAAATACATTAGAAAAGTCTTTTTAAAAATGATTCAAATATCAATCTTTTTGATGTATCTGAGCAGTGATCGATTATTACTTCAAGTATTTCAATAAATCTTTTCCCATCAATTCTCTGAAAAAAGAAAGCCATGTACATGTATTATGTTTTCAACAAAACTTACATAATTCCTGTCTCGAACACCAATTCAAGAAATGGGAATAGTTGACTTCGCACGTGTGGATATTCTGATTCCCATATTTCATCAGGTGAGATTCTGTATTTGGATGTGTACTTAATCCAGAAAGGATCCTTGCTATTTTCGAAAGTTAACAAAGAAGATACGCCATTTAATTAAAGGGCATTTATTATTCTCATAAAGAACATTCTCATAAAGAAAGGACTGCATTTTTATTCACATTGCTCATCTCCAATCCACCAGGCCTGACTGAGCGGGTAATCCACTTGTGGAATGGAGCACAATAAAAAATATAAACTGACACGATCCATAGGCCAGGGCTGTAGTATGCAAATAGAATAGTTTTCTCGTATACGATGGTAGTATAGTCTTGATTGTAGTGAACTGCACGACAAATACAAAATACTTTTAGAACCTGCAAAATTTTGAATATCTTGAATTCTACCAGAAAAACTTACGATTCCAGCAAAAACATGCAGAATACAATTTATAAGTATGCAGATGTTTTTCTCATTATAATGTTTCCAACGGGTTACTGCAATCGTTAGTAAGACTAAATTCAAGATATGAACAATTGATTCAACGATGCGAAGGTTGACTTTTGTTCCATACATCTCCAGAATCAGTTGGACTTAAAAAAAGACACAAAATTATGACTCCAAAAAACAATTGCCTTACCTTCATAACATACCGTATTGAAAATAATCAACACAATTGAAATTGCTATGAAAATTTTTTCAATTCTCCCATTGTTCAGATTAATTAGCATTACTGATAATTGGAAGAAAATTAGGACCTGCACTAGAAAAGACTGAACATTCAGATACATTGTACTGAGAAGAAATAAGACAGCACAAGCTTCAAATATCCACTTGCAATGGATAACCATAATAATGATGGATATAATGGAGCAGTACATAAGTATGTGGAATAATTTGAAATGGTGGAATTGATTAGCCTGAATAAGCTGAATATTTTAAAACCTTGATATAGAACCCGACCAACCTTCTTCTTGAAAATTTTTACATAATAAAAGCCGAGCAAAATCAATAGGGACCAGAAGTGATGTAGCAAGTCATAGAGAACTTTGCTGAAAGGGAGAAATATTAGCCAAGGATTGATAGTATCACTATCAGATTCCTCCGTTGTGGTATTGGAGAGACGCTCGATGTAGATTTTCATTGGATATGTAAACGAGAAATGCGGGTAAGTGCTGAAAAATTCCTTCTTTTTGAAATGCACCTGTTGAGAGAGAGAGAAAAGAAAAACATTATGGAATTAACAAATTCTTTATTTTCATCAGTTAGTTAGGATTTTCCTTGGTGATATTATTAATCCCAACAGATTTAAAGCCGCTTTGAACACTGTTACCGCAAAGCTTGTCATAGTAGTTGCAATGGCGCTCACAGTATTTCCAGCAACTCCAAAAAGATTTTCAACAGCATCTGATACGTTTGCACTTACCGCCGACAGAGCATTCTTGTCATCGTGTGTAAATCTGTTTAAAGTAGTCTTATACATATATCACTTTCAACAATAGTGAACCAAAACCCATTGAAAGTTATGGAGGAAATATTGAGTGGGTCTACGCGTCGGAGTGTGGAAAGTGGGCTACGACGACTACAGCGAAAAATGAGGAAAAGGTTAAGAGGGAGTTGGATGAGAGTGTCAAGATTTCTATCTGAAATGAATTCTGAGTTCTTTGTCAGGCAGAAAAATGTGGTGTCGATTACCTCTGCGAGAAGTGCACCGACTCGTTCAACTACTGGTACCACCAGAACTTGCCACGTCGAATTGCCCAGGAGCTATTCTGGAATGATGTTTTCTTTTGTTTCCCAGAAATGAGGAGTTTGGAATTTTGGAGTACTAGAACCCTGCGTGAAAAACTACTTGCTGAGGAAGAGTGTTGAGAAGAGAAGACGAAGACATTTCCTTCATCTTGGGGATTCAGGGACACCCTAACACCAAAAAAACAAGCACATGCTGTCATCCAATAACCAAAAATTCCGAATAAGTTCAATTGGAAGAGTATTCTAATCTTCATTGTGTTTCCAGTTCTCTTTTCTTTTGTATTCCATGTGGCCTTGTTTTTTTTAAATTTTTTCTGTAACAATTCATTTTTACTTGGTATTAAATAAAGATCAGATATTTAAAGACGTGTTACCCTATATTTTCAGAATTGCAAACCTTAACCTCCACGTGTCAAAAGTCAAAAAACAAAATGCTGTTTTTCTCGGGAAAACAAATCTATTCCCTTTTTCTTCTTCATAACAATGCGTGATTGGAATCATCTCCCGGTAGAAATCAAACGGCATGTCGTCAAAAAACTGGACTTCATGAGCAGGTACCCCCTAAATTCGAGGATAAGCTCTAATTAAAATTCCATTTCCAGACACTCTCTGAAAAGTACGTCCCATGTGGATCGCCTTATTGTGAATGCCACGTGTTTCAAAGTGCCACGTGTCAGATTTGGATACAAACAAGGGAAATGTTTGGTGATGATTTATACGGGGATCGAGAAGTTTCTGAGATTGGAATTGTCAAAGTGCAAGGAGGGGATTCTAGTGGAGAGGTACATAAAAAAGCTAGATTTTAAATTTGATCTCCAAATGAATTCCAGATCCGAAAACACATGGGACCCTCGAGACATCATTACCAAAATCCTCCCGTCTTCTGATGTCTTGATAACCGGACTTACCATTCTCAAAAACCTCCTTGCCCACGAATCAATCATCATCGAAGCCATGGAATGGGACATCCCAGACGAAAGCCCCAAAATCAAATATCGACAAGAAATCCTGGCTACACTAGACAACGAGAAGTTTCGTGTTCGCGAGCTGGTTTTCCTTTGGAATACTGTAGAACTTGAGCCTCTGATTCCTACTCTTTGTGTGGTGGATGATTTCAAATTGTTGCGACGTTTTGGATTGGAGATTTCAGGCGATTCGCTGGTCCCCGTCATGATTCATGACAGTCAAGTAGAGCATCCGTGGACACTGGGAAGACCCTGTTGTGAGTATAATTTTAAATTAAAACGCAAATTGGAGAGTCCTTGCAGATCAATCCATGTTCTGCCTGAATGCCTCATTGCCAATCACGTTGGTTTTGCACCTTCAAGATAGAGAAGTCCTTCTGTCGAGACCGAACATTATTGCGACTTTTTTCCGAGTGGCGTCACCAAAGTAAGCTTAACTATTCTTAGCTCAAGGTTGGTTATCTTTTTAGACCCCAAAAACCCAACCGCCGAGCGCAATCTGGCACTATCAACTGGACATATGGTAATGAGTGTGGATACTGGGTGGCCAAAATGGCACCTGGAAACGAGGCGAAGGTGAAGAAGACGTTGGATCAAGAGAAGTGTGGTGTCCACTATCAATGCAAAAACTGCACGGACCCGTTCACCTTCTGGTACCACCAGAATTTGGCTCGTCGACTTCATCAAGAGCCATTCTGGAGTGACATCGTCTCAGAGATTCCAGGATTTGGGGATGTGGAGATGGGGACGAGAAATTTGAAGATTGAGTTGGCGAAGGATGAGAAGGAGAAGGAGAAACTGAAAAAGTGTGAGAAGAAGAAGATGGAGGATAATTCATGGGGATTCAAAGAGGACGTCAAGGCTGAAAACATGACGATCCGAGCTTCCGATCTCCTCAAGCCCACTTTCTCCCTTAAAGTCTTTTTCATTCTTCCAATCCTCATCTCTTTCATGTTCTACTTGATTATTTCACATCTTTATTATTGAAAAATATCATTTTTTTCCATTTTTTCCGATGGCTTCCGGTACTAGTTCAATAAACAGCTTCGTTCTTCTCTATTCTTACGGTAACTCCATTTTCTCTGCTGTCAATGACCACTGCCAAATTTTTTAAATGAGTTTTCAGCGATTGGGAGTTTTGCAGGTCCGTCTGGAGTGTCGTCAGGGATGCAGGACTTTAGATTATACATTATATGTCATCAAAAAAAGTATTATTAAAAAAATCAACGAGCCATAAATGACAACAACAGAAATTAATAATTATAGTTGACTACACGCTAACAGAAGTATGTCAATAACGGAGCGAGCCGATTCCAAAGACATTTTCTGAAAAATTAATTTAAGAAGGATCAAATCAAAGATAAACATACCGGGGAAACTCCATAAGCATTGTATTGTTTCAGTGTCTCCTGAATATCATTCACTAGACCGGAGAGAAATGAAGATCGAATATGAATCACTATACTGTACAGAAATGTAAGCATTTCGTGCACCGAAACGCTTCCTCTTTTGTGCTGCAGAACGATGATGTGCAAGCAACTTTTGACCGATTCATACAGTTTATTAAATTTGATTGTCTGGAAAAAAATAATTAAGTAAGTTTGATTTGAACAAAACCTCTTACTTCACCCCCGTTAAGATTTTCAGTCATACTGTGAATTTTAGGTTTGCAGGGGATTCTCAAGTCGGATGGAAGAAAGGCTTCAACTTTTTTCAGAAACTCTTTCAAATTGAATTCCACATCCGCACTGTGAAATGTCTTTAAACTTCCATTTGAATTGAAGGTAACTGCTTCAAATTCTTGTCGGATTCTAAAAAAAGAAGAGAACTTTTACTACATAAGCTTAAAACACTTACTCAGTCCGAAGAGAGTTGGGTATCGGGACTTGTGTCAGGTATAGAATCGGAACCTGGTCTTGAATTTCCAGATTCTTGAGTCTCTTGACTAGTCGTTCAGCTTTCAGCTGTTTATTGAAAAACTCCTCGGACAAGTGCACGCCGTGATTCAAATCACGGTATTTTGTCGCCAATTCTCTTCTGGAGAGTGGTGACGTCTCCGTTTTCGAAATATCGATCAGAAATTTAATAAACTTCACTTCATGGCCCCGTTCGATCTAAAAGAAAGGAAAAATTGAAAGTCTTACTGCTTTTTTTAGGAAAACTCACGTCCCGTTGGTAACTCGAAGGCCCTGGTAGAGATAGACTCCGGAAAATATTTTTGGTTCTTGGAGCTGTCAGTATGTCGGTTTCAGGCGTCTTTTCGAGTTTTGTATCAGAGGCTTTAGAAGTAGATTCTGGAGTTTCATGATCTGCAAATCCTTCAGATGAACCAGCATCAGCTATATGCTTCTTCTGCTTTCCAGTCTCTAATTCCAGACCACTTTCCGACTTGCTGAGGTTAACTTTCTTGGAGCTAAATACAAAATTGATCTACCTAATTAAATTTCAAAAATACTCACGTTTTATCAGAATTTCCATCCGTTATTTTCCTTTTTCTGGATTCTGAACTGGATGGAGTCATATGGTCTTCGGTTTTATCTTGGCTGACAGTTTTATCTACTTCAGCTGTAGGTGCTGGTTGAGTCTTAGAGCTAACAGAAGCTTCTGATGCACCATACGCAAAATAGTTCGAAAACTGTGGGAAAGCAACTCTGAAATATTCAAAACTCATTTAAATATTATAATTTCAAAATAAAACTTACTTTGTGACTTCATCATGGGTTCCGAATGATTCTCGAGCTGCTCTATTGTTGGCTGAATCTTCTCGACCTTTTTGTTGTACACTAGCACCATTTTCTTCGGATCTCCAAGAAGTTGCCTCTCTGCTTGAATACTTTTTCTTTAAGCTAAAAAAACCATGATAATTAATCAACAGGCAACCAAGACACTCACATTTTATCACAGGTTGCAGTAAATCTATTCTGCTCAATTATTTCTGGGGATACTCTTGACTGAGCATTGGATTTGCCAGTTCGAATCGATTCGGATTCTTTGTTATGAGTTGAGATAGTTTTTAGGTGCGATGGCTGCTGAACGACAATTCTAAAACACAAATATACATTCTAGCATTCAAAACTTAAAAAAATAAACTCACTCTTTTTCCTTAGCTTGCCTTCCCAATCTTGCTTTTTGTAGGAGCTTCACCCCACTTGGAGCTTTTCGAAAACAAAACAATTTCTTATCATCTTCGTCATTCCCGAATCCACAAGCAGTGAACGAGTCTCGGATAGTTTCACTTGACACCAATTTCCAAGCTTCATAAATCCATTTCATATATTCTTTTGGTGATGGAGGATCCATTGATTTAGTTCCATCTAACCATTGGTTGTACAACTTTCCAGTTCTATAGAGGAATTTATCTTTCCAGGTGGCTCGCTTGGGCTAAAAAGTTATTTTTATAAAAGAATTTGTTGTACAGTACCGCTCAAAAGTATTTTCAGTTAAAAAGGTCCAACTTTGAGACTATGTCATGGTAATTAAACCATCAAGTAGATTTATAATTGATCGTTCATATCCAAAGTAGAGCTCTATTTTTGAAGTTGACAACTTTTTTGTACAAACACTCCCTAGAGAGTTGTGGTTATTATTAGACAACAGCTCAAAAATCGTACTATTTTGCATTGAAATGGGGCGATTTGAAGGAGAAATTACTTTGACGAAACGTAACTCTCTGGGGAGTGACGGTACAAAAAAGTTGTCAACTACAAAAATGAAGCTCTATTTTTGGTCTGTATGATCCATTAAAAATCTACTTGATGGGACAATCAGTATTACCATGACACAGTCTCAAAGTTGGGCGTTTTCAACTGAATAAGGCAAAACTTAATATACTTTTGAGCGGTACTGTATGTAAGCGAACTCACCGGTTCAGCGTTTGTTCCTTGCAAGATCTTCTTCTCCCAGGAGACATACATAGGCTAAAGAACGTTTCTTAAAATATAGTCAAAAATTTGCAAAACTAACATGTAGCAACTTTTCTGCTCCGTCTGGTATGGTGATTCCTTCGATTCCCAACTCGGACAACTTCTTTCTAATTGGATCGGTTAGGTGGTTGACATTAGAGTTCCAAAGAAGCAACTTCCTTCCGTCTCCCGTTGCTTCCATAGTTTCCAGAAATTTTTGTGTTGCTTTGTTACTGAATTTTGGTTTTGGACGTACGAACCAGTTCAGCTTTCCCTTGTACTCCTCTTCTGGATCTTGTGGGAGAAGAACGAATGGAAGGAATTTGGTACCATCTGACATGGCTGCGAGCATGACAGGTATAACCACTTTTGGGTGTTTTTTATCAGACTGTGTCGGTGGCAAATGAATATAAACTTCTTCCGCTGCAAATATCTGACTGTAATCCTTTTCTTGGAGAATCTCTTTTAGATGCAAGAGATACTTGACGCATTGGTTGATGACTTCCACTGTTGGTGGTTCTTTGCCATTTTTTTTTCCTTGATCATCGGCTTTTTTCGGCGGGACATCAGTAGTTGAAGTAGCCGCATCATGGTGTCTCATAGTTAAGGTAATCTTTCCCAAATAGCTATTATCGGCTTCAGATGAGCTGCACGATGATAGTGGAAGAGATCCTCTGAAAGTTTTGGATTCAAGATAGAGTATTAGATTCTGGGACACTTACTCTTTTTCAATTTTTTTACGGTCCGGTCTCGCTGTCATTCCAGTAGTCTTAGACTTTGAAGGACCTGCCAATTCTTCCATGTTATCTCCATTGGTGCTGAAAATAAGAAAAATTTACCAGATTTTTGCATTGATATTATCAGTCTGGTCCATGTACTATATGACTTAAAACGAGTCTTTCTGATTTAGAATTAAGCCGATTTTCAATATTCTTGGAGTGTATCTAGGATGAATACCAACGTCCTTTTTTCTTCGGGCTTTGTATTATACCAGTCGGTTCACGTCGCCTAACGGCGACTGAACCTCCTTCTCAACACCACCCTTCTAGGTGTTACAGTGGATCGTAATTAATCCGAAAACAGACGACACGTTTGGAATCTCCTGTTTATCTGACTCTGACGGTGACAAAAAATCATTCATATCGCCTCTGTGGATCAATCCGGAAACGGACGACACGCTTTGAATCCTCTTTTTTCTATATCTGAATATAAGAAAAAATATTCCATGTCCCAACATGGGTTTGATACAACTGACTACAGTCAACGTTGCCGAAATTGACAGATCGGGTTCTTGAACGCACCGACCTTCGCCATTTGAAAGTCGAACTTAGCTTTGAAGTATTGCCCCTCGCAATATGAACAAATTTGATCCATCCTTCTGGTATAGTGAGAGCTCCTTTCTTCTCGCCGTTACACCATCGGGCTTTTCTGATCGTCTGGCAGCTGCCCGGGAAGCTACTGAAACCCTTCTAGATTATCTTCGGACTTTTTTCGCTGCTGTTTCCAATTTTTACTGTTGGTTCTGTTGCTGTTCGACTTCTCAGTGTCAGACTGTAGAGATCGTCTGTCTGCTGTATCAGCTGCCATGATTTTTAACCTCAATTTTGTGTCACCCTGACAGCTTTTTGTTTGGCTACCATGCGATTTGAATCAGCAGCTTCATTTTTCTGAAGTTAGTAAAAGTTGATCTTTTTCTCTATAAGCGAGGTTATAATAATAATAATAATAATTTATTACGTCCGCAAGGGTACGTGATTGATACCAATATGCATGAGTTCAATTTGTCCGTGTTCCAGTTTCTTGTATTCGTAGCACTAATTCAACTTTTTCTTTTTCTTATTTCTTGGAACAAATGCTTCTTCGAGGATGATTGGAGATAAATTTGCATCTTTGTAACTCTTAAACTTGATCCCCAACAGTTCAAGAGCTACTATTTGACAGGGAAATATCATAACGAACTCTCGGAAAATTATCCATGTCCTGCGTCTATGTCTCTTAGTTTTCTTCTTACGATCTTTCCGTTGTTGTTTGCGTTGTTTCAGCTTCTGCTTTCTTTGCTGTTCTGCCTTTGCCCGCTTTTCAACCCATTCTTGAATCTGCTCACTCACATTATCCTTGACTTGCTCTCTTAGTTCAGCTATTCTCATCCGTTCGTGTTGTAGGACTTGTTCGCGAAATCGGGGGTTTTCACGACACGCCTTTTCCATAGCTTTCACCATTCCTTCTGCGATACGTCTAGCGGCTTCATCGACAAACTTTTCTATATTCCAATCATCCAGTCCCATTTCGTTGCTCGTTTGATTCCTCACGTTTTGCTAACAAATGCTCGCAACATTTGCCATGGATTCTGGACAATCTCAAGTCCGGATAGCAGTGCCCGACGTCTTCTTTTCGTCGTTTTTCTTCACCGACTCCTGTGTCATGCGTTGAATGTCCTGTATCCCATCAACTCCTCCGAGCTTCAATCTCACATCTGATTCTGAGCGATGGAGCATGAAGAGTTCAAAAGAATGTGCTTTACGTGGCCCCAATGTCTGGACTTCATGCAACTTCTGCTTTTCACTGTATTTTACACGAAAAAAAGTAGGCGGAGCTAAAACCGTGGTAAGAAGAAAAAGTAAATGTTGGAAATGAATCCATCCCCTTTTAGCTTGAATCCATCCACAACTTATCCATCCCCTTTTAGCTGTCCCCAGAAAACTGCCCGTATTTGTATGATATTGATCAATCTGGAGAAAAACGATACGGCTGGAATCATCAACTTTTCTGAATCTTATGATACCAAAACATCTTTCACGTCTTCGCTTTTTCGAACGCGGACCGTATTTTTCCTTATTGGAAACAGACGACACGTTCGGATATCTCTTTTTTCCGAATTAAAAAAAATATATATTAAAAATCTTTCTTCGCCCTCTGGATCGAACTAATAACTAACTGTAGTCAACGACGGATAACTTGCCAGATCGGACGCGTCGACACGCCGCCCTCAACCACGCGGCCCACGGAAAATGCAAGCCGAAGAAAGGAAAGAAATGACGACGCTTAGGTCGACAGTTTCACGCCTCTTTTTCCGTTTTTCATTCCCCTATGCTTTATCAGTGTTTTTGGCTCAGAAGGTGTCATTTCGAGAATTTTGAAAAAAGAAAAAGACGGGCATCATGCGGGGGAAATTTATGATCTTTTGGTCCATCTTTGAAGGAAATCGGTCCAGTAGGAAAGGCTGTGGGATCGGCGACACACACACAAACATACAGAATCTGGTGTTTGTTAATAGTAAAGATCTTTGAAGAGAATTTGAACAGAAAAGTCATGAGCTATGTACATAAATGAAGTAACTGTGTTTCGGTAATCATTGTAAGAATAATTATCAAAAATTACTTTTCCTCTGTCTCCATATCTCCAGATGCCTTTCTTTTTCTACTGTTTCCTTGTTGTTGATCAGCAAACTGTACTTTTCTATTTGAACGAGTCGGTGCTGGTCTGAAAACATTTTATTATAAGATTTTAGGTGTATAATTTGTGACATTCCGGCAGAATTTATATTTTTACTATTGTTTAAAACTTTGACCCTTTTTTTACGAATACCGGCCCTCTTGTGTAACATTTTGACTTTTTTCAGCAAAAAAATTATAACATCTTAGAAATTCTAAAACAAAGAGATAACAATCTATCAATTAACCCTTTCAAGTGTGGTCGTCTAATACTTTAAAATGTGAATTCTTCAATCACGTTTTTGATAAAAGTCTTCATTTTTTGGTCTGCACGAGTTTTACTGATAACAACACAACAATTCGAATTACAGTCATGATTTTCTTCATAAAACTCACTTTTCCATTGTCTACTTCTTCTTCTAACTATCCTCAGGACTATCTGTAACAAAATAAAGTGAAATTCAGTATACAAGAAGCCGAAAAACAAATAGTGAGTCAATGGTTCGTATGTAAGGAGTAGAGACACAGAGCACCAGAGGAAACTAGAGAAGCAATTCAATCGAGGAGACGCAGATCATCAAAAACGTCTTCATATGTGTGGTATCTGTTGCACAGTTGACCTATTGTTTCTCTTCTCACTATTAAGTAAAAGGGACACACACACACATGCTTTCGGGAGGTGAAATATTGAGGAGTAGATGGTTGGGCAGCTGCTTGGAGGGATTAATCCGGACGAAAAATAGATTTTGAACCCAAAATTATAGTAGATACATAAGCTTAAGCCTCGCTAGGGGGTTCTCTTCATCCGAAGTCAGGAGTCTTGACCTAAAATTTTCATTAATTAAAATGTTAGTTTTGATATAATCCGGTCATAGGGAACACCTGAAATTTTCCAAAATTTGCAATGTCCTTTTCTTCTGCAAAAGGAGTCATTATTCCTAAGACCCCTCTAATTAGAGGCATGTTTAGATACCGTGTGTAGCAGAGTTGTCCGGAAATTCCGGATTCCGGAATTCCGGATTCCGGAATTCCGGGTTTTTTTGACATTCCGGATTCCGGAAAATGAAAATTTTTATTCCGATTTCGGATTCCGGTTTTTTGAGTCTCCTTTTTCCGGAATTCAGAAGTTGAAATTTGTAAATTGTTTTGGGTTTAAAAGACAACTAAAGTAATTCTTTTTCGGTTTTGATCCTCAAAAGTAGTTTAAAACTTTATATATCATCGAAAACACTCGAAAAAATGACTTGGCTTTGCAAATTTATCGAATCATTCCGAATTTCAAAAATTTGATTCCGGTTCCGCATTCCGTATTCCGGAAAATGTAAAATCTTATTCCGGTTCCGGAATCCGGATTCCGAAAATCGAAAAATGTCATTCCGGTTCCGGATTCCGTATTCCGGAAACTGAAAAATGGCATTCCGTACAACTGTGTAGGTCCTCTCCTCGCCTATTTTTCTTCTACACAGTTCTCTCTTATCAGTGAAGACTCGACCGTTTGCAATTTTGCTGGAAATCTAGTAGATAAGATGACAGGGTAGCAGGGGCGCGTTGAGCGCGATTTTTGGTGTACGTATTTATGAAAACTCAATTTCCTTACGCAAATTAAAAAAATTTCTCTATCTGAACTCTATTTCTCTTATACCATTCTCAGAAACAATGTTTCCTGGCAAATAAATGCACAAAATGCAAAAAATGACCCGTTAGAACAAATTTAGAGCAAAAATTGCATCCCCATGTAATTGTTTGGGTTCAAAATAAGACGAAACTTGGAGAACGGGTGTTTTCTTGAACACTAATAGTTTCCAGATATTTTAAGCAATCGTTAGTTCTGAAATATTCACGACTAGCTAAAAAACTACACTAAATTTGATATCTACCAATAACTGACTCTTTATCTGTCAAAAAATCTACAATTTCATCAAATTCATATAAGAATATATAGTTTTTTTCATCTTCAGCTTGAACACACAAAACGAAAGGAAAAAAGCACGCGACACAAATCTCCCTCCTATTCTTCCCATATTCCGTGCAAACACCGCGACGTGACACTACTGACAAGGGGTACTGAAGAGTAGAAACTTCCACTGTGATTGTTGAGAAAGAATTGTGTGATACTGGACAATTTTTGAGATTTTTGGCTCGGCTTATACTAGAAAAATTGTTAATTTCCAAGTTTTTTGGTTATGAAACGACTTAGTTTTAAAATGTCTTGGTTTTGAAACGTCCGGCATTTGTTCTATTTGCTCTGTCACCCCCTCCACCCTTTACTACCAGACTTCTTATCAAAAACGTATGTTTCTCTCTCTCTCTCTCAATGTTTCCCCTCTCTTTGTTAGATAGTGATGTTTATTCAATTGTGAAATTCGACTTTTATACTTTTTTCTTCTCCATTCCAACCGTATTTTTTTCAGAAAACCTTTCAATTATGAATACAATAACCAAATTGAAAATAACCATATGTTTCGGTGGTATCAAAATCGAAAAGTTTAACGATGACCTGGAATCTGTGCTCAATTATTCAAGCGAGGAGTTAGCTTCTGAAATTTTCAACAATCCAATTTTAAACTTATTGGAATTAGACCTAGAGGAATATCAAGACGGCATGCCGAAACAATATCACTCCTTTGCATTCTTCAATAAGCTACACCAAGCCTTTCCACACCAAATCCAAGTCACATCCCTCTCTATGAAAATCTGCAGGAATTACTGTATGCACCACGAAGAAATATTTCCAATCCTCAAATTCCTGAAGCCCGGGTACCTGAAACATATTAAAATATACTGGTGGAATGACAGTCACATCCCCCAGACACCAAGCAAAGAAATGTCTCGACTAAATAACCTGGGATTTGCTGAGCTGGAGCAGTGGAGGCAAGCAGAGGAGTTGGATATCAGAGGGGATCCTGGATTCTCTTTTATGCCAAGTTGTATGGCTCATTTCAGGGTGATATGGAAGACAAGGCTCACCGAGACGGATTTGATTCATTTGAAGCAAGTGAGTACTTTTTCACTTTAAACTTGATCAATCTCAATTTTTTACCCTTCCAGGCCTTCACCACTAACCCATCTCTGTCTCCCTGCACCGTAATTGCTGATATTATGCCACGAGTCCCCCTCACAACCACTCTAAAGTCCTACATCCCTGACGACACTCCAGACGGACCTGCAAGATTTCCAATCGCTGAAAACTCTGAAAACAATCTTGCAGTGGTCATTGACATCAGAGAGAATGGAGTCACAGTAAGAATAGAGACGAACGAAGCTGTTTATTGAACTAGTACCGGAAGCCATCGGAAAAAATGGAAAAAATGATATTTTTCAATAATAAAGATGTGAAATAATCAAGTAGAACATGAAAGAGAGGAGAATTGGGAGAATGAAAAAGAATTTGAGTGAGAAAGTAGATGTGGGAGATGGGATCGTCATGTTTTCAGGCTGCTCCTCAGCGTCGATATCAAAATTCTTATCGTAAAAGGCATCTCCAGAATCCTTGACCTCTTCAGACTCCTGCCCCAATCCCTTGAAATCGCACTTCTCCACCAAAATTTCCTTGAATCCCCACGACTTTTCCTTCTCCCACTTCTTCATCTTCTCCTTCTTCTTCTCATCCTTCGCCAACTCAATCTTCAAATTTCTTATCCCCATCTCCACATCCCCGAATCCAGGAATCTGCCAGACAATGTCTCCCCAGAATGGCTCTTGATGAAATCGACGAGCCAAATTCTGGTGGTACCAGAAGGTGAACGGGTCCGTGCAGTTTTTGCATTGATAGTGGACACCACACTTCTCTGGATCCAACATCTTCTTCACCTTAGCCTCGTTTGCAGGTATCATTTTGGCCGTCCAGTATCCACACTCATTGCCATATGTCCAGTTGATAGTGTCAGAGTGCGCTTGGCGGTCGGGTTTTTGGGGACTAGAAAAGATAACTTGAGGCTAAGAATAGTTGGGTAAACCTTACAGTGGTGACGCCACTCGTAAAACAGTCGCAATAGTCTTCGGGTCCGACAGAAGTAAGTCTCTATCTTGAAAGTGCATAACCAACGTAATTGGCAATGAGCCATTCAGGCAGAACATGGATTGATCTGGAAGAAAAATCGGGACTCGAAAATGAACAATTTCGAATTAAACTCACAACAGGGTCTCCCCAGTGTCCAGGGATGCTCTACTTGACTGTCATGAATCATGACGGGGACCAGCGAATCGCCTGAAATCTCCAATCCAAAACGTCGCAACAATTTGAAATCATCCACCACACAAAGATTAGGAATCAGAGGCTCAAGTACTACAGTATTCCAAAGGAAAACCAGCTCGCGAACACGAAACTTCTCGTTGTCTAGCGTAGCCAGGATTTCTTGTCGATATTTGATTTTGGGGCTCTCGTCTGGGATGTCCCATTCCATGGCTTCGATGATGATTGATTCGTGGGCAAGGAGGTTTTTGAGGATAGTGAGTCCTGTTTTCAAGACATCAGAAGGCGGGAGGATTTTGGTAGTGATGTCTCGAGGGTCCCATGTGTTTTCGGATCTGGAATTCATTTAGAGATCAAATTTAAAATCTGGCTAACTAATGTACCTCTCCACCAGAATCCCCTCCTTGCACTTTGACAATTCCAATCTCAGAAACTTCTCGATTCCCGTATAAATCATCACCAAACATTTCCCTTGTTTGTATCCAAATCTGACACGTGGCACTTTGAAACACGTGGAATTCACAATGAGACGTTCCACATGGGATGTACTTTTCATAGAGTGTCTGGAAATGGAATTTGGATTGGTATCTTTTGATTTAGGGGTACCTGCTCATGAAGTCCAGATTCTTGACGACATGCCGTTTGATTTCTACCGGGAGATGATTCCAATCACGCATTGCTATGAAGGGGAAAAAGGAAATAGATTTGTTTTCCCGGGAAAAACACAATTTTGTTTTTTGACACGTGGAGGTTAAGGTTTGCAATTCTGAAAATATAGGGTAACACGTCTTTAAATATCTGATCTTTATTTAATACCAAGTAAAAATGAATTGTTACAAAAAAATTAGAAAAAAGACATGACCACATAGAATACAAAAGAAAAGAGAACTGGGAACACAATGAAGATTAAAATACTCTTAAAATTGAACTTATTCGGGATTTCAGATTTTTGGATGACAGCTTCTGCTTGTTTTTTCGATGTTGGGGTGTTCCTGAATCCCCAAGAAGCTGACGTCTTCTTGTCCTCCATTTCCCAACTCTCGTCCTCGGCAAGAAATTTTTCGCGTAGGTTAAAAATACTCCAAAATTCAAAATCCCTGATTTCCGGATACGTGTAGAGAATATCATTCCAGAATGGCTCCTGCATAATCCGACGTGGCAAGTTCTGGTGGTACCAGTAGTTGAACGAGTCCGTGCACTTTTTGCAGAGGTAATCGACCCCACATTTTTCTGCCTGAATTCTGAGATTTCATTTCAAGATACTAGAAACCTTAACACTCACATCCAACTCCCTCTTAACCACCTCCTCATTTTTCGCTATAGTCTTCGCAACCCACTTTCCACACTCCGACGTGTAAACCCAGTCGATTTCTCCTCCATCAATTTCAATGCGTTCTGGCTCATTATTCCTGAAAATTTCAACTAATTAACTAATTATACTGATTATGCGCATACGATGGTTCCACACTTCGAATATGACAAGCAATAATGTTGACATATGAAAGAAAATAATTGGCTCTGAGCTCTAAATGCGACAAGTGCGCTGCAGAGTTATCCATGTGGAATAGTTGGTGTCCTGAAGATTTAAGAAAACGTTATTTTCTTTGCTGAATACAACTCACGACAAGGAATATTCAAACCGGATGGAGGCGTTTTCTGAAGTTCATAAATCAATTGTGGTACCAGCTCATTTTCCACATCAAGAGAAGACAGAGGAAGTCCCAATGCAAGAAATCGAATCATTTTCACTTCTTCCACAACACATAGCTTCTCGATCAATGACTCGATACTCTTTGAATCCCACAGGATCACAAAATCATGAATTCGGAATTTCGACCCGGCCAGCGGTTTTAGTATGAGATCCTCGTGTATTACAGCTTCTGACTTTTGTGGAATATCCCATTCCATGGCTTCGATGATGATTGATTCATGGGCTAGGAGATTTTTGAGGATGGTGAGTCCGGTTTTCAAGACATCAGAAGGCGGGAGGATTTTTGTGGTGATATTTTGATGGTCCCAGGTGTTTTCAGATCTGGAATTCATTTAGAGATCAAATTTAAAATCTGGCTAACTTAGGTACCTCTCCACCAGAATCCCCTCCTTGCACTTTGACAATTCCAATCTCAGAAACTTCTTGATCCCCGTATAAATCATCACCAAACATTTCTCTTGTTTGTATCCAAATCTGACACGTGGCACTTTGAAACACGTGGAATTCACAATGAGACGATCCACATGGGACGTACTTTTCAGAGAGTGTCTGGAAATGGAATTTGGATTGGTAGCTTTTGATTTAAGATACCTGCTCATGAAGTCCAGTTTCTTGACGACATGCCGTTTGATTTCTGCCGGGAGATGATTCCAATTACGCATTGCTATGAAAAAGAAAAAGGGAATAGATTTGTTTTCCCGGGAAAAAACAACACTTTGTTTTTTAACTTTTGACACGTGGAGATTTATGCTTGTAATTCTGAGAATATGGGGTAACACGTCTTTCTAGTCTTTTTATTTTTTAATTTCTTTAATTTCTATCTAACTAAATATATTATCTTTATTTCATACCAAACAAAAAGTTACACATTTAATTTAAAATTTTAATATTGAAAATTGATAAGTTCTAGAATTTAGAGCAAGTCCTTCCACAGATTCGAGCAGCAGCCTGTACGTCGCTCTACAGAAAAAGTGAAACTAGCTTTTGTCCATGTTTAGTTGATACCTACGTACTTCTAAAAATAAAGGTTCATTTCCTCGAAAAGATATTCAAAAAATCAATAGAAGACACAGTTTTGAGTATTTTTTGTGTTCAAACCAATTTTCTGACTTGCCTTCTTCATTGAAATCTTGCACAAGCATTTCTGAAGTTTAGCCTTCTCTCTTTTCAAATAAAATTTCCATAAGAAAGCCTTCCATTGTTAACTCATGACAATAGAAAAAAAAGTATATAAGGTACAGTACCCTCCAGAAAGATACAAAAATGTTCACCAAACTCAAGTTCTTCCTCGTTTTTATTCTCCAAATCCATCTGACTTATTCTCAAGCTCCTTGTTCTCCAGGGGTAAGTTATACATATATATGGAGATTTCATAAATGCAAAATCTGAAATTTTGAGCAAACCTCACCATGTCTCGGTTCAACACCTCCAGCAGCAGCTGATCCTGCTACAACTGGAGGATATTTGAAAGGTAAGATAACTCCACCAGCCTAACATCAAAAAATCTATCAAAATACATTTTTCCAGAATCCTATGACGCTGCGTGGTCAGCCATAGAGAATGGACAAGTTAGTGCACAGGCCGTTATGAAAAGTTTGCAAGATCAGATCCAGAATGCTCCAGAATCCATGAGAAAGCTTCTGGAGGTTCTGCAGATGGAGTTGGCGAGGTGGATGAAAGCGATCAAGAAGAAGATGACTTAATTCATGCTTTTTTGGTTAATGAATAAAATTATTATCAGACTATTCTAAATTTTATCCGGAATAACTTCAATCGACTCAAAATTTGCCACTGCATTCTTCGCTCGCTTGCTCATCTCAACATCTTCAGCAGAGTACCGATTCCTTCCCATCAATCCTCGAAAGGCATTACAATAAACCACCTGAACGGTCAGAACCCATAAACCAGAATTATAAAAGGCATAAAATATATATCTCCGATTTCTGAAAACCTCAAAGGACTGGTCAGCCGCAATAATATTGGAGATAATGCTTAAAATCTGGAAGTTGAATATGGTTTTTGAATTTTCTTGAAAAATTTTCTTAAATAACAAAAGACGTACGACTCCAGCTGAAAAATAAATAAAAGAATTGACAAGTACGCAGGTGTTTTTCTCATCGCTCATTATTCTATAATGTTTCCATCGGATGACTGAAATAGCCAACAATATAATATTCAATGCAGACATAACCAATTCCGGAAAGCTTAGATAATTAGTTGTGTTATAAATTTCCAAAGTTAATTGTACTGGAAAAAAGAAATACAAGAATTTGTATCAAGGAAGAATAACTTACCTCGGTAATATATTATTTCCACTACTATCAACACACCAGAAATCACTCTTAATAAATTTGTGACTCTTGAATTTCTCAAATCAGAAACCAATATTGATAAATGATAGAATATAACAACAGGCACAAAACATGGATAGTAAGTTAGGTATAGTGGAAGGATGAAGAACAGATTGGCCCAGTAATCTTCGTAAAACCATTTTGATTGGATCATCATGAAAAGTATGGATATCAAAGAGCCATACATTAGTCGATGAAACAAACGGAAATGAATAAATTGGTAGGACTGAAAACTAATTGTCAGGAAAAGAAAATAGCTTTTTTTACCTGTTTCTTGAAGATTTTCACCATATAAAAAACAAGCAGAACCAATAGAAACGACCCATGAAAAACTGATATATCATTAACTGCGTCACTTAAGTCATTGTAGAATAATGAACTATTATTAGAAACAGAATTTAAATTTAAATCGCTGACATTGTAAAATTTATATTGGATGTATACTTTCATGGTGATGTAAGAGTGAGATTGAAGGTAAAATGAGTTCAGAAGGGGTGAGAGGGGCGTTGCTGAAGAATTCAGCTGCTGTGACGCGCTTAGAGATGTCAAGAAGTTAAAAATTCCTTATCGGGAAGTCGGAAGTCGAAATTTCCAGCAATAGGTACGTAGGATGTGAAAGGTTGGAATTACAAAGAAACCTATGAAGTTATGCAATTTGCTATTGATATAAATGGATGTACACACTGAATTCTTATTGGGACCGATGTGTTCAAGTTCAATACTTGGTCTTTTCTGTTTTTGCCTCAACAATGTGTTCTGATGTTATTGTAGTCAAGATGTGCTCTTGTACCTCGTCAAGGAAGAAAAATTTCTCGAAGTTTGGCCTTACACATTTCCATAAGAATAATGTTATGTTTCGCTATCTTTTGTTATCGGGTATCGGTCTCTATCTTGCACAATTTCTGAAGTTTAGCCTTCTCCCTTTTCCAATAAAATTTTCATAATAAAGCCTTTCGTGACTTTTCATTGTTAACATGACAATAGAGAAGTGGTGTATATAAGGTACAGTTCCCTGCAAAAAGATACAGGAATGTTCTCCAAAATCAAGTTCATCTTCATTCTGGTTCTCGTCATCCATCTGGCATATTCTCAGGCTCCTTGCTCACCAGAGGTATGTTATACTCTTTAATTATATGGAACAGACAGACGTAATTCAATTTTCAGCATGATCCAGATTGTGCCAACTCCGCTTCATCTCAATGCAATGTTGTGATAGGCCAAGTGATCGGTAAGATTATCACCAACCAGTCATCTCTCTTGACATCTCAACTTATTTCAGGTGCCTTGAAAACTGCCATATCGGCAATCTCGACTTTTCAGAAACAAGTTGATGGCCTTCTCAAATGCACACTGGATGCTATGTCGAATCTTATCAAGGCGATAACTTCTTGGTTGATAGAACAGTTGACGGGGCTGAACATTTAATGTGTTTATTTATCAATTCAAATGTCAGAAATAAAATTATTGAATACCCAGAATAATTTATTTTCTCAAAATATTTGCCAGAAGACCGATTTTTTCCGGAATGGACCCCGATGCAGCATCTGAAATCAAGAAATTCATAAACCAGAGTACGAGGAAAACGAGTCTATTGTCCCAAACAACTTTAAATCGTTAAACTACACAAAGAGAAAAATGCTCTGAACATTCATGGGAGTATTAATTAGAAATTTATTTCGATATCATATCTGTTTCTCTCTCTCTCTCTGTTATATAGAGATTCTTTCTGCCATTCAGTGTAGCGGTATCATCATCTTTATTCAGTGTCACTTAGACATCATTATGCCCAATAAACATAGATAAGAGAACCGACCAAGACTGGTCGGTGGCAGGGGTTAAATACAAATGTCTTATCAGTTAGTATCGGGAGCTGGTCACTCTATGGAAGGTGCTAGAATAAGTGTTTACGTCAGAGGAACTCAAAGAACGTTACGGGGCATGACATCCCCCTTCTTTTGGGAAAGCTCGTCCCGAGCGACTCAAATAAAAAAAGCTATAGGGAGATAAGTGATACAATATTTTAAGTAAGTAATTCATTTGATGCAGCGGTAGAAGTAGTTGATGTTGATGTATTTGTCCAATATGAGTTCATTTCCATTTCCAACTTCTGTAGTTTCAATCCTTCTCCAAACCTTGATGTTGTTGTGATCCTCAGCTTCCGATTACAAACCATCCTGCCTCTTGTCGTTGTTAATGATTCAATGTAGCAATGACTCCTTGACACAAGTTCCAGATGTTGTTGAAAATGCCAATGATCTTTTCTGTAGTGTCACGTTGAATCGAGCCATTGTTGGTGTCCGCAATGTTGCTACTGTTTGCCAAGGTTGTAAAATACAAATTCAGCGTTTCGTGTCGCCATTTCTTTGTTATCAGTCAGAGAGTTTTCATAATTTGCCAAGAGCACGTCTTACGTTGGCAAGTTTTGTTTTCAAAGATTTCATCTCGATGGATGAATGAATTGAAATACTTTGCTTGCTAAGACTGAATAATCGACAATCATCTTCTAACTTCTGATCTGTCTTCACTGAATTTTGACTTTTAAGGCAAAATTCAGTTAGACAAGGTCCGTCTTACACCATTTATAGGGGTATTAAACGGTTACCTTTTTTTTTGGTCAGGTTCCCAATGATTTGTTTTCCGTTAGAAAACATCATTGCATATCTCATCTAGTTCTTTAGTCATAACTTTTCCGTACTCGAAATCTTGACTCGTTCTTTGAAAGGAGTTTCGATCTTACTCGCCACATCAGGTATTTACTGTTATCATCTTCTTTGAGCATGACAACTAAAACCAATTGTTTTCTTCTCTGATGTGGATTGAATCTTCTCAAAATTATGAATTTCAAGATATTCCAATACAACATGATTCTCCTTACTTATCACTCATTGATAAGCTTTTATAGAGTAACGAGCTTCTTTCTTCAAGCTTCGCCTCATTTCATTTCAATTATTTTTTTTTTTGCACGAAGTGAACATAATCATGTTGAACGAGCTTGATGTCATTCCTGTCAAAGTCTTTGCTTTGATAACGAGCATTTTGGATATCTAGCTTCACTCTGAATACTTTTGTGGCGGACTAATAAGATGTTTTGATTATAAAATGATTTCTTAGTTCACTAGCTCTTAGAAAAGCGGAGGATTGGTTGACTTTTGCATTAGAGGTAGTTTCTGAGATTTACCAGCTCTGACAGTAGAGAATGGAGAAAATACTGTCACAGGTGGAATCTTCTTTTTTTCTTTTACTAAACCAAGCAATTTGCTGTTGGGTACTCTTTGGTAGCCTAGCAATTGGTCAGAATTGTAAAGAAGAACTCGTCATTTCAGAATCAGGCTTCGAACTCTGCACCCTTGTTCACCATGAGCAGTATACTCATGGCGAAGGTGGTACCTCCATGTTATATAGAGATTCTTTCTGCCATTCAGTGTAGCGGTATCATCATCTTTATTCAGTGTCACTTAGACATCATTATGCCCAATAAACATAGATAAGAGAACCGACCAAGACTGGTCGGTGGCAGGGGTTAAATACAAATGTCTTATCAGTTAGTATCGGGAGCTGGTCACTCTATGGAAGGTGCTAGAATAAGTGTTTACGTCAGAGGAACTCAAAGAACGTTACGGGGCATGACATCTCTCTCTCAACAGGTGCATTTCAAACAAAAAGGAATTCAGCACTTACCCACATTTCTCGTTTACATGTCCAATGAAAATCTATATCGAGCTTCTCTCCAATTACCTCCAACCGGAGGAATCCGATAGTACTACTACCAATCCCCGACTAGCGTTTCTCCCTTTCAGCAAAGTTCTCTATGACTTACTACATCACTCTTGGCTTCATTTGATTTTGCTAGGGTTTTATTATGTAAAAATTTTCAAGCAAAAGGTTGGTCGAGTTCTATATCAAGGTTTCAAAGTTTTCAGCTTATTCAGGCTAATCAATTCCATAGTTTCAAATTATTCCACATACTTATGTACTGCTCCATTCTATCCATCACGCCTTTGATTATTCATTACAAGTGGAGATTTGAAGCTGGTGCCTTCTTATTACATCTCAATCCAATATATCTCATGGTACAGGTTTATCTGGTGCAGGTCCTAATTTTTTTCCAGTTATCAGTTATGATAATTAATCTGAACAATGGAAGGATTAGAAAACTTTTCATTGCAATTTCAATTTTGTTGATTATTTTTGATGCGGTGTGTTATAAAGGTAAAGGGAATGATTTTGGAGTTGCTTTCATAATTTTGTTTCTTTTTTTAAAGTTCAACTGATTTTGGAGATGTATGGAACAAAAGTTGACCTTCGCATCGTTGAATCAATTTTTCATATCTTGAATTTAGTCTTACTAACGATTGCAGTAACTCGTTGGAAACTTCATAATGAAAAAAACACCTGCATTCTTATAAATTGTATCCTGCATGTTTTCACTGGAATCGTAAGTTTCAATGGTATTCAAGATTATATTTAATTTCGCAGGTTCTGAAAATATTCTGTATCTTTCGTGCAGTTCACTACAATCAAGGCTATACTATCATCGTATACGAGAAAACTATTCTATTTGCATACTACAGCCCTGGCCTATGGGTTGTATCTGTTTATATTTTTTATTGTGCTCCATTCCAGAAATGGATCACCCGTTCAGCCAGGCCTGATGAATTAGAGATGAGCAATGTGAACAAAAATGCAGTCATTTCTTTATGAGAGTCTTCTTTATGAAATTAATAAATGTCATAAAGGAATTTAGAAGGTTCTGAAGTGAAAATTGTGGTTAGACCGTCAAAAACAATTTGAAAGCACTTACATACAGTTTTCAAATAAAAAATATCCTCTGATGAAATAAAACATAACGTATTGCTTTCATTTTTCACACTGTATGAAGATTGGCCTTTTATCAAGTTTACTCAAACCTTTTTGAAATGCTGGAAATGTTGTGAGAGGAAATGGTTCGAAATCTTCTGGAAAACGGGTCGGAGAAAATAATGAACATATTGAATACATTATTCAAAACAGCTTTCGAAGATGTTTAAAGAAAGTCTAGTCAAGGAAAAGCCTAACCATCGCAATGTTTTTTTTAACAAAACTGATGCAGATAAACACTTGTTATCTGACTTTCTATTCTTTTCTTTGAATTTCGCTTTGGTTTCGAGGTCCGATAAATTACTTTGTTTTCCGCAGTGATATCCAGTAGCAACTTATTTCAATATCATATATTTTTCTTTTCACTCTCTCTAGACAGGTGCATTTCAAACAAAAAGGAATTCAGCACTTACCCACATTTCTCGTTTACATGTCCAATGAAAATCTATATCGAGCTTCTCTCCAATTACCTTCAATCGGAGGAATCCGATAGTACTACTACCAATCCCCGACTAGCGTTTCTCCCTTTCAGCAAAGTTCTCTATGACTTGCTACATCACTCTTGGCTTCTATTGATTCTGCTCGGTTTTTATTATATAAAACTTTTCAAGCAAAAGGTTGGTCGAGTTCTATATCAAGGTTTCAAAGTTTTCAGCTTATTCAGGCTAATCAATTCCATAGTTTCAAATTATTCACATACTTATGTACTGCTCCATTCTATCCATCACGCCTTTGATTATTCATTACAAGTGGAGATTTGAAGCTGGTGCCTTCTTATTACTTCTCATTCCAATATATCTCATTGTCCAGGTTTATCTAGTGCAGGTCCTAATTTTTTTCCAGTTATCAGTTATGATAATTAATCTGAACAATGGAAGGATTAGAAAACTTTTCATTGCAATTTCAATTGTGTTGATTATTTTCGATGCGGTGTGTTATAAAGGTAAAGGGAATGTTTTTGGAGTTGCTTTCATAATTTTGTTTCTTTTTTTAAAGTCCAACTGATTTTGGAGATGTATGGAACAAAAGTTGACCTTCGCATCGTTGAGTCAATTGTTCATATAAGACCGGCAAAATTTGAAAATTTCATCTTTTCATCTTTCCACTGCCACATTCTCGAAGTAAATGAGATTTCACAGGTTTTAATACAAACAAACTATTTTGATCTACAGATGTGGATTACTAGAAGAAACACCCAAGTTTTGGGTTCTCAGATCAGTATTTCGTTTATCAAATTATTTTACTATTTTTATTTGTTTTATTATTGATATTTACCTATTGAAATAACAAGAGTTAATATGGGTCAATGGATGTTTGAGTCGGTATTAAAAAAGTGCTTTATTTGAAAAAAACAATAATGGGTATAATTCAATACATCAAATAAAATTCCCATTTTCGTTGCATGAAATGGAACTGGGGGAAATCAGAAAAAGAAAGGAAGAATTATTCAAACGTGGACTAAGGAACACGACGCGTGGATTCCCATTTTCGTTGCATGAAATGGAACTGGGGGAAAACAGAAAAAGAAAGGAAGAGTTATTCAAACGTGGACTAAGGAACACGACGCGTGGATTCCCATTTTCGTTGCATGAAATGGAACTGGGGGAAAACAGATTGTGTTGTGGAACTTCACTGGTCTATTTGAGATGCATGAACAGTCGGTTCTTGTGGAGTTCGGCCGGCATTTACTCCGTTCTGCTCTAAGTATCGCAGCACTGTCATTTGCGGGTCTTGATCAATATTGAGAAGTCCAGCCACTTTTGGAGGCACGTAGTTAATCTCCATAATCAATTTATTGATTGCTCAAAGTTTCTCACAGTTAACATTGCCAGTGAAAAATGAAGCTAACCTTTCTTTCCATAGTTCGTCGAGTAATGTTCAAAATTTGTTCCGTTTTCTTGACTCAAAATAATTGAACTCTGCTTCAAAAGTTTCTGAATTTTTGATCCTACTTCCGTGCTATCTGGCTGTATTATGGTCGGATAATAGGAGGACGAATAGTATTCTTCCTGAAACAGAAAACACATTTTTGTTGAATCAAAGATGTACAACTTTGAATAATTTGTGTGAAACGTGTCCAATATCTGCTCCAACAAGCTGAGTAGAATTCATAGTCAAAGATGACGAATAAAGAATTTTATCTGAAAAATGGGATAACAATATTATGGATACGTAAAATCCCATACTGTCGTCATTCCGGAAAATGTTTATGATGCCATTTGAACACAGTCCTTTGGAACGATACATAAATTCCGTAATTTTAGAAAATTCGTATACAGTTGGAAACGGATTAACATGAGCAACTGATGGCATTGAACTCAAAAATTGTACAAAATCTAAAAATAGAAAATTGCGAAAAAACCTTTCGGGAATCTAACCTTCTGGATCCTTAACGGTTTTATCCGAAATCGTTTTGGAAACTAATCCAAAGTGGCCGTCCACACTCAAATGAGTGTGGCCGACCGATGGATACACAAGTGTCACTTGCCGGAGGTGCTTAGTTTTTGTAAGTAAAAAACCGATTCCTCCGAAGAACGCAAACGATTTGTTATTACGAGAGCTGTCCATAATGACAAAAAGAGTGGAGCCAACCGATCGAAGACGAGAAATTCCATCGAAAAGAATGGAGAGATTATAGTTGGAGTCGTGATGGAATACCCCCTGTAAAACGGGAAATTCCATGTTTCGGAACTTGTTTTCTCCTTGCTGCTCCGATAGTTGCACCGTTGACAAAGTCATTGCTAATCTTTCAGCGTCAGAAATAGATTTCGGTCGGTTCACGAGGAGAGGCAATTTTGTACATCTGTTGGACATTGCGTCCATAAGGACCGCTGAGATGTCCGTGTCTGGGTCACGACTTTGTCGTGTTAAGCAGTCAACTACAACTCTCTGTTGACTGAAAAAGAAACAACGTTTTGTGGGATTGAAGATATATCGTAACCTGACAGCCAAATGATGAAGCTTTTGCATTCTTCCCGCTTCCTTCCTTTTCTCTTCCGAATCCAACATTACCATCAGCTCGGGTAAAGTGCAACAGGCAATACATCGAGTCAAAGTATCACTTTTTCTTTTTTGAATGGGAAGATTCATCTTTTTCTTGATAATTCCGATTGGAATCGCATTTGAGTCGCTCAAAGGCATTCTAAAACGTTTGACTTGTTTTGGCTTTTTTCAATGTAACCCACCTTGATGAAAAGTTTGGAGGCAACATTATTTTGCTGAGCGAATTAAATTGCACGATTTTCGACAAACAGTTTAATGAATCTCCCAAAGCGCTTACTGTCTTTTGGTACCAAGGACGAGATGTGTAGTTTATGGTGGTGTTTGATAGTGGACGGTTCAAAAAACTGAAACGATACTGTATCGGTAAAAAAGCGGGGAAAAAATTTTACACATGAACACTAAATCCAAATGTTCGTCCAATTACAGTAGCACATGATTCGACTTCAAGATTGATTGGTGTAAACAATATTTTTTCTTCAGATAACCTTATCAACGAGGAAATGAATAATTGACGGAACTGACGGTTTCCAACGTTTTCCAATGAGTTGAAGAATTTCATGTAATGGTACCGTGCTGTTAAAATGTCCAGTCTAAATTTGAAAACATCAGAAAGTAGAAAATTAGAGTAGCCATACCTTGTCAGAAAATAAACACATTTCTTTGCGCAACAATCCGATCCTATCACATTTTCTGATGGGTGGGCGTGAGAAGGCATGGCACGTTCCAGAAAATTTTTTTCATGTTTCAGCAGCTCATCGAGTGACTGAGCTCAAAAATTTTGTGATTTTTTTTTCAACTTAACTTACTATTTTCTCATCCATTTCGGGGAAAACTTATAAGAAAAAACCAAACGTGTGAATTGAAGCAAGAATTTGTTGGCAATAAATTCAATACCTAATTTTCCTTTAAATAAACCGTGACCTTTTATGAAACACACATATTTGGCATAACGTGGTATCCACTGTTTTTTCTTGGGAAATTTAGTTATCTTTCGTCTCCACTCTTTCTGCAATATGTTGCAAACTAGAGTAATTGGAAACACTATCGTTTTGTCTGCTAACAATTCGGTTGCTATCTCCCCAACTCTCTTCAAAAACCCACTGTTATTGTACGTGAATCTTAAAAAATTCAGGACGACTGATTACGAAACAGTAAGTGTAATTTTCATCTTACAAATCCGATAATTTGTTTGAAGGTTGACGTTCCTTTGGAAGAACAAGATACGGAAGTATACTTCAATAATAACCATTTGTATCTCACAAACTTCATCTTGGATCAAACTGTTCTTCCCAGTCCTATCGATATCATCGCTGCGACTGACCTCAATGTCCAGGTTAAACAAATTTGAAATAATCCGGTTAATTTCGTTTTGATTTCAGGTTTATATTTCTGGGAAAAAATTCAATTTTTCAACCCAGCAGTTAAACCAAGATTTTAGTTGTAAGAAATTTTACTCCGATATGTATCATTCGTTTCGGGGAGTTCGCACCGAAAAAAGCAGGAAGAGAAAGATGTATGTCGAGAATACTGAGAGAAATTCATCACTTTCGGCGTCTTCCGAACTAGGTGTGCACACGTACCAAGGATCAACAGTTGAGTCGTCCTTGTCTCTCGAAAGCTTGGGAGAAACTGTTCCTCTCTCTAATGTTTCTGATTCTGCTTCTCCACGAGATGATGAGAGTGTAGATGATTTCTCAATTATCACGACTGAGGAGACTCCAACAAATTCCGAGCGCAACAACGTAGAGCAGGAAGAACCGTTCCCAGTCAAATCTGTTGTAAGTTGATTCGGATAAAAATCACACCCTTCTGTCTTTCCAGACTAAAGTCAGAAAAACCATTTTGGATACACGTCAAACTAAAAAAATCGAGATCGCATTTTATAAAAAGAAAGTGATTTCACTTCAAACGGAGTGCTTTGTGAAAACTACAGATACCGTGGTTAGTTTTAAAGACAGATGGGCTCACAAAAATTGCTAATTCCAGATTTTCTCGGATTCTTTGAGACCAACGAAACAATACTCGAGTTCTGACGTAATTGTGAATAGGATGGAAAAAGAAATCTTAGATAATGGGAATGGGCAACTATCCACCTGCGATCCAATTGTCGTAATAGAAAAGTCTGTCAACAATAATTTTTAAAATCTGAAAGTCTCTTTTTTCAGAGATGGTGGTTTTGATGTGTTGTCCGGAAACAGAAGAGTTCATGCTTTTAAGAGAGCGTTGTCCAATAAAGTATGTATGAACAACTAACTGATATAATATCATGGCGATTCAGATATGGGTTTCCAAAATTGAGGAAGCCGATCGAACAAAATTTTTGCTGACGCAGTTTTTTGGATCGAAATGTGATAACGACTCGGACACGTCTAGTTTGTTTAATATCGTATTAAAACTGCTCATTTACTTGGAGTTACCCCTGAGTACATTGAAATCGTGGTCTCCATGTGAGAGAAACCAAGTATTCTGTTCTCTTTTTAGTAACCAGGTTAGTCAATGCACGTTCTTTGATTTTTAAAAACCGTGATCTCTTTTCAGACAACAACAAGCTTGATACTTGAGATTTCATCGCACGAGGAACTGAAAGAAGCTGTAGTTCACTTATTACAAGAAAAAGGATGGAGGTTGTCAAACAGAGTGTGCAAAGTTATACTTATGGTCCATAGACGAAATCCATCGGAGGTTATCAACACTTTGAAGAAAACGTGGAATTCAGAAACAGAATTGAGAGAAGTATGTGCCTCTGTTAAACACGAGCGTAGTTGTCATGAACATCATTTTTAGAATCTCATCTCTATACAACCAGACGTAATGTTTCTTCTCGAAGAAAAAAAAATAGAATCATCAATTGCCAAATCTCTGGTTCTCCGATATGCCGGTGATGCGCTTTTTTCACAATTCGTGAGGTAACTTCAAGACAATTTTCAGAATAATTCAAAAACAATTCCAGACATACAGATCTACGATACATCAAACGGTCTCAGGAAATATCAGTCATAAATAAATATGAAGAATATAAAAAGAAGTTTGAGAAGTCGAAAGTCGGAACTCCAATCAAAATAATAACGGAATGCGTCGATGAATCCGTTTTTGATATTCTGGTCACAAGCAACAAAGTAATAAATAAACTCCAACCTCCAAACTGGGTCCAACTCGTAAACTTTATTTTTAAGGAAACAGCGGTCGCTACACTTGACCGGTTTGATACGGTATTGGTCCTACTCTTTGGATCAACTTTGCCGACGACTACAGAGTGTACAATAGTCTTGCCTGATTTTCTTGGAGTTGAAGATGAGTATGGAAGTGAGACTTATTACCAGAATTATTTGCTTTTCAATATCTTTATTACTTTAAGCACTCAACAATCACGTTACATTGTCACTATGCATTAAAGTTGACGGACTCTTATTGAATCAACATGAGGTGACAACTTATTTATTGGGACATGGAGTTTCGAACAGAACAGTATTCACTCTTTCTCAATTGAAGCCACTATCTCAAAAACTGAAAAAGTATTTTTTCCACTTTGGAGGCATCGTTCAAGAAGGTGAGTCCGTATCTTTCCTTGATGTAACCACAAATATCTTCTATTTCAGAGTTATCCCTACTGTTGTTCACAGAACAAGCAGTTTGCATATTTGAGAAACAAGAATCAAAGAAAAATATAGAGAGACGATTGAGAGACCAACGGCATGCATCTCAAATAGACCAGTGAAGTTCCACAACACAATCTGTTTTCCCCCAGTTCCATTTCATGCAACGAAAATGGGAATCCACGCGTCGTGTTCCTTAGTCCACGTTTGAATAACTCTTCCTTTCTTTTTCTGATTTCCCCCAGTTCCATTTCATGCAACGAAAATGGGAATCCACGCGTCGTGTTCCTTAGTCCACGTTTGAATAACTCTTCCTTTCTTTTTCTGATTTCCCCCAGTTCCATTTCATGCAACGAAAATGGGAATCCACGCGTCGTGTTCCTTAGTCCACGTTTGAATAATTCTTCCTTTCTTTTTCTGATTTCCCCCAGTTCCATTTCATGCAACGAAAATGGGAATTTTATTTGATGTATTGAATTATACCCATTATTGTTTTTTTCAAATAAAGCACTTTTTTAATACCGACTCAAACATCCATTGACCCATATTAACTCTTGTTATTTCAATAGGTAAATATCAATAATAAAAATAATAATAAAAAAAATAATAAAAAATAGAGGGAAGCACTAATGAAATTTCATTCCAACCAGTTAGGACTGGTAGCAATCTCATGAAAATCGAAAAACAGCAACTTTTCAGCAGAAGTGGGGCAATATGAGCAAAAGCCTTCAAATCAGATAAAACTTCAGAGTGAAGCTTTTTTCTGTGAAAAAACCTCATTTTTATGAAAGTTCATGATCGCTCATACTGAAAAGTCGAAATTTTCAAAATTTGCCGGTCTTATATCTTGAATTTAGTCTTACTAACGATTGCAGTAACCCGTTGGAAACTTCATAATGAGAAAAACACCTGCATTCTTATAAATTGTATCCTGCATGTTTTCGCTGGAATCGTAAGTTTCCATGATATTTAAGTTTATAAATTTTACAGGTTCTGAAAATATTTTGTATCTGTCGTGCAGTTCACTACAATCAAGTACAGCTTATCATGGTATACGAAAAGACTATCATATTTGCATACTATAGTCCTGGCCTATGGGTTGTATCAGTTTATATTTTTTATTCTGCGCCATTCCAGAAATGGATTACCCGCTCAGCCAGTCCTGATGGATTAGAAATGAGCAATGTGAACAAAAATGCTGTCTTTTCTTTATGAGAGTTTTCTTTATGAGATTAATAAATGCCACTTCAGTTAAATGGAGTATCTTCTTTGTTCACTTTCGAAAATATCAAGGATCCTTTCTTGTTCAAATATTCCAAATCTTTCGTAAAATCCAAATGAAGATATTGATTAGTTTTCTCAAACCGGAAATACCAAATACTCCTTAAAAAATCAACTGCTCGATAAGGTTCCCCTATCAGCACATGAAGGTTAACAGTTAGCATTGATTTTGTGAACGCAATTCGGAATTTTTGGAAGTTCGAGGATTTTAGAAGGTTATGAAGGAAAAGTTGTGGTCAGACCGTCATCGAGAGCACTTACAGTTTTCAAATAAAAAATCTCATCTGATGAAATAGAGGGAATCAGAATATCCACACGGGCGGAGTGAACTATTCCCATTTCTTGAATTGGTGTAGAAATCTGGATGGTGTTAACAATAAGTTCATTGGCATTCTTCCACTGTGACAGCATGGAGAGCTCATCCACCTCCAGAAGCTTCTCAATAACTTTCTTGTATGGATATCTGATGTCTAGAATTTCCAAATTGCACAGGTACGGTAACACTCTGATCACATCTCGCTGCTCCACACTTCCAATAATCAATTTCTTCACCTTTAGAGGCTCTCTAGATGTAAAAGGGAGCTCCAGAACACTCAAGAACTCCAAAGTGAGCTCAGATATCTCTCTGTACTCTAAACTCGGCCTTCTCGAGTTTTCACGAAATGAATGAGGAAACGAGAAATCCAAAACAAGCTCTTCAATACGATCATTTTGATTTTTCATAACCAAATTGAAGTCGTTGCCAACAACCGCCCATAAATTTTCCCCTTCCATATACTTTTTGCCGCAATGAACTCCACAATTCCCATCCCAATCTCGGTATTTTTCATATCGAACTTTTTTGTATCTTCCGCTGTTCAGGGTGATAGTAGTTTGAACGCTTCTGTCACTTTCCAACGAAATCGAGTATTTTGAAATCCGTGGGCATGGTTTGAGCTGATCTACACAATCTCGAATACCATATGAGGTTTTGAGTAGTCTTTGGCTGAAAACATATGTTTCCACAGTTTTTTAAAATAGAAATCTTACATTTCAAAACACTCCAAATACTCCAGAACATTTTTCATAATCAGCGGATTCTCCAGAACCAAAAATGATTCTTTGTTTTCAATGGGAGGTTCCTGTACAGTGGACTCTGGGTCTTCTACTTTGAACATAAATGTAATATTCTTGAAAACTGATTGATTTAATTCTTGAAATGGCAATTTGAAATAGTTTTTGAGATTTGTTCCACAACTTTTATAGTAGACTTCTATTCTGTAGAATGACGTGGATCTGAGGAGTATCTGAAAATGATATATTAAAGTTTTGTTTAATCGAAAAACTCACTTTTTCAATTACATCCAAGTTCTCTGCTGACAAATCATACAACCAAAAATGCAACTCCAGATTTTTTCGCCCATTTGTCCATTCTTGAATAACCTCTAGAATTCCAGATATTTCAACACTTCCCTCCCGATGTCCAAACGCAATCTCGATAAATTTTAGAGCAGACAAATCCAGTAAATTTAGAATTGTAGCTGCTTGCCTTATATCAACCGTCTCCAGAACCACAAGATATATTTTCAATTTTTGTTCTCGTTCTCTCAGCGATGCAGCCAGGCAATCAATAATCCGACTTATAACTGGATCTAACCGCGACTCATTGTATCCTTCATCCACATCAAAATAGTTGTTGGACTTCACCACTAGACTCAACAAACAACTCTTTTGATTTTTCACCAATAACTTCAAATCATCGATTAACACATTGAAAAAGATATCCTCCACTGTCTTCTCATTCCGCTCATATTCCACAAGTGTAGACCCAGCAACATCTTTATATTCAATTTTCAGAGAATTCGGAGGGGATTTTAGTTTTAGAATGATAGAACTGCAGTTGTAAAGCACATGTATAGTAGTGAAGTTATTTTTCTGGGTAGCAGGGAACCATTGGTAGGACATTTTAAGAAAGTACGTATTGTGAAATGGTCTAGGGAGGAGACAAACAGAAAAACGTCAGGTGACATTATTCTTCTTATCATGTTGGTCGACTTTTTTCTCACTTTAAAATTTTGTTTACCTCATTCAGCGCTATGACCATCACTGAATTACTCCACCAACAATTTTCTTCTATTCAAATTCTTTACAATAAAGAAAAACTCAACCTTGAACTAATTAGCTGTGATTACCCACCTACAGTCATTGACCTTGGATATGATAAGCTATCAGATCGTTTCTATGAAAATCTTGAGGGTGTCATAAGGAATCAGAATCGGGTAGTGGACTTTATTGTACTGTGCTCAGAGAAGGAGGTTTCAAATCGAATCTTCAATACACTGGAGAAATCTCTGAAAATCTTGACTACAAGAAAATCTCCTTTGCGAGTCCGACATCTATCCCTACAGCTCAATTACATGAACCAAGTGATCCATATCGTCAAGCTACTGGATCCAGAAACTCTCCAAAGTATAGAATTCTGTTTCAATCATGGCTCCAGTTCCCAACTGATCCATATCGAGCATGTGCTATCATTAGTCAAGTGGAATAGAGGGGATCGGTTGAAGTTGGTCTTCAAGTTGAACACATTGACGGAGAAGAATTTGAAGTCGGTGAAAAAGGTAAGTGGCACTGATCAACTTATTTTATATGTACCTAATTGTCAGATTCTTCTGGAACACCGGGTCTTCCAGGAGCTGGAGATCCACTACCAGAATTGTGTGAAAAAGAACTTGGAGGAGTATTTTGGGGTTCCTTGCCAATGTGAGCCTGGAAAATTTATAAAATTCGAGATAACAGAGGAATTGTCGGATGAATTACTGTTGGCAGATGCGATGGAGGTATTTTGAAGAAAAATCAAGCTCTTATTGTTATTATACCCAAAACTTGTCTAAAAAAACAATAGGAAAATCAGGGCTGTCAGGTAAAATTTAACAGTTTCTGGCATTTTCAATAGGAAAAACGTAGCATAACCTCCATTAAAACCCAAAATGGCCTAAAACTCTCAAAATTGGGATTTCTAGACCATTAAACCCAAAATGACCTAAAAAACTCAAAATTGGGGTTTCCAGGCCATCAAACTCAAGATAGCCTGAAAACCTCAAAACTGGGATTTCTAGGCCATCAACCCCCTAATGGCCTAGAATCCTCAAAGTCGGGAATTCTAGGCCATTAAACCAAAGTTGGCCTAAAATCCCTTTAAAATTTGGATTTCTAGGCCATCAATCCCTTAGTGGCCTAGAAACCTCAAAATTGGGATTTCTAGGCCATCAAACCCAAAATGGCCTAAAAACCTCAAAATTTGGAATTCTAGGCCATCAATACCCTAGTGGCCTAAAAACCTCAAAATTTGGATTTCTAGGTCATCAAACCCAAAATGTCCTAAAAACCTCAAAATCGGGAATTCTAGGTCATCAAACCAAAGGTGGCCTAGAAACCTCTAAATTGGGATTTCTAGGCCATCAAACCCAAGGTGGCCTGAAATCCCTAAAAATTTGGATTTCTAGGCCATCAATCCCCTAGTGGCCTAGAAACCTCAAAATTTGGATTTCTAGGCCATCAATCCCCTAGTGGCCTAAAAACCTCAAAATTGGAACTTCTAGACCTTTAAACCCAAGGTGGCCTAAAATCCTCAAAATTGGGATTTCTAGGCCATCACACTCAACGAGGGTGGCCTAGAAACCTCAAACTTTGGATTTCTAGGCCATGAATCCCCTAGTGGCCTAAAAACCTCAACATTCTCTCCCCAAGTGTCCTAAGAACCTTAATATTAGAAGTTATTCATGTCTATACCCCTTATGCTTTCAGAAACTAACACTAATCAACCTTCTATCCACCCAAGCACTGGAAACACCGGTTATCATGCGCCATATCTCTCAATACCTGGAGTTTTTTGATATGTGAGTCAAACTCGTTAAGACCTCCATATCTATGTATCTTTCCAGCCAACGCCTTCGAAAAACCACCCGTGGAATCCGCAACTGTATAGACTACATCCAACCGGACTTTCACATTTCAGAGTACACTATTGCGTTCCTGCTTGAAAAGAAGCCTTATACCGTGGTGAAGACTAGAAAAGGAATCTCGAAAACTACAAGATACGGGAGAGATGTGAACTTTGATATCAAGAGTTCCCAATGTAAAAAAGCGATTTCACGTATGTTGGAGGACTTGGAGACTAATTTAAAGAAAACATGCATGAAAGAATTGCAAATTGTGTTTTCCTACGTGGACTTTATTGAGTATGACCCGTTGGTTTCTTTCAACAAGTTTTTTCTGGATCGGTTCAAAATGATTCTGGCAAAATCTGAAAAACCGCTGAAAATCGAGAAATTAGTGATGAAGTGTGTAACTCAACGAGAAGTGATGCAAGTGTTGCCATTCCTCGACTCAAGTCATCTGAAGACTATAGAATTACATGACCCGGATTCAGAATTTCGGAAAAACTATGGTTCCCGTTACGAGTATCCAGAAGGCCTACGGAAACCATTTGAAGTAAATGAGCTTTGTGAATTGGAGCAGTGGAAGAATGCAGTGGGGGAATTGATTATTTATTCAAGGCCAATTAATATGGTGGTGAGGAAAATGAATGTCTGCAACTACTCAAAAGTGAATATTACGGTGGAAAAGATGTCTTCACAAGATATACTTTATTTGAAGGGGGTAAGTTTTCACAGGGGAAGAACACTGAACTTTTACTAAAAATTTGACCATAGGTAATTGCGACCCTGAGGATTCCAAATCTGCAAGAAAATTCTGCAAAATGGTCCAGTGGACCAAGTTATAAGCCATCAAACTTTTCCTATGGTTAAGCTACCGATAGCTACGGGGTAAGGTTGTGGCGGACACTTCGGCAGACCATGTGTCTTGTGGTAAAAAGCTTAACCATAGAAAACGTTTGATGGCTCATAACTCGGTCCACGGGACCAATTCGCAAATTTTTCTTGCAGATTTGAAATCCTCAGGGTCGAAATTACCTATTCTCAAGTTTATAGTGAATGTTCAACTCGGTTCGTCGTGTTATTCCCTAGTCAGATAAATTTTAATTTTTATTCAACATAGAGCCAAAATTTCAGAACCTTTCAATGCAATCATGTCTCCACTTCTACATCCAATTCAAAAAATCTGTTATAAAACCCAACAACCTCTACAACCTTATCGGTGCACCTCGCCGAAGCTATGGCGTGGAACGCGAGTGGTGTTTCCCAATCTCCAATACCACTCATTATCTTCATATGGATTTAAGACAATATTTTATTGAGGTTCGTCGTATTCCTTATGGCGTTAAATATTATTAATGTATGTTATTATGTATGTACATTCAATAAAAGATCAGTTTTCCACTCGATTCTCTTCAAAACCGTTTGCAGGGACTACAGAGATTTCAACGCGTGAAAAAGTGATAGATTTGCGGGTGGAAAGATAGAGGATATGGAGAGCGAAATCTGGATTATTTGGTATTTTGTAATAGAAAATACTTTTATGAATAGTCATTGTAAATGGGGCGCCCATTAGTTGGTAGAATGTTCCGTCGATAAGCGAGTTTTCGAAGGAGATTTGGAGTCTTTTGAATGTTGGGAAGGTGAGGAGTTTCTGGAAGAATATGAATCAAGGAGAATAAAATTCAGGAGGAAAAAATCTATGACCCTTTACCATAGACCCTTGACCCCAAGCCAAAATATAGGAGTCAGAATCTGGGAAAAAAATCCAAAAAAAACAAATCTAGAGCCAAGCCCATCCCCCCCTCAAAACTCACATTTTTCAACTCAAAAACGTCCATTGAACCCATCTGATTCACCACAATATCCGCTTTTTCAAAATGCACAATTTCCATATCCGAAACCGGTGTCAACACCACTATATTCTCCATTTTTAACTCCTCCGCTTGTATCCATTGTTCCAGTTTTGAAACTTTGTCGATATCCAGCATGAGAGCTTTTCCCGTTGAACTTTCCAGGTTGATTGATTTAAGAGAGGAAAGTTTTGGAAGAAGTTTTAACAGATCACCTTGGTTTTGAACAGTTGTGATGAGCTTTTCAGTTTTGATAGAGGCATTTTGGACAGTGTATCCAAAAACCTCCAGGAAGTCTGAACCATCAGAATCTTCAAAATCCAATCGGAACTCTTCCAGATTATTCTTCTGACCCTTCAAGTTGTCTACCAAGTTATTCAAAAACATGTTCTTATGATCTACGCCAGCAATCCGTTGTGGGTTAATCCGATACACACTTATAGCACATCCATCTCCTTCCTGTTCATATCTGATCAGCTTCACGTGTAGATTTTTCAGCGTAACCTTGACATCAATGGTCGTAGAGTCTTCCAGAGAAATGAATATCGATTTTATTTGAGGGTCAGGTTTGACAAGTTCCACGCATAGTCGAATTGGGTTACAGAGTTTTCGAAGAAGGTGTCTGGAAACAAAATCTATTTTTCAAGGCTTCAAAGTGATTACACTCACTTCCCGAAAAGATTCGCGTATTTCAATATTACTTCCAAAATTAATGGGTTTGCAAATACCTTTAACCAATCTTTTCCGCTGTCAGGCACCATCAAAAATTCAGGTTCATTTTTCGGTAAACCTGGTACATAAAGCAAATCTTTCACTCCATTTTTGACTCTTGAGAAATGGATCATTTGGAACATTCTGGACACAGAAATATGCAATTGTTCTTCGCCGTCAGGAGAAATGGGTATTTGAGTTGTCAGGCTAAGAAGGATTGGGTCCACGGCAAATGATGTTCCAAATATCTTGTATATTGGTGTCTTGTCAAGAACAGCGGTTGTGATAGAGATGTTGGTGAATGCAGGGGAATGGTAGAATGCCTGAAAAGTCAGAATTGGAGAACTATAATTCAGGAGCCAAAATCTATGAGATAGAACCCAGAGGTCAAAATTCAGAAACTGGTTTGGAGTTATTGGAAGATCTATCTTTACTACGGAAGGTTGTACAGTCAGTTTGGAGTTATGGGACCTGACCTATATCATTGGAAAGCTGAGAAAACGCCGATCCCAAGTATATATTTAGTTTTTGCCCTTGAGGTCTGGTATTTGAGAAAAACATGTAAATTTGGAAAAATAGAGATTTTTATTTTATTTCTCATTTTTGCTAAACTCTGACCTTGTTTTTCTCGAATACCATGCCTCGAGGGCAAAAACTCAATGTACATTTGGAATCAGCGTTTTCTCAGCTTTTCAATTATATAGGTCACGTCCTTTAACTCCACGGCCACTTGGAGTTGGAGCCAAAATTCCTAGTTAGAGCCAAAATCTAGAACCCAAAATTCAGGAGCCAAAACTCACCGACCAGAAATCATACCTCTTTCACATCACTCAAATTGTCCTCAGTCACTTCTTCCAGTACAAAATCCAGCATAAACTCGTTGAAATTATTCCAAACATCTGAATCCAATAGCATCTTCAGCTGAACATCTTTTTTCCTCAAATCCAATTTTATTGTTTTGACATTTTGGAAGCAGCTCAAAATTGATATCGCTTGATCCACATTTCCGTTGAACTTCAAATTCTCAACTTGATTTTTTTTGAAATTAATGACACTCCGGATCCAGTCACAAAGGTTCTGAGACACACCACAGGTACTCCAGTACTTACGATACTCCTGTTCCAGCTCAACATTTATTGTGAAGAAGTTTAAAAGTAGGTTGTTCTCAGTTAGAATTACTTTTAAATCTTCATAGAATATCTCCATAAAACCTTTGTCCTTCACTTCCAACTCACTCTCCGTTTTTCCATTTCTCTTGCATATAATCTTAGTATTTTTCTCGTTCTTTTCCTCCTGTTGGTACTCGAAATAGTATGCATAGGGAACTTGAAAATGGTATAGCCATAGTTTATTTACACGGGATCCCCAGGTGATATCAATTATAGTGATTTGATGGGTTAGTTTTGAAGGGGGGAGTAAGGAAGACATTTTGATGGACATGAAAAGAGAGAAACGTGTTTAAGTGAACAAATAAAAAGTAGTGATAAGACACATTTATAGTGTATTTAAATACGCAACAATTTCTTCGGACAACTTTTCCAACCGAACTCGTGTGAACACAATAGTTTTCTGATTTAACATATAAATAATTTGGATTACAAACTCAACATTTGGAATCAAAAAGTACCATACACTTTTGTTGGTTGTAATGTTAAACGGACTTCCGAGTAGGTTGTAGATCAAGCCGTCGATGGTGGAGCTGTTGAAGGAAATTTTGAGTTTTTGGAAGGTTGAGGAGGTGAGAAGTTTCTGGAAAATGAGAAACTGAATTCAGAAGCTAGTAGTAAAAGGTAGAATCTTGGAGCCAAGAGCCCGCATGCAGAGCTCAAACTCCAAGTTATGAGAGCCCAGGTTCGGAGAAAGTTGGGTCTCGACGCGAAAAACCGAAAAGAGGGGTACTGTAGTTTTAGTGGTGGACTGAAATTTATCCGCTTGATTATACTCATCCGAAGCTTATTTTGAATATCTAATTTTCAGGCAAATTGGAGCAAATCTGACTGCCAATGTTGTGAGTTACGGTAGTCTTAGTGATTTTCAGATTTTCGGAAAAGTTTCGAAAATCTGTAACTTTTTCAGTTTTTGAGATTTTCAAGTGTTTTTAGGTTTAAAATGTGTTGAATTTCTCGGAAGACAACTACAGTAACCAGGAGTTTTCCTGGCAAGACCCATTTTCACCAAAAGTGTTTTTAATCGTGTCATGAATACAAGTCAATTAGCTAGATTTCAGGATCCAAAGCCAAAACGTTTAAGGCCCAAGATTCTTCAGACACTCACCGTTTTCAGCTCAAAAACATCCCTCGAAGAAATCGTGCTCAACAAAACATCCGCTTTCTGAAAACCCTCCAATCCTATTTTTCCTAATGGTGTTGTTATCGTATCTTCTCTCATTAGCAACTCCTCTGCTTGTCTCCATTGATCCAATGCCACCAACTTATCCACTCCGGATTCCAGCTTCTCTTCATATCGACTCTTTACTTCTATCGTCTTCAGGGACCGTGAGCAGAGATAAGGAATTACTGATACCAAGTCGTCTTGCGTTGAAGTTGTCATAATAAACTTTTTGACTCTAATTGCTTGGTTCCGAGTCTTCAGATACTCTTGGACTAGTTTTAGAAATTTCGAAAAATCCGCAGCTTCAACCATATAAAAGTAATCGAAATGTATCTCTTTCATAGGTGCCCTCTGGAACTTCAAATTCTCCTTCAAATGTTTCAAAAACAGATTCTGATAACTCTCGCCAGGGAACTCCATCTGATTCACTCTCATGAAAACCACACATGTATGCTCTTGTTGATCATAGTGCACAGATCTTTCAATGCCATTCCCGAGTTCGATCAGACAGGTCAACTTGTTCGATTCCGGTAGTCCAATGTATAAGGAGTCGATCATGGGGCTCGGTTTGAGGTAGTCAATGGTGTCCTGAATGGGATGACATGTCCGGCGGAGGTTGTTTCTAAAAACTAAATTATTTTGTTTTCCGAAATTACTTACTATTCTTACATCCCAAAACATTGCGCATAATCCAATATAACCTCCAGAATCGTGGTATTCGTAAAAACTCTCATCCAGTTGGACCTGTCTCCCTGAACCCTCGAAATCTTGTGTTGGAAGCCATTACCAAAGGTAGTGACGATATGCGGGTGCACACTTTTTCTATAGAACTCAAGATCATCAACACCTTCGGTTAGTCGGATTTCAATTTTCTCGTCGGCTGCTAGGAGGATTTGATGTTTGATACGTCTGGTGTCATCCCAGAGAAATGGGATTTTAAGGAGTTCGCAGATTTTGGATGGCTCCAGGGAGTCGGCAATTACAGTGATGTCTTGGAGGAAGAGGTAGCGGGAGAATGCCTGAGGAGGTTGGATGTTTTCATGGTACTAACTAGGGAAGGGCTCCAAGTGGCCGTGACGTGACCTATACCATTGGAAAGCTGAGAAAACGCTGATTCCGAATATATGTTCAAACCTTTGCCCTTGAGGCCTGGTTTTCGAGAAAAATGAGGTCAAAGTTTGGGAAATTCGAGAATTATTACCTTTTTTGGCATAAGGCTTGAGGCTTGAGGCTTCAAGTACCTTAAAACGTAGTTTATATGAAAATCCAAAATCGTCAAATTCATATTAATATCTTAGGATTTGATTGAGCTTTTAGAAGTTGGAAGGATTTGAAGAAAAAACTCAGAATTTTTTTGTTCGAAAAATTTCGTTGTCAGCTTTCCAATGAAATAGGTCATGTCCTGTTCACCCGGACGCCTTCCCTAGTAAGGTTTTGCGGCTCCGAGACGTTCAAAGTTGAGACAGGAAGTGTATGCCCAAATACGAAAATCTCCCGGTTTCCAACCGTCCGGTTTTAAACTAACCTCTATAACTACATTCATCTCTTCTTCACTCCCAACCGTCCCATAAAAATTGACCAAAACCTCAAATCGCTTCTTCTCTTCACTTCTCCAATGGTCCAGCTCCACCACCTTCCTCAAATCATCTTCCACATTCAAATTTATAGTAGTCAATATCTTTCTATCCAGACAACTTTCCATCACAATAGATTGATCCACATTTCCATGCATGAAAAATAGAACAACTTGAATTTTTTCTCCTTTTATCTCCACCGTTTCCCTTATCCACTGACAGAGAGGCATCAGCTGCTTAAATTCATTCCTGGTATTCCAATATTTTCGATATTCCTCCTCTGTTTGAACATTAATGCTAAAAGTTCCCAAGATCGTCTTTTGATTCATCAGAATAAATCTGATATGTTCATAGAATACAGATACAAAATCC
This sequence comes from Caenorhabditis remanei, assembly GCF_010183535.1. Lineage (NCBI taxonomy): Eukaryota > Metazoa > Nematoda > Chromadorea > Rhabditida > Rhabditidae > Caenorhabditis > Caenorhabditis remanei. Next base: position 21,023,522 of record NC_071332.1, on the reverse strand, counting down.
TTGTCCTCTATCGTCATTTCATTTTCAGTCTCTCCATATCTTTGAGACACAAGTTGTGTACATTTCGGGTCATCCTCCTCTTCTTTGTACTCCAAAAAATATAAATTCGGAGCTTGAAGGAAACTTAACTCCAGATGGATCGCTCGGGTGGACCAGTGTATTTGAATATTTGTTATTTGATGGTTCAGCTTAGAGGGAGGAAGTAGTTAGTAGACGTAGGTCATTGTAGAAAAGGAGTAATCGATAAGAAACAAAATAAATGTGTTGAGTGCAGAATAAGAAGAAAGAACTGATAAGAAACTGCCGCTGGTCAAAAAGGTCTCACAGTCTTGCCTGCGAAAAACCGGTCTACGACAAAAATGTCAACATTTCCGGCATTTAGGAGTGAGCAAGGCACTTTTTATATTTATTGTGAAAGAATGAATACTTTATTGGGCGTACATTGATATCTTACTAAAAACAGTACGTCAGATGATTCTCCATTCATGGAAGCATAGTTAGGGACCGCAATGAACGTGGGCGGAGTTTTTCATTTTCTTCTCTTGGGGCGTCATGAGGAGGGTATTGAAATGTTTGGCGGTCTGCCCTGAGAGCCCAGAACGCTAAAACAGAATGAAAACTTTTGACCCCTATGTAATCGAGTACGTAGAATCCGATGAACACACTTTCGTTTTACCCAAATGTTTAGTTTTCTCAGAAAACTGAAAAAACATTTTGCTTTTTTCAGTAAAATGTCACGTTTAGGTTGTTCTAGGTCAGACTCGCATTGTTTTTTTACTGTTTCTAGTAGTTCTTGACATACTCTAATAGGTTTTGAAAGAAAATTAAATTTTCGTGTTGTCGAATTTTTTTGGGAGCCAGCTGAACTTCGAGGCATCACTTCAAAAATTTACAGTGAAAACCGATCTATTTTCTGACATATTCTTCTTAGACATCTCTTCAGGTACCTGGGACCAAAATTTTGAAAGCCGTTGATTCGTAAAATGTGGTTTTTTCGGTGTCGGAAGACAACAGGCTCAAAAAGAAAAGTAGTTTTATCGACAGTTCAGGTTAATGCAAGTCAGACTCGCTTCGTTTTTCGACGGAATCAGAATCTACGCAAAATTTCGATCTAGATCCACTTAGAAATTAAAAAATCCGTATTGTAGAACTTTAGATATTTGATGTTTTATCTCGAAATAAGCTGAAAATCCTTCAAATAATTCTCTTCAATTTTTAAAAATCACGTCAAAAATATATTTTCCTATTATCAGCGTCACATTTGTACTCATTTAGTTCAGTGGATAAGACGCTGGGTTTTTAATCAAACGGTTTCTGGTTCGGACTTTCCCAAATTTTACAAAAATTCGACGGATTGAACGTGAAAACAGAAAATATTTTTTGCGTGGTCAGGAAAACAAAAGAATTCCCCAAGAGAAATTCAGTAGAAACCATGGCTGACTAAAAGGTCCTGTAACTTCGGAGAGAGTGAATATTTTCAGAAAAAAATTTGGGAATGTACTTCCATTTACCTGAAGAAAAGGTCAGGATGGAAATTTTAATGAAAAATTGAGTTTGAAAAAAATGTTGCGGTCTCTAAGCATAGTCACATTTATTTTTTCTGTTGTTTGATGAATCACCAACAATAAAAATGGGCGTACAAGCGTATGAACAAAAAGTGACACTGATGAAACACATTTAGTTTCTTCCCTACTCAGCATGCCTTCCCTACCCGATTTGCCAGGGCTAGTTATGAATCATATTCTGGATTACTGTGATGTTCGATCCATGTAATAAGTATACATATAAATTTCAGTAAGCTTATCCGTTTTTTTCCAGTTTTTCCCTCCGAAAAGTGTCTCCTGATCTCCGGAATCATATTGATGACGTCATCCCATCTCTCCACTTGTCCGGAATTAAAATCGAAGTGAGAGAAGGATTCCTTTTTCTTGTTTTGTCGGACGATATTGAAATCAAATATGGGAGCTTCAGTCGGATGTGTTACGAAAATGATGATGATGAAGCGGAACCAGTAGAGAGAAAAGGGTGTAAAGTGGAGTGCAACAATATGAAGCACTTTTTGGAAGGCGAAAATTTCATGGATGTTTTCCGAAATGATCTTGAATTGCTGTTGAAATTCCAGAAAGCTGATCCTGAGACCCTGGAGAGAGTAGTGTTGCAATGGTGTGATGATGAAGATTGGTGTGCTATCAGGACTATTCACCAGGAAGAAATTATTAAAAGTCTCGAGGAAATAGAGAAAAATGAGAGAAACGCAATGATGAATCCGCTGAAAACAATATTTGAGGAAATCGCAGCTAAACAAGGTGTATCCCTGAAAGCAAGAACATTCGAGACTCGCGGAGTATTTATAGAAGAAGCTAAGTCACTTCTGAAACTATTCCAACCAGGAACATTGAAATGTATCAAAATTCATGACCCTCATCTCAGTCCAGTTAAAAGAACATTTACGAGGAATTACATTGCAACTATTCGAAACCCAATTTACATTGTAACTTTGAATGGTATTGAAGACTTGAATCAGTGGAAACAAGCGGACGAGTTGGATACAAACGGGTTCCATATAACAGCAAGAGACCTTGTTGAAAGTTTCGGTCATTTTTCGAGAGGAAAAGTTGAGCTGAGTGGAGCAACGGGAGAAGAAATTTTCAACTTGATGCAAGTGGGTCTTGGAGATTTTAGGCTTACTAGGGAAGGGCTCCGTAGAGTTATAGGACGTGACCGATATCGTTCGGAACCTGAGAAAACGCTGATTTCAAATATATTTTCAGTTTTTGCCCTCAAGGCATGGTATTCGAGAAAAACGAGGTTAACGTTTGGACTGTTGATGTGTGAGGCGGTGTGTCCAAACTTTGTCCTCTTTTCTCGAATACCAGGCCTCAAGGGCAAAAACTGAATATATATTTGGAATTAGCGTTTTTTCAGCTTTCCAATGATATAGGTCGAGTCCACTCGAATGCCTTCCCTAATTAGAAATTGTTTTTTCAGGCTTTCCTCAAATCCCCCAACTTCAAAAACTTCGAATTGACTATTCCACAAAGTATAATTCATATGATGGAAGAATATTCTAGAGTCACTGAGCTAAGCAATGTACTCGGACCAGCTCGAGTTACTAGACGAGGAGAGCAGGATGGGCGGCGGGTTTTTGAGTGGACTTTGAGAAATCCGGATTTTGATTCAGCTGTGATTCTAGTATACTCTCCTCCAACAAATTTCCAGTTTTACAGACTTTGATCTTAACAATAAAGTATTCATTCTACTTTCACAGTAAAATTAAAAGTGTTGGGAGTACAATACCTGAGTTGAAGAGCTCTCCTGGGAGACCTTAAAACCCAATCATAGTTATTAGAGTTATCTGGATCCTTTGGGATTTCAGCTGTAATTCCAAACTTCTTATTGAGTTCCGTCACCCAATCCACTTCACTCAAATAATTTTTGCAGCGAGGGATTGTGATTGTGAAGAACTCGAAATTGGGGGATTCAACGAAGGTCTGAAATCATGGTTCGTCATTAAGGGATCTTCCTATAGCTAACTTATGTACCTGTGACAAATAAAAGATATCATCCGCCGTAAGTTTTCTCACAAACACGACTCCTTTCAAAAAATGAGCATATGAACCAACAGACACTTGAGGGGGGACACAAAATCCTAACATATTCAACTCTTTTGCTTGCTTCCACTGCTCCAACTCTTGGATTTCATCCAAATCCACCGAGTAATCCTCTGGATCATCCGAACAATCAAATGTGACAAATTTGCTTCTATGAGGGCTGCACAGCCGGATAGTGTTTAGGGCACCAGGTCGGCATAGCTTCAGTAATGGTTTAACCTCCCATGGAAAGACTCCAAGGGTCTCCACAATCTTCACATTCAGCACTGACCCAGAGATTTTACTCAAAGCTTCCACAAGGGGGTCCATCACTGATTGTCTCTCATTACACTCCATTTCTAGCATTAATTCCTTATCCAGGGGGCTATCCTGTTTATAATCAGTATCCCGCCATTCCAGTTTCACTATTTTCAGAGGCTCGGACTTCTGAAACTTGATAAACAACTCCAAGTCGTTGGCTAGAGTCTTAGCTGTGGATTTTTGGTAATTGATCTTGATATTCTCCTGATTATTCGCTATGGTCAAGCACATAGCTTTGGTGTCGACTTCGATTTTGATTCGAGTCAAGTGGATAGCAGGAATTACGTCATCAATAAGATTCCGGAGATCAGGAGACACTATACGGAGAGAGAATCTGGAAAAGGCACAGTTTTTGTTAAAGTTTTGCACTTAAAATGGCTCAATTTTCTGAAGGAATTTTTGGTTTTTTAGAATCAAGAACACCCCTGGTGTGTTTTTGTAGTCAAGCGGTACAACTTTAAAAACGCGTCAAAGGTGCGCCTGATTAAAAAAATTGACTTTATTTTGAACATTTTCATTAAAAAAGGGAAGAAAAATTGAAAACGCGTCAAACGCGCGCCAGACACAATATTATTAATTTTTTCAAAGGAAACCTCTGGTGTGCCTTTGACGCGCTTTTCACGACCAATTCCATTTTAGTCAATCTGGCGCACCTTTGACGCGTTATTTATGACCAATACCATTTTAGTCAATCTGGCGCACCTATGACGCGTTATTTATGACCAAAACCATTTTAGTCAGTCTGGCGCATCTTTGACGCGTTTTTCATGCTTGACAATTGAAAACTGTGAGAAAATAACTCACATCGACCGAAAATCACATTTGTCTAGAATATAACTCATGACTCGATCAGGCATATCGGATAGAGAAGGAGAAGGCATGTTGAATTGTAAATGCGAATGAAATTTGCTCTGAAATTTTTCATTCGTCCTTCACAAAATGTCATTGTTGACTTTTATCGAAATGATGACATTCAATGTTTGCACGGTCAAACTAAACACATTTATTTTTTGATAGAGAAAAAGAGAAAGTGAGCGGGGTGAAGTACTCAAATAGTATAGCTGAACTTATCAACCATTCACATTTGATAAGTCCACTATTATTAGGGCCTTCAATTATTTCAACAGGTTGTCCAAATTGTTTGATTAGTTTGATTTTCCATTTCTCGGTAGCTTGGGATACAAAAAAGTTAGCGTGTGGACCTTCTGGCAGTGTGAAAGTAAAGTTTTCAAAGTTTGGTGATTGCAAGAATATCTGAAATTAAAATGAAGTACTTGCAAACCGGACCGACGCGTAACTCGCTAAAAAATGAGTTTTATGAAAAATATACCAAAATGTAGATCCCGGCGAGCTCTATGTTCCTGGTTTATTACGGGCCGGATGGTTATTTTTTAATGTGCCGTGGGCCGGGGAAAAGTGTCAAAAAGCCAAAAACTCTCACTCTAGCTCGGTCCTTTGTATGTCACAGACACAGAGCTTGCTAGAATGGCTTTTTGACAATTTTTGCGTTTTTGCCACTTATCCCGGTCGCATTAAAATCCGCCATCCGTCCCGTAGTAGGTCACAAACATAGAGCTCGCCGAGATCTACATTTTGGGATATTTTTCAGCTCATAAAACTCAGATCGAAGCGAGTTACAGGTGTCGGCCAGGTAGACAAGTATTTTTCAAAATAAAAATAAATCCTTACCTGACACAACCTTGCAATATTTTCCACAGAGAAATCTCTTATGAAAACATTTCCTCTTGAAAATCCACCAAAACTATCAATAAGATATTTTGCTTTTAAATGAAACCCTCTCGTACTCAACTCCTCCGCCTGCTTCCACTGCTCCAGATCATAAATTCTATCCAACTCCACTGAATAATCCTCATCACTTGTGTATCCTTTATTATTTTCGATTCGAATACGATGTGGGTCATAGATTTTGATGTGTTTCAGTGTTCCAGGTCGGAATAGTTTTAGAATTGATTTCGTGTGTCTTGGAAATATACCGTAGGTCTCTAGTGTCCGGGCGGTAATCGTTCCGACCTGTTGCTCAACAATTTCTTCTGAAATCTGCTCAACTAGTGGTTTCATCAAACACTCTGCTCCATCATTGTCTATCACACTAAGACAGTCAAAGCTCCTCTGACCCCGCTGACGTTCATACCAGTCTTCGTGATCCCAGCACTGGAATGAAAACACCTCCAGAACAGTCTTCGGGCTCTGATGCTTCAGAATCAACGATAAATCTTTTGCGAAAATCTCAATGAAGTTTTCCTTATCCAATACGTGTTTTCTGCCATTGAACTCCACTTTACATCCATTTTCGTTGTGTTGATAGCGAATCGTTATATTCTCTTGATCATTGCTCAAAATCAAACAAATTTCATGGACTCTCACTTCAACTTGGATATAAGTCAAGTGGATGCAGGGGATGACTTCACCAATAAAATCACGTAGATCACAAGACACTTTTTGAAGGGAAAATCTGTAAGCTAGAAGGTGTCATTCTTCAAAAACTATGCCCGTGAACTCACATTGCTCGAATATCACAACCACTCAGAATTCGATTCATAACTAGCGCGGGCATGTTAGGTAGAGAGGGCATGACAGCTAAAAGAAAAATGACAAATGGAAAAGCGACACAATAAAACAGAGGAGAAAAGAGAGATAGTGACGACAAAGAAATTTTAGTGATAGCAAAGAAAACTAGTTTAAATTTCGGGAAACTAGATTTTTTTGACAGTGGATAGTGGTTTGAGTTGGGAAGTGATCTTGAAGAAAATATGAATTCTGATCACAAGCTCGTGCAAACTAAAAACTTATTTGGCTCATAGGCTATTCGGAATACCTTCAATCTCAGTTTTATATTCTGAAAAATATACCAAAATGTAGATTTCGGCGAGTTCTATGTATGTCCGTGACCTGCTACAAGAAAGATGCATTTTTGTTACTGTAACGGGGCCGATATATATAAAGCGCCAAAAACCGGAAAAATTGTCGAAAACCCTATCGACCCGTATTCCCAGATGAGATACCCGAAGATAATCTTTTGGACTCACCTTGTTCTGGGAATTATGCTATTTCAGCTGTGCTGTCAAAAAATACAAACTATTCTTAACACTTTTCCATCACCTATTTAACATAAAACATTTTTTTCACCTGTCCCATCACTACTCCAAGCTCTCACATCCCTATAGATTTCCCTTGAATGACGCTGAATCAGGTTTGGGATCTAATAGTACTCTCAATTTCATTAATTTCATACCTCAACATGGAAACTAGTTTAGTCTCACTCGTTTTTGTTTATGCAACCATTTTCCCATTTTATTCAAGAGTTTTTAAATTGAATCGAGAGAAGGAGAAAGAGGTAGAGGAAAAGTACGTTTCTATGCAAATAACAAATCCCAAAAGGTTTCAGACAACAATATATCCTATCATCAATCACTTCTATAAAGGCACATGCGTTTCTTATATTGCTTTTCTATGCTTGGTTTTATTTCATTGGTTATTTCCAGCAGAGCAAGTGACAGAAGAGATGTTGGACAACGTGAGAAACGTATATCTTTTCATGGAGCAGTTGTATATAATGATTTTGAACGCCCATCACATAATTATTTTCCTATTGGCAGTGCAAAGATTCACACTTTTCTTTATTTTTCGCTTGGAAAAATATGCGAATGTCAGCGAGAAGACTATGAATCGAGTGATATTTTTAATCTATTTGGTGATAATAATCAAATATGCAATCTGGTTTGTGATAGATGATAACGATAATAGTTATATTGAATACTATCTTGTATTTGGCATTGGAGAATTCTTCATTCTAACTATTCTCATGCTTATCTCAGCACTTTTATATATCCCAATTATGATTTGTATTCGTAAGAATGCTCACTTAACCTCATTTATAAAACACAAACCACACAGATACATTTTCTATCAGACATTTGCACTTGTCGTCCTTAAATCAGTGAGAAAATCAATTATTTTGAATACATAACTATTAACTATTTCCAGGCAACGATTCAAGGTATATTTGTTCATATTCAGATTGACGAGTACCCTCTTTTTGATGGCGGCACTTACTTTCACATTGCTATGTGGAACGCTTTATCAATTCCAGTTATAATCCAGGCTTCTTACATCTTGTGCAACAAGCGGAATTTGGAAACATTGGGATACAACAATTCCATCAAAACTCTGATTGTATCCACATTCTATTATTATTTTAGAAGATCGAAAGTTCAGCCGGCTGCCCACATTGAATATCCCAGTCGTATTGCTTCTACAGCAATAAGTTAATTGCTAAGTTTCTTAGCAGCTGATTTGAAAAATAAATGTCTTGTTACGTATAAATGTATAAAAATAATTTTTCTATCATAAAAATCAAAAATCAGAACTTACTAACAACATCCAACTCATAATTAACATGTTTTTACAACAAAAAACGCCAAAAATGTTGTCTGGCGCACCTTGAAGGCGTTTTCTGAAACACAAGATGAGAACAAACCAAGTTGCTCTGCTACATTAGTGGATCTGGTGCGTCGTAGACGCATTTTGAAACTCCAAAAACGCGTCAAAGGTGCGCCTGATTGAAAAATTTGACTAACATCGGTAAATTTTGAACACTTTTTTCAAAAAATAAAGAAAAATCGAAAACACGTCAAACGCGCGCCAGCCACTAGATTATTAACTTTATTTAAAGCCGCCTGGCGTGACTTTGACGCTCTCTTAGTGATCACAATTTTGTTTTAAATCTATCTGGCGCACCTTTGACGCGTTTTTAATGACCATTGCCATATTTATCCATTCTGGATCGCCATCGGGACATTTTCAAACAATATTTCTCAATTTCCAGTTCATGGATCGTCTGGTGCGCCTGTAGACGTCTTTTTAAAATCAAAACTAGTGAACATTTTTCTTAACAAACACGAAATGGGCGTTCAGCTCTAAAAACTGGAGCCGCAGAATTCTTTCGAGTAATTTTTGCAGAAAAGAAAAAAAACCTAACATTCCCCCCTCTTCCCCTTCTCCCCGCCATCTCCCTATTGCGAAATCGGCCGCAACGTTGGCCTAACACTACACAAGTGTTCCATGTTCCCCTAACGACCGGTCTGCGTCTTGTATCTATCCTCAAAAGTATGAATAACACTTGGAATTCACAAGATTTCACAACATATCACAATACATGAAGAGCTGAGGAACCAACGAATCAAAAAGTGTCCGCTTGTATAAAAGGAAACCACGAAATGACTGAAAAACATCTTATTTATCTTATTTTGCTTTGAACTCTACAGAATCATGGCTTTCACTCCTACTCTAGTTGCGGTAAGCATCCTCTGAGTACCTAATAACAATTAATATATTTTAAGCTGGCTGAGAAATACAGAAGTGACAAAATGGTGTGTCGCAAGTGTTATGCTCGTCTTCCGAAAGGAGCCACTAACTGCAGAAAGAGCAAGTGTGGTCACTCAAATGACTTAAGAAAGAAGAAAGAGATCAAGTAAGTTTATGGGACTAACAGACACACAGACAGATATATAGATTTGGGGGAGAATCAGAGAAGCGGAGATTCCACAAGTCTAAAAAAAACAGGCACACAGACAGACAAACGGTTATAGATAGCTGAATACGCCGATTCTTATGAGATTTTTCTTCGGGACATGGAAATACAGATACACAGACAGTCTTAGGTGCTAGGTTTACGAAAATCGCACGAATTTTGAGCCAATTTCAGAAAATTCGAAAAAGAACTTTATCTTTGTGAGTCGCTTGAGTTTTGTGAAAACTAGACAAACAGACACACAGACAGACATTACTAGGAGATAGAACTATTTCTATATCAGAATATTCAGAGCCCAATTTCAGACGAAAATGACAAACTTTGATACTTTACTTTGGTGTCACTTGATTGTCCAACAAATTTCATTTTGTATGGTATAGACAAAACAAAATTAGCACATCCTTTTTGTAGTTGATCATTTTTTAGTAGGAACACTACCATAAAAGTTCATTTCTCCCTAAAACCGACTAAATCTGTGCATATTAGGAAAATTTTGGAGCTTTTCATTTTGACACCCTGTAACTTTCAAAATAGGGTCCCTAGAAAAAATTGTTCAACTACAAAAATAATGTGCTATTTTTGCTCTGCTCAGTTCCTACAAAATTTAGTTAATCGAACAATCTGGTGACACCGAAATACACCTGTCAAAGTTTGTCAGTTTCTACTGAAAACACCCAAAGTTGCCTTTTGAGCGGTACAGTACACAGAGACGTAATATATAATTGATTTCCAGATGCCACCCTCCAAAGATCGCCTACAAGTAAGCAGATTTCTGGTAGATTGATATTTTTCTCGATCTCACAGTGTGGTCATTATCATTTTGTTGGATTTTTTTATTTCTCTGATCTCTGCTTATTGCTCGGATAAAGTTTTTTCTCCAACATACTTTGTTTATAAGTTACACAACAATTTTTTTTGAGATTATGAAGATTGAGTATTGCAAAACCCACATTTTTCCATCACTCACAATTTCGCTATTTCGATTTCCTTCCGGCGACGCCCAATTCTTGTTATCAGTTGCATTTCTCGTCATTTCTTCACTCCAAAATGACGCTAACCGACCTTCCTATTGGTTTCTTTGACCAACTTTTAGAATATTCCGGATTTCGAGAAATGTGAGTTATCATTTAGCTTAATTTTATACCTTTCAAACCTTTTCTATCTCAGCTTCTGCCTCCGAAAGGTGTGTCGTGGCCTCCGTGACTATATAGACACGACAAAACCCGATTTAAAACTCACCCAGCTATTCATAACTCTTCGAGAAGAGAAACTATATCTTACTTTACAATTTCGAGATGAACAGGTTGTAGTTGAGTACAGAAACGGTTATGGATCGAATCTTTTTGACTTTCACTGCGTGGTGTCGGATGGAGAGGTTGTGAAGACTTTGAAGGGAGAGAGATGCATGGATGTATTTTTTGGAGATTTCAGACTGCAGAAGACTAAATTAAAATCTTTGAAATTGAGTCAGGAGGCAAAATACAACGAAATTTTATTCGAAGAACAAACCAGTAGAAATCTAATCGAAAGACTTGAGGAATGTTTCAAAGCTAGAAGCTGCAGACTACAAACTACAGAAATTAATCTTCAAACCTTTTCTATTCTTCAAGTGCTTTCGATTCTACCGTACTTGGAACCGGAAAATCTGAAAATCATTGAATTAATGCTTCCAACTGTTCCATATAACAAAGACACCGGTTCAAGAACATGGAGAACGGAGAAATTGGAGGAGCTGGAGCAATGGCAAGTGGCAGAGTCCTTGATGATTTCGAAAGATATCTGCATTGGTTCCATTATTAATTTTCTTCATTTCACCCATGTTTGTGTGACTTTTTACTCAATTTCCGGGAGAGATCTGCTGACTATCAAAAACGTAAGTGACTCCTTTATCCCTTCCAATAATATCCAAATGCCCTCAGATTCTTCTCGACGATGACAGAGTCCATGAATTCTTTTTCAAGTACAAACACCTTTATCACGGTGAACAATTTTTTGAATCTCTTGGAAGGCCATACATCGAGGAACAAAATCCAAGAAATCTTTGGTATTTCCGATTTCCAGAATCGGAGCAAATTCTCCGGGTTTGTCATTGGAGTGCATCGCTGATGATGAGCTTTCATAGAAAGGATGTTGAGAGTGTTCCGGTGAATGCTGTGATTCAGGAATAATTGGTTCTGTGTATATATTTATATATAGTTTCATGAAGAGAATTTTTGAGCTTCCTTGGTCATATTGAGCTCGGAGTACTGGTGAGAATCTACAGTAGGCCGAGAAAGGCGCTACAAAGAAATTATCAACTACAAAAATAGAACTCTATTGTTGATTAGCATGTGTTAATACATATGCAAATGCACTGAATTACTAGCTCGTAAATCTACTCCAATTTTTGCTATAAATTATTTCTTCCTTTCCATGTGACATTTCCTCTTAACCTACTGATAAGACAACATTATTCACCACTTCTACTCTACTTATGACATGACATCTTATCAAAATTTCAAAACTTTACAATTAACGAAACCACCCCATATATTTCAAGAAATTATGGTACCAAAACCTGAAAAAAAGATTTAAGCTCACAAAACTCACCAAAATATGGAAAACAACTTCTGAAAAAATAATATTTTGACATAATCTTCAAAAGTTGCATCAAGCATCAAGCTATACAAACATCAGCAACAAAAATTCAAACCTATAATCAAACTTGCGTATATAAACCCAACAGACTTTTACCATAACCAGCAAAACCATGGTAGTAATCCACGAGGGTTACTTCACCGACGTTGAAGGTTGTATAAAAGAGAACTGGTTTCAAATCGACAGTTTACTCGCAAAACAAATCCTCTGCAGGCTCTCATTACCATTCAATAAACTCGCTATCTTTACTCTCTACAACAATTGTGTGCACCTCTCAGCTATCTGTATTTTAATCAATCTATTTCATATCTATATTCTTACTAGAAAAGCGTTAAGAACCACCTCCCCGATTTATATAATTCTCACTGCAATTGCTATGGTTGATATAGTCTCATTATCATATGATATTCATACAGAGATTGTGGATGTTTATAAAGTTTTTAAAGTTTGCTACTCAAAAGAAACAGATTACACCATTATCCTGCTTAATAATATAATGGAATTTATCAGGAACTACACTAGAAGATGCTCCACCTGGCTTAGTTTCAGTATAGCTCTTATCAGAACTCTCATAATAAAATACCCATTGAACCCAAAGCTCGAGATATTATCCAAACCAAAAATTGCTTTTTATATCATCCCCACTATACTAATACTTTGTACTCCAATCCATGTCATGGACATTTACAAGTACCAAATAGTATTTTATGATGAGAACTTCAAGTGCACACAATTCCCGTCGTATACAACTCTCTACTAGGGTAGTGTCCTTTCTGATTATTATGAACAAGACGATGTATGGCTATGGAAACTTAATAGGACAATTGATGCAATAATTTCAAAAGTACATAGGTTTATATGCCTACTGAAAAAACTTTAATCAAATTTCCAGTTCATTCCGTGTATTCTATTCCCAATCGTCACTTATCTTTTGGTAAAAGAAATACGAGCTGCAGACGAAAGAAGGAAGAAACTGAATCAATCATCCATCGCTGGAAAAGATTCGAAGAACACTACTAAATTAGTGTTATTCTTGACCCTACCGTTTTTCCTGGGAGAATTACCAATTGGATTGATTCTCCTTACTAAACCAATAGATAAGCTCAGGGAGGCTATCGGGTTCTCGTAAGTTTTTGGTAAATTGAATCCCTATTTATAATTCTTCCAGCCTGTTCACCGAAGGAATCGAAAAATTATTCTCCGTCGTTCTCTCCGCCACCACTGCCACTCATATGATTGTTTGTCTCTTTATGTCATCTCAATACCGGGAAGCTGCGTTGTCATTTATTCGGTGTGGTGTTAAAGTCAAATCTCAAAATTCATAAAAATATGAATTGTTGTATGAAGTTTGATCAATGATTATTTTCCTCTTTACCACACTACGACACATCACAAACATCAAGAACATGGGAAGCAATCTACATATTACTTTGAGATTTTGGAGCAGAATATATTGGGGTACTGTACTTTTTCATAGGTTTTGTACAAAAAGTGTCACAGTGAAGCCCCAAGCTTATTCTACGGTTCCCCAAAAATTGACATTATGGGACACCCTCATGAACATATTTATATTTCAAGCCGAGTTGCTCGGAATTCCGTCTCCCGACTTCCAATTTCAATTGAAGGAGAATATTATTCATGGCTGGCACTCTATTGCATTTTAATTAAAGATTTATTTGAAATAAGTAAAGCACAGTAAATTTTAAAGAAAAATGCTTCAAATTTTCAAAAACCAATATTTAAAAAAATCACACTGTCAACATCCTTTGCACAAATATCGGCTTATTCTGCTGCTCCTGCAAATAGTTATTCAATAGACTCGTCCGCTCTTCCACACTTACTTCCAACACGTAACCAAATCGAATAGTTGACCATGCAACCTTTCGATACTGAGATGACATAAATATACAGACGACCATATGAAGCGTAGTTGTTCCGGATAGAATAAATGAGAAGAAGTTCTCGAGTCCCTCCATAAGGAGATATGACCCAATTTGATTCCAGAGTGGAGGACTTATCATAAAAATGATACCAAGTGGAAGTTCTGCCAAGAAAAATGGGAGTGTTAAGAACAACACAAATTTGGTAGTGTGTTTAGATTCCTTTGGTGCAAATGAGCTCTTTAATTTCTCCCGATTAATTCTTTGTTTTCTGATTTCAAGTATCAGAAGGAATGTTAAAATTGGAAATAGAATACATGGAATTATCTGAAAACTTAGCAAGGAAATAAGAGTATTGAAGAATGAGTTCACCTTCGAGATGACTGCATCGATACTTCTATAAATACTGAAAAGTAAAGCGTCGTCTTGCAAAAACAACAATGAAGTGGTTTTATGATAGTAATAGGAGGTGGACTCCGGGAACTGATTGCACTTATAGTACTCATCATGAATAATTATTTGATACTTGTAAATGTCCATGATATGTAGAGGAGCACATAATATCAGGATAAAAGGAATAACAATAAAAGCAGTTTTGGATTTTGATAATATATCGAATTTTGGGTTCATCGGATACTTAATCACTAGGGTTCTGATTAGAGCAATACTAAAACTAAGCCAAGTTGAGCAACGCCTGCTGTAGTTACGAATGGATTCTAGGGCATTTTCAATTACTAAAATATTATAGTCTGCTTCTTTGGAAAAACAGACATTAATTACTCTGTAAAACTTAAGAATTTCAATATTAATATCATGAAACATCGAGATAATATCAATAATTGCAATTGCTCCAAGAATTATATAAATGGATGCGGTTCGCATAGATTTTTCAAAAAGGACAATGACATGGAAAAGGTTGATAAGAATACAAAGCGCAGACAAGTGTACGCAATACTCGTGCAGTAAAAGGGTAGAAATTCTATCGAAATTTACAGAAAATACACATAAAATTTGAAGAGCTAGTTGAGATTTAACGGCAAACCAATTCTCCCTCACACAACGCTCATCATCCGTAAAGTGCCATGGATACACACTATATGACGTACCGAACACGAACATGAGCATGATAAGAGAAACACGGGTCCGGGTGCTTTTATAAAGGAAACTTGTTTATCTAGTTTGGCATAAAGGGAAATGACGAATTCATGAATAATTATACTTTGTGCATTCTTTCTGAATGAACTTTTAGTCTTGTCAAGAATTTAGTTTGACACCACAATGAATTAATTTCCATAGAAAGACTACCGTAAAAACTGTAATAGAAGCGCATGGGCCTCTATTTTTCAACCTCCGTTCGCAGATGCGCCACTATTACAGGGGCGCTTCTAATAGAGGGTGCGCCTCTATTTTTCAACCTGTTCGTTCGATTATTTTTTCAACTTTTAAGTGAATAATTTTCAACCAAACTAACACTTTCTCGGACAAAATTACACGAAAACCCTCAAATTTGCAGTACTTTGAACAAAAAAGTTGGGTTTTAGTTGTGTTTTTTCACGAACTTTGAAAAAAAAGACTGTTTTTACGGTATTCTAATAAAGTTGCATTTCTAATTCAATTTTTACAGCAATTTGGTCTGAAAACTCTCCAATTTTAGCAATGTCATTTATTCGGTGTGGTGTTAAACTAAATTCCACCACCTTCTTTCCCAATGGGTAGTACTCAGGTATTTTTTGGCGAGGGTTGGGCAGTGAAAATGTTAAAAGGGCCATGTGGCCATTGAATAGGGCAAATTGCCCACAAAAAGGGCCACATGGCCCAGTGGGCACTAGTTTGGCGCGGGTTGGGCACAAGCTGGAGAGTTGGTTGCCGAAAGGAGAAGCTGGTTGGATGTGGGCACGGGTTGGGCACCTGTTTGGCCCCGGTTGGGCACCACTTTGGCCCGAAGTGGGCACAAGTTGAGAAATCGCGCTCTACAGCACACGCTGATTTTTCACCACGATTTTTCTAATTTATTTCGTTTCTTTTTCAATTCTTTCGTCCTTCTATTTTATGCTACTTTGTTCAATTAGAAGATGAGACAATCTACACAGATCCGCCGATAAGACAGGTAAGACGCTACTATTTTCTTTTTTTCTTTTTATCTTTCAATTTTTGACAAATTTCAGCTTAACGAGAAATAAATTCAACAATACGAGCATCATCATCAACTATGCGCTTCGGCTACTTCACTGCTCGTCTCTGTTAATTTTCGCATTTACTTTAGATTTTTCGCTTTAATTTGTATATTTGTAACTTTTACTAAAAATTATATTTTTCTCCTGTATTCCTATTCCCCATTTTAAAGTTTGACAAATTCTAGTTTATTTTATCTTATTACTCCCCATTATTACTGAAATTACTATTTTGTGTTCAATTTTGATGAATAAATAGTAGTAAAGTACAAAAATGTGTAATCTGGTTAATTATAGTGCTAAATGGTAAGGAGCGAAAGGAGAGGAATGCCGCGCGTTGAACCAAATCTCGGCACTTTGCCCACGAAATGGGCCATGTGGCCCTCAAAATCGGCACGAGTGCCGGCGTAGGGCAGGCCCCGCGGCCCTTTTCTCTGGGCCATGCTGCCCATTTCGTGGGCAAAGTGCGAAAAAATACCTGAGTAGGTATGACGCGGGGAAAAAAAGTGGGCGGGGCTTAAGCGCGTGTAGATAATTTTGTTTTTCAGTTTTGCCAGTGTAACTTTGTTCAAACTTTATATTTTTCAATAATTTTTTTTTAGCTTCTTAGCTAATAACTTTTTCTTGCTTTTTGTCAAATTCCATATTTCTGGAGTGGAAAAGAGCAGAGTTATGCTCAGAAATAGGCGAAAAAAGCGACAAAAAAATGTCAAGATTTTGTCCCACTTTTGCACCATTAATAACTTTTCCGATTCTCGATGAAATTTTGATTTTATTTTTTTAATCGATAGCAAATTTTCGGGGCAATCTTTTATTAAGAACCCCCTTTTTGAGATTCCATACTTCTAAACGAGTTATAATCGATAGAATGGAGGCAACTTTTTATTTTGAGAAAATTTTCAGTTTTTTGATTTTTCGGTTTTTTTGCTTTGCCTCGATTATCTCGAGTTCTACCCGATATTTTTTCATATAACTTGGCAACTAGACGTAAAATTAGACGAGAAATCACTTTTTCACGTCAAATTCCTAATTTGAATCACCCCCCGTCCGGTACGGCCGGTGGTCTGAAGAAATACAGAAAAAAACGCCTTGCTGTTGTCGGCCTCCACCGGACTATTTTTGCTGTCCTGAAAAATTTTTGAACTAAAGTTGTTCTGATTTTTTGATATGTTGGTCAAATTGGAATTATCTAATGGAATATCAAGTTTCAGCCAAAACGGTCAAGTGGGAGCTGAGCTGTGGAGAAAACGTATTTTTCGCTTATATCGCTTAGCTCTGGAGTGTCATCTGTCCAGCTAATATGGTTTTTTGATATGTGTTAGCCAAGAAAATTATCTAGGGGGAGAAAAAAACAGATTTAAAAAATATTGATTGTGACCCGAGTTATAGGGTCTCAAACTTTGAAGAACATTTTTGAAAGGAGACGGCAGGTCGAGTCGAAGCAAGCGTGCCTCTTCCCACCACTTGAACACCATCTGGGTGGCAACACACCAACGAGTGTGTGGCTCAGTGGTAGTGTTGTCGTGCGTCGCTGGGGAGGTTTTTGGTTCGAGTTTCTGGGTGGTCTAATTTTTTTGTTTTTTTCTAACTCGGCTCAAAATTGTCGTAGAACCTTCATTTCACTACCATTCGAAAGCTCTTCACTTACTGCTTGCTTGGGTCACATAAAATACAAAAACGCTTATAACTTGCTTCAAAATGGTCGTAGAACAAAAATTCAAAGCTTGCTGAGCACTGCGCAAGGGGCGAAGCCCCTTCTAGCGGAGCCCGCCGGGAGGCGGGGGACGCTAGTCGGCCCCTCTTCTTAAATCACGTAAGTATGACTTGCCGATTTGAAGTGGGCGGAGCTTCAAAAAATGTCGATAATTTTGTCGATAATTTTGTCCGCACTCATTTTTCTTAATAACTTTCTTTGTTCTCAACTTTTTCAAAAATTTCTTTTTTGGGGTGATACAAAAACTTGGGGCGCCAGTGGCGACCGCCAGGGTTAGGCTTGGAGCACTCGAGGGAGAGTTATGAGCTAAATAGTGAGTGCAACTTTTTTCGCTCAAAAGAATGGCTTGCGAAATTCACGATTTCTGCCGTTTTCTATTTCGTACGGCGCCAGCTTCGAACATTTCTGAGGGATTTTCTGGACTAAAGATCTCTGAAAATCTGGCTATCGAGACATGTAAAAATTATTTGGATACCTGGGAAAATAAGATTTACAGCCATAAAAGTGTGAGCTCAATTTTTTTCCTTGATTTTTTCACTTTCCTCTCGATATCTCGTGTTGTATTGAAGCGAGACCTTTGAAATTTGGTACAGTTATGTAACTTGGCATGGGAAAGATGGCTAAAAAATCAGACTTCAAATCCGATCTAATGGCTTTGAGTTGCACGCAAATAACCTCAAAAATTGAGCAAATGAAACAATTACGTAAAAATTACGTGAAGGTTAAAAAAAAAAATTTTTTTTCTTAATTTAAAAAATTTTATTTCTTAATATTTTTTTCATTTCTTAATTTATATATACAGAATGGTCAGCGAATCTAAAGCAAAAGCAGATAAGCGAAAGAAAAAATTTAAAAATCAAGAAAAAAGTTGAGCTCACACGGCAAATCTCCGCCCACCGAAATCGCTTACGTCATATCTATTGGATTCAAAGAGATTTTTCTGGCCAAATCATTAGCCGACTGTAACTCACTCAGTTTTGCGAAATTTTTGAATCCGAAAAAAATAAATGTATACTCGAACCATTTAAAATTAAAAGAACTTTTAGTCGGTAAAACTTTCAGTAACCCGAATTTTGCAGATTCACTCGGTTTCCTGTCCTGGGAACAAGGTTTACTCAATTGTTTTGAGTTTTTGACACCGATCTAAACCTTTCGAGATCTAATGGAACCAAGAAGTCGGCTCTATTCCAGTTTAGAGGTTCTTTAAAAACTCAAACGTCCCAAAAACACTCGAACGTCCCTTGAAACACTTAAACGTCCTTCCAAACTCAATTATTTTTGAAACGTCCTTTCGACGTCTAAATGTTTTTGGGACGACTAAATATTCACAACTATATTAATGCCGGGTTTTTCGATCGAACACAAAAAAATTGCGGAACCAACGGGTATACATTGTTTCGAACTCAGAGGCTTAAATTCTTGGTAATAAAGTCAGCTTTCACTTGCCACTTATTAAAAACCAATTTTTGAATGTAAAACTTGCTAAGCACTGGGCTCGAGGCGCAGCCGAGTCTGGCGGAGCGAGCCGTTAGGCTCGGGACGCTAGTCTGTGTATTTAAATGCCATTTCCCCGTATCTCGGTGACAAAACTATTAGTTCATATTGCTTGCATCAGCTATAATCATTCGGCTAGTCTTGACAAGATTAAAAGCTCATTTATAAAAACTACAAAAAGTATAATTATCCATGAATTTGTCATTTCCCTCTCTGTCAAACTCGATAAACAAGTTTCCTCAACGTATGATTCCATGTTCCCTTTATAAACGTGCCCGTGTTTTTCTTTTCTCAAACATGTCTTCTGATGATGAGCTTTGTGTGAAGGAGAATTGGTTTGCGGTTCAATCTCAATTAGTTAATCAATTTTTATGTTTTTTTTCTGAGTATTTCAAAGGAATTGCTGAGGTTATACAGCAGTATAGAGACTCCCCTTTCAATGATTATTCCGTACACTTGTCTGCGTTTTGTATTCTAATCAACCTCTTTCATGTCATTGTTCTTTTCCAACAATCTATGCGAACCGCATCCATTTATATAATTCTTGGAACAGTTGCTATTATGGATATTATCTCAATGTCTTATGATCTTCATATTGAAATTCTTAAGTTTTACAGAGTGGTTAATGTCTGTTTTTCCAAAGAAGCAGACTATAACATTTTAATAATTCAAGAGGTATTTGAATCCGTTCGTAGCTACACCAGACGCTGCTCCACTTGGCTTAGTGTCAGTATTGCTCTAATCAGAGTTCTAGTTATTAAGTATCCGATGAACTCGAAATTCGATATACTTTCAAAATCTAAAACTGCTTTTATTGTTATTCCTTTTATCCTGATATTATGTGCTCCTCTACATATCATGGACATTTACAAGTATCAAATAATTCTTCTTGATGAGAACTATAAGTGCACACAGTTCCCGTTCTACACCACTTATTACTATGTTAAAACCACTTCATTGTTGTTTTTTCAAGACGACGCTTTACTTTTCAATACTTATAGAAATATTGATGGAATAATATCGAAGGTGAACTCACTCTTCAATATAGTTAATTCCCTGAAAAATTTTCAGATAATTCCATGCATTCTATTCCCAATTATAACATTCCTTCTCATCCTTGAAATCAGAAAACAAAGAATTAAACGGAATAAATTGAAGAGCTCATTTGCACCAAAGGAATCTAAACACACTACCAAATTTGTGTTGTTCTTAACACTCCCATTTTTCCTGGCAGAACTTCCACTTGGAATTATTTTTATGATCCGTTCTACATTCTTGGAAGGAACTTGGTCATCAATTTTTATGGAGGCATTTGAGAATTTATTCCTATTGATTCTATCGGGAACAACCGCGCTTCATATGGTTATCTGTATATTTATGTCATCTCAGTATCGAGAAGTCGCATGGTCAACTATTCGATTTGGTTATGTGTTAGAAGTGAGTGTGGAAGAGCGGACGAGTCAATTGATGAACTGTGTTGCAGGAGCAGAATAAACCGATTTTTGTGCAAAGGACGTTGACAGCGTGATTTTTTAAAATGTTTTTTAATAGTTTCAAGCATTTTTCTTGAAGTGTGAAATGACCAATTACTGTGTTCAACTTATCTCAAATAAATCTGTAATTAAAATGCAATAGAGTGCCAGCCATTAAAAACATTATCATTCAATTGAAATTGGAAGTCGGAAATCGGAATTCCGAGCAACTCGGCTTCAAACATAACGACTGACCTCATGAGTGTTTCGGTGTCTCTTCTGTTTCTTCCAGCCCTTTAGCTTCGTAGTTGACAACTTTTTGTACAAAATCACTATGAAAAGTTATAGCTGATCAGTTTATACAGCTAAAAATCTTACCATAATTCTTCTCCGTCGTTATCTCCACCACCACTGCCACTCATATGATTGTTTGTCTCTTCATGTCACCTCAAGCTGCGTTGTCATTTATTCGGTGTGATGTCAAACTAAATTCTTGACAGGACTAAAGTTTTAAGCTTTCATGCACTGAAAAGTATAATTATCTATGAATTTGTCATTTCCCTTTATGTCGAACTAGATAAACAAGTTTCTATAATTCCAAGTTACCTTCCTTTATAAAAGAACACGGACCCGTGTTTCTCTTATCTTAAGCATGCCTTATGTGTTCACTGCGCCGGACAATGTGTATCCATGGCACTTTACTGATGATGCGCGTTGTGTGAAGGAGAATTGGTTTGCGGTTGAATCTGAATCATTAGCTCTTCAATTTTTATGTATATTTTCTGTAAATTTCGACAGAATTTCTACTCTTATACTGCATAACTATTGCGTACACTTGTCTGTGTTTTGTATTCTAATCAACCTCTTCCATAGCACTGTTCTTTTCCAACAATCTATGCGGACCGCTTCCATTTATATAATTCTTGGAGCAATTGCACTAATGGATATTATCTCGTTGTTATATGACATAAATATGGAAATTATTGAGTTTTACAAAGTGGTTACTGTCTGTTTTTCTAAAGAAGCAGACTATAACATCTTAGTAATTAAAGATGCCCTAGAATCCATTCGTAACTACGCCAGGCGTTGTTCCACTTGGCTCAGTTTCAGTATTGCTCTAATCAGAACCCTAGTTATAAAGTATCCGATGAACCCTAAATTTGATATACTATCAAAATCTAAAACTGCTTTTATTGTTATTCCTTTCATCCTGGTAGTGTGTGCTCCTCTACATATCATGGACATTTACAAGTATGAAATAATTATTTTTGATGAGAACTATAAGTGCACACAGTTCCCGGTGTACACCTCCTATTACTATCATAAAACCACTTCATTGTTGTTTTTGCAAGACGACGCTTTACTTTTCAGTATTTACAGAACTATTGATGCAGTTATCTCAAAGGTGAACTCATTCTCCAATATTTTAATTTCCCTGTCAAGTTTTCAGATAATTCCATGCATTCTATTCCCAGTTATAACATTCCTTCTCATCCTTGAAATTAGAAAACAAAGAATTAATCGGGATAAATTAAAGAGCTCATTTGCACCCAAAGAATCTAAAAACACCACCAAATTTGTGTTATTTCTAACACTCCCATTTTTCCTGGCAGAACTTCCACTTGGAATCATTTTTATGATAAGTCCTCCACTCTGGAATCAAATTGGGTCATATCTCCTTATGGAGGGACTCGAGAACTTCTTCTCATTTATTCTATCGGGAACAACCACGCTTCATATGTTTGTCTGTATATTTATGTCATCTCAGTATCGAGAAGTCGCATGGTCAACTATTCGATTTGGTTATGTATTGGAAGTAAGAGTGAAAAACCGGACGAGTCAATTGAATAACTATTTGCAGGAGCAGCAGAATAAACCAATCTTTGGGCAGAGGACGTTGACAGTGTGATTATGGTTGAAAATGTTTTTTGATAGTTTGAAGCATTTTTCTTGAAGAGTGAAATAAAATGAATTTACAATTGCATTTTTTTCATAATGAAAGTTTACAGTTTTTAATTCTTCTGACATGTAAAATAAATTTTTAATTAAATTGCAATAAAGTTAATTACTTCAATTCATAGTTGCTCAAAAAATATTATTCCCTAATAGGAATTGGAAGTCGAACTACGTGCGCAACTCTGCTTTGAATACAGCTAACCTCTTCATAAGTGTGCCTCGGTGTCTCTACTGTTTCTGCAAAGGTACAGTACTCCAATTCAATCTGCTCTAAAATATCAACAACTTACGTTGAACAATGACAAGCCGAGGGGAAAAATCGACTACGTATCTTCTCAAATCTTCTCAAAGAGCACTTGTACAGAAAGTTTTTCTCAAGTCCCGTCAAGAGTCTCGTCTAGTCTTTTCTAGTCTCTCGTCTCGTTAAGTTCAGTTTCCAGTCACTTATAGTCTCATACCGTATAGTCTCAATGATACAGATCCCGTCTCGAGCATATTTGCAAACCAGGCTGGCCGACATGTGCGTGTCGTTTCAAACACAACATGATGAGCTGAAAAATATACCAAACCGTTGATGTCGGCAAGTTCTATGTCGGTGATCTACCTCGATCCGGACGGCTGTTCGTTAATATGGCAGGAAAATAGTGCCAGAAAATGTGAAAATTACCAAAAACCATTCTAACTTGGGTCTTGGCGCTTTAACGCAAAACTATCCGGCCCTTGATAGCTTATAGACATAGAACTCCCCGAGATCTACATTTTGGCCTTTTTCTCAGTACATAATTACAAGATGCAAGCAAGTTACGCGTCAACCCGATTTGCAAGTATGGTCTCGAGTCTTGACTTATCTCGTGCCTCGTATGTATTGAGCTTCCAGTATGTTTTAGTTTTGAGTCTTGGCTAGTCGCGTCTAGTCTCCCGCTAAAATATCTTATTTGTCCCAATCACTGACCATCCCAAAAAGTGATGAATTTACCCTTTATCCCTCTTGAATGATTACCCCAAAAATAGCATTATATCACATCACTTTCTAATTCCCCAAAACAAAAAAATACCTCCCTTCTCCACCCTCACTTTTTATTCCCCCATAACATCATCTTCCCTCGCAACCTATAATTAAAGTTGGTGTATATAACGGAATGGGCTAAGTGTCTATTCAAACACCAAAACATGGAGACCGAAGTGGTTATGGTATACCCATGGCACTTCACGGACCATGCCAGGTGTATCAAGAATAATTGGTTCAAGCTGAAAACTAAATGGTTACGCCAGGTTCTTTGCGTGTTCTCGGTGCATTTCAATAGAATCTCCATCTTTACTCTCTACAACAATTGTGTGCATCTCTCAGTGATTTGTATCTTGATAAACCTATTACATCTCTTCGTTCTTACTCGAAAGCCATTGAGATCCTCCCCCATCTATATTATCCTGACAACAATTGCTATTCTCGATATCATCTCCCTATCCTATGATGTTCATATGGAGATCGCCGAGTTTTATAAAGTGATGAAAGTGTGCTACCCGAAAGAAACTGATTATAACATTCTCCTCATTAAAAATATTATGGAATTCATCAGGAACTACACCAGACGCTGCTCAACATGGCATAGTTTCAGTATTGCTCTGATTCGAACCTTGATAATAAAAAACCCAATTAACCCAAAATTCGAGATCCTTTCTAAACCAAAAATTGCGTTCTACGTTATCCCTACTATCCTAATATTGTGTGCTCCTATTCATCTCATGGATATTTACAAATACGAAATTGAAATCTACGATGAACATTACAAATGCACACAGTACCCTGAGTACACAACTTATTTCTATGGTAATACGGTGTCTGCAATGTTTCAAAAGGATGATAATCGGATTCAAAAAATCAATAGGACAATTGACGCTATAATTTCTAAAGTGAGTGTATTGGTCGGTGAAAAATTCTAGTTTTTCGTTTTTCTTGTTCCAGTTCATCCCTTGCCTCCTATTCCCCATTGTCACCATCATCCTGGTCATCGAAATCCGGAAGGCAGATATCCAGAAGCAAAGAATGGCAAAGTCCTCGAATGAATCTAAGAAAGCGTCAATTGAATCGAGAAACACTTCCAGATTAGTGTTATTTCTGACACTCCCATTCTTCATGGCTGAACTTCCACTTGGCATTATTTTCATGATTAGTCCGATGGATATTTTCAGAAAGGCTATCGGATTCACCCTTTTTATGGAGGGGCTCGAAAAATTCTTCTCATTTATTCTCTCGGGGACCACCGCCACTCATATGATTGTTTGTCTGTTCATGTCTGCACAATATCGGAAAATTGTGTGGTCTTTTGTGAGATGTGGTTATACTGTTACGGAAAAGAAATCGGAAATGGTGGTTCAGGTTCATAGCCAGAAAATGTTGTCGGCAAGGACTGTCTAACTTTTTTTGAAGTATATAAATGATGAAATAAAGCATTTCTAAATATCGCATTTGTCTAGGTGTCGGCGATTTTGTATTTCTGCTAAGGAAGACTCCGAGACTAGACGAGACGAGAATTTTTAAAATTTGCTATAACTCTGTAAGATGTACTCTAAATAACCTAGAATTTTAATTTTTGAGTTCAGCTCGTCGAGAGGTTTTAGAAAAGTACCCACAAGCTATGGTTTGAAGCAAGTAAAGTCTTACAACGAAGACTACAGTACCCCCGCCGTAAATCGTGTCGAGACCCAAATCGCTCCAAAGCTAGGCTTGTGGGTACTTTTCTGAAAGCTCTCGTCATGCTAAATTCAAATTTTTTATTCATATATAAATTGCGTCAAAATCCGAAACTAGACGGGACGAGAATATTTGAGACCTGACTGAACAAGACTCCAACCAAGACAACTCAAGGCTAAACGAGACCTAACAAAACCCAACATAACCTAACCAATTTCAATTTCAATTTTATTCATAAAACATTCAAATAGTTCAATATTTCCCTTAATCACTTCATTACCGACTTTGACGGTCTCTTTTTCTTAGTGGTTTTCTTCGGTTTCGCCGTATCCGGTAAATCGGCCACAGTCATTCGACTCTTCGATGCACTTCCCATTTTACTCTGCACCTGTGATACGGTCGATTGAGTAGAATTAGTTGTTGAGGTAGTGGAATTTTCAGCTCCCTCAGCTTTCGCTTTCTCCTCGGCTTCTTCCTTTGCAAACTTTTCATTCATTGCAATCTCAACGACTAGATTATCAAATGGAAGCAGATAATGACGGGCAAGACATTCGAACAGGTAATGATAATCAACTAGCATTAATTCACTGCAGTCATCAATCCACTGCTGCTTGGTCTAAATAAATTGAACATTTGAGTAACAATATCTATGTCAAAACCAAAAAACAAAACCTTGCTATCCTCGCATTTCAAAATC
Organism: Caenorhabditis remanei; assembly: GCF_010183535.1. Classification (NCBI taxonomy): domain Eukaryota; kingdom Metazoa; phylum Nematoda; class Chromadorea; order Rhabditida; family Rhabditidae; genus Caenorhabditis; species Caenorhabditis remanei. The sequence continues at coordinate 20,997,347 of NC_071332.1, read as the reverse complement.
CAAGTTGAATGGCAGATCTTTTCATTACGATTATACCAATAGTCATAATCCATCATGTAGTACGGATTTATAGTTTTTGGTGAGTACACAATTGAAAACGGATTTTTTAACTTGATCAATTTTTCACCAAACATTTCGATTATCTTCTCCCATTTCTTTTGCTCTGAAAACAAAACGAGATTCTTCTAAAAACAAAAAATAAACGGTACTTACGAGCCGTCAACTTTGCATCATCTGTCTTCAGAATCATAATCGATATATCACATAGTAGCGCTGGCCGATACCTATGAATAAGTGTCTTGCAGTCGAAAATCTTCTTCTCATGCTTATTTCCATTGTAGAACGTGTTCACCACATAATACTTCCAATCCTTCTTCATCAACCACTCATGTTTCTCGGGATGCGTCGTCAACTCCTCCAACCACTCGTGGCAGATCAACGACCCCCAGCACGCCATCAGTTGCCAACGGATCATATCGTCATCATCGAGTATGAGGGTGTCCCTGTCTTTAACCATCTCCTGCGGAAGTACTATATGTGTGAAGTCGTTGAGTTTCATGCCCGGCTCGTAGCCCCATGTGATGTTCTTCTTGATTCTAAGTGGAAGTCTTTTCCGCAGTTTTCGTTTGAGAGCTTTCTTATCGAACACTAGAACATTCCATGGCCGCGGAAGAGCTGGTAGGTCTCCTGAAAAAAATAAACATTTTGATAATATACTCACACTTTCAGCCGGTCTGAAACGGGTTGAAACTCAATATTATGAGCTGAAAAAGATACCCAATTGTAGGTCTCGACGAGTTAAAGTATCGGAGACTGGGATACATTGTCAAAAAACAAAAAAAAAACAGACAAAAAAATCCACTCTCCATCCGAAAATTCGATTTTTTTAGCTGGAAATTGACTTCTGGTACCCAAAATTGCTGGAAATCCGAATTTCGTCTTCCAAAAGTTGGATTTCCGGCCGGAAAGTCGATTTTCTGATTCAATAATTGATTTTTTTTTGGAAAGAAAATTGAATTTTCAGATGAAAATAGCCTCTAAACCTAATTTCGGTATCGAATATCGGCTTTTTTGCAGGAAAATTGTCTTCTACTTCGATTTCCAGGTTAAAAACTGGCTTTTCGGCCACAAAAATTGATTTTCTCACTGAAAAAGCCCGCTGAAAATCCACTTCTAATTTCCCAGTTTCCAATACCGAATCTATCGATATCTGCTCTTTCTCTCTCGTAATTACCAAAAATCACTCCAAAAAATGGATTTTTCCACGTGTCAGTGACATAGACCCCATTGAGACCTACATTTTGGTATATTTTTCAGCTCATAATATTGAGTTTGAAGCAAGTTACATTTTCCTTAAACTCACTAAAAAAAGAATCCGGGTTTTGTTCTCTCCGGTGGAAATAGGCCTCAAATTTAGCATACATTCCAAACCTATCCGCAAACAAGTCCGGATCTTCTCCTTCATAGTCATGAAGGTTCTGATCGGCGGCGTGTTTCAAAAAGAAGTAGCACATTTCTTTTTGCTGCAAATGCACCAGCTCGTGGAGACACGTCCGATGGAAAGTGCCATTTAGGTCCTGATCGATAATACCGCCGGCTAGCACATACTTTTTCATTCCCTCATAGTCGCGGTCCAGAATCATTTGCCAGAGTGGCGGCTGGCCGGTCGCGTCTCGTTTGTTCAGATCAAGACGGGCGTCTTGCATTTGCATGTACGAGTAGATATTCGTCTCGTCGTCGTGTTTGTAGTCTGGAAATCGGATTTGTTGGGGAGCATACAGTACCGTGCAGTGAGATAGTTTTCAGTTGAAAATGACCTTACTGTTTGTCCCCCAAAGTAAATTATGCATAAACCATACAGAACAAAGGTAGAGCTTTATTTTTGTAGTTGACAACTTTTCTGTAGGGGCACACCCTAGAGAGTTATAGGAGTTTGAAGTTTGCAGGCCAGTCGACTTGAGTTAACACGACTCCCTGCTCCTCTCCTAATAGTAAGCTTAGCGTTCTCAATAGAGCGCACTTTCTTAAATCTGATGAGTACTTGAACAAACATACATACTGACAGAGAAACCTAGTTAATTTTTAAAAATTATTTACTTTCACCAAATCACCAGTATTCTACAGCAATGTTTAAAAAATGCGGTTTTTTGAAAATTTTGAGATTTTGCCTAACTTTAGTACCCCGTCACGGCACAACTTTATATCCCAGCATTTTCAATTTTCAGTATGCTAGAGAACAAGTCTAGAGCTCCATTTTTGTAGTTGACAACTTTTTTGTACGGACAATCACTAGAAAGTAATGGTCATTTTAAGGGGACAGCTGTAAAATCACTCTATTCTGCTTTGTCGATATGCAACTCTAGGGACTGCTCGCACAAAAAAGTTGTCAACTACAAAAATGAATATCTACTTTTGTTCTGTATGGTTCATACATAATTTACTTTGTGGGACAACAACGTAACACCCTCTGGTCGTCTAGAATTGAAAAAGGCCTCCCGTGCAATAAACTCACTCTCATCCGGCTCTAACTTTTTCTTCATCTCCGGATCATAAACATTAATAAACCACCAGATTCCATAAGCCATGCCACCAATCGAACTTATCAAAAGACACAGAAAAGCGACACCACCAATGATCACCCACATCATGCTGAAATTGTATCAATTTGCTGAAATTATAAACATTTTCGATTACTCACTTCTCCTCAATCTTCTCCATAAAACTTTTATCTTTCGCCTCATCGAATTGACGATTCTTATGCTCCTTCTTAGACTCCTCGAAGAACGCCTTGAACTCTTTTTCAAGACCCACCAACAAATTTGGAATTTTCACAAAACTAGCGTGGGCCAACGCCCAATCCATCGACAGCGCATCATCCAGATTCTCAAGTGCTTGCTCGATTTCCTTGTTTGGTGGATTCAAAAGTTTCAGGGAGAGTCTCAACGGGCGTAGATCAATATTCTCTTTGAAATCTACGCTTCCAAGTGGTTTATATTTTGTGGAGACTTCTGTCAGACTTTTTTCTGCGGCAGTTGACATCGCCATGACTCCCTTTATCTTAGTTTGTAGACTAGTCAAAGCTGATCTAACTTCTGGAAACTTGTTCCATACCTTCTCCATCTCTCCTTTTTTCTTCGGATCCTTCTCATTCCGAATCGCCGCCACTACAGTATCCCCTTTGGTGATTACTGTATTCAAGTCACTTTCAAGTTGAGTTATTTGATTCATTCTTTCCAGAGATCGAATTCCAAATGCTACTTCTGAGAGACTCTGCTTGTTTTTGATGTTAAGAGCTCCAGAAGCTCGTTTTCGACGCTGTTGAGTTGGCTTCTTTGGATTCGTAGGTGGTTTGGTAGTCATTGGGTTTGTGGGAGCGTCGTACGAAAGTCGAGTGGTTTTAAGTGATTCCAATCCTGTTTTAACTGTTGAAATTGCTTCTAAAAGGGGGAGAAGCTTTTCAATTGGTTTCTCAGATTTCATTGAAGACACTGCGGTTGGTATTTCATTAATATTGTCCAAGGAATTCACATCGAATTCGAGCGGTTTGCATTCAGCTTTTTGGATTTTGTTCTTTTGTAGTGTGTCGAATACCCAATTTTGAATTGCTCCAATCTCCGTTAACATTTTGTCAAAGTTACTGAACAATGTCACTGCATCCGTAAAATTTTGATCTTGTTTGAGCGGAGCAAATAAATCTGTTGATAACTTTTGGAAATATCCAATATACTCAGATCCAGTTTTTGTCTTGAAGTCATCAAAACTTTCATCTATTAACCTTTCAACAACACCTCTTTTATTGTATAACTCCTCTGCCAATTTATTTAAATCTTTGTAGTCTGCCATTGTCTTTTCAATATTTTGAAGTCCAGTTTTAAAGTTTATCCAATTTCTCAATAATCCTTCAATTTCATCATGGATCTTAGCGTCATCAACTCTAATCACATTGAGGCAAGAGACCAATATTTTCAGATTGCTAACACTCACTGATTGTTGAAATGATCCAATTAGGTCAAACATCTTTAATGCGGCTCCAATGATCTAGCTGAAAAATTGTCCTTTTTTCGTTTTCGAGTTGAGGGAGTCCTTTCGCGAATTTAAGAAAAACTTCAATGTTACTTTTGAGGTTATCCATGTTTTTTCCGCTGTTCATTATGCTTAACGATGTTTTTTCTTGTAGATCGTTTTCCGGATTTAATAAACCTTCACTTGAATTAAAAGCTGTAGCAATTGATACATTGGTCGATGGTTGGTATAGTTCTTGAAGAACTTCCAGAATAAGACTTAGGTTTTGCTTGACTGAAGTTATTTCAATTTTTTCCAACTGTTGCATTCCGCTTTCCACTTTTGAAAACATACTATAAAGCTCTTTTAGTCCATCCGAATGATCACGAAGGTTGACTACCAACTGAATTCCAGTGTGTAGTGTTTCAGCATTGTTTAAATCAGTTAACACTTTTCTTGAGTATCCCAATAAATTAAATGCGACTTTGTAACACGCGTCAATATATGAAGTTGCATTTCGTTTATCCTCGTCATCTAAACCATCCGAATCTTTCATTTTATTGAGAATATCTACAACAGTGATAGCAGGATCGACCTTCAAATGAGCGAACGTTTCCATATAAACTTTTTTCTTCCCAGTGATAAATTTTGGTATATTATCCGTACTATTGTCTTTGATCACTTCTCTTCCCAACTCCTCTTTTAATTCCTCCACCACTTTATACTTTGCCTTGATTCCTTTAACATCAGCAATCCGTGTGATCCCATCGGGAACTCCTTTTATAGTAGAATCCAATGATATCAATAAGCCATCTATCTCTTCCGTTTTCAGAGTTTCCATCTTATCAAGTACGCCCGGTTCCTTCTAATTCCATATACCTGCTACCACATCTTTATAATTGATTGAATGGTCAGTCAATCCCATGTTTATATAGAGAGCATTGAATATTTGGGCAATTCTCATATGTCTAGAGATCATAGCGTTTAATGGGGATTCTGAAACTAAAAAATTTTGAAAAAGTTAGAAATAAAAATTAAAAATGACTAACCTGTAGCATTTCTCTCGTATCTTCTAAGTAGGTCAAATGCGTTCACATAGACTATCATCACAATCAGTATCGAAATAGAGACTTTCATTCTAAAAATGTGATTTTATTGATTTTTTCAATTGGAAAAACTTACTTCATTTTTCCGCGTCAAACCAGGATTTGGAGAAATTTTATTAAACTCTCCGATGCAAATTAGGCAATGTTTTGTTGAGAAGTTCGATGGTGGGAATGATTAGTTTTGAAATTATGAAGATAACTTTTTTTGGAAAGGCGCCAAAAAAATTTCAAAAAAAAACTAAAACGGGGCTATTTCTATTTTTTTGAAATTTTCGCAAATGAATTCAAAAAATACAACTTGATAAAGTAACCGACGTGAAACAGACTAGTCTTGTCATCGATCGATTTTTTAGATTTTATTGATTTCGGTGGGAAAATAGTCCCCCGTTTGCTTTTTAGAGATTTTATTTTATTTTTTGCACATTTTGAGCAAAAAATCACTTTTCTAGGTTGAAAACTTAAAAAGTTAGAGATTTTCAAAAATTTGAAAAATCCTATTTTCACGAAAACTACTGTAACTACCTCAGTTTTGTGCCAAACTTTTTAAAACTTAGATATTCAAAATCCGCCTGATAATACGCGTCGAATGAATATAATCATGACGTATATCGGTAATTTTGATAGACGTGAGCAAGAACCCCTGATACAAAATCATATTTATTCAGAAGAACACATAAAACAAGAACATTTTCTGTTATAAACGAGTTGAGAGGTATTAAAGCCGGCATTAAAATCAATAGAATATCAAATAATTTGCAAAAAAATGACATAAAGGACAGAAGTGAAAAACGCAAAACTAGTAATAAAAATTGCCCATTTCTGGAATGTTCTGTCGAACCTCTCTTCACTCAATGCCCGGCCCATCATCATGAATTTAGTGAAGCCATCTGGTTCCATGTCTTCGGAAGCTTCAGAATCCTTTTTGGCATCTGTATAATTTAGAACTCTATAGAATCCTTATTTGCGTTCGCTTACCGTTCTTGTCAACTTCAGAATCTGAATCAGAATCCTCTGGAACCTTTTTCTCCATGAGCAACTCCCTCTGACCGGTCTTCTGAATGACTACATCGTTTTCAAAAGCCTCATCCTCCATTTTGGCGTCTTCAGAATCAACTCCCGCTTCAGAATCCTTCTTGACACCTGAATAATTAATTAGAACTCTAGAATTCTTATTTTGGTTCTCTTACTTCCAGAATCCTTAATGGCGTCTTCAGAATCCTTAGGAACACTCTCCTTGACCTCAGATTCTTCATTCTCAGAATCTTCACTACTCTCCTGATCTTCTGAATCAATAGAGCTGTGAGTAGAATCCCCAGAATCCTTTTTGGAATCTGAATCATTAATTGAACCTCTAGAATTCTTATTTTGGTTTTCTTACCGTTCTCCTCGGCTTCAAAATCTGAATCCTCTGGAACCTTCTTCTCGATGACGGGCTCCTGGATTATGACTACATCAGTTTTGGCGTCTTCAGAAACCTCAGATCCGTCATTCTCAGAATCCGACATCTTCTCACTATCTTCCGAGTCAGTAGAGCTGTGAGTGGTCTCTCCAGAATCGTTAATGGGCCAGTGCTCATCCTTATTCTTATCTTCAGAATCCGACACACCGTTCCAGAATCCCCACATCTTCTGAATCCCCTTCTTCTCCTTCTTCTCCTCATTCTTCTCATACTTTATTCTGGCGCCCTCAATCATTGGCGACCACTCATGTCGATTCTCCTCGAATCCACACGAAATGACTTCATTATACTCCGGCTCGCAGAGCACTCGACGTCCCAAATTTTGGTAATAATCGTATTCGAATGGATCGGTACATCGTTTGCACAACCAGCCGAGGCCACAAATCTTGTTCTGAAAGATAATTAGAAAATTAGTAATCAGTTAAGTGAAACCTACATAAACACGATATTCATTGAAAATGTCCAGTTTACTATCCAACACTGCATAAATCCAATATCCACAACGAGATCTCATATGTAATAGAGTCAATTCTCCCATAAAAGAATTCGCCGGCTCTTCTTTCATGTACAACTTTTGATTAATATTTTTAATCGGGTATTTGACATTATCCCAAATATTTTTCGCGTAGTCATCGTATGTTGCAAAACGGAAGTGTCCGAATCCAGGGGATAATATGCTCATGTAGCCGAATGCTTCGTAAATCTCTTTAATATATTCGTGACCGATGGTTTTGGTTCCTGAAAAGTGTAATTAGTTAATTAGTCATAAGTAATTTATTAACTCACCACACGGAACGCCTCTATCACTCAAAGGCAGGTAGGTATCAAAGCAAAAAAGGGGCGTCATTGACTTCTCCGATGGCGTCACATTGATTCTCTCTATACTCTTTAAATCCGCTGGAACCAGAATTTTCTGCAGGAAATTCTCCATTTCCGGAGTCATATTCCAAGAGGTTGCCAGTTTGTTCGCACGGAAAATCCCACGGGATTTCCCAGAGTATTTTTGGAGAACACTCAAAAAATGTACCTCTTTGACGAGAGACGCTTTAACACTCTCTGTTTCTTCTTCCTGGAAATGTGAAATATAAAATTCGAACGTTCCGCAGGGATACCGTACATGATGTTTCACATTGATCCCTCCTTCAATCTCCCATTCCATTGTATCAATAAGAGATTTCTCGTGAGACAGAAGACCACATAGAATTTGAGCTGCATGGTAGCGTGGAGTAGATGGAAGCACTTTCTGGATGCCATCTTTTCGGTTGTAGCTGTTTTGGAATCTGAAAAATTTAGAAAAATTGGGGCTTTAAAACATTAAAACTCACTTCCTAATAACAGTCTTCCCATCAGGTCCTCCTGCAATCTCGATTCTCAAAAACTTATCTATCCCCGTATGAATCATAATCAGAATTCCAGAATCCTTGACTGAAACTCTGACACGTGGCACAAAGAAATCCATATCATTCACTAGAAAACAATTCGAATGGCAGGTGGATCTCAAGGCATGTCTGAAAATTTCTAGATCTAGGATATGGGTTGTTTTAGGGACCACAATCCTGGACGGGGGGTATTGTAATCTAGGAAGAAAGCCCTGACGCTCAAAATTTTGGTTACTGTAGGATAAGACTACTGTAATAACCAGGAAATCATGCCACCACCGTGAATCAATTACAGTGGCAAAGTTACAGTATTATGAGGTAAAGTAGGGTAGTAGGAATTACTGTAACTCAGCTAGGCTAGCTTGAAATTGTTACCTGCTCATCAAATCCAGCCTCCCAACCACATTTTGCTTTAGTTTCCTTGACAAATCCGACCAGGACATTGGTATCCAATAAGGAGAAAAAACACGGAACTAATCGATTTTCTAAAGGCGTTGTTGTGGAGTTATTGCCACGTGGAGGTCATTGAATAACTTTTTATTGAACCGAAAAACGAGAACACGTCGAAATTAATGTTTTTAAAAAATCAAATAATTTTGAAGAAAACGGCATAAAAAACACAAGAGAGAAAGGCAAAACTAGTGATACAAATCGCCAATTTTTGGAATTTACATTGCTTTGTGAATTCATCTGAATTGTGAGTTGCCAAGTCTTCAGAGTCTTCTGAATCCTGCTTGCCTTCTGAATCCTTCATAGAACATTTTGAATAATGATTTCTTTTAATTTGTTCACCGTTGGATTTCTTATTGATCAGGCTTTGACTTTGCTTCATAGATTCATGAGATTCAGGAGCGGTCACGTCTTCAGAGTCTTCAGAATCTTTGACGACCACAACTCCATCTTCTGCCATCTTCTGACTAATATCTTCCACTCCTTGATCACCAGAATCTTCAGCAACCTCCCTTCCGATTCCCCACATCTTCTGGATCACCGTCATGTCTCCAGAACTCTTCTTCTTCCTCTCATCCTCCCTATATCTCTTCTTTGCTTCTTCTACATTATTCTTCATACGAACAGTCTGTCCCCATGCAACCATATCATTCCACTCCGGTTCCAAGACACATCGACGTCCCAAATTTTGGTAATATTTGAATTCAAATGGATCGGCACATCGTTTGCACAACCAGCCGAGACCACAAGAGTTGTTCTGAAAACCAAGGTTACGCCATTTCGATTATTTAACTCACCAAGATATTATAAGCATCAAAATCCTTCCGACGACTGTCCAACACCATATAAATCCAATATCCACACGGAGATCTCATATGGAAAAGAGTCATATCCCCTTTGAAAGAACCCGCCAGTTCCACTTTCATATGCAATTCATCAGAAATTATAGTAACAGGCATCCTGAGCCTATCCCAGATTCTTCTTGCGATGTCATCAAATTTAGCAAAACGCAAGACCCCGAATCCAGCCGTCAGAGCGCTCATATAGACAAACTTCTCCAAAAAATCCGGACTTTTCTCGTCATACTCATGGGAGATGTTTTCAGAGCCTAAAATTTATTTAAGAGCTCCTCACAAAAGCGGAGAAAATCAAAACTAACACCGTGCAATCCCTCCTATACGCAAGGGTAAGTAGGTATCCATGGAAAGGATAGGAGTCAACGATTCTCCTGAGAGCAACACACTGATCCGCTCAATTTTCTTCAGATCCGACGGGACGTACATATTTCTGAGCAATTCTTCCATTTCATAGATCATATTAATAGTGGTCACTAGCTGGTTGGCACGGAAAACATGGGATTTTCTGGAGAACTTTTGAAGAAAGTCCACCAAACTGTGAATCTTATCTGTCATGTTTCTAATTGCGGTTTCAGATTCTGACTGGAAAAAGATTATTCTTGAAGCACTCGATCCCCGCAATACCTTAAACTTCTCAACAGCATCTCCATCAAACTCCCATTCCATTGTACCAATAAGAAGTTTCTTATGGGATAGAAGGCTACAAAGAATGCGTGCAGCATGAATACGAGGAATCGATGGAACCACTTTCTCGACACATTCTTTGCTGTCGTAGACGTTTTGAGATCTTGGAAAAAAATTGTAAAGGCTGACTAATCTATTGTTATATTCACTTCCTAATAATAGTCTTTCGATGAGGTCCAATCCACATCTCGATTCTCAAAAACTTATCTATCCCCGTATGAATCATGATCAGAATTTGGGATTCCTCCTTGATGGAAATTCTGACACGTGGCACAAAGAAATCCATATCATTCACTATAAAACGATTCAATCTGCAGGTACATCTCAAGGCATGTCTGAAAATTGAACTGTTATTCATGCTTGCATCATGCTTTTTAAAACCGCGCTCCACCGGAACTAGAGAGTTGGAGCGCAGTTGCTGTTTAAATCATTCTGTGTTAACTAATACCTGCTCATCAAATCCAGCCTCCCAACCACATTTTGCTTTAGTTTTGTGGACAAATCCGACCAGGACATCTTGCTAGAATTTCAAAACTGATTGTAAATTTTATTCTTGTTCTGTAATTGTAATTGTCATGTGGCTACACGTGGAGACCTTTTGTAGCAAAACCATTTTTATTGAACCACGTAAAAAACAATAAAAAACCAATAAGGGATCAAAAACACCTATGAAAAGATCCACAAGAAAATAGTATAAAGAGTAGATGTAATAAAGGCAATGCTAGTAATAAAAATCGCCCATTTCTGGAATTTTCGATTGGGTCTTTCACTTTTATTTTTTACTCTTCGCTTCGTGTATCCAATGGCTGTATTTTCAGAATCTTCAGCGAACGCAATTCCGTCACCGAATCCCCACATCTTCTGAGTCCCAAGAATCTTTCTCTTCATCATCATCTCATCTTTTTCATATCTCTTCGTCGCCATTTCAATTATATTACTGCCAGGATCGCTTATCAAAATTTCCCCTAACACCATATCATTCCACTCCGGTTCCAAGACACATCGACGTCCCAAATTTTGGTAATAATCATATTCAAATGGGTCCGCACATCGTTTGCACATCCAGCCGAGACCACAAGAGTTGTTCTGTAAAAACGAAAAAAAAGTTGCTGCTCCAGTGTCTCTCCAAGAATACCAAGAATTCAGATTTATTGAAACCACCACTACGACTGTCCAACACTGCATAAATCCAGTACCCACAATCAGATCTCTGATGGAACAAAGTTATCATTCCATCGGAACATTCCGATCGTTCCAGTTTTGTAGTCAGCTTATCAGATAACACAGTAACCGGCTCACTGACGTCATCCCAGATACTTTTTGCAAATTCATCGAATTTCGCAAAACGTAACGCACCAAATCCTGCAGACATAACAACCATTGCAACCAATGTAGTGAGAATCTCGTTTACACATTCGTGAGCGATGTTTGCGTTGCCTGAACAAATTAATATTATTCAATATGTATCGATATCTCTATCCCTATCTCTATCCCTAAAAACTCGCTCACCCCATCTTATTCCCTTTCCATCAGATGATGGTAAATAAGTATCAAAAGAGAAGAGAGGTGTCAGTGAGTGCTCCGACAGCGCAACATGAATCCGTTCGATTTGCTTCAGATCCGACGCAACAAACATTCTTTTCAGAATCATTTCCATCTCTGTTGTCATTTTCCAAGAGGTGGCCAATTTGTTGGCACGAAACACTTTGGATTTTCTAGAAAGTTTCTGGAAAAACCCCACCAAATCGCGGGTTTCTTTGATTGTCGCTTGAAATCTAGATTCTGTTTCTTCCTGAACACAAGACAATTATTTCCAATGCAATAGGGCATACATGTCAACCGGGCCGAATCGGGCCGAAACGGGCCGGCTCGTAATTCGCGTCAAAATGAATATTATGAGCTGAAAAATATACCAAAATGTAGATCTCGACGAGTTCAATGTCCGTGAACTACTACGGGCCGCATGTCTGTTCGTTAATGTGCCGCGGGCCGGGCTAGAATGGTTTTTTTGGCCATTTTTGCGTTTTTTGGCTCTTTTTCCCGTCCAGCGGCACATTAACAAATAGTCATCCGGCCCGTAGTAGGTCACGAGCATAGAACTCGCTGAGATCTACATTTTGATATATTTTTCAGCTTATAATATTCATTTTGACGCGAGTTACGCGCCGGCCCGTGTCGGCCCGTTTCGGCCCGGTTGACAAGTATGCAATAGGCCTTCTACCGTACCTCCTTCTTCACATCAAACCCTCTTTCGATCTCCCATTCTATTGTACCAATAAGAAGTTTCTTATGAGATAGAAGGCTACAAAGAATGCGTGCAGCATGATAACTAGGAGACGCTGAAAGCACTTTCTCGATGGCATGTCTGGCATCGTAGCTATTCTGGAATCTGGAATAGAAATATTATCGATTTTCCTTCATCCTAACTAAAACTCACTTCCTTGCAATAGTCTTCCCATCAAATTCTCCTCCAATCCACATCTCGATTCTCAAAAACTTATCTATCCCCGTATGAATCATGATCAGAATTCCAGAATCCTTGACGGAAATTCTGACACGTGGAACAAAGAAATCCATATCATTCACTAGATAACGATTCGCACGGCTGGTACATCTCAGGGCATGTCTGGAAATAGAGAATGGCTAGCTTGACACAGTTATCAGGGCGTCATGCTTTTCACAACCGCGCTCTACCAGAACTAGAGAGTTCGATGGAGCGCAGTTACTTTAATCATTCTGTGGTGATACCTGCTCATCAAATCCAGTCTCCCAACCACATTTTGCTTTAGTTTTGTTGACAAATCCGACCAGGACATAATTATCCAGCTAGGGTTAATGTAGAAACAAGAGACTAACTAATTTTTCAAAGACAAGCTGATTGTCGTCGTGGAATTATTTTCACGTGGAGGAATATTTATTTGCCAAAAAAAGTGAGAACACGTTGAAAATCAAAAACCATCAAGTAAACTTCAAGAGAAAAGCATAAAACGCACAAGAGAGAAAGGCAAAACTAGTAATACAAATCGCCAATTCCTGGAATTGATATTCCGTTGTGAATTCATCTGAATCTGGAGTTGCCAAGTCTTTAGAGTCTTCTGAATCCTGCTTGCCTTCGGGAGTTGCCAAGTCTTCAGAATCCTTCTTGCCTTCTGAATCATTCATTATGAATCTTGAATCTTTTTAAATTTGCTCACCGTCGGATTTTCTAGTTCTAAAGCCTTGACGTCGCTTTTTGAGAGTGATCAATGCATCAATCCTGTAGTCATTTAAAAAATAAGATTTTTCGGGATCACTTTCGTCCGATTCTGACAACTGCTTGTCCTCGTCCAGTTTCTTATAATTGTCATCCAACATCTTCTTACTGCCCTCCTTGAATCCCCACATCTTCTGAATCCTTGTCACGTCTCCAGAACTCTTCCACTTCTTTTTACTCTCATTTATTGCATATCTCTTCGTTACCCGTTCAATCATTCTCTTCCATTCAGGGCTAGTTCTTTTGAGAGCACTAGAGGCAATATTGTTCCATTCTGGCTCCCAGACACATCGACGTCCCAGATTTTGGTGATAATCGTATTCGAATGGATCCGCACATCGTTTGCACAACCAGCCGAGACCACAAGAGTTGTTCTGAAAACCAAACATACGGTTCGTGGCGTCATTTATATTATCAAACTCACCAAGATATTATAAGCATCAAAATCCTTCCGACGACTATCCAACACCATATATATCCAATATCCACACGAAGATCTCATATGGAATAGAGTCAAGTCTCCATTGACAGATTTCGCTGATTCCATTTTCATCTTCAGTTTATCGGTTATCATGGAAACCGGCTCATTGACGCCATCCCAGATTTCTCTAGCGACATCATCAAATTTAGCGAAACGTAAGACCCCAATTCCAGCATATGATATGAAGCAGAGGCATGCGAATTTTTCCAATAGCCAGTGGATATACTTGTAGGTGTTGTTTTCAGTAGCTGAAAAAATCTGCGGAAATTGTTATTTAAAAAAATAACTCACAAAAAACCACTCCTCCTACATTAGCAAATGTATCAGCAGAAAACAGAGGGGTCAGCGAATTCCTTGAAAGTGACACGGAGATCTGCTCGACTTTTTTCAGATCCGACAAAACAAACATATCTTTCAGAACATATCCAACGGAGGTGCTACGATCAGTGGTGGCCAGTTTGTTGGCACGGAAAACTTCGGATTTTCTAGAAAACTTCTGGAGAAAGACAACCAAATCGCGGGCCTTATCGCGGGTCATGGCCTAATGATCGCTTCATTGTCTTCCTGAAAATATTTGCATCTTAATTAGTTGGAATTGTGTTTTTCCAATGTACCGTGTTCTCCACATCCAACCCTCTATCGATCTCCCATTCCATTGTACCAATAAGAAGTTTCTTATGGGATAGAAGGCTACAAAGAATGCGTGCAGCATAAATACGAGGAATCAATGGAAGCACTTTCTCAATAGATTCTCTGGCGTCGTAGCTGTTTTGGGATCTAGAAAAAGAATTGTAAAGGCTGACTAATCTATTGTTATACTCACTTCCTAATAATAGTCTTCCGATGAGGTCCAATCCACATCTCGATTCTCAAAAACTTCTCTATCCCCGTATGAATCATGATAAGAATTGCCGAATCCTTGACTGAAACTCTGACACGTGGAACAAAGAAATCCATATCATTCACTATAAAACGATTCAATCTGCAGGTGCATCTCAAGGCATGCCTGAAAATTGAGCTGTTAGTCATGCTTGCATTATGTTTTTAAAACCGTGCTCTACCGGAACTGGAGAGTTCGATGGAGCGCAGTTGCTGTTTAAATCAATCTGTGTTAACTAATACCTGCTCATCAAATCCAGCCTCCCAACCACATTTTGCTTCAGTTTTGTTGATAAATCCGACCAAGACATCTTGCTAGAATTTCAAAACTGAATGTTATTATTATTATTATAATTATTATTATTCTGTAATTGCCAATTGCCACATGACACTACACGTGGAGCAATATTTATTTCGTTAAAAAAAAGGAGAACACGTAAAAATTACATAAAGAAAATCGAATAAAGAATAAAAGTCAAAAACGCAAGACTAGTAATTAAAATAGCCCATTTCTGGAATGATCTGTCGAGCTTCATGAAGTTGGTGACGTCATCCGATTCAATCGTCACGTCTTCTGAGCTCTCCTCCTTCTCGTATCTCTTTCTACACGCTTCCCATACTTCCTCGTGTTTCGCGCTGTCCAGCTCACTTCCACTGGTTAATGTGACGGTCCATTTCGGCTCTCTGACGATTCGACGGCCCATATTTTGGTAATGATTGTATTCAAATGGATCGGTGCATCGTTTGCACAACCAATCGAGTCGGCAAGGGGAGTTGCGAGGATTCTGGAAGAAAGATTACTGTAGGTTACTGTAGTTTCATCTGAAACTTACCAGACGATCATATTCATCAAAAACCTCCAAATTTGCCTCCATTACCGAGTAGACCCAATAGCCACATGCGGATCTCTCGTGAACAATGAAAAGCTTCCCGTCGGAAGTTTTCATATGGTACAATCTTCTGTATATATCCGTTCCATCCTTCCACTTCTCAACAGGAGCCTCTACAGAATTCCAAAGTTTCTTGGCAGTCTCATCGAACTTCGCGAAACGAAGCACTCCGAATCCAGGCGAGTTCTTGGAGAGACACAAGAAATTCTTATAAAAATTCGGAATGTAATCATGGAAAACAGTGTTTGTCCCTGCAGGACGCCCCAATACACTCAATGGTACGTATGTATCAACAGAGCACACTGGTGTCACAGAGCTCTTTGAGAGTCTCACATCGATTCTCTCAATCTTTTTTAAATTCTCCGGGTTCAACATATCACGTAGATATGCTTCCATCTCAAATGTCAAATTCCAGCTGGTCATTAGTTTGTTGACACGGAAGATGTAATCTTTTTGAGAGTACTTCTGCAGGTAGTCTCTCAGTATGATAATTTTAGAAAATGTTCTCTTAATGCTGGACAGTTCTTGTTCCTGAAAATAAGTCGTTTATTTCCTGGGCTTCATGCAACCTACAGTACCTGCTTTTCTACATCAATCCCTCCTTCAAACTCCCATTCCATCACTCCAATAAGTGTTTTCTCGCGAGACAGAAGACCACATAGAATTTGAGCGGCATTATATCGAGGAGTCGATGGAAGCACTTTTTCAGTGGCGTCTTTGGCGTCGTAGCTATTCTGGAGTCTGGAAATATAGGATTAGAAAAAAAGGACTGAAACTCTATCGGAAACACTTTTTATGTCTTTTTGGAACAAAAATAAAGAAGCAAAAAGAGAAAAAACGGCATGAGGAATCGAACTTGGGACAAAATTTTCCAAAAGCAATGCGTCTACCGGCTGCGCCAATCGAACATAACTTAGGAGCGGGTGTTTGGGAATAGATAAAAGAGGGGCGTGTCTCGCGCTGGAGAGAAGGGGTTTTCAGGGTTTTGATGATTTAAAATCCCCAAAACTCACTTTCTAATAATAGTCTTCCCTTGAGATCCAATCCACATCTCGATTCTCAAAAACTTGTCGATCCCCATATGAATCATAATCAAAAATTCAGAATCCTTGACTGAAACTCTGACACGTGGCACGAAACAGTCGGTGAAGTCCACAACGAAACGATTCAAACGGCTGGTGGATCTCAAGGAGTGTCTGAAAACAAGGGAATTAGAGAGAAAGAATTCCTGGATCAAATAAGTTACCTGCTCATCAAATCCAATTTTCCAACCACATTTTGTTTGAGTTCAGTTGATAAATCCGACCAGCTAGCAGCCATTTTTCTCTGTTATTTTTCAAGGGAATATTCAACAAAAAGCGGTTAGACCTTTGATGGATTGCCACGTTTATGATGACGGGGAGAGGTCACGTTGAAAAGAATTTTATTTTTCAAATTCATTTATCATCATAGTAAATAAAAAATTAATTCACTTTAAGACTTTCTGCCATCATCTCACTGATATCTTCCACTCCTCGATTTCCGAATCCCCAAATCTTCTGAACCATCGTCCCTTCCCCAGAATTTTCTCCAGAATTCTTTTTCATCTTTTCATCTTCTTTATAACACTTCCATGCTACATTCTTCTTATCAGAAAGAGCTTTAGTCTCATGATTAACTCCACCTTGCCAGATGCCACTCCATTTTGGCTCCAGGAAAACTCGACGTCCCAGATTTTGGTAGTAGTTGTACTCAAAGGGATCCGTGCATTTCTTGCATAGCCAGCCGAGATCACAAGAGGTGAAACCTGCCAGACGAAGATAGTCGTTGAAGACCGCCACATTCTCTTCCATCATCCCATAAACCCAGTAGCCACAAGGAGATCTCTCATGGATCATATGGACTCTCCCATTGGAAGACCCCGCGACGCAAACTTTCCGGTATTTTTTGTCAGAGATTTTCTCAATTGGTTCCTTTACAGAATTCCATAGTTCTTTAGCAGTGTCATTGAATTTGGCAAAACGAAGAACTGCGAACCCTTGTGTCTCCAGAGCGAGTCGCACAAAGAAATACCAATGGATCGGATCGTATTCATGCATGATTGTATTGGCACCTGGAAATAAAAAAACAAATGTCAAGATTTTTTCTTCAAAATCAATTATTTACAATTACTCACCACAATGAATCCCGGCCCAGCTTAAAGGTACATAAGAATCGATAGAAACCGCTGGAGTCAATGAAGTCGTCGAAGTCATCACTCCAACTCTCTCAATCTTCCTGAGGTCTTCTTCGACAAAAATCTTTTTGAGCCATTTTTCCATGTCTATATCCACATTCCAGCTGGTCATTAACTTGTTGGCACGGAAAATTTGAGATTTTCCAGAGAATTTTTGGAGGAAGTTCACCAAAACGATAATTTTAGCACCGGTGGTTTGGATGCTGGCTTGTGCGTCTTCCTGAAAAAATTCATGGTTTTGATACGGACAGTTCTAGAACACCGCACCTTCTTCTCCACATCAATCCCTCCTTCAAACTCCCATTCCATCACTCCAATTAGAGTTTTCTCGCGAGACAGAAGACCACATAGAATTTGAGCAGCATGGTAACGAGGAGTCGATGGAAACACTTTTTCGATGGCATCTTTGACATTGTAGTTGTTCTGGAGTCTGGAAATATAGGAAATTTGCTTTTTGGCACAAAAAAACAAGAAGCAAAAAGAGAAAAATCGATATGAGGAATCGAACTTGTGCCAGAATTTTCCAAAATCAACGCGTCTACCGACTGCGCCAATCGAACACAATCATAGAGTGGGTGTTTGGGAATAGATAAAAGAGGGGCGTGTCTCGTACTGGTTGGGAAGCTTGGATCTCAAACTTCACCGTCAGAACATTTTTTTCAGATTTTTTAAACGGATGGATAAATATAAATCTTAAAACTAAAACTCACTTCCTAATAATAGTCTTTCCCTGCGGTCCCATCCACATCTCAATTCTCAAAAACTCATTTATCCCCGTATGAATCACAATCAAAAATCCAGAATCCTTGGCTGAAACTCTGACACGTGGCACGAAAAACTCTGTGAAGTCCACAACGAAACGATTCAAACGGCAGGTGGATCTCAGGGAGTGTCTGGAAATTGTGACATTTTGGAGAAGGGGCTCGAATAGGTTACCTGCTCATCAAATCCAATCTTTCAATCACATTTTGTTTGAGCTCAGTTGATAAATCCGACCAGCTAGCCGCCATTTTTCGTTATTTTGTAAGAACAACAGGAGAAAACAAAAAAGTAATGCTCGATTTATGGTAAAGACGGGCGATATTGCCGGTGACACGTGGATGATGACAATTAAGAAAACACAGCAGCGAAAGGTCACGTGAAGGTCAGGAGGGTATCCTCACTGTCTTACACATGTTCAGAATGTATGTATTATTCGAATCCTTCAACCAAGATAACAAAACACTCTTTATATTTCACAACAATCCATAACAATTATTCAAAAATGCCAAAACCCCTTCTAATTAATCTCTGATCAAAAGAAATCTCAAATGGTTTGATTTGATGACGGCATTTCCCGAAATTCGGAAGAGATTTTAACCCATCGTGAATCTCTTCGATCATCTTCCCGCTATGCTTCATTCCGAGGGAAACTTGGTGGAAGGCTAATCTGGAAATCATGTTTAGTTTCATTTTAGAGCTATTTTTGAACTCACCTTGCTTCAGAATCCAAATATTGTGAAACTTCCAGAATAATATCAGCCGGTAGAGTAGGCAAGAAGCGATAGTTTGGGTTGTTCCTGAAATTTGTTTTTGAAATTGAATATTTCCCTCAAGAAACTTACTTATATGAAGTAAAATTGCATTCCAAACTGTGGTTTCCTTCGTAAAACCGATAATACCAATATTCGAATTTCAGGTATCCAATAGCCGAGTCCCCCGAGTTTTGTGCATAGATTCTTGTAGGCTATTTCGATAGGATTCTTAGCGATAACTTCAGATAAAATAAATGATCTAATAGCATAATTTCGGTTGGTTTCGGCAGTTGTTAGGTTCATTTTGAGTAGAGAATATGGGAATAATAGTTAGAAGAAAGAGATTTCGGCAGGGGTTAGAACCATTTTTGAGGAAATGTAGACTTTTTCCTCCAAGACCAGAAGGTTATAAGCTAGGTGCAAAGGAAAAATATACAACTTTTGGGACTTCAGCAAACAAAAATGTCTACGTAACAAGAGAGAGTGCAGACACAATGCAAAAGTTTGCTGCCCCTTTCTCCTTGGCTACCTCAATTTTACATCTCTGCCATCCGTGCCTATCTAGCACCTGCTAATGCAAGTGCGCTCCACTGAGAGACCTTCATTCAAAAAATTGCATAGTGTCTGCACTCTCTCCTGTTATGTCACGATTTTGTTTACTATCAGATAATTTTTATTTAAAACATTATCAGATTAGCCCTCCGCCAAGTTTCCCTCAGAATGAAGCATATCTGTAATTGATTACCTGTGGAACTTGCCTTAAGTTCTCTGCTTGTCTACGATGACCGACTGGAATTTTACTATGGAGAAAACGTGGTCAGATGCTCCACAAAAAATGTTGTGTGCACCCTGAGGAATAACGGACAGGAGTATTCAATTAGAAATGGGAATTTCTTGAAGCTCGGGATGAAATGCGTCCAATTTGTGTTAGAGCACCCGAAACTGACCGTTCAGACGTTGGTGATCAATCACTGCAGCCGTGGAGAAACATGGAATCAATTTCAACCAATTTTGGAGAAAAATTTGAGAGAATTGACTCATAAACTCTCCGTGAAATCTCTCATCACCAAAGGATTCGATTTGAAACATCTGCCTAACATTCTACAGTTCATACAACCCGGATTTCTCTCCTCGTGGACTCTTAATAATGGTATTAATGAGAAAATGAACGCAGAAATTTGGAATGAAATCAAAGAAACGGATTGTTGGAAACATCTGAAGACGTTCAATGGAGTACACTCTAAAACGGGATTCCTAATTCCTAAACCGCTTTCCGATTATTTTCATTTGTGCAAATTTGAAATGATGATTCATTCTTGCTCACCGGATGATCTGATTCTAATCAGAGATGTAAGTTATTATTTTACTCACGCTAATATAGTTTTTTGCTTCAGATTCTTCTGAAAAAGCCGCACTTCAAGAAATTCACAATGTTTGTCAATAATGGATTCGATTCAAATGCCCTTGAGATTGTATTCGGAACAGAGACGACAAGTTTCTTTGACTATCAAGTACCAGGGACGGCCGATGAGTTTTTCGGCAGTCTGTTTGGACGCATTTTACGAATTTATAGAAAAAGTTGATGAGATTAGCCAAATAAAGTATTGAAATTTCCAACTTCATCGCTAACCATTGTTTTCTTGTTTCACCCATGGGTTTTGTTTCCATTGTACCGTATTATTACCCTAATTTTCAGGAACACGTCTTTTTTCTATTCCTACCGATCCAGCCAGACTCACTCAGGTTCTCAAATCCCCGCCCTCGATTTATGCATATTTTTGATTTCTGGCATTACATGCCGCAATTCACTACTTCTCTTGATCCCATTTTTTAAAATCTTTTGTCTTGATCGTGTCTCCCCTCTCTTCCTCATAAAAGTAACCCATTTTCCAGCTCGATGCCGTTGACACGCCACCAGAGAGCCCGAAACCTGGAGATCCGCACATTCATTCTAGATGAAGTACTTTCCAAGAAACCAGTTGAAGAAGCATACAAGGGTCTATGCGTGAAATTTGGAGAGAAGAAAATCACGTACTACGAATTCGATTTTTGGTTCTATCGATTCTATGGAGGAGACAAGGATTTGCAATGTGACAAGGATTTTGGAAGAGAGTGAGTTTACTTTAGTCTTGTCGTGTATGATCACGTTAGAAAATTTAAATTTAAATTTCAGCTTGGACCCAAAACATAGAGGATTGACCAACCTCCCGCCCGAGCTTATCCAACAAATCACTACAAGTCTGCACCAAAGAGAGAGGTAACTTTTCAAAATTTATACATATAATTTATGTTCCCTTATTCCAGGTTCCCACTCCGCGAAGTTTGTCAAACAATGAAGATGGTTTTCAACGGGATCCCTATCAAAATCGACAATGCAGAACTGAAATGCTCCTCTCAGAAATTGGTTTTCAATTACGGCCCAAATTTTATGAAATGTGTCAAAGTGGATGGCGGATGCAACTTTATTAAAGATGGGCGATTGAAATTCATCAAGAATGGAGATTTCCTAAAAGTTGCTGCGAATCATGTGAAATTTGTGATGGATCATGCCAGACTCAGTATCGGCACACTTCTTATCCACCAACTTTGTCTTGAAGATCAAGAAGTGTGGGATAGCTATTGGGCGGTGATGAAGAAACTGTTGAAGTCGCTCACTAATAAAATTCAAATCGAGAATCTTCGATTCATTAGAAGTGACTTGAAGGGTCTTATGGATTTCGTCCCATTTGTGAAATCTGGAGCCACTATTGACTTGGTCTGTAACGGGAAGCCGGATGGAATGTGGAATACACTTCAGGAGTTGTTGGGAGCCGGAGCTCTCTTTGAAGTGTCGCCTGTTAAAATACGACTTGATTCATTCTTGACTACAGAGGAAGTGGTTGAAATTCGTGAGGTGAGATTCTTGTATAAAGTTTAAAGAAGAAGACCTACCTTCATTTTCAGAAAGTAATGGAGCTACCGACGGTAAACGAGTTCATTGTGACATTTCAAGAAGCGATGGGTGAGGAGATGATCGAAGAGATTCACGATGGGTTGAAATATCTTCCGAATTTCGGAAAATGTCGTCATCAAATCAAACCGTTTGAGATTATCTTTAATCAGGGACCAAGAAGAGACAATTTGCCGCTTACTTTCCGTTTTGAACATTTTTTGAATTTTTAATAAGTTGTAATGCATTGTGGTTGAATAAATAAAAAGATTTTCATCTTATCTCGATTGTTTTTGGTATAAATTTCATTCGAAACATTTAGAAAGTCTGGAAATTTTATTTACGGATTCCGAAGAGCTTCTGAATCCTCCCAATCGTTTTCATTTAAAAAAATTGCTTTAAAAAACCCTGCTGACCTTCACGTGACCCTCCCAACGTGTCGCCACTTGTCGCCACGTTGCAATACCGCCCGTCTCGACTTTCCCCGTCCATTTTTCCACTTTCTCTTCTTTTTCTTGATATTATTCTTACAAAAATGACAGCTAGCTGGTCGGATTTATCAACTGAGCTCAAACAAAATGTGGTTGGAAGATTGGATTTGATGAGCAGGTAACTTATTTGATCCAGGAATTCTCTAATTCCCTTGTTTCCAGACACTCCCTGAGATCCACCTGCCGTTTGAATCGTTTCGTTGTGGACTTCACAGAGTTTTTCGTGCCACGTGTCAGAGTTTCAGTCAAGGATTCTGAATTTTTGATTATGATTCATACGGGGATCGACAAGTTTTTGAGAATCGAGATGCGGATTGGATCTGGAGGGAAGACTATTATCAGGAAGTGAGTTTTGGTTTTTAGATTTTAATCCATAAATCCGTTTTCAAAATCTGAAAAACAATTCTCGGACGGTGAAATTTGAGATCCAAGTTTCGCCTCCCCTTCTCTCCAACGCGAGACACGCCCCTCTTTCATCTATTCCCAAACACCATCTCTCAATTTGTGTTCGATTGGCGCAGTCGGTAGACGCGTTGCTTTTGGAAAATTCTGGCACAAGTTCGATTCCTCATGTCGATTTTTCCCTTTTTGCTTCTTAATTTTTGTTCCAAAAAGCCATAAAAAGTGTTTCCAATTGAGTTTCAGCCCATTTTTTTCTATTCCCATATTTCCAGACTCCAGAACAGCTACCACGCTAAAGACGCCACAGAAAAAGTGCTTCCATCGACTCCTCGTCACCATGCTGCTCAACTTCTATGTGGTCTTCTGTCTCGCGAGAAAACTCTTATTGGAGTGATGGAATGGGAGTTCGAAGGAGGAATTGATGTGAAAAATCAGGTAAGGTGAGGGGGATGGCAAAACTGAGAGTGCCAATGTTTTCAGGCAAACGAACAGGCCAGCATCCAAGCCACTATTGCTAAAATTGTCAGTTTGGTGAACTTCCTCCAAAAATTCTCTGGAAAATCTCAAATTTTCCGTGCCAACAAGTTAATGACCAGCTGGAATTTGGATCTAGACATGGAAGCATGCATCAAACAGATTTTTGTTCTAGAAGATCTCAAAAAGATTGAGAGAGTTGGATTGATGACGTCGGCGACTTCATTAACTCCAGCAGCTTCTTGCGATTCTTATGTACCTTTAAGCGGGATGGGAATTCCTTGTGGTGAGTAATCGGCACTTGATTTTAAAGGAAAACAATCTTCACATTTGTTTTTTTTATTTCCAGGCACCAACTCTGTCCTGCATGAATACGACCCGATGCATTGGAACATGTTCATGCTAGTCTCTTGCCAGACACCCGGATTCGGAGTTCTTCGTTTCGCCAATTTCAATGACACTGCTAAAGAACTATGGAATTCTGTAAAGGAACCAATTGAGAAAATATCTGACAAAAAGTACCGGAAAGTCTGCCTTGTTGGGACTTTCAATGGGAGGATCCTGATGATGCACGAGAGATCTCCTTGTGGGTACTGGGTCTATGGGATACTGGAGAAGAATCAAAGAGTCTTTGAGGACTATCGTCGTCTGGTAGGGGGGTTTTTTTTTAAAATTACCTCATTATATCTTTGTTTTTTTTCAGAACTTCAACTCCTGTGGTCTCGGCTGGTTATGCAAAAAATGCACGGATCCCTTTGAGTACAACTACTACCAAAATCTGGGCCGTCGAGTGCTCCTGGAGCCAAAATGGAGTGGCATCTTGCAAGGTGGATATGAGCATGGGAAAGCAGCGATTTCTGATAGAAAAAATTTGGCAAGGGAATGTTATGAGAAGGATGAAAAGACGAAGAAGAATTCTGGAGAAAATTCTGGGGAAGGGACGATGGTTCAAAAGATGTGGGGATTCGGAAATCAAGGAGTGGAAGATATCAGTCAGAGGATGGCGGAAAGTGTCAAAATAAATTAATGTGGTTTTATTGTAGGCATTTTTTTATCATGATACAATCTTTCTGTATTACCAGCCGTTCCTATATTACCTCTATCCTTTTTTCTGTTTTCTTGTGGATCATTTGATTTTTTTATCCCAAAGAGTTACCCTGTCTTTTTATCGGGTTTTTATGTGGTAACCCTCTTTCCTTTCAATAAAGATGAATTCTAGAAGTACAATCGCTATATTTGACAATTTTTATTTTAAATAATTCAAGAAGTCGTCATTCCATCCACTAAAACCTTATAACACTTAGAACAACAAGTTTTTCGATGGATAATGATACCATCAAGTCGAATTTCCGTCTTTAAAAACGCGTTGGAGTTTGGAATGGGCTGACGATGAGTAATGCTGTCTATGTCCTCATCCTCAATCTCCACACCAAGTTTCAACATGATAGCGATTATGTTATTCTGCTCTATTCCTGATTTCAGATGACACATTTTGAAATTTGGGTTTAGGGAGAGAGCCTGGAATTTAAAAAAAATTTTGAAAAAAACCTACGGTACTTCTTCTCAAATAGTAAACAAACTTACATTAAGCAGATAAACAATTGGAATCGGGCACACGCCATACACATTAATTTCGAATCGTTCAAAATGATAAAACAATGGGAGATGATCCGCGTGAAACGGCTTTCCATAACTTATATCAACTTGTTTTGCCTGTTTCCACTGTTCCAGCTGCATCACATACATCCCAGTGTCTCCCATTCCTTGTGTATTAATACAAATAGTTTCCAAGGCTCCTGGCTTAAAATGACACAAAAGATGCACCACTTCAACGGAGTTTCCATGAATTTTCAGGGATTTCACATGCAATCCGATGGGGAGGCTGTAGATCAGAGAGTGATCGGTTTCAGGATTTGAGAATGTGATGGTAAAGGAGTCAATCTTAAGTTTCGGAATAGTCAATGCTTGAGTCATATCAGAAAAGCCTTTTTCTAGAAAGCTTTTTTCAATTCTAATACCAGATTCATTTGATTTTTGTACAGTACATCCGTTCTCCGTATTCTGATATGTCATCCCAGTATTTTTATTCACCTTCATGATCATCTGGCTCTCAGAAAGTTTCAAATCAAAAGTCTCATAAACTGATTTTACATCATCCACTACAGCATTCATTACTGTAGAAATGCGTCTCAGAGGGGTTCTGAAATGGAATTAATTATAAAAAAGGAGAAAGTCTATTCAGTTGACTTACCGTTCAACTGGATCCAAGTCCTTCACTATATGCTTCAACACAACCACTGGCATATCAGAAAAAGAAATCGGTGTCGGGTCACTGCTCCTATCATAATTCAAATCCATCTCCCCACCGTAGAATCGATAGTACCAATAGTCGAAATCATAGTAACTCATCGCGTCGGCTCCAAGCTTCTTGCAAAAGTTTTGATAGCAATCTGAAGCAGACTTACTGGCAAGCATCTCATAAAGAATACATGATTTGAGATAGGCCTCGTTGCTTTTGAGAACGTCGGGGATGGTGGGCATGGAGGACGGGGAATAGGGAGAAAGAAGAAGAAAGAATAGTGACTACTGACTGCTAAGGAGGGACAGGTGGTCGAATGAGGTCATCTGATGTAGGTAGAATGGACAGGTGTGAAATTCCCATGAGAGCATCCTGCGATGAGATAATCGTAGAGCAAACAAGGACAAAACACTGCATATGATCCTACACACTCTAATTAGTAAATTTGCCAATTTTTAGAGAGAAGGATTTAAAAATATCTGAGAAGACACAGTTTTACTACTGCGACGCAATCTGCTTATAGTGACTCAGGTCGAAACAGAAAATACTTTTTTAGAAAAAAGGTACAGTGATATGGGCAAACGGTAAAATGTATATGATTTAGCACGGTTGAACCCGTATATGGGCTGATTTTCAGAAAAATTGATAACAATTTAACAGAGATGTCTCTAATTGAAATATCGAAATATAAACCACCAATAGACGTAATTTTATTCTGAGAAGAGATATCGACAAACGGTAAAGCGTATCAGATTCAGCGTATTTTAAATTATCTCCTTGTACTTAATTCAAAAGTTTATTTCTTTTCTTACACCAAAATATACCAAAATAATCAGAACATCTCTCCATTGATATGAAAAAAAGGAGCTCTTCGTTGAAATGACATTCCATCCTTGTCCAGTTTGATCACCAAGAGCATCTTGGATTCAGGAATCCAATGACGATGATTGATATTATTTCCTTCCTGTACCTCTGCACCAAGCGCTTCTCCAATAGCCATCACATGATGCTGGAAGGATTTTGACTTCAGGTGACAAAACTGGAAGTTGGGGTTTTGCAAGAGGATCTGAAAATGAGAAAAATGAGATTTTAGTAGTAATAAGATTAAAACTTACATCTCTCAACGCTACGATCTGCTCTACTCTTGACATTCTCATGACTATCTTGAAACTCTCAAAATGATAGAAATGTGGGAGATGACTTGTGTTGAACAGACTCAAAGAGTTGATAGTGACACGTTTCGCTTGTTTCCATTGCTCCGACTCCACAAACTCCCGCTGTCTTCCAGTTGTATACGGTTCCAGATAAATCGATTCAAGTACTCCAGCCTTGAAATGCGGTAGAAGGCGTGTTACTTGAGCGGCGTTGGTATCAAGTTTCAAATGTTTCACGTGCATTACATCAGGTAGACAGTTGAATAGCGCTTGGTAATCCTGACAGTCAGACATGGACAATGAAAATGTGGCGACTTGGAATCCAGGATGGTTCCATATGCTAGAAAGAGTCTTGAGAGATTTCTCCAGATAGTTCATGTCCAGTTTCACAGTAGGTCTACCAGCGAATTTTATGAAACACCCGTCTACTGTTTTGTGAACGAAGAACTCCTTGTCGTTCAACTCAAAATTCGCAAAGTCTTTCGATAGCTCGACACTAATTTCGTTATAGATTGGTAGGTAACTATCCGCTACAGCCTTCAGCAGTTTTGACATGCATCTCAGCGGGGCCCTGAAACAAAATAACAAAAACTATAATTTTCTATTTCCTATTGCTTACCGATCAACTGGATCCAAGTCCTTCACAATTTTTTTCAATATCTCCACTGGCAAGTCAGAAAACCCTCTTTGCTTTGGGTCAGTGCTCCGATCATGATCAAAATTCAACTCCCCATTGTAGAACCGATAGTACCAGTAGTCGAAATCGTTGTAGCTCATTACTTCCGGCCCAACTTTATTGCAGAATGATTTGTAGGAATAGAAGACCGGCTTGTTGTCAAGTACCTCATAAAGGATACAGGTTTTGAGGTAGTTTGGGTTGCTTCTGAGCAAGGAGGAGATGTGATTCATTTCTCTATAACAGGAACGATGAGTGAACGGAGCAGAACAGGGAAGATAGGGTACAGCAAAAAATAATAATGAGAGGGATAGAAAATTAATGTGGCCTCATCTTCCTAAGTCAATAGAAGGGATTAGCAGCAAATACAACGTCACACCGTTATTTGTGACATACCGTCATTTGAGGAAGATTGTAATCTTTACGATGTACATTGGACCCGTCCACTAATTCGCACCAAATCTTACTGACGCATCTTTCGTGTATTGCAGCAAGTAACACGCAAAGACACTCATTCGAAAATCCAAGATATCCCATGGTATATATGCTATATACGGTATGTACGGTATGTACGGTCTATACGGTCTGTATGGTATATATGGTATATATGGTATATATGGTATATTTGGTATATATGGTATATATGGTATATATGGTATATATGGTATATAAATACAGGGTTTTGCACTTATGGTTACATTAATTAGCCTTATTAGTTGACACTCCTAGACTAGGCCCCCACTCTTTATCTCCCAGGCCATCCAACGTACACAAATGAAGAAGGGCCTTGATGACGTGGCAGATTACACTACTACAGTCTAGGCAACCCGTTCTTTTGTTAGGTTTATTATTTTTGCTCTAGGGAAAGTCTTTCGAGACGCGGCTTTCAAACAATTTATAAATTTGGTCATAGGTACTTTCAACTACATGGAATCCATTTCTTCAGTTAAAACCGGCTAAATGTTTCTACAAACCGAGTTATATGCTCTCGAAGTTATTATCCTGACGATATGAAAAGTTTGAGAGCTTATAACTCGGCTCGCAGAAGCATTTTGCTGGATTTGATTGAAAAAATGGACTCCGCGTGGTCGAAAGTACCTATGACCAAATTTAAAGATAGTTTGAAAGCCGCGTCTTCAAAGACTTCCTTTATAAGATTTTTTCTCCCTACTATTTATTCTTCCACTTCCAGAAAAATGAATGAAATACCCGACCTACTCAAAAACAACTCAACCTACCTTAAAGCCTGCATTCTCTACGAGGTTCTCCACAAGAAGCCAGTCTTTGAATCCTATCAAAATATCTGTGAGAAAATCGGAGACGACACAATGAGCTACATTGATTGTGAGTACTGGTACTATCGGTTCTACAATGGAGAGCTGGATTTCAATTGTAATAGAACTCACACTCAAAAGACTTTTCTGCAGTTGCCACCGGAAATGTGCGATCTGATTTTAAAGGAGCTTAGTTGTAGAGAGAGGTGAGCAATAAACAGTGTCAACATTGCACTATCAGCCACAAACATTCAGCTGAAAACATGGAAAAGCATTTTCTGCCGTCAAGTAACCGGAACAAGCAAAACTGCTATCTTCAGAGAAGAGAAACACGAAAAAAATGTTGAAGGAAATTTCATGGAAATAGGGTTAAAAGCCATCTCATCTTACATTAAGTTTCGAAACATCCGCTCTAAACTCTTGGTGATTCGTTTGAGAGAGAATGCACCAGATATCACTAACGCTTTGACTCAATTCTTCCCCTATAGCTTCTTTTCAAAGGAAATCAGCATTTTCGGAATTCTCAGTACTAATTATTTGGCAATTTTAGAGCGCTTGGAGCCAGGTTACTTGGAAGTAATTTTACTTTTCTTTGAGTCAGATGAAAACAAAAATAAGATCGACAACTCCAGAATCTTCGAGATGCCCCAATTCCAGCAAGCTAAATTTGTGTATTTCTCGGGTTGTGATGCATTCAGATTTGCCGATCTGACTCATTTCTATCGTTTCCAAGGATTTTCCGTCGTCTTAGATAACCTTACTGTAGAGGAAGCTATAGTTCTGAGAGATGTAAGTGAGTTTGTTGGATCAATTGTGATGGTAAATGTTTTCAGACTCTCGCTGGACTCCCCCATTTCGAAGGATGTAACATTTATTTGGACAACGTGGATTTGAAATTTTTGATGGATTCTTGATGGATTCTCCAATTTTTTTAAATTGGATTTCTTAATAAAGAATGTGAACTCTGATTTTCAATTCTTTCTAAGTTTTTAAATTTGTTTTCTTGAATAAATTATTTTCAATAATTCCATCCATAAACTAAAACAAGTGAACCCAGATTAAACTCCATTAAGCCAATTATCACTTTGAGATATATTGTCTTCCCAGACCGATTTCCCAGAGCCAATGTCCACAGTGGATGCTGGAGGATCTTACGACGACTTACATTCTGTATGCAACATTCACTTTACCCCTTACACACAACGAGATCACCTATTCTTATTGATTCTCCTCTTATTCACTCCAAAAAATGCACAAAATCCCCCTCGAATTTCTCAAAACCAACACCAACTATCTGAAATCATGCATCCTATACGATGTAGCCCTTAACGTACCAATTTTTAATGCCTACCGAAATTTTTGTGAGGGAAATGGAGATGATGCGATGGGGTACAACGATTATGAGTATTGGTATTATAGATTTTACAGTGGAGACGTGGATTTCGAGCATGAGAGAAGGTGAGTAGTCGGAGTTCATTCGTTGGAAAAATCCAGATGTTTCAGAATTGACTCCAGGGAGAAGACGTTGACCGAGTTGCCGGTGGAGATACTCGGAATGATGACTGGATATTTGGAGCCGGAAGAGAGGTAACCCAGAGAATAGTCGTTGAACATGTTCTCAATCAATTCCATGTTTCAGAGTTGACTTGCGTCTCACATCTAAAAAATTTAAAGCGATCGTCGACATGGAACCTGTCACTTTCAAACAAATCGCTGTAGAGTTGAGACCAAACGCCTTAATATTATGCATAAATGAAAATAGCTTCGAATATAAAAATGACAATGGACGCTTTATTCGAAATGGTTATGCTGATGAAGGCTTGGAAACTGCACTGGATCGTTTCGCTCAAGTCTTGAAACACCCGAAACTCCGAATTGATCGCCTAGCTCTGATACTGCCAGCTGATTTGTTTCCGGAAGAAAGGGAACTATTATTGAAATCGCTCCCACATTCATTGCATGTGAACACAGCTCGTGTTCTAGGAAGTGTTGAGGAAACCTTGACGATTGTGTCTCATTTGAAGCCCGGCGTCTTAAAAGAACTATGGATAACCGGATGTCCTCAACAGCTAACTCCAATTTTTGAATCGGAACACTGGAAGCAGGCAGAGCTGACTAAATTGTCTTCCGGTCAAATATATTCAAAGTCATTCCCCTTCTTCTACAATTTTGAAAGATTTGAAATTTCTGTGATTCTAATGGAATTGGTTGATGTTCAACTTCTTATCAACGTCAGTTTTGAAAGAAATTGAATCCCAATCCAATAAATTTAATTTTCAGAACATTGCGAAAAACCCATCTTTCAAACATTGCTCGTTGAAAGCTTTCATTTTTAATTTAGCTGTGTTTGTGAATGGATTGAATATGGAAGATACACTGGAAAATCCCGGAATTATTACATATCGTTATCCGGTTCCAAATTCAACTGGCTACTTGGAAATCCGATTGTTCAATAATGGGATCAGCATTGATAGAAGACACTGACTTTCTCTCCTAATATGTCTTCTGCTTGATAATTTGTCTGTTTTAAAAATGTTTTTTGTTCCAAATTTTTATCTCTGTTGCAATTTTGTTTCTCAATAAATTATGACAAGTAAATCTATCATTAATTGTGTCAATTATCACCTTGAGATTCATTGTCTCCCTAAACCGATTTCCCAGAGCCAAAGTCTACAGTGGCAGCTGGGAATCTACCTGCTTTATGCAACATTCACCATTTTCTTGCACACAACGAGACAATAACCCGTATTCTTATTGATTCTCCACTTATTCACATCTAAAAATGCACAAAATCTCCACCGATTTGCTTAAAAACAATGTCAACTACCTGAAATCATGTATTATCTATGAGGTGCTCAGTAAGAAACCAATTTTTGAATGCTATCGTCACTTTTGTAAAAGAAATGGAGATGATGCGATGAGTTACAGTGACTTTGAGTACTATTATTATAGATTTTACAGTGGAGAGGTGAATTTTGAGCATGAGAGAAGGTGAGTAATAGAAGTTCCTTCTTTGGAAAACCCTAAATGTTTCAGAATTGACTCCAAGGATAAGACGTTGTCAGAACTGCCATTGGAGATGCTTGGAATGATTACTGGATATTTGGAGCCAGTGGAGAGAGCTCACTTACGCAGCATGTCCAGAAAATTCCGAGCAGCGGACGAGACAGAAGTTCTTTATCATGACCAAGTTCGTGTTAAGTACACACCTTCTTCCTTGGTGTTACATGTTGACGAAAAGAAATTCTTGTATGATATCGATGAAGAAAATGGAGAATTCGTTGGAAATAGTCCCATTGACCCTTTCAACTGTTTTGTACAAGCCTTAAGACACCCGAAACTTCAATTGGGAGCTCTTTTTCTCGACATGTCCGGCCAGGTTCCATTAGAGAAAAGAAAGAAATTGCTGGAGTGCCTGCCACCATCACTGCATGTAAAAATCGTGTTAATCGATGCAAGCTCCGATGAAACCTTCAAAATTGTAACTTCCTTGAAGCAGGGAGCCTTGGAAAGAATCGCGGTGATGGGGTGTCCTGTGAAACTTGCGAATGTTTTCGAAACGGAGCAATTTAAGCAAGCAACATACACTAATGTGGGGTGTGAGAAAGTCAGGACGAAAGATATTCCAAATTTCTACAATCTGCGATATTTCCATATTCAAGTTACAAGTCTCACATTGAACCAATTCAAAAACCTTTGGGATGTGAGTTTTCAATTTCTTAGGCCAAAAATTCATACAATTCATTTCAGAATCTCACCAAAAACCCATCTTTCCAGTTATGTAGAGTGAAGGCCACTGTTTTCAGAAGATCGGAGCTAGCGGCTGGTTTAGGATTACATGGACAGGAGAATCTGAATGAGAAGGGAAATATCATTCACCGTCACCCGATCCCTAATTCAATGGACTATTTGGAGATTGAAATCAAAAACGATGGCCTTCTAATTAGGAGAAATAATTAAATTTATGTAATTGTTGGGGTTCCTTTTTCCATTTTTCAAATTTTGACCCCTTAATAAATGACCTGTGAGAACCCCAATTTTCGATTATTTCTATGTTTTAGAGTTAAAAAAAATATTTTCAATGGTTCCATCCATCAACTATGACAAGTGAACCGAGATTATACATCATTAAGTCAATTATCACTTTGAGATCTATTGTCTTCCCCAGGCCGATTTCCCAGATCCAAAGTCTACAGTGGCAGCTGGAGACTCTCATGACGGCTTACCTGCTACATACCACATTCACTTCTCCCCTCACCCACTACGAGACCATTCCCTCCTATTCTTATTGATTCTCCAATCATTCACCCCGAAAAATGCACAAAATTCCCCATGAGCTTCTCAAAACCAATATCAACTATCATAAATCTTGCATCCTCTACAATGTAGCCCTCGACGTACCAATTTTTGATGCCTTCAAAAATTTTTGTGAGGCAAATGGAGATGATGCAATGGAGTACAACAATTATGAGTATTGGTATTATAGATTTTACGGTGGAGACGTGGATTTTGAGCATGAGAGGAGGTGAGTAGTAGAAGTTCATTCTTTAGAAAACTCTAGATGTTTCAGAATTGACTCCAAGGAGAAGACGTTGGCCGGGTTGCCTTTGGAGATTCTCGGAATGATTACCGGATATTTGGAGCCAGAAGAGAGGTTAGTCATAAATTAGAATAGAATAGCCTTAAATGACGAAAACTTTTATAGAGTTGACTTGCGTCTCACGTCCAAGAAATTCAAAGCGATCGTCGACATGGAATATGTCACTTTCGAACATATCATGGTAGATTGGACACCATTTGTCTTTAATTTACATATTAATGAAAAGTGCTTCGAATATAAAAATGACAATGGGCGCTTCATTCGAAATGGTTATGCTGATGAAGGCTTGGAAACTGCATTGGACCGTTTCGCTCACGTCTTGAAACGTCCAAAACTCCGAGTTGATCGTCTAGATCTGATACTGCCAGGTGATGTGTTCCCAGGAGAAAGGGAACAACTATTGAAATCCCTCCCACATTCATTGCATGTGAACACAGCTCGTGTTCTAGGAAGTGTTGAGGAAACATTGACGATTGTGTCTCATTTGAAGCCCGGCGTGTTGAAAGAACTCCTGGTAACCGGATGTCCTCAACAGCTGGCTTCAATTTTCGAATCGGAACATTGGAAGCAGGCAGAGCAAACTGACTTTGCTTCATTTCAAACGACATCGAGATCTTTTCCACTTTTCTACAACTTGCGTTACTTTCATATTGTTGTCATGTCAATGGCTATGAATGATTTAAATCTTTTGATCGCTGTGAGTTTCAAACTGCTTCAATGTAATACAAATATGTAATTCTTTTTCAGAACGTTGCCAAAAACCCCTCTTTCCAATTTTGCATTGTAAAAGCCATCATCGTCGCGTCTCTTGAAGTTGTGGAACATTTTCCAATGGAAGGTAGAATGGAGAACGATGGAAGTCTCGCACTTCGCTATCAAATTCCGGATTCTAGTCACCATTTGCACATTCACGAAAAGGATAATGTTTTTACTATTCGGAGAATTTAGAACATGTTATTCAATTTACCTTTTTTTGAATATTTGGCTTTTCTATGTTACAACATTCTTCATATCGTTTCAATCTTTTCATATCGAGGTTTTGTTCTATTAATAAAAGATTTCCAACTTCTTCTGACTGAAAGTTTTGAAAAATTTTGAAGTAATACTATCATTGATTTTACTTACAGAGCATCTCCAACAAATCCACTTTTCACACTTTGAGTGCTGACATCTCTTAATGAATGATTCGTCAAAACTACATACCTAAGCTGCTATGACGGGTGAACCCAGATTTTGAAACCCCAATTAGGTCAATTATCACTCTGAGATCCGTTGCCTTCCCAGGTGACTCTAACGATTCCCCAGAG
The DNA here is from genome assembly GCF_010183535.1 of Caenorhabditis remanei. NCBI lineage: Eukaryota > Metazoa > Nematoda > Chromadorea > Rhabditida > Rhabditidae > Caenorhabditis > Caenorhabditis remanei. The sequence continues at coordinate 20,962,572 of NC_071332.1, read as the reverse complement.
CCAAAGTCAACAGTGACAGCTGGGGGAATTTCACGACGGCTTTTCTGCTATCCGCAACATTCACTATTCCCCTTACACAGACCATTCCCTCCTATTCTTATTGATTTTACACTCATTCACATCTAAAAATGCACAAAATCCCCCTCGAGCTTCTCAAAGCCAACACCAACTATCTGAAATCATGCATCATTCACGAAGTGCTCAGAGAGGAACCCATTTTTGACTGCTATTGTCATTTTTGTGAAAAAAATGGAGAGGATGCGATGAGTTACAGTGACTTTGAGTACTATTATTATTGATTTTACAGTGGAGACGTGGATTTTGAGCATGAGAGAAGGTGAGTAATAGAAGTCAATTCTTTGGAAAATTCCAAATATTTTAGAATTGACGCAGAAGAGAAGACGTTGACCGAGTTGCCGGTGGAGATACTCAGAATGGTGACTGCATATTTGGAACCAGAAGAGAGGTAACCCAGAAAATAGCCGTTAAACAAGTTTTCAATCAAACTGCTCCAGAGTTGACTTGAGTCTCACATCCAAGAAATTCAAAGCGATCGTCGACACGGAACCAGTAACCTTCAAACAAATCGTTGTAGTGTGGACACCAGACGTCTTCCGTTTACTTATAAATGAAAATAGCTTCGAATATAAAATTGACAATGACCGCTTCAGTCGAATTTATTGGGACGAAAACTTGGAAACTGCATTGGATCGTTTCGCTCAAGTTATGAAACACCCGAAACTCCGAGTTGATCGTCTACGATTAGTGTTTCCAGGAGATTTGTTTTCAGAAGAAAAGGAACTATTATTAAAATGCCTCCCTCATTCATTACATGTGAAGACAGCGGAAATTCAAGGAAGTTTTGAGGAAACACTGACAATTGTGTCTCACTTGAAGCCGGGAGTCTTAAAAATATCGCAGTAGGAGGGTGTCTTCAACAACTAGCTCCAGTTTTCGAATCGGCACATTGGAAGCAGGCAGAGCAGACTTACGTGAATTCGGTCCAAACGACTTCGAAATCCTTCCCATTGTTCTACAGCTTTCGTTTTTTCGATGTACTGGTCACCTCTATGGAAATGAATGATTTATATCGTTTGATAGCTGTGAGTTCTAAACTGCTTCAATGTAATTCAAATATTCTATTCATTTTCAGAACGTTGCCAAAAATCCCTCTTTCCAACGCTGCAGGGTAAAAGCCGTTACTATCACGTCCTATGAGCTTGAGGAATCATTGCCAATGGAAAGGAGAATAGAGAGCGATGGAAGTCTCACTCTTCTTTATCAGATTCCGGATTCTAGTAGCTATTTGGAAATTCACGTGGGAAATGATGGCATTTACGCTATTCGAAGAAATTAATAAGTCACTGAGTTGCTATTCTAATATCTCTTCTGTCTGATTATTTGTCTGTTAAAAAGTGTGGTTTGTTTCAACTGTTTTCCTGTTTTTGCTATTTTGTTTCTCCATAAATTATTTGTAAAAATTCCGTACATCAACTATGACAAGTGAATCCATCATTAATTGTGTCAATTATCACTCTGAGATCTGTTGTCTTCCCAGGTGTCTCACTCTCTCAGCCGATTTCCCAGAGCCAAAATCTACAGTGGCAGCTGGAGGATCTCCCTCTCTATGGTACATTCACTCACTATTCCCCCTACGCACAACGACATCATTACCCCAACGGAGTTTTATTGATTCTCCACTCATTCACCCCGAAAAATGCACAAAATCCCCCTCGAATCGCTCAAAACCAACACCAACTATCTGAAATCATGCATTCTCTATGAGGTGCTCAGCGAGAAACCAATTTCTGATTGCTATCGCCACTTTTGTAAGAGAAATGGAGAGGATGCCATGGGATACGGCGATTTTGAATACTATTATTATCGATTTTACAGTGGAGACGTGGATATTGAGCATGAGAGAAGGTTAGTATTAGGATTCCATTTTATAGAAAACTGTAGATATTTCAGAATCGATTTCAACGAGAAGACGTTGACAGGGTTGCCGTTGGAGATACTCGGAATGATTACTGGATATTTGGAACCAGAAGAGAGGTAGGCCAGAAAATAGCCGATAAACAAGTTGTCAATCAAACTGTTCCAGAGTTCACTTGCGTCTCACGTCCAAGATATTCAAAACGATTGTCGACACGGAACCTGTCACTTTCGAGCAAATTGCTGCAGAGTGGACACCCGACGTCTTCCGTTCATATATTAATGACAATTATTTCGAATATAAAATTGCCAATGGCCGCTTCATTCGAGATGGTTATGCTGATGAAAGTTCAGAAAGTGCATTCGATCGTTTCGCACAAGTCTTGAAACATCCGAAACTACGAGTTGATCGTCTATTCCTGAAGTTCTCAAATGACGTGCTTCCAGAAGAAAAAGAACAATTTTTGAAAAGTTTTCCACATTCATTTCATTTGAAGACAGCGGTTATTCAAGGAAGTGTTGAGGAAACACTGACGATTTTGTCTCGCTTGAAACCCGTTGTCTTGAAGAGAATTGAAGTAACGGGGTGTCCTCGAGAACTAGCTCCAGTTTTCGAATCGGCACATTGGAAGCAGGCAGAGCAGACTCACGTGAACTCGACGCAAATGACTTCGAAGTCATTTCCACTGTTCTACAACTTAAGTTATTTTCATATTAATGTCACGTCAATGGAATTGAATGATTTACATCTTTTGATAGCTGTGAGTTCTAAACTGGTTCGATTTTTTACAAATATTTATTTTCAGAACGTTGCCAAAAACCCATCTTTTCAATTTTGCTTCGTAAAAGCTGTCACTGTCACGTCTCTTGAGCTTGTGGAACCATTTCCTATGCAAGAAAGAATGGAGAACGATGGAAGTCTCAGACTTCGTTATCAGATTCCGGATTCTAGTCACTATTTGGAAATATACAAGGGAAATAATAGCGTTTTCTGTATTCAAAAAAATTGATAAGTTATTACATACCGTCATCCGGTTCCAAATTCAAATGCCTACTTGGAGATCTGATTGTTCGATAATTGGATTAGATAGAAGACACTGAGTTGCTCTCCTGATATGCCTCATGTTTGATAATTTGTCTGTTTAATTGTTTGTTCAAACTGTTATTCTGTTTTTGCTATTTTGTTTCTCAATAAATCACTTGTTAGAATTCCGTATATCAACTATGGCAGGTGAATCCATCATTAATGAAGTCAATTATCACTTTGAGTTCCATTATCTTCCCAGACAGATTCCCCAGAGCCAATGTCTACAGTGGCAGCTGGAGGATCTCCCTCTCTATGGTACATTCACTCACTATTCCCCCTACGCACAACGACATCATTCCCCCTACTGAGTTTTATTGATTCTCCACTCATTCACCCCGAAAAATGCACAAAATCCCCCTCGAATCGCTCAAAACCAACACCAACTATCTGAAATCATGCATTCTCTATGAGGTGCTCAGTGATAAACCAATTTTTGACTGCTATCGCCACTTTTGTCGAAGAAATGGAGAGGACGCGATGGGATACGGCGATTTTGAATACTATTTTTATCGATTTTACAGTGGACACGTAGATTTTGAGCAAGAGAGAAGGTGAGTAATAGGAGTTCATTCGTTGGAAATTTCCAGATGTTTCAGAATTGACTTCAAGGAGAAGACGTTGGTCGAGTTGCCGTTGGAGATACTCGGAATGGTGACTGGATATCTGGAGCCAGATGAGAGGTATGTTGGCCAGAGAATAGCCGATAAACAAGTTGTTAATCAAACTGTTCCAGAGTTCACTTACGTCTCACGTCCAAGAAATTCAAAACCATTGTTGACATCGAACCTGTCACTTTCGGACTAATCGATGTAAAATGGACACCAAACGTCTTCGTGTTATATATAAATGAAAATTGCTTCAAATATAAAATTGCCAATGATCGCTTCATTCGAGATGGTAATGCTGATGAAGACTTTCAAAGTGCATTCGATCGTTTCGCTCAAGTCTTGAAACATCCGAAACTCCATGTTGATCGTCTAGATCTCACATTCCCAGATGATTTGTTTACGGAAGAAAGGGAACAATTATTGAAATGCCTCCCACATTTATTGCATGTAAACACAGCGGTTATTCAAGGAAGCGTCAATGAAACACTGACGATTATGTCTCACTTGAAGCCCGATGTCTTGAAGAGAATCGAAGTAACGGGGTGTCCTCAAGAACTAGCTCCAGTTTTCGAATTGGAACATTGGAAGCAGGCAGAGTTGACTCACGTGAACTCGACGCATATGACTTCGAAGTCGTTTCCACTGTTCTACAACTTAAGTTGCTTCCATATACTTGTCACGTCAATGGAATTTAATGATTTACATCTTTTGATTGCTGTGAGTTCAAAACTGCTTCGATTTTTTACAAATATCTATTTTCAGAACGTTGCCAAAAACCCATCTTTTCAATTTTGCTCGGTAAAAGCCGTCACTATAACGTCTCATGAGTCTGAAGACCTTTTGCCGATGGAAGGTAGAATGGAGAACGATGGAAGTTTCGTATTTTGTTATCAGATTCTGGATTCTAGTCACTACCTGGAAATTTACTTGAGGAATGGTGGCATTTCCACTATTCGGAGAATTTAGAACATGTTATTCAATTTACTTTTTTTTTGAATATTTGGCTTTTCTATGTTTCATCAGTTGCACACACTATGCTTTTGGTTTTTTTTAATGTTTATTTGAAATGGTGCAAATAATAAAAGTTTAAAAACTGCCTTCGGTCGTACCATCCAAATATTGAAACACTTGAAAGTTTGAGTTGAGCATCTTTCTTGACCACCAGAAGTTCCTGTTTCGAAAGAAAGATGCCAACTTCTAAAATGTCTTCCAGTTTTATTGTATGTGCCTTAATTAAAGCTAGTGTTGATAAAACATTCTTCATATTGTTTCAATCTTTTCATATCGATGTTTTGCTCTATTAATAAAATATTTTAATATTTTTTTGACTGAAAGTTTTCAAACTTCGAAGTATTAATATAAATGACTTTTCTTCCATACCATCTCCAACAAATCCACGTTTCACACTTTGAGTGCTGACATCTGTTAATGAATGATTCGTCAGAACTACATACATAAGCTATGACGGGTGAACCCAGATTCCGAAACCTTAATTAGGTCAATTATCACCTTGAGATTCATTATCTTCCCAGACCGATTTCCCAGAGCCTACATCCACAGTGGCAGCTGGAGAGTCTCACGACGACTTGCCTGCTGCATGCAGCATTCACTTTTCCCCTAGACCACAACAAGACCATTCCCTCCTATTCATATTGATTCTCCATTCATTCATCCCAAAAAATGCACAAAATCCCTACGGATTTGCTTAAAAACAATTTGAACTACCTGAAATCATGCATTCTCTATGAGGTACTCAGTAAAAAACCTATTTTTGACAGCTATCGCCATTTTTGTGAGACAAATGGAGATGATGCGATTGGATACAACGATTTTGAGTACTGGTACTATCGATTTTATAGTGGAGACATAGATTTCGAGCATGAGAGAAGGTGAGTAGTAGAGTTTCATTCTTTGGAAAACTCTAGATATTTCAGAATTGACTCCAAGGAGAAGGCGTTGACCGGGTTGCCGTTAGAGATACTCGGAATGGTGACTGGATATTTGGAGCCGGAAGAGAGGTAAGTCTTCCTTAAGTGCCGGGAAGTCTGCGTAGTAGGGATAGAGAGCCTCTAAATACTTCTACTATGTTTTCAGAACCCATCTACGACTTATGTCCAAAAAGTTCAAAGCGATCGTTGACATGGAACATGTTACTTTCAGACTAATCGATGTAGAATGGACACCAAACGTCTTCCGTTTATATATAAATGAGAATTATTTCGAATATATAATACACAATGGACGTTTCGTTCGAAAAGATTATTCTGATGAAGGCTTAGAAAGTGCATTGGATCGTTTCGCTCAAGTCATGAAACATCCGAAACTCCATGTTGATCGTCTAATCCTGAAGTTCTCAGATGACGTGCTTCCAGAAGAAAAAGAACAATTATTGAAATGCCTTCCACATTCCTTGCACGTAGAGCAAGCGCATGTTTACGGAAGTGTTGAGGATACACTGACGATTGTGTCTCACTTAAAGCCAGGAGTCCTGAAAGGAATCCTTGTAACCGGATGTCCTCAAGAACTAGCTCCAATTTTTGAATCGGAACATTGGAAGCAGGCAGAGCTGACTAAACTGTTTTCCTGTCAAACGACTTCGAGGATATTTCCAATGTTCTACAGCTTCCGTTATTTCGATATACTTGTCACCTCTATGGAAATGAATGATTTGCATCTTTTGATATCAGTGAGTTTCAAACTGATTCGATTTTATACAAATATTCGTTTTCAGAACGTTGCCAAAAACCCATCTTTTCAATGTTGCATAATAAAAGCCGTCACCGTCACGTCTCATGAGATTGAGGAACCTATTCCTATAGAAGAGAGAATTGAGAACGATGGAAGTCTCAGACTTCGTTATCAGATCCCGGATTCTAAACACTATTTGGAAATTCACATGAGGAATGATGGGTTTTACACTATTCGAAGAATTTAGATCACGTCATTCAATTGTTTTTTTTTTGAATATTTGGTTATCTATTATATGTTACACAAGCTGCAAACAAAAACTATGTTCTATGTGTTTTTCTAAATGTTCATTCGAAATGGTACAAGTGATAAAAGTTGAAACATTTGAACGAGGTCAACCTAAAATGTCTTCCAGCTTCTTGTGTCATAATCAAAGCTAGTGTTTATGGAACATTCGTCATATCGTTTCATATCAATGTTTTTGTTCTATTAATAAAAACTTTTCAACTTTTTCGGTCTGTAAGTTTCCAAGTTTTGAAGTTCTTCTGTTGATAAATGATTCTTTTGAGTTCGGTACATAAGCTATGCGGTGTAAACCTAAATTCTGAAACCTTAATTTGGTCAATTATCACTCTAAGATCCATTGTCTTCACAGGTCGATTTCCCAGAGCCAAAGTCCACAGTGGCAGCTGGAGGATCTCACGACGGCTTACCTATGCACCATTCACTCACTATTCTTCTTACACCCAACGAGAACATTCCCCCGATTCTTATTGATTATCCACTCATTTACACAATACAATGCACAAAATCCCTACGGATTTGCTTAAAAACTGTGCCAACTACCTGAAATCATGCATTCTTTATGAGGTACTCAGTAAGAAACCAATTTTTGACTGCTATCGCCACTTTTGTGAGAGAAATGGAGAGGATGCGATGGGATACGGTGATTTTGAATACTATTATTATCGATTTTACAGTGGAGTCGTGGATTTCGAGCATGAGAGAAGGTAAGTAGGAATTCCCACACTTGCAACCGGGCCGAGTCCGGGCCGTGAGCGGGCCGTGAGCGGGCCTTTGAATAACTCACTTCAAAATGAAAATTATGAGTCGTTCAAGGCCCGGCTGTTCACAGCCCGGCAACTAAGTGGATTGTACTGCGGCTCTCCCTAAACTCACAGTGAAAATGAGTATAGATTTGAGTAGAGAATTCCTTCGTTGAAAAACTCTCGATGTTTCAGAATCGACTCCAAGGAGAAGACGTTGAGTGGGTTGCCGTTGGAGATACTCGGAATGGTGACTGGATATTTGGAGCCAGAGGAGAGGCAAGCATTTGATAACAGTAAAATTAGGACCATTCAAACTTTTTCAGAGTTCACTTGCGTCTCGCGTCCAAGAAATTTAAAACGGTCGTCGACATCGAACCTGCTACTTTCCGACTAATTGCTGTAGAATGGACACCAGACGTCTTTCGTTTATATATTAATGAAATGGGCTTCGAATATAAAAGTGACAATGGGCGCTTCATTCGAAATGGTAATCCTGATGAAGGCTTGGAGACTGCATTCAATCGTTTCGCTCAAGTCTTGAAACATCCAAAACTCCGAATTGATCGTCTAGATCTGATACTGCCAGATGATTTGTTCCCAGAAGAAAGAGAACAATTATTGAAATGCTTCTCACATTCATTGCATGTGAAGACAGCGGAAATTCAAGGAAGTGTTGAGGAAACATTGACAATTGTGTCTCACTTGAAGCCTGGAGTCTTAAAAAAAGTTCTGGTAACCGGATGTCCTAAAAAACTAGCTCCAGTCTTTGAACTGGAACATTGGAAGAAGGCAGAGCACACTGAATTGTTTTCCTGTAAAACTACTTCGAGATCTTTTCCACGGTTCTACAGCGTCCGTTCTTTCTCTCTTTTTGTCAAGTCAATGGAATTGAATCATTTACATCTTTTGATAGCTGTGAGTTACAAACTGCTTAAATGTAATACAAACATTTAATTTTTTTCAGAACCTTGGCAAAAACCCCTCTTTCGAACGTTGCATGGTACAAGCGGATGGCACGTTTCGTGAGTTAGAGGAACCTTTTCCCATGGAACGTAGAATCAAGAACGATGGAAGTATCATATTTTGTTATCAGATCCCGGATTCAAGTCATCGTTTGCGTATTAAGGAAAAGGATAATGTTTTCACTATTCGGAGAATTTAGAGCATGTTAATCAATTTTTTTTTTTTGCCAATATTCGGCTTTTCTATGTTACACCAGTTGCCAAAACAATGTTCTCTGTTTCTTCTTAGCGTTCATTCAATAGTACAAGTGATAAAAGTTGGAAAACTGACTTGTGTCGTACCACCCATATATTAAAATCAGTAATTACCAGTTCCTGTTTCGAAAGAAAGAAGCCAACTTTTGAAATGTCTTCCACCTGTATAGCATGTGCGTTAAAATTTACTTGGAGATCCGATTGTTCAATAATAGGATCAGAATTGATAGAAGAGCCTGAAGTCTTCTTTTTGATAAGTCTTGCTATTCGGTTTCTCAATAAATTATTTGTTATAATTTTGTACATCAACTATGACAAGTGAACCCAGTTTGAAAGAAAAATCTCACCGATTTCTTTAAACCAAGACCGACCGGAATAACGAAGGCCTGGTGACATGGCAGCTAGAAGATCTATTGCCTATTGCATCTACTCCGACAATTTCCCCCTTATGCAATACTCCCTTCGGACATTCTCTGCGTCTCGTTCACTTTTCCTACCTATTCCTCTTTTTTCTTTCTTTCTGACCCATTGGTGTCCCCTCTTCACACTTTCTCCCCCTTTAACCTTCAGGCAGAGTTCTCCTCAACAAAAGAATTAACAGATGTTTTCCCCCTTTTTTCTCTAAACCTCTCCACTTCTTACACTATTTCTCCATATTAATTTCACACATATAATTAATGTAGAGCACAAGTGACCACCACCCTTATCATACCAATTCTTCTGCTTATTTTCACTATTTGTTGGCAAAACTCTCTGCGTCTCTCTTCTCCTCTTCTTCTTCTTCTTCTTTTTGCATAAAGACCACCCAAGACGTTTTTTGGGAGGTTTTCATAATTTGAGTAGTTTCAAAACCGTCTTTTTCTAATAAACGTCCTCATTCTTACCATCTGATCTTTATGATAGTTTTAAATAGTAGTTTTTCTCCCATATTATATACTAATTATCCAATTAAACACCTAAACAAAAAAATGCCGACACCATATGCTCCTCATAATAGTGATGGTGTTACCCTTTCCTCTCATTCCCCTTTTTTCATCGGATTAGATATCTAGATAGTGTAGGCGCAGAGTATAATTAATGACCAGCTGCCGCAAGTATCCTCTTCTTCTTTTTTTTTCAATCTACCTAAATTCAAAGCCTACTTTTTCAGAAATACATGGCAGTGACTCGAGTCTTGAATTGGTTCTTCAGCTGGAACTACAAGCCAAATGAAGATAATTTGGATGCCAACGAACAGCTCACAGCAGAAGAAGAGGAGATGTAAGAAACCTAATAAAGTATAATTGTTATCTATTAATTTCAGCCAAGAACCCAAACCACTGACTCTATACACTTTACCAATCACAGCATTCGAGCACATCCTTGAACAGCTGACAGTCCACGAGAGGTGGGGTTTTTAGTCAAACCATCTGAGTTTGAGATCGAATTTTTTCTATTTAGGCGTCGACTTCGAGAAGTCTCCAGAACTCTCAAAGATGAAATCGGTTATCAACCAATGAGAGGTGATTTATCTATTCTTCAGTGGAATGAGAAAGAAAACGAAGGATATCGGATTAGATTAAACCAACAACGGCTTACAATTATGAAACGAGGAGACTGTTGCTACAAAGAAATGAAGCTGGAAAATGGTAGAGAAGAATGGGTGGAGATGGAAGGAGAAGATCTTGTAGAAATATTGATTGCAGAGATGAAATTAATTCTTGTGAATCCAAAGCTTCAACTGGAAGAACTGGATATCTCTATTCATAACGACGCGACGAGGGAAAAGTTTCTAAAACAGTTCGACTCACTTCTCAGTTCTCTACCGCACCAGCTCCACGTGGAAAGATTGGATCTGCCATTTCTTGAAGACATCGAGATTCAAATTTTATCTGAAATGAAGCCAGGAATCCTGCTAGCACTGAATCCAGCCATTTTTCGTCTGAGAGTTGAGAAGGATATGATGAACAAAATTATGGAAACGCAACAGTTCAAAATGCTGAGAAAACTGAATATTGAAATGGAAAATCTCCCCGATACCTCCAAATTGGTGAATCTTCGAGATATTACTTTACGCGTTACTACAATTACCAAAGGGGACATGATTATTATCAAACATGTAAGATTTTTCATTCTATATTATTTCAATCAAAGTATTTTCAGGCGCTTCTCAGTTCGACATCCAGAATCAAATCACTCTGTATTATGACCAAAAAGAGAAGTATAGAGTATTTCGACATTCTGGAGATTCTTGGAATCCCTCGAGAAGAGGAAAATCAGGAGAGGGAGAGGAGGAAGAAGAGAAAATCTACCAAGATCGTTATATTTTCGAGGCAGATGCATACGGCCCCGGATCATTTTGTGTTCTTAACAGCCGGCCCGAGCTAAGCTTCAAAAGAGTTAAAGGCCCATCGGAAGGCTCGGATGATTCAGATGACGAAAATAATTGAAATGCGATCTTTCTAACCCCATAACTTTTATCTTATTCTTTTATATGCATCTCTTTTTTCTTTTGATCTGTTCCGCTCAATTTGTTCTTTTTTTGAATGTTTCTCTGTAACATCCATAAGACACGGCTCTGTAATATAAACCCGACATGTTCTTTCTTTGGTATAATCTCAGGTAAAATCTTTTCTTTCACTTGTTTCTTATTGTTTTTTAAATAAAAATATCTCCTTTGTTTGTTTTTTGGATTTTCTTCTAATTCCCCGTGACAATTTCTCCACGTTTAATCATCCTGATTGCAATTAGCATGAAAACCGTGAAATTACCCTATTAAAATGAAAAGGTCATACTGATAAGATCTCAAATCCGCCGTATAAAAGAAAAAAGGTTTCGAAGAAAAAATCAGTTTAAAAAAAAACAAAACCAGAAAAATGAACCGCCTTCTGTGTGCCTTCATCCTTCTCCCGAATTTGATCTCTGCAGCACTTTTGACTGATAAAGTTACCGTGAACTTTCTTCCGGATATCAACAAGATTCGTCGTCAATTTGCAAAAGACCATTCCGTACCGGATATGCACGAATGGGTATGTCACTTGATACATTTAAATCAAACACAAAAATCCTATTTTCAGACATGGAGCAGAGATCTTGAGGCGATTCTTAACCCAATCACTGTAGAGAAGGTTCGCGAGATATATAAAGCTGGTGCCGATTGGAGATACGTGGCTGTTAACAGCTATGAGACAGTCAACACTGAATTTGAAACAAAATTGAAAGAATTTGCTGGGAAGACCGAAGATGAGCAGAAAAAACTAGTTGATAACCGCGCTTTTTATAGTCAACAAGAGCTGGAGTTTGTTCAACCGCTTCAAAAATTCGTCGCCTGCAAGCCAACGGATATTTCTGGTAAAATTTATGTGTTGTGCTTAGTAGGACCAAAGTGAGTTTCGAATCTGATCACTTATTTAAAAAGGGAAAAATCCACTTTTTCAGAGGGGAGTTCGAGTTTGTGAATAAAGAGAGACCAACTGGTGAAGCTGGAACAAAGTGTGACAGTGGATATGAAAACGATGATGGTCTGTGCGTTGTCGCAAAGTGAGTGAATGAAAATATAGTTACTATTTACTTGTATTTTGCTTTCAGACCGAAAACCACGACAGAAAATCCGGAAAAAACGACCGAAAATCCAAAAAAAAACGAATGAAAATCCGAGAAAACCGAGTGAGGCGGGTGAGAATCCGAGTGAAGCGACAACTGTCGAAAATCAAGGAGTTAAATTCTTTATCCCTACTGTTACCTACGCGCTTTTCTCGACTATTTGGCTCATTTTCTATTGAATACGTATAATAGGAATAAAAAGATATGAATAAATGGTTTGTGTTCTGGTTGTTTGAAGGAGGGGAGGGCAAAACTATATCAACTTGGCTTGAGAAATCTTGTTGTTGAATTGGAATTCTTTTTCAGCTCCTACCACGCTTTGGGATGTTATCGGCTAGCGATCAATGTATTGGGTACGCACAGGGTGCGAAGCGTATGGTGGCGTAAACGCACTCCGTCGCACTACGGTTGGCATGGTGCCAAAAAAGAGTTGGATGAGTGCCAAATTTAAATTTAATGTTTATTTGTCGTATCTTTCAATAAAAACCGCGACGCGCACGCAACGCGACGGGGGAAAAATTAATTTTCTGAAGTTAACATTTATTGTACGAATATAGATAAAACAACCAATAAAACTCTATTAAATCAAATATTTATCACTCCCTACTCTTCTTTGTGATCGTCATTCCCTGCTGTCCTATCAAAAAGTGATATTCCAAATAATCCTCCGAATTCGGGATATCGAAATGACGAATTACACTATTCGGTTCAATTGGAGCAGCTGGTGTACCGGGGAGTTCAATAGACTCATCTAATTGAAACTCATCTCGACGTTCGATAGAGAGGAGGATAGTTTTGGACAAGGGTGCCAGAAATATCTGAAATTATTTCTTTGGAAAAAATTCTGAAAACTGAAAATAAACTCACTTTTTTGTATTTTTCAAGTGCTCCGCTGTCATAACCAAACTCTTTGAAATTGATTCGCTTGAAACTCGAAAAATGCTCGGGCTTGAAAAGAAAAGTTGGATGAGGACAACTCAATTCTTCTGCCTGTTTCCATTGTTCCATTTCAGCCAACTCATCTAATTTATTTTTTATCGAATCGGTCAAACTCCACGAACTAGACATTTTGAATCGATGAGTTTCGATAGATTTCAGTGTTTTGGGATTCAAACATGAGAGAATTCTGATGGTGGCGTCGATTTCTGGTGCATCGATATCCACTGATCTAACAGACGCTTTGTGGCCCAAGGACTCCAGAAATGATACAAGTGTTTCGAATTCTAAACTTGGTACACTTTCTTTATAGCTTCTGTAGAAAAAGCGGAAGCGGGGCAAAACAAATTTCGGATTTCCCAACGCCATTTTCAGATCGTTGCATGCGACTCCGATATAATCGTCTCCATGAACTACTTTTGCATTATGATGATCCCTTGGTATCCTCAATGCATAAACCACATCTTCACAGTTATATCGACAGAAAATTTCTGTATCTCCACACGAAATCTCAATCGCTTCAAAGGGGGAAGTCTTTTGCTCATCGACGACATCTCGGAGTTGTTTGCACACTTTTCGGAGGATTAATCTGAAATTTTCGCTAGTAATTTTATTTAAAAATCAATCTGACTTACTGTTCTTTCAATTCCATTTTCTCTACAATTTCTCCGATGACATCAATCGGCAAATCAGAAAATTCTTTGGCTGTCTCGGGTGGGGAATCTAACATTTTTGAGTGTTTTCTGAAATAAAAACGATTAGAAACCAATTTAAATAGGTAAATTTTATTAAAAAGTAATGTATTCGGACTGGTTTTATTATAATATAAACACAACTGAGCTTTTCGCACTATATTTATACGAAATCGTGTTTTATAAATAGTAAATCAGTCAGACTACACGATTTATCAACAGAAAAACGGGAAAATTTTCAAAAATTAAACGAAAAATAGCAAAAAAACAAGAAAATCATACGAAAAATAACGAAATCGACTTGTCCACGAGGAGTACACGGCCGGGGGGACTATAAAACGCAGTATTGGCAAAATGGAATTTGAAGCGAGACATGGGACTTTTGCAGCTGAAAATAGGTGTTTTGCAAAAGTTTTTCAGAGATTTTTTGATTCGAGATAGTTGAAAAATGATTAAACAATGTAAATGAATGAAAAATTCATTGAAAAGTGTCGCGCTGTGTCAGGGAATGACTTTTAAGTTTTCTGTGTCAATTTGCTTTACGTACTCGAAATCGCAAGTAATTTCGAGATTGTAAACTAAATATGTGTGTAGAAAATAGTATGATTAACAAGATTAACAACAATTCATGAAAAAAACAACAAATGGTAACAAAGAGAAACAGGAAAATTCAAGAAAAAAGAGAAGAAATCAATGAAAATCAATTAATCAGTTAGACGACTTTTCCTTTCGATAGTCATCTCCTCCATTCTATATCGGAGATTGATTTCCAAGTAATCAGTTGTGTGCGGAATATCGTAGTGACGTGTGATACCATACTGATCGAGTGGAGGAGCTGGTTGTCCGACACGACGTCCATAGTATTCGATGTCGATATCGTCCGTTTCGAATCCATCTTTTGTGTCGACATAGCAGCGAGTGATTTTGGACGAAGGTATGAGGAACAACTGAAATTTGATAACTAATTATTTTTTCAACAAGGACGTTGACCTACATTTCTGAATTTTAACAGGGTTCGTGGATAGATGGACCACTCATAAAAACTGATTCGCTTGAAATGAGCAAAATGTTCCGGCTGAAAGTATTCGAAAGCATATCTACAATAGACCTTTGTTGCTTGTTTCCATTGTTCCATATTGACGAGCTTGATTATTTCGTACGATTCACCAGTAACATTCCAATACGTTTGATTGCGAGAACGAAAGATTTCAATGTATTCGAGTGTTCCAGGCTTGATATACGGAAGAATATCCAGCATGACTTCTAATTCGCTGTCTTTTATTTCGAATCTTTTCGCAACAATTCTGTGATCCAATGACTCGAAAATCGCTTTGACACTTTCGAAATTCTGTTTAGCTTTTTCTTCTTTCTCGTCGCCTTTCCCAGTATTGATGAATCTCGTATTTACAAAATCAAATCGGTCCAACTGGAGATTCGAATTTTTGAGAACAAAATTCAAATCGATACAAGCAGTTTTCACATAATCATTGCTTCGAATGACTTTGAAATCAGACAAGTGTCTGTAATAGTATGGGTCTGGCTTTTCCCAGTTTCTGTCTACATAGAATACAGCTTCGTGATCATATCTGTTGTATCTGCAGAAGATGTTGTTGTCGGCACATCCGATCTCAATACGCTCCAACGGAAATGTTTTTTGATCATCGACAATATCACGGAGCTGTTTGCACACTTTTCGGAGAACCAACCTGAAAAACCGAATAATTATTGAGTTTTAGTCGCGGTATACTTACTGTTCTTTCAATTTTAGTTTCTTAACAATAATATCGATGACATCAATCGGCAAACTGGAAAACTCGAGAACTTTCGGCGGCTCACTAAAAAAATCAGAAGTTTTTAGATATTAAGAATTAATTGCAGATTTCTTTACCTTTTCTCATCCTCCAAATCATAATTTCCACCGGAGAATCGATCGAACCAATATTTGAAATCCGCGAAACTCATTCTCTGATATCCGATGACTTTACAAAGATCTCCAAAAGATTTTTCGATTGATTTGCGACGAAGAACATCGTTGAGAATGCATGCGCGAATGGCGATCGGGTTATTGCAGAGGGAATCCGACATTTTCTGAAAAATTGGCAAAATCTATTGAAAAATGGACTTCCGGCAGGAAAAAAGGACGAAGTATTTGAAGAGTAGCGTTAAAACAACTTTAACTGAGTTTATCGCTGCTAAACAGCGCCAAAACTAAGGAGAATTACTTCTTGCGATAATTTCCGATGCCCAAACTAGTAAAAAACGCTGAAAATAAATAAAAATACGTTGAACCTCCGAAATTCAAAATTTTCTGTAAAATTCATTGAAAACTGATTGAAAATATGCAATGTGAACCCTCTAAAGATTTTAGTGCGAAATTTTGCTGAGAAAATTGATATATAGAGGTTTAGTGACTTTCAGTTAATTTATGAATAATTTTCTTTTAAAAAATGGCAAAATTTATTCAAAATGGGTTTCCGACAGGAAAATGAGAGGCAGATTTAAACAAAACGCTTTTAACCAGTGCTAAAAGTGCTACAACCTGAGTTAAACGCTGCTAAACAGCGCTAAAAATAAGTTTAACGCTGTTTAGCAGCGTTAAATTCCAATTTTAGCGCTGCTAGCCAGCGCTAAATTCCGGTTTTAGCGCTGCTAAACAGCGCTAAAAAATGAGTTTAACGCTGCTAAACAGCGCTAAAATATGAAAAATAGCGCTGTATCGAAAAGGAGCATTAAGATAAAATAGATTTGATACAGATTCTAGTAATTCAAAAAAGAAAAATGGAGAGGAAAATAATCGAGAAAAGGGAAACTCATGTTCTCAACGCTTCTTGTAGGTGTTTCTGGGAAAACTACTTTTTCCGATAACCTCCGCTAGTAAAACTAGTGAAAATCGCTGAAAACAAATGAAAATACGTAGAAGAAGCTTCTGAGATTCAAAAATTCCTCAAAAATTCAATGAAAATTGATGGAAAATAGGTTTGAAAAGTTAGAAAAGTTCAAAAATTCTTGCTCGTAAAGTCTAATGCGCATTGTACGCAAACACTCTACGTACTTTGGCACCTACCGTAGTAAACACTAAAATTCAAAAATGATTTTTTAAATATTATTTTTGGAGCTAAATATGGTTTTGTTTCAAA
Organism: Caenorhabditis remanei; assembly: GCF_010183535.1. NCBI lineage: Eukaryota > Metazoa > Nematoda > Chromadorea > Rhabditida > Rhabditidae > Caenorhabditis > Caenorhabditis remanei. The sequence continues at coordinate 20,945,641 of NC_071332.1, read as the reverse complement.
TGTTCTTTCCATCTTTTCACTTTTTAAACTCAAAAGAAATTTTTATTCAGATAAAAAGTAATTTTCACAGGTAAAAATGCTGAAATCTTCTGTGCCACGCCGCTGCAAACCAACAACCGCTCAATCGAAGAAACCTGATGCAATTTTGGTTGCCCAGGACAAAAGAATGCAAAAAAAACGGGAAGTGATAATTTGGCTCAATTTACTGTTTTTAATCAAATTTTCAGCTTCTCTCCAACCACTTCGACTTCACAAATACATTCAGCGCCGGAAATACCGTTTGACAGTGGCAAGAAAAACAGTAAGAAAAATTAAATCTTTAAGGGTCACAACAAGCAAAATTTATGCAGGCTTCATGAGAATTTCAACGCTGCTATTGTCGAAATAAAAAAGTTCCGACATTTTTTTTCACGTCAGAATGCAGACACAGTAGTATTTTTGTACTGAGTCTGCATTTTGTCGTAAGAAAAAATGTCGGAACTTTTTTATTTTGATAATAAACAGCGCTAAATTCCGATTTTAGCGCTGCTAACCAGCGTTAAAATTCAGTTTTAGCGCTGTTTAGCAGCGTTAAGTTCCGATTTTAGCGCTGCTAGCCAGCGCTAAACCATGATTTTAGCGCTGTATAGCAGCGGTAAATTTCGATTTTAACGCTGCTAAACAGCGCTAAAATTCAGTTCTTTTGCTATTTAAGAGTTTATGAATATGTTTCTTTTTCAGCACCTCTCGAATTGGGTTTGGAATCTAAATCGATAACGGAAATTCCGGTTGAAGACGTCAAAATCGAAGATTTCGCCACTCTCTCCATCATTGTAAGGGTAGAAAAGCCACTTTCAATACAGAAAATGATTGAATAGCGCTGATTTTTCAGACAAAACGACTCTTTTCAACTGGGAATTCAAGAAAGAATCGATGACGGAAACTCGAATTGATTCCGTGGATATCGAAGATTTTGCGACGAAGTTTTGGGCTTAATCAGCTAAGTTTTTGAGTACAGTTCTTTTTTGTAATCGTTTTATTTCAGTGCGATCTAGACAACATCTAATATCTTCTCGCCGATCCGTCACGTGGAATTTTCGCGAACTGGTAAAAAAACCATCTTCAATACAGAAAATGATTGAATAACATTGATTTTTCAGATAAAATCACTGATCGCCGTCAGATGAGTGCTTCTAAACGCCCGATTTGTGTGAAACTGGCGCTATTTTGGTTGTCGATAAAACAGTTTGTCTGTTTTCCAGAAGATTAGTAGTTTTTTCTGTTCCAATGTTGTTTTTTTTTCAAAAAATTCTTCTTCAGCTGCTCTCCTGCCATTCCGACGACTTCGACACTCTTCTCAGTCGGGAAATTTAAGAAAAATCGATGAAGAGAACTGAAATTTTGCGACGATTTCATTTTCTCAATCAGCTAAGTTTTCCAGTACAGTTTCATTTTGTAATCGTCAAATTTCAGCTCAATGTATTCAATTTCTAAAATCTTTTAATGCTCGCGCTTCGCCACGTGGAACTTTTGCGATTTTGTGACAACGGACCGTTTCTAGAAGCTCTTCGATCTAATTTTGATGATTTTTTCAATAAAAATTATATTTTTTTCGACGCTTTGCTTCTTTTGTTTCCGAAAAGTGTTATTTTTCAAAGGAACTCTATTTTTCTCGATTTATTGACTGTAAAAGGCTAGAAATCGTCTCGGTATAATTTTTGTTTCAGTTTTCGGGAATTGTAGTCACAATTTCAGCTAAAAATGTCTGTTACGAGTATTTACGAGTCAACATTCACTAAAGTATCGCTAAGCTGCTCTCAAAAAGGACTCTTCGAGAATTTTAACGCTGCTAAGCAGCGCTAAATTCCGATTTTAGCGCTGGTTAGCAGCGCTAAACCATGATTTTAGCGCTGTTTAGCAGCGTTAAATTCCAATTTTAGCGCTGCTAGCCAGCGCTAAATTCCGGTTTTAGCGCTGGGAAGAATAATATTTAAGAGTTTATGAATATGTTTGTTTTTCAGCACCTCTCGAATTGGGTTTGGAATAGAAATCTATGACGGAAATTCCAATTGAAGGCATCAAATTCGAAGACTTCGCCACTCTTTTCAGTCGGGAATTCAAGAAAAAATCAATGAAAAAAACTCGAATTGAAGGCGTCGATAGCGAAGATTTTGCGACGACGTTGTTTTAATCAGCTAAGTTTTCTAGTACAGTTTCATTTTGTAATCGTCTAATTTGAGCTCAACGTTCTCAATATCGAAACTTTGGAACAATTGCGATTGTGTGACAATGGATAGTTTCAAGAAGCTTAAGGATCTAATTTTAATCATTGTTTCAATAAAAAGTATATTTTTTCTTGATTTTTTGTTTGTTTTGGTTCCGAAAAGTGTTATTTTTCAGAGAAAAACTATTTTTCTTGATTAATTGGCAATGGAAGGCTAGAAATCGCCTCGCTGTCATTTTAGTTTCAGTTTTCGGGTATTTTAGTGAAAATTTCAGCTAAAAATGTCCTCCATGAGTATTTGCGAGACATTCGCTAAAGTAGCGCTAAACTGCTCCCGAAAAAGGGCTCGATGAGAATTTCAACGCTGCTAAACAGCGTTAAATTCCGATTTTAGCGCTGCTAACCAGCGTTAAACTCAGTTTTAGCGCTGTTTAGCAGCGTTAAACTCAGTTTTAGCGCTGTTTAGCAGCGTTAAACTCCGTTTTTACCGCTGCTTGACAGCGCTAAAAATCACCTGAATAATTTAAGTAATCATTTCAGCTAAAAATGTCTGCCAAGAGTATCTACGAATCGACATTTGTTAAATCTGACAAAACCGATGCAACTCTGGTTGTCGATGGAAAGAAATTACATGTTAACAAATCTGTGAGCGATTTTTTCTCAAATTCAAATTTTTCATAAACTATTTCTCTAGCTTCGGTGCTATACCAGTTGGAAGGGGTCACTTTTTTTCGCGATTTTTTCACTTTTTTCGACATAAAAATGATAGCTGATTATTTTTATGATGTTTTTAAGTTGTTAGGACACAAAAAATTTTCCATCGAAAAAAATTTTTTTTCCCGAAAATTTCCAAAAAAAATTTTTTTTTGGGGGGGGCCACTCAAAAACTGTTTTTGGGGTATTCCGAATCAGTGTGCTGAAAGAAGGACAAAGCTTACACAATGAGTGTGATTCTTGTGAGGGACCACTTTTCACCATTCTCTTAGGCTTAGGTTTCTTAGAAACTCGGAAAAAATTGAAAAAAACGACAAAAATTGACAAATTAATCGTTTTTGTCAATTTTTTTTTCCGAATTTCTAAGAAACCTAAGCCTAAGAAAAAGGTTAAGTAACAAAAAAGTGTCTCTCACACGCCTTCAGCCTCACAAAAAAAGTGACCCCTTCCAACTGGTATAGCACCCTAGCTTCTCTCCAGCCACTCCGACTACTTCAACACACTTTTCAATGGGGAATTCAAAGAAAAATCGATGATGGAAATTCAAATTGAAGATGTCGATTTCGAAGATTTCTCTATGGTTTTGTGCATTGTGCACGATATATTTATCGAGATAGAAAGTGAGTTGAACAATGGCTCGGTAGAGTATATTACCTTCTTTTTTCAGGAAGAAAGATCGAGCCACTTCTGAAACTCGCCGATCGATTCCTTCTTCTCAAGGCGAAACGCACATTGGAAATGCTCAAACTAGTGCAATTCGACGGATGAATTAAATGTTTATAATTATATTTTGAAATTTGATAATTATATGTATATTCTATGTTTATAAAATTTAGACAATCACAATGTCAAGAGGCGGAGTCTCCGAGTGTCGAGAAAAGCTTGAAGATGAAATCAAAAAAATTTAATTAAAAATAATGGAGGGGGATTGCAGTAATTAGTGTTGATACTCTAAACTGTAAAGTTAAATTACTCGAAATGACAAAAAAGTGTCAGCTACAAAAATATAGCACTATATTACAATCAGGAGCGCTATGACACGCTTTTATGTTTTACTGAAAACCTCATCTTCAGAATAAATGAAAACTGCACAAATAAACCTCATCCCTTATATTCCATTCCTCATATTCGAGCTTCTGCTAATCTTGTAATTCCTGCGGAGCACAAATCCTGCTTCGCCTCTCCATCACAAGTGCACTTTCCTTCGTAGGAAGTGAAGCCTATAATATTCGAACCTGCGTCTCTTTTCCCCTTGGTGACAAGATTACTACTCCTCCATATGCCCCGCCCATACCCTTTTCACTTCTTTCATTTAACATGCTCACCGCCAGCAGACATGATCAGACTCTATAGTGAATTGGGGTCAACAGTACTTTTTCTTATTTTTCTAAAATTCTAATACAATCTTGTTTCGGGTTTTGATTACGGTAAGTCTGCTTGTCTTGAATCTTGTTGAATTTAACTTTCCTATTGTTCAGGTAGTTTCCATGGCGGGTACATCTAACCACGGATCCTGAATCTCGGGAATCAGAAAGAGTCGCTTAAACGGGTTTCAAAAAAAAATCTCGGTAAGTTCTAGAGTTTTGTGTTACATTGTTTTTCAGAACTACTTTGTTTTTCAGAAGACTGGTCTTTTCCACGGGTTTCTGAAGAGTTCGTCCACCGAGGCCACACAGTAGTGAAAATTGTTTTGTTTGAGGTAAGTAATTACCCAATTATCTTTTAGGATAAAACTAAACATATAAATTTCCAGGCAAGAACTCCTCATCTATTCATCTAACCATAATTGGTTTTTAATGTAAGTTGTTTCTCTGACTTTTTATGACGAAATACTATAATTTTTTAAATTTCAGATCTACCACGACGGGTCTCTTCTTGCCAGAGCCAACGACTGGCAGTTACAAACGGGCTTTAAATTTTTTTTAAATTAGTATTTCACTATTGTAATAAAATATTTTTTTTAAATCACAGATTTCTCCAATGCATTTTTTCTTTCCGATCAAAGTTTTGTAGAGTCTATGGGCCAGGGAACCATAGAAAAGTGCGCAAGTAGGATGAACTCTCTATCAAAAAGAAAGGAGACCCTTTTCAGTTTTAGTCAAAAATGTTGAGCTTTGAGAATGGAGTCACTGGTTATCCTATTAGCCAATTCCATTTACCAGACTGTAACTTTTAAATAGTTATCTAGGAGAGTGTTTCTACAAAAAGGTTATTCCACTCTATGTTTTGTCTATACGCCCTACTAACAAGGATACTATAACAAGGATACTGTTAAAGCGCAAAGAACATAATCGATTTCTCGCTCCCGCTAATCTTGTGACGCCTTCTAAGCCGTGAATACATATCAACTCTTCTGCGTCTCTCATGCTATTTCCCCCGGCGCCTGGTTGAGCCCCGGTGCCCCCTTCCTCGGTGCCAGTTGGTTCTGAAACTCTGCGTCTCTCTTGACTACTAGTCCCCGCCCATCTCCTTCCTCATCATATCATTCATTCTATATGCTCACCGCCATCAGAGCATGCTCCGACTTCATACTGCATTGGGGTCTTAATTTGATTTTTTTTGAATTCTAATTTTGTTTCTTCGGGTTTTGGTTACGGTAAGTATAGGTTTTTTGAATATTGTTGAATTTAACTTTGATATCTTACAGGTTATTCCCATAACGGGTACAGCCAACGGGTTTTTGAAAGGTATTTTTGAAACGTTCTAGATTATTCCTTTCAAGTTAACGTAGTTTTTCAGAAAACTGGTTCCTTCAACGGGTTATAGATGAGTTCGGCGCGGACACACTATCCGCCAGGGGTATTTTTAGGTAAGTTGTTTGTTTTTTTGGGGAGTTTGTACTTGTACCTTTATTGATATTTTCAGAATACGGGTTTCTCCATCGACTGGTTAAAAAGAAGTAGGAGATGGACATGCTTTTATGGGTAGTTTGAGGTAAATTGTGTATTCTATTCATTCTCTTATCCGATTTGATATTTTCAGAATACCGGTCCCCTTCCTTCACGGGTTTTGGAAGAATTCAAGCATGCACACTACTCATTGCTGGATTTTTTAAAAGGTAAGCAAGTTCTTTCTCTAGATTTGCATGGGTTTCTCTAATTTATTTTCCCATTCAAGCTCTTTCATTTCAGAAAACGGGTCCTTACGGGTTTTGGAGGAATTCACACGACGAGGCCACACTATTATGACGGGTTTTTGAGGTATGTAAAAAGCCTTTTCAATTTTTTGTTATAAACTACCAACTATTTTATTTCCAGGTCGATCATAACGGGTTTCTTGGCGACTTCCAGACCGAAGACTGCCAGTTTCAGACCGGGTTATAATTTTTTTAAATTCACTATTTCAATAAAAAGTTTTTTTTTAAATCTTCTTTCTCGGTGTCTCTCCTTGCCGAATTAATAGGCTAGGGAGCAGAAAATGAGTGGGGGGTGGGAAAGAAGGATCATTGAACTGCAGAAATACATTTAAAAAATATTTTTTAGATGTGCGACGAAATCATAAAAAACCTTTGAAGAGTCGAGTATTGAACCCTGCTACAACTAACCTAAAAGTATTGCCTCTGCTCTTTTCAAATTGAAGTGATGAACTTTGAGACTATGGTTAGATTCCTCTGACGTCTCCAAAAAAGGTCAACATTTACAGGATTCAAAGTCAAAGCTCTATCGCTCCCAAGTTGGAGAATTCTTTCAAATTCCCTTACAATCGATATGCATAACATTTTCCAGTGGTTATGCACTCCTTATCACTAGACCTCTCCTAATCGGTTTTCGGCTTCCACTAATCTTCTAACATCTGCCGTTCCTCTCGATTCTTAGAAAATTCTCCGCCTCTCCGTCTTCTAATTCTAATTCCCCCCCGGTGCCAGGTGAAGCCTATAATCTTCAACTCTGCTACTCTCTTAACTACTAGTCCCTTATATACCCCGCCCACCTCTACTCTTTTCATCTCTTTCATTTAACATGCTCACCGAAATTTGCATACTGTAAGTTTTGAGGGCCTAACTACAGAAAGGTTATTTAACTCCAAATAATGGAGCTTTATATTTTGTCTATACAATCCTATCAAAGTCCCTTATAATCGGTGTGTATCACATTTTTCAGTAGATAAAGTAAAATGCACCCCTTATCACTAGGCCCCTCATAATCGATTTCCAGCTCCCGCTAATCTTGTGACGCTTTCTAAGCCGTGTATACATATCAACTCCTCTCCGTCTCTCATGCTATTTCCCCCCCAGTGCCAGGCGGTGCCCCTGCGCCCCCTTCCCCGGTGCCAGTTGGTTCTGAAACTCTGCGTCTCCCTTGACTACTAGTCCCGCCCATCACCTTCCTCATCATATCATTCATTCTATATGCTCACCGCCATCAGAGCATTCTCCGACTTCATACTGCATTGGGGTCAACAGTACTTTTTCTTATTTTTCTAAAATTCTAATACAATCTTGCTTTGGGTTCCGGTTACGGTAAGTCTGCGTTTCTTGAATTTTTTTGGATTTAACTTTCCTATATTACAGGTTATTCCCATAACGGGTACAGCCAACCGAGAATTCTATTCTACGGGTTTTTGAAAGGTATTTTTGAAATTTTCAAGATTATCATTTTCAAGTAATTTGCATGTTTCAGACGCCGGTATTCGCGTTGACCACAGGTTATAGAGGAGTTCCCACGCAGTGGACATACACTTATGGGTATTTTTAAGTGAGTTGTTTTTTGGGAAGTTTGTACTAGCACCTTTACTGATATTTTCAGGCTACGGGTTTCTCCATCCACGGGTTAAAACGAGGTAGGAGATGGACATGCTTTTATGGGTAGTTTGAGGTAAGTTGTGTATCCTATTCATTCTTTTATCCGATTTAATATTTTCAGAATACCGGTATCATCTATTCATGGGTTTTGGAAGAATTCAAACCTTCTGGATATTCATTGCGGGATTTTTTAAAAGGTAAGCAGGTTCTTTCTCTGGATTTTCATGAGTTTCTCTAATTTATTTTCCCATTCAAGGTCTTTTATTTCAGAAAACGGGTCCTTACGGGTTTTGGAGGAATTCACACGACGAGGCCACACAATTATGACGGGTTTTTTAGGTATGTAAAAAGACTTTTCAATTTTTTGTTATAAACTACCAATGTTTTATTTCCAGGTCAATCATGACGGGTTTCAAAGTGCTTTCCAAAAAAGCCACACCGGAGAAGTGTTTCAATTATTATTATTATTATTTTTCAATACTATATAATAAAAAGTTTTTATAAAAGCTCATTGTTCTGTTTTAACACTTTTCCAAAAAATTGGTACATTGATTAGAAAATTTCCTTTAAAGTTAAGAAATGTGAAAACTCGAGATACTGGTTGAAATCTGGAAAAGTGATAGATAGTTTTACAAAACGAAATTAACAAGGTAAATCGGCCGCCCTGGAGATAACTATTTTCAGCATGAGTGATTTCTAGAAAATTATAACTTGTCACATTTTTCTATGTATTTCAGATAATTATCTTCAATTTTCTGTAACTCGGGAGTTATAAAATAACAATATCCTTTCTTATCTATATTCTCCTAATCTTGTCACGCCTGAATATCATCTGACGTTATCCCACATTCCTTAAGAAACATCTTCCATAATTTGCGACACGTACTTCCGGCTTGATATATTCCGAGACAGCGCAAATAAACCCAGCAGATGGGAAGCACATTCTCGTCATCTCTGTGATTCGCATACCTTGCTCTATATTTCTCAATATTAACAAATAACTAAATTAAACATTTTGATATCACTTCTTTTGGTAGTTTTTTTGTAGCCAAAGCATTGCTTGATTCCAGGATGAGAAACTTTCTTTTGGTTTGGATTTCAGACAATTATCTTCAATTTTCTGTCTGTCTTACACTCCAGGAGTTACAGATAATCACTGTTTTTCACTATATGCTTCAAAATCAATATCCCTCCTTTTCTATATCCTCCTAATCTTCAGGAACCTAAATCTCATCCTTCATTATACCTTAAGAAACTCTCCCCCTCTCCCCACACTATTTCCTCCGGTGCCAGGTGGAGCCTATAATCTTCAACTCTCCGTCCCTCCACACATTCTCAAGAATATTAATCTCCTCTACCCCGCCCATTTCTATCCTCCACACGTTTCTCAGTCCACACTTACAGAATTTTCGAATGAATAAACAATTCCACCTCAATTACTTCTTCAATTGGAGAGGGTATGGGTTTTAAAAGGTATATCTTCCTGTGAACTTGAAAATAACACCAAACACTTTAATTATATTCTGTGTTATGAGAAATAAGTTATCAGAGTCTTCACAAACATGTGCAACTACTCCTTCCATTTAATTTTTTTAAATAAATCAATTTGTTTGAGTTATTATTAAAGTATTCTCATTTTACAGAGGTACTTCAGGAAGGCATAATCTGTTTACATGTCGTTGATCTCTTTTTTAACATCCGGTTATTATTATTCGTGCCAACATAATATAATAGCAAACTTCTATTTGCTCAGCAAATTCGAATATTCAATAGAAACGGAAGTTAGGTGAAAGATTTTATTAAAAGCAACTTTCTCAGATAGTTTAACATAAAAAAACCACAAAAAACATTCAAGAACATATGATTTCAAAGCATTCCAACCATAATATAAACTGGGAGCGTGCGGAAAACCGGAGCTCCAATCCATTGAGTCTCACTATGAAGATGATGCACAAAATCGTCATCACCATTCGCATAGAGTTTACAAATATTCTTTGGTTCGTCAAGACAACACATAACAAATCCTGCATTTTCAATATTGTCAACATACTGTCTAGCATACGCTGCGATAGTACTTGGGAATCTGGAAAAAAGTTGTTTTATCGAGTAAAATGAATATATGCGAAAATAAAACGAACACCGTCTTCACTTTGTTTTTGCTAATATAATTGTCCGCATCCTTTTGGAATTTTGCAAATTTTTCCTTATCGAACGGTTTCGAATGACGATAGATCGCCATAGTATACTTATCTTTTTTAAGTAACATAATGTCTTTGGCTGTGTTACTCATTGCAAACTGCCCGTCCATAAAACCTACTTGCCGACAGATGATAAAAAATGCATCGCTGGAATCGAAAATTTTTTAACGAATCCAATAAATGAAGGCTAACTCGGTTATAATAGTGTCTAGTTTGCGTTTGATTTCCCAAGCTTTAAGCATAAAATCAACATCTCCATTCTTATCAATATCCGTTTGCAATACTCTTTGCATATTTGACCAATATGATGGATCTTTCTGGAAACTATTATTGAGAACAGTTTTTTTTTCTAAAAAAGTTACCTTGTACTCTTCTTTCCACATTCTAATAGTTTCAATGAGTTTCATTGACCTCTCCACTATCATTTTCGAGTCAAAGATGTTTTGATCTTTGATGAGTCCACAAGCAAAGAACTCGAGCAGAAGCTGAAAATTCACTCGTTTTTTCAATCTGCCGAAAAAAGCAACATACAAATTGTGACATGACCGCGTTAATTTTCTTATCCCATTTGTCAAATGTGGTGCTAGTTCTAAGCGGATCGGCTTTCATTTCCATTTTCAGTGGATTAGTCTCGTCATCCTCTAGGAAACCAATCATGTCCTGTGATATTAAAATATTAAACTATTTTCACTTTTTTGGAACTTCAAACTCACATATGCAATATTTATCGGTTTTCGATTGTTATAAGCAGCTGTGAAGTTTTTCAACGCTTCTTTATCTCGAGTCGCCAAACAATCATGTAGATACTTCATCAAACTCTTGGTGGGTATTATGATACTCGATGAAAATGTTGTTTTTGTGATGAAACTGTTCATCTCATTGAAGTGATCCGTCAATTGGTTTCCCAGCTGTAAAAAAGTAAAAGATATTGAGTAATCAGTGAAAACTTACGTTATCAATTTTCTTCTCCAGCTCGTTCAACTTTTTCATGACTGGGTCAGGAGCATTCTCACTTTTCTCAATGATTTTCTTGACAGCATCCCCGACTTGAGAGATGAATGGAAGAAACGGTGCGATTTCTGGAATTATCAGCGCTCCCACTTCGAGAACTTTATTCGCAATTTCAATCACTTGTCCGACGTCATCTGAATTTCAAATAGTAGATCTTTATCAAGACTGTAATAAAAAAATTAAATGTTTTTAAAAATTTACCGGCGGTTCCATAGGTTTCTCCGTGTCCAGGTGGATAAACGTTTGCATCATTGATGTTTTTTTCAACAGCGCCTAAAAATCAGAGCGATTGAAAAATTAAGAAAAATCACTTACCACTCATTTTCCTCTCAGAATAAGAGTAAAGTGTTCCAGCCTATCTTCGCTTATATACGGTTGCTAAACCAAAGATCAACAGTACCAGTGCTATCAGCAATAAGCAGTCTTTGACTTTTGAATGGCGCCATTTCCCTTATCACTTGTTGATTTCGTCTTTTGAAACTGAATTTTTGAACTTACGCTAGTTGCGTTTTGTGTTTTTGATTGAGCTGGTTTTGAGCACAGGCAATATAATCTTTAGGCCTCAATTAGATGAAGCACACCGTGTACCTGAATTCTGACTGAAGATTTGTAGAATGTACGAATTTGGCCGAGCATTCAACTTTTATTCCGTATCTGACAGCACAAGTGAATTCTTGAAAGTTAACAGATTCTGAGAGCTTATTGCAAAAACTTCCATGCTACTTTTATCACAATATTCCTTGAAATCAATATCCTCCTAATCTTGTGTCACCTGAATATTTTCTGACATTATGCCTTAAGAAACCCTGTTTGTGTTTTATTTGTCTTGTTTGTTCGTGTTTTGTATGTGGGGTAATTTTGAATTTCTGATTTTGTCAAAACAAACCCCCTTCCCCGGTGCTTCCTTCCTCGGTGCCAGTTGGATCTTCAACTCTGCGTCTCTCTTGACTACTAGTCCCCGCCCATCACCTTCCTCATCATATCATTCATTCTACATCCTCACCGCCATCAGAGCATGTTCCGACTCTATACTGCATTGGGGTCTTAATTTGATTTTTTTGAAATTCTAATGACTTATTTTTTACTGGTTTATTATGGGTGTTCACACATTGGCGGGTCCACAGGTAACCATTTTACATTCACCAAACTTTATTTCATTATGTTAATTTTTAGGCGTCTTCGAAGGAGGATTGCCAATTAACCTACGGGTAGTAACTACTCAGGGAATTTTCCGCAAGGGTTGGGCATCAGGTGGGCATAAAGGAGGCGAATTGCCTACAGTATCGGCGATGAGCCTTCATTTAGGGCGAATCGCCGGCGTTTTGGGCGAAGTGCCTAGTGGGCGAGGGTTGGGCGACGGTAAGATTGTAAAATCGAGAATGGAAGAGTGGTGGGGCAGGGCGAAGTGCCCATTTGTAGGGCGATTCGCCCAGTTTTTGAACACGCGCTCTATCGTACTGGAAAAATCATTTCAATTTTTCTTTGTTTTTCATTATTATTCTGTATTAATTCTTTGTTTCAAAGACACTATTCTTTTATGAATATGAGAAAAGGACACCGTCCGACCAAAGAAGAGAGGTTTGTAAGTGAAAAATTACACAAATTAATTCTAAAAACATGTTTAAGACTTCGGAAAATTGTGCGTCAGAAAGGATAGTGGGTCATTTTTTCGTGTAGCGAACAACTACTGCTCAATCTCCAACTCCCAAGATGGATTTTTCTAAATGAGGTTAGTATGCTTTGATAGAGTAAAAACTCTAGCGAATTATCGGAAAATACAGGTTTAAAAAAGACCGTTCTAAATCGTCTCTCTCTCTCTCTCTCTCTCTCTCTCTGCAAGTGCTTCGGCTGCTGATGTGAAAACTGCAAAGATCAGCATGTGTTATATGGTTCTAACTCTTCATAATTCATATTACAGATTTCTCCCCGATGAATACGGATCATCATGAAACCATACTCCCACACCAATTCGTGAATCGATGGTTTTCTCTCAATCACCAACTCCTCCCACAGCCAACAACAAAAAGAAGTGCCAGAGACTTGATAAATTTTTTCTTTTTAATTGATTTAATAAATATTGATAAAAACAATAACTGCCTTCTGTTTTTTACAAGCAAAATATATGAGAATCGGCAAGGAAAGCGAGCGCTAAAGACATCACACGTTGGGCGATTCGCCCTTAATTTGGGCGGTAATGCCCAACCCGGGTGGGCACGGCCGCCCAATTGGTGGGCAAATCGCCCATATGGTAGGCGAAACGCTCAAAATTCCCTGAGTATAGATTCAATAATTTATGAAATATAACGTTTTCCAGACCTCACACTGTCATTTAACCTTGTTTTATTTTCGACTTCGGGTTTCTTCAATCGGGAAATAATTATAGGTAAGTATTTTTTGATTATATTTTCTGAGAGTCTAGTTGTATAAGTCATTTAGAAAAGATAGTTATCGCTTATAAACCGATAACCTGGTTTACAATATATTTTTTTCAGATTCGGGTCTCAATGTGCAAACAAGCTCTGCCCTCCCACCAGTTCAACCTATGGGTTATAAAATGGTAAATTTAATTTATAACCTTCTTAAAATTGATAAAATTAGTTTTTCCAGATTACGGTTTTTGCTATTCAAGCAACTGCAACTTCCCGGGTAAATAAATAGAGGTAAATAATAAATTTTATTTTAATTATCTTTTCTGAGAGTCTAATTTTTCAATTGTTTCAAAAAGTAGATTTGTTAGAAGATACATTTCCCCAAATAAAACTTGGTTCATAATTTTTTTCAGATTCGGGTCTCAATGTGCAAGCAAGCTCCGTCCCAACACGCTAATTGAATCCATGGGTTATAAAAAGGTAGCTTAAATTAAATACCTTATCAAAATAAATAAATATTGCTTTTCCAGATCACGGGTTTCTACTTTTCGAGCATGTGCAACTTCCCGGGTAAATAATATATAGGTAATCGATAAAAATGAGTTGTTTTTTAATGTAAGTTGTTTTTTTCAGAAATGAGCTCTGCAACGCGCCAATTACCTTTGGTTAAAATATTTTAATTAACTGACTTGTGCAACACCCCGATCTAAATTTTTATTTTTTTTAAATAAATCGATTTAAAAAGAAATTGTTTTGTGTTATTATTTCCAGATGAAAGACTACAAATATAATCCTGTCATGCATATGTGCGCCTCTAATCTTTTTGGTGCTAGTCACGAGGATATAATCTCATGATATAACATATTTTATTGAAGCAGAAAAATATAAAGAGGAGAATAAGCGAGGCGGGATTATAAGAAAATTAATATTAGAATTATACAGTGTACAATGTTTTTGTGAAGACATACAGATAGTTGTTGTAGAAATGAAAAATGACACTATTCACACCAGGAACATAACATTCTAGGTGTAAATGGCTTCATAAGTTGGATATTGAATTTTTAGATTCAAAGTACCTCCAGCTCACACCAACAAATTATATGTAATTAAATATCTAATTAGCTTTATTGTAATCTTCCTAAATCCCTAAATGACTTAACTTATCCATCTTCCCCAACACCACTCTGACCTCCCTTCTCAACTCCGCCGTATCATCGTATTGACCAGTGAGACCAATGTAGAATGCGTCGAGGAATAGCTGAAAAAATATTATCTGTCTGTTTGTCCAGATGTCTTTTCACTTACAAGGATCCCCATCACACATTGGGCTAGCTCCTCCCCTTTGCTGCTCTGGCTCGCTTTCATTGGATTTATGGCATCGTGCTCTAAATAACTTGATAGCATCTGCAAAATAATTTTTTAAAGTACATAAAATATTTTAAAAACTTACGTAGGTCAACCTCAGTGGTGGGTTATTTTCAAATTCTTTGTAAACTTGCTTCAAAAATTTTTGGTTGTGATTTCTGATAGCAGCAGATGTGAATTTGAGTAATCTGGAAACTGGTTCCACGATATTCACAAAAAATGTGGTGTCCTTGAAATTACTATTCAATTGATCCGCCGCCTCATAAATCTGCAGCTCCAGGACATGTAAAAGTTCTACAACTCGATCCGAGTAATTCGAAAGACCACAATATGAATCGACCATGCCACCGACCCCCATTATATGATCGATAGCTTTTTCAACATCTTCAAATTGAATGTTCTTGGCTTTCATCAAGGTAACAACATTCTTTAATTGATCAATGTCTTAAAATTTATAAATTAATAAAATGAGATGTAATAAAAAAAATAAAACTCACCGCCATGCATCGTATCGATTTGTTTCGACCGCTAGCAGAAATCAGTACGTACGAGCACCAACTGATAAGACACCACAAGCAAACATTTTTATTTTCAAACCACAATTCACCAATACCCCACAATCAACTCCCTATGAGCTCTCTTCCCATTCTTATCTTTCTCCGAATACATCAATCTATGGTACCCCGGCTCTCCACCATTCCTATCACAATTAACCGGCTTAATCACTTCACCTAATTGCCCCATAACACAAATAAATCCAGAATTATGAATTTGAAGAGTCAACTTGCTCGGGTAGTCCTTGGGGTTCTTCTTGTACTCTTCAACATCAAACTTGACATTCTTCACTTCCTCTTTAATGAGAGCCAACCATTTCTCCTCTACCGTATTGGCTTTTCGACTTCTATATATGAATGCGTTCCCATCTCCAGGACCATAAAGCTCAATGAGTTGATTTTGATTGAAAAGGTCGAATGAATAGTGGAGATAACGATCCCGTTCCCATTTGTTGAATACTCCAAGGTAGAAAGCGTCGCTAAAATAGTTTTCCGGGTCTTTTGTGAAAACCTTTAAAACTGTGACCTACTTTGTCAAAATATCTCCCAGTATCTCTTTCATTTTAGCAGCTTTATCGTCATTGTTGAGTTTCGAGTTTTCATTCAATAACTTCTCCATCACACCTGGCAACTCATACCAATATGAGTCATCCTTCTAAAATAAACATTTGAAAATAAGCACTTGACTATTTGCATACCTTATACTCTTCCTTCCATTGCTCAACCTTCTTGAACAGCTCCTCGGTTTTTTCTATAATTCTGTGACAGTTATATGTGTTCTTCTTTTCCAGAAGACCAGAACCAAATGCTTCGAGAATTAGGAATTCTCCGAGTACATCATCTATGATGTCATACCACTTATTGAAAGTTGATTTTCTTTTCAAGGGATCTCCATCCATAGACATTTTCAGGGGATTAGTGGAGTTGTACTCGAGGAGGCTTAGCACGCTCTGTAATCGATACCCGTAATGTTATATTCCTAATCCGCGCTTCAACTTACATAAGCCATAATCAAAGGTGGATGCCTTGCATACGCTTCTAAAAAGTTCTCCACTGCCTGATCATCCGGATGCTTCATACAATCTCTCATCAGCATCATTAGATTTGACGCTGGACTCATTACCTCCACATAGAAGTTCACTTCAGTAATGAACGCTTTCATATCATCAAATTTATTACTGATTAGTTGGGAGAGCTGGAACTTTTAGAGAATAATAATCCACTTTTATAGAAAGATACAAAACAATACCTCGTCCATCTTAGATTCCAGGTTCTTCAACTTTCCGTAAACTGGATCTGGCTTATCCGGGATAAACTTCAAAATCGCTTTGATGACATTTCCAACTCCTACAATATTCCCCACTGCAACTGCTACATCCTCGAATACCAGTTTTCCAAGTTCCAAGAATCTACTAGATAGGTCAATGACTTTATCGACTTTTTCTGAAATTAAGATAAGCGTTGCGGATAAAGGAGAGAGTTTTCACTAGTGTCAATATGTCTTTCAGTTCCAGAACTCAGGCTTATCTCATCCGTCTTTATATTATCATCAAAAACCAACTGGTCGACGTCAACAAAATTTTCAGAAGTGATGTCAATAGATTGTTCTGGAAGGTATAGTAGCAGAATTATTGAAAATTAGAGAATTGCAAACAGTACCTGCCATTTCTTCTGATTGTCGAAAGTAGAAATACATGTTACCAGTACTATTTATATAGAGGTTTGTCTAAAGATCAAGTCCTATCTTATCAGTTGAAATTCAAGAAGTGTGTTTTGTGTTTTGTTATCATTGCATCAAATGTCGGTTTCATTTCTCCATAAAGAGGTTTGACAGAATGTAAACAAAATCTAATAAAAATGGGAGCTGTTATCAATGAAACCGCAACCGATCGTATTCATTTTCGTAGAAGAAAAGTAGAAGAAAACAGGCAGAAAGATGAACATTACTACACAAAGACTTATAATTCACAATAGCCCAGCGATCACCCTAAAATCATACGGCCCATCAAATCGAGTCTCTCCAATCTTGCAAGTCTCCCACCATCCGGGTCCCCACTGATGTCCCGGGCAATTGCAAGATCTAGTTTCTGGATCCCTCTGTATCATAATCATAGCAATCATCCCACAGTTACGGATCGGGTTGTCAAATAACTCTTTTGGATAGTCCAAGAATCCGTGTCTTCTAAAAATAAAAATGAATTTTTTTTCGTTTGAATTTTCGTCTGAAAAAATGACGTACGCGACAAGTCTCCCTTCCATACATGCTTTCACATCGTCATGTGTTTGCTGGTAGTTTTCTTCCGTCATTGAGATATTAGCCTTCAAACTTCGATAAATAAAAATATTGCAGTTGCCACGTTCGTAGGACTCAATGAGCTGATCCTCCACTACATTGTGGATCCCAAAGTCGTTGACTCGTGGCGACGTGACCGAGATGGTTAGATAGAGGGCGTCACTGAAAACCGTCAAAAACAATATGAAAACCAGGTAATATGGTACTCACGTCGTTAAGCAGGTATCCAAAAGGTCTTTTAACTTATCAGCTCTATCCGTATTGCTCAGACTAGAAGTGTCATCTTGAAACTGACCTATGTAGGTTTTCAGCCCACTCCAGTATGCATTTTCCTTCTGTAATTACTTTCACAATCTCAAAATTAACGAAACATCTGTTTACAATATAGTCTTGCTTCCATTGATCAATCTTGCCAAGAAGTGCTTTAGACTTCTCCCTCATTCTATCGGAGTCGTACGTGTCTTTACTATCTTGCAGCCCGTTTGCATAGGCTTCCAGAAACAACTAAAATGGGAATTAAACAAGTTTTTAGCCCAAGTCAACTCACAAATTGTCCAAGCACTCCACTAATCAATTTCTGCCATTTCTCGAAAGTTGTACTAGTCTTCAAAATATCTGCACTCATAGCCATTTTTAAAGGATTAGTTGTGTCCTTTTCCATTTCTCCCATTATTGTCTGCAACTTTTTTATAAAATAAGTTTTCCGATTTAATTTTAAACATCACTTTCAATAAATCCAAGGGTTTATGAGTTTTATAAGACTCTAAGAAATTTTCAACTCCTTTTGCAGCTGGGTGCTCCAAGCAGTCCTTTAAATAATCCATCAATTTGAAAGTGGGTTGAGAGATATCCTCATCAAATTTGATTTCAGTCATGAACGCTTTCAGGTCGGCAAACTTGGCATTCATTTTATCGGCTAGCTGAAACAAAAGACAACGGTTCTCAGACAAAAACTATCTTTTACTGTATCAATCTTTGTCTCCAGCTCCCCTAGCTTCTTGATAACTGGGTCATCATCAGGTGAAATGACAGAAGTCAATGCCTTCACCACACCTCCCACTGCAACAACGGCACCTAATGCTGCCTCGACTTCTGGGAATGCGAATTGACCAACTACTATGAAAGCACTGGTGATCTCGATAAGGGTATCCAAAGCTTCTATAAACTATTAAGTTATATCTTTAAGTTATATGTGCACGGTTTATTTTAAATATACCGGATCCTGCAGCGTAGTTCTCCTCAAGAGTGAGTTTGCTCACTTGGTTGGTGGAATCTGAAACGCAAAATTTCCCGTTCAAGTTCCATTTGAAAAAAATTCACTTACTACTCATATTTTCCATACAGCAATCAAATAGAACGACTGTGCCTATCACTTCCAAGGGGACGCCTTTTATAGATGAAGTAGTTCAGAAATCAGTGTCTTATCAAACCGATTCTTATCAATTTAGAACTGTGGTTGATTTTACTGCGACTTTTGGCCAAAAAATTTTGTTTGTGTACATTTGATCATAGTTCTATAGGGCATAATGTTTTAGCGATATGGAATTTTATGCAAGATGAACGCACCGAACTAAGATTTTTGAAATAACTACATCTATAGTTTGAGTTAGCCCCAAATAAAACCAGAGTCATCAGAAACTGATGCGGATCTTTGAAATATTTCCATCTATAGTATGAGTTGGGCCCAAATACATCACTAAACACTATAATTTATTTTTGAGCATTCCAAAGATCATTACAATTGCTAGTTACCTCATTTTCTCCCTCGTCACTTGAAGTTTCTTCTTATTTTATTCTAGTGCGAATGAATTCTACGGATTCCACCATGAACGACAAAAACCTAGACACTATATTTTTCATTCCGGACTTTGCGACTGTCTATCTAATTTTTGGATCAATTTTCTGGTTTTTCTATGCTGCAATCTCTGCGGAACCATCAAGAAATGACAAGAGGACTTCTTTATTTATTATTCTATCAAACTTGAAGATGAAAGGAACAATATGAGTTACAGGAATATTTATTGGCATCTTTACTATCATCTCCTTGAAATTCGATACTCCATTTCTGACTCCAATTCTATGTTTTCAAGTTTTGAACCCTATTTTCATTAAATTTGTTCATTGATTCAAATATAAACTGCCATCAAACTAAAAGTTCTTTGGTTTACATACGGAATTTTAACAGTGGTGATTTGACCTAAAACTCCAGGTCCAACATCGTGCTTGCAATTGATTGATCGCATTTCTGGTACGTTATTGGAATTAATCAAACAGAAACTGCCACCATCTGGGAAGTAATCTCTCAGAACCAATTTGGGAATTTCTTTATAGTCAACTTGTCTGAAATATTGGAATCTCATAGAACTATCATACTAAAAAATATAGAACTCACGGAAAGAATGGGGAACAGGAAAACTGGAACATTTGCCTTTCCAACTCCCTTAACTTTTCCTTTTCCACAAGATTCGCTTGAGAACTCCTACAGATAACGGCACCAAACCCGTTCTTATCCATAACATAGGCAACTTGTCCTTTCGCATTGTCTGAGCAATCCGCAGCAAACATACCCTTGCTCACGGAGCCAGCGAACACCCACACACTTAGAGCGTCGCTATAAAAACTGATGATAGACAAAATAATAGGTTATGTACTTACTTGGTCAACAACTTTTTTTCCAAGTCTTCTTTCATCTTTTGCGCAATTTCCCATCTTTGGAAATTCGAATTATTTGTTAGGAAGCCACTTAAGTAGCTTTCCATTCCTCCAAAGTATGCTCCATCTTTCTGAAAACATTTGGAGTTTATCATAATCGCACTTTAAATCCTACCTTGTACACCTCTCTCCATTCGTCAATCTGTTTTGTCAGCTCTTGAGCTCTTTGAATAATCAGATCGGCATCGAATGTATCGTAGTCTTTCATAAGCCCGCTAGCCATTGATTCAAGGAACAACTAAAAAAACTTTAGAAGTAGGGAAGACAAAATAATTAAAATATAAAATACCAACTGTCCCAATATCGACGTCAGATTTTCTGTCCATCTGTTGAAAGTCGTAATGGTTCTTAACGGATCCGCACTAATGGCCATCCGCAATGGGTTAGTTTTTTCATGTTCTAAAAAACCCAACAAGTCATATGTTATCATCAATGGTTTCCGATCGGCGTATGCTCTCTGAAAGTTTGCAAGCGCTGACGGTGATGGATCGTTCATAATGTCTTGCATGAATCTCATCAAACTTGATGTAGGTACAGTGATATTCGTAAGGAAATTGATCTCCGTGAGAAATTCTTTCAAATCGTCAAATTCAGCCTTTATCTTCATTTCCAGCTAAAATAATATCATTAAACTTCCGCAACTCCTCTCTTACAAACCTCATCAATTTTCTTCTCCAACAATGCCAATTTTGCTATAACCTTCTTAATTGCATCTGGTTTTTCTTCCTTCCAGTTCCCCGTGACCCATCGAATAAAGCCTCCAACTTTCGAAACAATCTCCGCCACTGCTGCAACTTCCGGAAACACGTATCCACCGTATTTAAGCAATTCATCAGTAAAGTTCAGCACCTTATCGACGTCATCAGCCCATGAGTACACTTGTCCAGAAGTGATTACCATTTGGACATTCATATTAATGAAAGTAACGTTTGTTTTTTTCTCAGAAAGTTCTGAAATTTTAAGTTAAAAAATACTACTATTCAACTACATATGTTCTAAACTTACGAGTCATTTTTCCAGTTTTTTTCAATAAAAGAAAAAATAATGAGAGTCTTCCAC
Source organism: Caenorhabditis remanei (assembly GCF_010183535.1). Taxonomy (NCBI): domain Eukaryota; kingdom Metazoa; phylum Nematoda; class Chromadorea; order Rhabditida; family Rhabditidae; genus Caenorhabditis; species Caenorhabditis remanei. The sequence goes on along the minus strand of NC_071332.1, from coordinate 20,924,422 downwards.
TATTTTCAATCTTTTTATTCTCTATTTCATGATCGAAAATCACATTTCCGCTGACAACTTGTATTTGATTTTTGCCTTCTCTTATCAACTGTTTGTCGCGTTGGAATATTGAAACAAAGTTTTTATATAGATAAGAATTGGGTGTATTTTGTGTCTCCTTATCATCAAGAGAAACAATCGAAATAACGATTCTTATCAAATAGCCGACAGAAAAGTTTGATCTTCGGACAAATGAAACATGTCATTTTGTTACGGTGATGTCTGTGTCTATGAGAAAATTTCACAGAAGGAGAGATGCAAAGCTTACAAGGGAAGTCTTTGGAGACGCTGCTTTCAAACGATATATAAATTTGTTTATAGGTACTTTTGACTACGGGGAGTCAACTTCTGGCATCAAAACTGGCTAATTGTCTCCTCGAGCCGAGTTATGAGCTTTCAAACTTTTCATATGGTCAAGCTTTTTCACATGGAACTCCGAATCGGCAAATAGTATACGCAAGACGTTCTCGTTTTTGTAAAGTAGGAACACAGGTAAACCGCTGGAGAACACAAATGGGACCTGGCAAATCGATTTGAAATTCCATGTGAAAAAGCTTGACCATATGAAAACTTTGAAGACTCTTAACTCGGCGTGCAGAGACATTTTGCAGCTTTTGACTGCAGAAATGAACTCCCCGTAGACGAAAGTAACTATAACCAAATTTGTAAATTGTTTGAAACCCTCGAAGACTTTCCTTGTTAGTAAGCCAGCAATTGTTTCAAAAAAAACATTTTAGTGAAAATTACGTCAAATACATCTTTCAACATATTCCATTTTTGTATTATTATATCTGCAAATGTGATAGTTATGTTAAATTATGGACTCAACATTCCGGCTAATTCTAGTGCAGGTGTCCCTAACTTTGTGTGCATTGTATTCCATAACAAAATGTTCAGATTATCTCAATAGCTTCCATTTTATTTATTTTGAATTTCTAGCCGACAATAGGATCAAAAACATATCTATAAAATAGAGAAACAATTTATAGATTTATTATAAGAATCGGTAATTTCTATTCAAATGTAAACCACCATTAAATTGAAAGTTCTCTGGTTAACGAACGGCATGTCAAATGTAGTGATGTGACCTTCAACTCCCGGTCCAACATCGTGTTTACAATTGATTGATCTCATCTCTGGGAAGTTTCTATAATCCATTAAGCAGAAGCTGCCACCATTTGGGAAGTATTTCTTTAAAACATCTTTGGGCACGTCTTTGTAGTCAGGTCGCCTGAATTTTCGAAACATCAGTAGACTTTGAAACAAATATCGAACTTACGGCATGAATAAACTTCCGGAAAACTGGAACATTTGACTCTCCAGCTCCTTGATTTTTTCTTTCTCGACAGTATTCGCTTGAGAACTTTTGCAGATAATGACACCGCGGCCATTTTTGTTCAAAACTTGGGCAATTTGTCCTTTCGCTTTGTCTGTGCAGTCTGCTGCGAAAAGGCTCTTGGCTACAGGACCATTGAACGCCCATATGGTCAAAGCATCGCTGAAAGTTTAAAAATAATATAGGAGATTAATAAGATTTACAAACTTTGTCAAAAGTATCTTTTCCAAATCTTCTTTAATTTTGTTTGCAATTTCCCAACGTTCAAAGTTCGAATTTTTATCCAAAAAATCTGCGATGTAGTTTTCCATAGCTTCGAAGTAAATTGGATCTTTCTGTAAATATTAATTATGATTTTGTATTGCCAAGTTTCAATGAATCAAACCTTATATACTTCTTTCAACTTATCCATATCCTTGACAAGCTCTCCTGATCTTTGGATTATTAAGTTCACATCAAAATCATCGTTGTCCTTCATTAGTCCACTAGCCATAGCTTCCAGGAACAGCTGGAAAACCCTCTACTAAATAAAACAGCCATGCAAAGTGAGGATACGAACAAACTGTCCCAGAATAGATGCAAACTTATCAGCCCACTTGTTAAAGGTCGTACTGGTTCTCATCGGGTCAGCATTCATGGCCATTCTTAATGGATTTGTTTTCTCATGCTCCAAAAAACTCAACAAGTCCTAAATTGTATTTTGAGTTAACCGCGGCTATTCTGTCTTCACTTACATATGCAATCTTCAACGGCTTACGATCATTATATGCACTCTGGAAGTTTTCAAGTGCTTTTGGAGATGGATCGTTCATAAGATCTTGCACGAATCTCATCAGATTTGATGTTGGCACTGAGATGTTTGTCAGGAAGTTAACCTCAGTTATAAATTCTTTCAAATCGGCGAATTGAGCAGCCATCTTTTTGCCTAGCTCGTCAATTTTCTTCTCCAACACCGCTAACTTTTCCATGACCTTCTTAATAGGATCTGGTTTATCCTCTTTGAAATTTCCAGTAATCCATCGAATAACCCCTCCAACTTTCGTGACAACACCTGCGACGGCTGCGACTTCTGGGAAAAAGAATCCTCCAAACTCGAGTAGCTTATCAGCGGTGTCAAGAACCGAGTCAACATCATCAGCCCATCCATACACTTCTCCTGATGCTATCAGCATTTGAATATTCACATTGACGACAGTTACTTCTGATTTGTTCTCGGAGACTTCTGAAAGACTGCGTTTACGGGTAATAGGGCACTGTATATAACTTACGACCCATTTTCCCAGTTCGTTAATAGTAGTGAGCCACTCAAGTAGAAAAGTGATGAATTCCAACTAATGATGCATCCTTTTATACCAAATTCTTAGATCGAAAATCTCCGCTATCAATTTATAGTTGACTTTTGGTTTTTCTTATCAGTAGTTTGTCCGTTAAAATATTGAAACACAATTTAGATATCAGAGAAATAAACATACTTGGGTGTGTTTTGTTTCTCCTTATCATCTAGAGAAACGACCAAAGTGACAATTCTTATCAGATCACTAACAGAAAAGTTTGATCTTCGGCCGAACGATAGTATAAAAAGGGGGGTCAGTATGAGAGGTTGTTGTATCATCTTATTGAATTGCTGGCTGAGTTTTGAAATGACCAAAAGTAAGATCTTAATTTTGTATTCGAAGCTAAAAGACATTTATTTGCAGCAGGAGTTGATTTCTTCGATGATATAACTCATAACCACAAGGATTTCTCTGAAGTTGTCACTGCCATCAAACAATCTTTTACGCCAAGTTTAAAGAATACTAATGGAGCTGACAACAAGTTGCAAGAGTTCAACTTGAAAATTTCACAAATTTCAAGCATTCTGAATTCTAAACTTGCGGAATCTGAAAATGTCATCACTGATTCGGATTACTTCTCGAAGGTGGCAATTCCAACTTCCACACTAATGAGGTACATGAAGGACTGTTTGAATCATCCAGTGCCACAAGCGGTTAAAAATTTTCAAGAGGCATACAAAGAGCATTTGGAGTTGGTTGAGGTAGGTTTTTAGAGACGAGGAATTACACATTTTTTCATTTTAGAATGTGCTCACCCAACTGGAACACAAGTCCACTAACCCTCTTACTCTTGCTATGAATGCTGACCCATTGAAGACAAGGACTACCTTCAACAAATGGTTTGATATTATGAATGGAGTTCTTGGACAAGTTATTCTTCTGGAGACATTTGCCTCGGGGTTGCTCGAAGAACGGGACACTAATGACGTGATAGAGAGATCAAAAAAGCTGTTGTGTAGTATTCAGTCGTGGGAGAATGATTACAAGGTAGCGCCTTTTGAAATGAAAAATCAGTTTCAAAAATTTTGCATTAATTTCCAGAAAGACTCATCCTACTGGCGATTCTTAAAACACTATGTTGAATTATTCCAAAGAGACAATTCTGATATGGAGATGGAAGAACAAGCAGATAAGTTGAAGGAAGTGTTGGACACTATTCTGACGGAGTGAGCTAGAAATTTGGGTCCATTGCATAAAATCCTTTTTTCAGCGACTCATTTTACCTTATTGTTCACGATGGATCAAAAAACAATGCACTTTTCGAATTCAATGTATCACTGGAGGACCAATTGATTGAATCTAACAACCAAGAATCCTCAATAATGATTTATCGCAGCAAACGTGGAAATTCAGTGGAGGTGACAGAGTTGGAGCAACTGCAAAAAGACGTAACAGAAAAAACTGAAGCTGAACCTTCCGAAAACATAAACTACAAGGATCATTTGAAGAATCAATTCGGGAAAACTGTTCACAACGCTGGATTCATTTGTGTTCTAGCTGGTGCCCATGCATGTGTAAGATCAGCTAATATTGGACGAGAGGAAGGTCCTGGATTTGTTCAACTAAGCACATCGGATAAAACAAGTACTGGAGTAGTTGTTGGATATATTTAAGTTTTGAATAGTTATCAATGTTCGTTTTAATAAAAATTACTTTCTTGTCGGCATAGAATATTTTATCTTGGACTTTATCTCTTCAATTAACTTTTTCAAGTCGAAAGTCAAATGATTGAATTGTATGCAAAATAAACGCTCCTGAGGAGCGCCAGCTCTAATAACTACAATAAGATCTTTGAAATACTTCCATCTATAGTATGATTTGTGACTAAATACATCACTTTGCACTATAGTTTATTTTTTAACCTGTCAAAGATCAGGATAATTGCTAGTTACTTTATTTCACCACTCTTCACTTGAAGTTTCTCTCATTCTTATTTTATTTTAGTGCGAATGAATTCTACGGATTCCACCATGAGCGACAAAAACCAAGACCCCATATTTTTCATTCCTGACTTTGTGAGTGTCTATCTAATTTTTGGATCAATTTTTTGGTTTTTCTATGCTGCAATCTCTGCTGAACTTTCTAGAATCGATAAGAAGACTTCTTTATTTTTTATTCTATTAAAAGTAAAGATAAAAGGAACAATATGCGTAACAGGAATATTTATTGGTATCTTTACTATCATCTTCTTAAAATTTGATACTCCATTTTTGACTCCAATTCTATGTTTTCAAGTTTTGAATCCTATTTTCATTACAATTTGTGTATTCAATCATTCCACCTGGTCGCTATTAGCAGCCCAGAGGATTCTATTGTTTTATTGGTCAGGAATTGAAAGATATCTAAATTTTTCGGGAAAAACAAGAATGAGAGTTGTGAGAATTGTTAAGATGGTAGTGGTAACAATGGTTTTGATAGAAGGATTTGGGTATCGCTATCCAAAAGTTTCCTTGGTAAGAATCGACATTCTTTTTTCAAAAAATAACTATTTCCAGACACTCTGCATCATATTTTCTATATATCTTTTGATTCTGACTATTTTAAGTATTTCCACAGGCCTCAAATCTTTAAAATCATTTTGTGAATACATGGTCTGGCCGTTGGTACTCATTGGTGTAGTGAAAATTGTGAGCCTCTTTCTGTGCATAAAAACTTCACAAAAAAAATTCACAGATGATCTTTACGACTCTCTACTTATCATCGAAAGATGTATTAACATGCTATCAGGTAACTCCGTAACGCAATGCAACAATATTTAGATTATTTGCTTTAGATTATTCTTACTGCCAAGAAACTAGAGTACTTGCTCACTCCCTTGGCATTACTTTTATATAAATTGGCAATATTGAAAACCTTAAAACCTGTGACCGGGAAAACAAGTGCAATAACCAATTTGGCTACTATTGGGATACTGTAGTAATGAAGAAATTAATGAATTCATTGATTTACTATAGAAATAATTTGGTTTAATTCAAAAATAAACCACCTTCAAACTAAAAGTTATTTTGTTCACATATAAAATTTTTAACAATGGTAATATAGCCTAAAACTTCGGTCCAACTTGATACAGCACCAAGTTACATATCGATTGAGTGATTTTTGAGCTACCCCTTAAAATGATTATAACTCTCTAGGGAGTGTTTTTTCATACATAGTTTAGTTTGTGGGGACAATCATGCATACCGTAACACCCTCTCAAAATCGGTAATTTTCAACTGAAAAATGTCAAATTGTATATCTAGGTCTTGTAAAACGTGCAGGACACAAAAGCATTTATTCGTTTGCCAATAAATGTTCCAGATTTATCCAGTAGACATCTGGACAGACGGACACATGAACAAGCAACCAAACCCATCTATCTCTTATTCTCGCTCCCTATCTCCCATCTTCCCTGCTAATCCATACAAAAAAAAGAAACATCGTTCAAAAATAAGAGGTCCCCAGACAAAAAGGGAGCAGCAGCAAAAACTCCGGACCCTTTTCTTATTCTTTCTTTTTTAGTCGCTACTGAATGTGACTTTTCTTTATTTTCTGTGAATTCTGAATATATTCATTTGTTTCTGGTATTTTAAACGGGTGGAAAGGTGAGTATTTATGAAGATTCTGAGAATAATTTCAGTTTTCAGATGAATAATTATCATGAAAATGGAGTTAAAAAGGATGTTTGTCCTCTCTGATGGAAAAAGTGAGTAGAATTTTTTAAAATTTCAGTTTTCAGTTCAATCTTTTTTCAGAAGTCAATTCCTGTCACTGCGAAACAGATAGATGTAACAAAAGATTTTTAATTTATTTTTATTATTAATAAATGATTTTTTTTGGAAAACAAGGCATCAGGATTCTGATTCAGACACCAGAGTTTAGGTTGTTTGACTGACAGATTTCAAGTTGTAAGATTCAGATTCCAAGATTCAGATTCCAAGATTCAGATTCCAAGATTCAGATTCAAAGATTCAGATTCCAAGACTCAGATTCCAAGATTCAGATTCAAAGATTCAGATTCCAAGACTCAGATTCCAAGATTCAGATTCCAAGACTCAGATTCCAAGATTCAGATTCCAAGACTCAGATTCCAAGATTCAGATTCAAAGATTCAGATTCCAAGATTCAGATTCTTCTTCTGAATTCTTTTTTTTACAACTTCCCTCCCCTCCTTCCTCCTGAAACTTTCTTCTGTCTTCTAGAATTGTGCCAATCTTCTTCGGCACCCAAAACTAGAGAGCGTTGAAAAAATAGAAACGCAGAGTTTTTCCGCTTGACCAACTAAACACCCCACCAAGCGTAAACAAGACTATGGAAAGGAGAGCGACGGGCTCTTCTTGGCAGTGAGCCAAGGATTTTGTCCAAGAGAGACGCAGAGAATAGGGGAACTGAACCGGATAGAGCAGAGCAGTGTTATTGATTACAGAGGCGTAGTTGGAGCATCTTCATTTTAGGAGCTATAATAATTGCAAAATACGAAAATTAAGAATTACAGCTCGAACAGAATCAATGGAATATAATGGCTGAATTTGAATCCTTAAACTCTTTTCAAAGCCAAAGAGGGATCAGGAAAACAAATAAGTTAATTCAAACTTGAAATCAAAATCCGAGTTTTATTACAAACTGCTCCTGTAGCCGTTGGCTCCGCCCCTTTCTTGAAACTCACCGATCGCCCGAAACTCTACGTATCTAATCTGTAACTCACAATCAGAAAATTCTGAAAAAAAGGACTATCTGAATATGAAAAATATAACAAAAACTGTTTTTTTACAATTCAATTTATTAATGACAACAAAAAAATAATAAATTATTATCTTCCTAAAATCCGTTGTATTCATCCATGTTTGTGTCGTCCTTTCTTTTTCCTGAAAACAAAAACCCTTTATTATTGATTTCTATGTTTTTAGAGTATAAAACGAACCTTTACTCTCCTTATGTCCTTCAAATTCCCGCACTTGAAACTCCAACAATCCTGAAAATAGAAAATCAAATTGATTGTGTAGATTTAGTGATCTATTTAGTAGAGGTAGAAGCGTTGGATCTAGAATCTATTTTTTTTGGATATGGAGTCTATAAAAGCTGGTCATTTCATTCAGATTCAGGTGCAGAATTCCCAAGATAAACTGTTTTAATAGTTTGGAGTTGTAAAATGGAAGCTAGACATTTAAATAACTAAGCAAAACCCAGGAGCAGTTTCCAATTGAACACATTTAGACGGTGTGCTTAAATTTTTTGTAGAGATTTACATAGATAAAACCTAAAGCTTTATATTTGTAGTTGACAATTTTTAGGTACATGAGGTAGTTAGAGAAATAAAGTGAATTTTATCTGAACTTGATCTGAGTTAGTGAAAATTGATGATACTTTGAATATAAGGGATGTAACTTTAGACACCGATATAAAACTAAAAAAAGTTGTCAACTACAAAAATGGAGGACAACTTGAAATAAAATCCCCAGGATCCGAATTCCCAGGTACACGACAGTATAGAAAAATAGACGCGTGGCTGTTAAAGGCAACTACTTTTTGGGAAAATTTGGGCATGATTTTTAGAAAACTAGGCATCGGAGACTACCTAATTAGAATTTCAGGAATTTCAGGTTAGGTGATAAAAGCCTGGTCAAAAAGGTTGTGTCTCAGAAACTGAATACTGTCATCATATTATGACAGACCAGAGGGTCAGGCATCATTATTATTATTCATTATCATTATCGTGACTCGAAATTCACAACTAGTAACATTCTGGGTACTTCAAATTCTAGAACTTCATAAAAACCCGTCTGTCTGTCTAGGCGGTCCATCAGCTGTCTCAGTTTCTCCTCTATTTCAAAAATTAGGACCTCATTATAAAAATAATCTCACCTTTTGTTACAACCACTACGGCATAGGTCTTCCTGAAAAGTCAAAAGAATAATGCATATTCCAAATACCAAAAAACTTACATCTCAACCAATCTGAACCACCCGCATAATAATACTTTCGATTTCAAGGGAGTTGAGGGAATCTGAAATGAGTATTCAGTATTAATTTGATAATTTCAAATATTTATCTCACCATTCCAAAACCCGTAATAACAAAAACAACCGGTTTAATGAACCCGTAAAAATAAATACCAGTGATAAAATAGTTATAATTCAATAAAAATCATAAAAAATATATCTGACCGCTCCTCACATAGCAATCTTGTTTAACTTGTAAAGCGTACGTGCCCGTCTCCCTCTTTGCCCTCATCAGATAGGCTCCGCCCACTTTTTGCGCTCGAAACTTTCCGATTGCCCTATTTCTGCGTCTCTTTGGAGAGTTTTAGTTTTCTCTGATTCTCTTCTCTCACCGGGGTAGGTGGAGGGACCCAGCTTATCTTTAAGGTGAATGAATAGGGTTTTCATAAATTGGATGTCCAAGCTTATATCCCTGAGTCCAGATGTCCAGATGACCAGATGCTTACGTGAAAAACGCAACCTGATGTTTATTTGTGTCCTACAAAAATTGTGCTGTTTACTATGCTTTAATTCCCTGATAACGTGTTTGTGTGGGCAGAAAATTTGATTTTCAAAAAAAGTCGGAAAATTCTGAAAATCTGAAAACTACAATTGCGTTATTGACGAAAAAATCAAAACAGAGGGGAAACTGGAAATTGAAGAAATGAGTTTTTGGGATTCTGATAGTCTATCTGTTTGTCTGTTGGTCCAGGTGTCCGTAGCTTCCGAGTTAAGATTGAAGATGACCCCAGATGTTGAGAGACTGATTCTTCAACTTTCTGCAAAAATGTTGCGTCTTTGCTCTCCCACACATACACACACACGCACACACAAACACACAACATTTTTCTCCAAAAGAATCAATGAAGCAAACTTTTCTTTTCTCACGGAGCAAAATGGGCGGGACGCTCCCCTCTCTAGAGGAATGGAAAGTGAGAGGGACGAGTTTTTCATTCTGCATTTATCTCTCTACTAAACCAGCGCAGGCGTGTGTAGCCGGTGCACAAATATATTTAATCACCATGATTTTTATTGAATTCTAATTATTTGGGTATTTTTTTATTACTGGTATTCGTACGGGTTGTGAAAACCGGTGTTTGAACGGGTTGAAAATGTAAGCAAGTTTGAAATTTTGTAAGTGATTTAAAATAATTGAAAAGTTTCAGATCTCCTCTCCTCCATCGGGTTAAAAGAAGCAATTCTGCACTGCATACTTGTAAGTCTTTTCCTATTTTTTAGCATTACTTTCAGACCAGGATATTAAGAAAAACTTCATTTCGTAAATACTTTATTATAACGGCTCCATGATTATTCCGATGCCTTTTTCATGGTTTTGATTCAAACCATCGTGATTATTAACGTCTTGATCAGCGAATAGTGCGTTAAAAACATTTTTCCCTTTAATTTTAACAAAATTCGGAAACCACAACATTTCTCTGAAAGGCAGTTGAAAAATATTAGTATTTACGGTATCTCCTTTAAATTTTGTACTAGAAAAAATCTGAAAACAGATTCAGAATCCTCACAATACCAGCTTTCCAATCATACCAATTCTTTTTCAGCGAAGCATTTTGGGATTCTTTCGGACGCCATCGTCTCGAGAATGTAAGTTTTCATTTTAAAAACCCTTGAAAAATGATTTAAAATAATAAAATAATTTCAGATCTCCTCCATCGGGTTCAAATTGAAAATCTATCTGCACGGCCTACTTGTAAGTCTTTTCCTACTTTTTAGCATTGCCTTCAGGCCAGGGTACTAAGAACAACCTTATCAGCTCGGCACAGTTCTTACAACTGCGCTCCACCGAAACGCCCTTGAAAAATGTCTCTTTTTCTCTGAGTCCTCTCAATTTCGCACACAATTTTCTTGGGCTTTCGGTATAGCGCGGTTATAAGAAGCGTGCCGTGCTAATATGTATAACTCCCCTACTAGAATATTTTTTAAAGCAGAATCCTTACTATATCCACTGTCCCCCTAATTTTATGAATTTTCATTTCAGCGACGTTTTTTCGTTCATCTACATTGCCAAAGGAAAATTTGTAAGTTTTTATTTAAAAACCCCCTTAGCCAGTCCCTTATAAGCTTTTTTCCAGGAAAAGCTATTTTCAAAGGATGCTTCGACGTCCCATTCAGCAAAAAATGTTTAATTTAATTTTTAATTTAAATAAATTAATTTTAATTCAAAAAAAGTGTTATTTCGTTTGTTTCAAGCTTTTCCCCGCCTCCAACGCCCCTCCACCACTCACTAGTTGCGCTGAGCTCCAACTACCGTAGCTCCCTCTTCTCATAAATCGCAGGGAAACATAATCCCTCTTTCCTCAAGCTTATCCCTCCCGTATTACTAATCCTTCCCTGCACCTCCTCTCTCTCTCTTCGTCTTCTAAGAACTCGCGCACGACTTCTAACATCTAATCTCCCTTGGCAACCAAGGCGACTCCATCTGCCGCTCTCATTTCTAAATGTCTAGACGACCAAAGACCGCCGGGGGCTTCTACGGAAGCGAGAGAGAAAAAGGAAAGAGCGAAGCTAGTACGAATATATGTGTGAGTGTGCATTTCTTTAGTGTGGGGGATATAAAATGAATAGGGAAAAAGAGATTAGCAGCTACGGAGGAAGAAGTGTGGGGTACTCAAGAGAATGGGAGTACGGGGGACCAGAGGACATTTGGACAAACAGATAGACAGACGGAATTATGAAGTTTTATTAAAATGAATAAACTGCTCAAGTCATAGATTTCAGCACCGTCGTTTAACCCGCTTCTCTTTGATATGCTCCTCCAAGTTGTAGCTGAAATTTTTCATTTTTCCAGATTTCAGATATTCTCATTTTCACAACTCACAATCTTTGATCACTGACTGATTCAGGTTCATCCTCTAATTCCAAACTTTCTGTATCAGAATTTTCAGTCAAATCGTTATGCAGATTTCTGATCTCCATATCGATTACTTCCCGTCGTTTTACCCGTTGCCAACCGGTGGTGTGGGGCCCTGGAAATAAACATTTTTAGAGATCGGGACATCCGGATAACAAGAGTATAGGAACAACAAAAAATTTGAACTTTTCTGGAAATTGGGCACTGGAATCTTTGAAAAAGCAGTTTCCAGACTAGACTGAAACCTATGTTTTTTTTCTCATAATGGTTTTTATCACAACTTTATTAGTTTTGATCGAATTGGTGAGATTATAATATCATTAGAAAGCCCGAATTTTTCTCTATCGATATAGTCTTATTTTCAGAATTATTTTAAAAAATTCGGACATCTGGACACGCGGACACACAGACTTCTTCCTCCCCAAAGTATAAAAGCTTACTCACATTCATTATCCCTCTTCCTTATCAATTTCTTCTTGAAAATCTTCAAATAATTCTCTTGCGACCCAATGAAATTATAAGCCACCACACCTTTATTTTCCATATTTTTCGACGCATCAAAATTCTTGAAATCTTGCCCGAAAATTGAATTTACTTCTTGTTTTTTGTAGATCTGCTTGTGGCTCAGCTGATGAACCGCCCGAATTCTGAATTGTCCTGGGAGAGTTGTTTCGTAGTAATCTGAAAATTTACAGAATTTATTAATTCAAAACATATAATTATAGACTTACGTGGCCAATCATACGCTTCCGTCCGAGACCTCTTCAAAAATAACACCTCAACATCCTCTCCATAAAAGTCTTGAATCTCCGTCAAATCCTCCAAAAAATCTACCTCCCATCGTCGCTTCTTATTTAATGAATATCGAAGAAATGGGTAGAAATCATTGTTATCAAAAAATTTCCAGTTTTCATTTGGGATATGCAAAGTTTTCACCAGGATTCCCCAAGACCTAAGATGAGACATGATGTGCTCCGCGAGCCGGGATCTAGAAGGCTTACGGAGCATTTGGACGGCAGAAATATAGAAAAATAGTGATAAAAACCTAAAGGTCGCGGTTTTTATACCCTACTGATAAGGGAAATGGAAAATGACTAAGCGGCAACATTTCCAAAACCTTTCCAAATAGTGACGAATTTTTATTTTCAGAGAGGGAAGAAATTGACCAGGCTAGAAAGAATGAGAACAACACAAACAAGAGACTTGGCAACCGAAACGGCGGCTGGTGAAAGGTTTCACAATATTTCGAGAACACATAGAGTGTATATAGCAGGACAAGATTTTGTGTTGTGGTAAACATTTATTTATTTATTGAATTAATTTTTTAATCAAATATCGGTTCTAGTATTGTTTCGTATAATTCTTCCTTTAACAGCCTGAAAATGATAAATGAGTTTTACCAAATTCTCACGATTTCTATTAATATCAAAGATTCTTGATGCGTTCTTAAAGCGGAAAACAGCCTGAAAATGACCGAATTTTCACATTATTTCATTTTTCACTCATTCCTTTGGCTTCCCAATCCTCAGCTTTTGAGCTAATCCCTTGTTGTCTAAATCCGGATATGAAACTACGGTAGCTTAGTTTCCGAGCAATGCAAAATGCAAAATTAGAGATTAGAGACCGGAAGTTCAGTATTACCGGATTTCAATCCACTTAGAGAGAGTGAGAGAGTCTAGTCTATAAGTATCCCAATAATCAGAAGCCAGGGAATTCAAAAATCTGAGATCTGACTAGGAAAGGTCATTGAGTTATGAGACGTGACCTATATGATTGGAAAGCTGAAATTACTTTTGCTTCAAATTTATATTCAATTAGTTATCATCAGAGCCCATTTTCTACCTAAAGAACTTTGCAAACTAATGGAGTATCTATTATAAAAATGTAGCTAAAGACATTTTCTACATTTTGGTATAAAAATTACAGATTTTAGGCAACAATTAAAAAGTTACAACGTCTCCAAGTGAAACCAGTTAATTTTGTGCAGATTTGTTATTAGAACGCATTTTCTACCTTAAGAACTCAATAAAGCTAAAAAAATGTCAATTACAAAATTGTAGCTCTTTAAATGTTCTACATTTTTTGATAAAAATCATAAATTTTGAAAAAAAAACTCCAAAAGTTATATAACTTCAAAAAATTTTTACTACACTTTTCCTAATGTAGCAAGCACACTCTACTGACATTTTCCCCTTGTTTCTGCCGCATTCACTATTTTCGAGTCATGCCTGTCCGGTTTCAAAACCTCCCAGACCTTAAAATATATTTTTTAGAATTAATTTCAGACATGCAATATATTTTTTCAAAATTTTTACAGGGAGAAAAATCGGCAGCGATATTTTTTAAAAGGTAAAGCTAATGAACGTTGACCTTGTTTTTCTCAAGTACCATGCTTTGTGGGCAAAGACTGAATATATAGTTAAAATCAGCGTTTTTCATCTTTGCAGTGATATAGGTCATCCCTTCCCTACCTGGTCTAAGTAACCCCAAATGCATAGATAACTGTTTTAAAGATTCGTTTTGTCCGGATGTCCTAATTGAAAACTATCTTATTCCAGACATCATGCCAGAACACCGCTGTAAATATCGCTTCAACACACTTTTAAACTGGAAAGTTGGACAAATGATGAAGAACGGGTGTCTCTTCAAAATTCTTCACGCCGATCCGAGCACATGTCAAGAAAAAAATAATTCCATTCTTATAATTGTCACAATCTATATTTCAGCACTTCAGTGGCTCTCTTGACACAGATATATCTCCATTTATGATCTACTCTTTGAATAAACAAAAGAGATGGGAAGTTGGTCGGATGATTGATCAGAAATTCATGGAACTTTTACAAGAATTGAATGAAAATTTGGATTTGATGTTTTTCCAAAGAATATCAGTTCATCCATGGATTGATAATTGTGAGTTTTTTCTGTCTAAATTTAAATACTTGGTTTTCTTTTAGGGAAATGGTTCCCTCCACACTATTACACTGCAATGACTAGCTCAAAGATTAGAGAGCAGTTTGAAATTTCAAAAGATGGAGAGTATAACGAAAAATCGTTTGGAGGAGTTGGGAGATATGTGAGTTTATTGATTTAGGTTTTACCTTCCTATCGATATTTTTTGTTCGGCACCGCCAAGAAAAAGGTGAAATGGGTTCCCACGACAATGGAAGTTGTCACCTATCATGTTGTTCAAGAACGAAGAAATTGGAGGAAAGTATACACAAAGGACTTTAAAAAGTACCCATGGGATCGGCATAGTGAGTTATATTTCATATTCCTGTCTGTCTGTCTGTCCAAATGTCCACGCTTGCCCTAAAATCTAGTTGTTTCCAGACGACACTCATCTCCGAAAAAGTCAATTCGACTCGAAAAGTTTGAAGTGTGATTTGGACGAATTCTATGAGGACAACGATAAATTTCACCATGATGTTAAGGATATTTCATCTGAAATCCCATTAAAAACTCCCCCAAAATTCTATAACTTTATCGATCATCTTGTGGAGAAGCCGAGGAGAAATTTGAAAAAGTTTCGAGATAATTATGTGATAATTTATTAAAAAAATACGGGTTCGATAAACATTTTACTCGTTAATTTCATATAATTTGGCATAAGATGAATACACAACTCAGCACTGCCCAATATATGTCCCAATTTGAGAAGCCATGGAATTATTGTTTTATTACAATTAGATACTACAATTTATTTGAGCAGAAACTTTACACACATACGAATAAGTTTTGGAACAAATTGTAGATGTCCAATTCCCTCCATTACTTCCCATTTTCATAATTAGACACAAATCTTGTTTGTTATACTCAACCATATTATTGTACAACATTGTAGACCCATCCGCCCACAATATTTTGTCCTCCGTAGCCAGTAATCCTCCAAGATAAATTGAGTCACTTTTGATTTCATCCATCGAGAGGAGGAATTTATTTTCATCTTCTGATAAGACTGATACCAAATTCCCACAGTGAAGTTTACAGAAATCCGCGGCTTCCGAAAAACTTGCTTCCTGACTGTAATAGTTGTAACAATAGTTTCCAAAGTGATTATTGCATGTGGCTGGAATAACAACTTATTTTTAAAAGATAACTTCAACAAAAAGTTCATACTTAATGTTGTTGAACTAGTTATACAAACCGAAACCAACTTTTGGTCACAATCCTCTCCAACCCATGGGGTACTCAATGTATCCGTCACATTGTAGAACAAACATCCACCATTTGGAGATCCTGCAATAATTTCAGTTTGGTCTTAAAATAAAAACGGCTCCTTACCGTCTGCAAAAGCAGAATATGGAAATGGCTGATCTTCCCATTCACAAGAAGTTAATTTCGAGCTGGTACATGTAAGTCCTAACCATGTGCGATTGTACTGGTGGTGTTCCTGCATGTAGGCGCGGAATTCTTTGTCTTCCTGTTTAGTCTTAATAGTCAATAGATAAGAAGAACTGAGATGACATCGATCCTTCGCATCCGACCATGTCAGGGGTGTATTATAGAGTTGTAAGCAATTTGTCCCGACCAGATCGTACCCATTGGGGCATGTTAATATAAATGCTGGAATGAATTTAACAAAAAAGTTGATTGGAGCAAAACTTACGTTCAGAGCCTATAGCTTTTGTAAAATAATGATCCGTGGGGGACACTGTAGTGGAGCCTTCGTCTTCACTACACTTGCTTTTGAAGGCAAAAAAGAACATTAATAGAAAGAAAATAACGATTAAAATCACATTCATTAAGCCGATTAGCATAACTTTGTAAAATCTGTTTTTCATGTTGTAGCGGAGGATTCCAAAGTGGCGTTGTCTTCTGGAATAATATCTTGTTATGTAACCAGAGAATTCAGTTTTTCAACTCACTCCACTGGCTCAAAATCCGGACGTGGCTCCTGATTAGCGACCTCTACTATTGTCCTCTCCCGGATGGTTGGCGTGGTACTTTGATATATTGAATCTTTAGACACACTAGCTCGAGATATATCATTTTGGAATTGTCCTGTAAAACTATGCTGAAAAATGTTATAAGTCAAGTAACTCACGCTTTCTTGCTTGTCGTTCCGCATATATTTGTGAAATTCTGTTGATCATTTTGTAAGTTTTGCAAAAATGAAGAGCAAATTGTGGTTGGCCTGGACTTTTTCGATTTTTAGTCATAAGTCAGTGTGACTGATAAGAGAAAACATTTTTAATTCTTTCGAAGTAGATTTATCAACACAGAGGGATTGGAACTTTACAAATAAAAGAGAACGTTTCAGAACACTCTGTAGTTGTCCAGTCCCACCGATTTTAATCAATAGACTTCTTGATTTTGGACTGGTCCTGAAAAAATACGGAGAATTATTGAATTATTCAATGACTTCAGCAAATCGTCTAGGTTTACGTTCCGCATAAATTATTGATATTCGGTTGATCATTTCTTGCAGATATACATTATTATGAATTCAATTTTTTCTATGCAAGGAACGCTCGCCCCGCCCCCTTGCAGCGGACACGCCCACTTCTTGCGACAGTGTTCAAAAATTAGACGCAACGTTGGGAGAGGGCGTGGCTGCCGCGTGGGGATGGGGAAAGCTTTTCTGTGTAGAAAAATTGAATTCATAATATGTCTTATTGTACAACTTTCAAATCATCTTTATTTTCATGAACTGAGTGGATGGGTCAAAACCATTTGGACATACTGTGAAGGATTCTATCAGATTGGAAAAAAATACTAGGAATAAAAAAGTTGCATTAAAAAACACTTAGTTTTTTTTGAAAATGTTTCCTTCTTCAGCAAACACTGTTCTTAATGCCCATAACATAATCCCATTAATTTGTAACATTTGTAATAAATTAAGTTTGAAACACAATGCAGGAAACGGAGCCCTTGAATCAACCGGTCTAAAATGTACTCAATAGTTTTCATATTTTCTATAATTCAACAGACTCACGGCAATTATTTACGCAGCTAATCAAGAAGCAACTACTAATTTTGCAAAAACATCACAGCGCGGGAAGTGGGAGCCAATAATCCACTGTGCTGAAAAACTCAATTACAGAAAGAAAAACTCCCGGTCCCTCTAAACTTACTTACTGCTAGACAGCCTAATTTCCATCAAATCTTCCTGTGCAGTCCCATAATCATAATCTAGAATAACTTGGTATGTAACACCTACAGCCAGTCTCCGTTGTTCTATGTCAGTATTGCTTTGTTCCGGTTTCAAATAGTGAGCGAACACAACTTCTTGATTGTCGTTCAAAAATGTATAATTGATATATTTGTAATTGTCGTCGAGTACTGAAAAGGTGAGTCTTGAATTTTTATTATGTTTAATTAAAAATGTCTTTTTACTATGATTCTGAAATACTATCACCATTGAAATAAAATCATCTGCATATTCTTGGAGAGGAATTTGAAACTTTGGGGTTCGCTTGCTCCCTTTTCCAGATACTTGATAGCTCTCTGACACAATTTGAAATGGTCTGCTGATGAGCCTGACAGTATGAAAAATGTCGTCATCCATTTTGGCACTAGACTGCAAACCACAAAATCCATTAGTTGCATGCGTGATCTTGCACATAAAGTTTGGATCGAGACCACCGGATGGTGTAGTGTCTGTGTTAGTGTAGACAAATACATGATGTTGGCGAAGCTGCTGTATGAGTTCAGAAGGATCTTCATAGTTGGGCCATCGTTTCATTATAATGTAGACTACAGCACCGCAGAGTGGGCATTCCTCGTTGGTGAGAAAACTCTATAAAAATCCTGATGACCAGAATTTTAACCGTTGAACTTCTTACACGAATAAGATTCAGAACATCACTTCCATTTGCCCGACTGGGAAACTTTAGCGTAGAATTTGGCATATGTGCCTTGACTGACTGGCCTAATTCTCTAAAAATGTTACACATTTCTCACTAAGTCTACTTTTCACTTGCTGATTTGAATTGTGATAATGAATTATGTCGTCCGTGGAATCGAACCGACGATTTGCATAGCACTCGGGTCTTCTATTCGGAAGTAAATTTACTATCCAGTCACGTGCTTTGTCTATCAAATCAGATGGGAGGTCGTTGGAGTAGGCAAATAGAAATGTTGACTTCGATCTTGGAGTACATGCTGAAAAGATTTCAATCATGGATATTATGTGAGTGATAGCTTAACAACCATCTGGATATGACGGTGAGAAAGATTTCACTGTTGTAGATGTCAATTGAGCGACATCAGTAGATTTCGATTGAGCTGCAGTAGTAGATGACCCTTCTTTATCGTTGATATGCGGTTTGTCTTCCGTGAAAACGAGAACTAATAGCACACAGGCAAAAATGGAGAGAATAATAACATTGAGTAGTCCGATTAGAACAATTTTTCGTAATTGACTATTGGCAACTCGATGGAAAAGGGCTAAGTGGTGCTGTTGACTGAAACATTTTAACATTGACAATATCAACAAAAAAAAAATTCACTCACTTTCCCGGCTCAAACTCTGTTTTTGAATCATCACTTGTAACTACCGGGTTGTTTTCAATATGCAAACTTTCAGACACTGAAATTCGACAAGACTCATTTTCAGAAGACTCTGAAAATAAATAACATCACAATCTGTCATATGACAAGTTCTCACGATTATTGATTCGTCGATCAGCTAGAATTTTTCGGAGTCGAGAGAGCATTACAGTGAAGAAGTCAGTTGTCTTATCTCAAAATCATCGGCATGTGACAGTCCTCTAATTTATATTTTATGAAATATTATACTGTTGCTGATAAATAAAGATTACAAATGCTAGGAATGGGAATACACAAGTTAAAGTAAAGAAATGCTTCATTTTTCTGAGAATGCTACCCTCACCAATAAACTCTTTTTTTTAATACCCCTAACATAATCCTATTAATCAACATTTGTAATTATTTCAAGCGTGAATCAAAAAGTAGGAAACGGAACCCATGAATGAACCGGTCTGAAATGTAGTCAATAATTTTCATAGTCTTTAATCCACGCCACTCACGAAAAGCTATAAAACCGTACTTCAATAATTTCCTTCCTCTGTTCTCCATACTCATAGTTGATAACTATTTTATAAGTGACGTCATTTTTTAGTACAGGATGTTCCAAAAAAGAATTTCCATTTGTTGATTTATAATGATCAGATTTAACCACTTTGTCTTCATCGTCCAGTATAGAAAAGCTGACAGATTTCAGATTGTCATCGGTACCTAAAAAAGGAAAATTAAATTTTGTCAATTAATAAATCATTACCATGATTTTGAAAAGTGATAACCAGAGACATGGTCCCAGCTTGATTCCCCTGTTTCGGTCTTACAAAAGATGGAACATTTATAACTCCTTGCCCGGATACTTGATAGCTCTGCGACACGAATTGATAGGTCCTGGAGATCTCATAAGCAGTTTGATAATATTCATTTCGCATATCAGTAGTTTGAAAGTCGCAGAAGCCATTAGTGGCGTGAGTGATTTCACACATAAGACTTTGATCAGTACCACCAAATGAATTGGTGTCAGTTACAGTATACACGAAAATGTGAAGTTCGCGGAGTTGCTGGATGAGATCAGAGACATCTTTGGTGTTAGGCAATCGTTTCATTAGTATGTAGAGTATAGAACCGCATAATGGGTATTCTTGGTGGGAAAGGAATTTCTGAAAGGTAATATTATAGAAGATTCTAATAGTAACACTACTTACCCTGATAACATTTAAAACATTGCTTTCAGTACGTTGACTGGGAAAGCTTAGGCTTGAATCAGGCAAGTATGTGTTGACGGATACCGTGAAGTTACTAAATAATTTAAACAAATCTATACCACTAATTTTTAATCTCACCTTTTGTTAGCATGAAAATAAATAGGGTCATCTGTAGTGGTGTCAAATCGAATATTTGCGAAATAGATTATTTTCAGTGATGTAAAATATTCGGTTATCCAGTCACAAGCATCTTGAATATGGCCAGAAAATATATCATTAGAATAAGCGAAAAGTAATGTTGCAGGGGTTGTTGGAGTGCAATCTGGAAAATGAATCCGATATAAAATAGTTCAAAGTGGGATTTAGTACCTGTGGCATTTCGTGTACTTGTGGTTGTAGTTACAGTTGGCTTTGTGTTAGTAGTGGGGTAAGATGAGGTCGAACTTTTTGTAGGACTAGATGCATGCGGATCTTTGTGATTTAAGAAAATGAGGAAGAAAAGTACAGCGACAAAGACACCAAGTATAATGATATTAACTAATCCTATTAGAATAATTTTACGAAACTGGCTATCAACCACTCGGTTTAGCAAAGCGAAATGTTTCTGCCTACTGAAATAATATTCTTTTATATAGAAATAATCCAAACAACTCACGGGATTGGTTCCATCTCAGTTGTAGGATCCTCATTGGAAGTTGGCAGAACTTCATTTCTAGATACGGATGGCCTATTTCCAAAAGCATCTGAAACGTGAACAGTTTATAATTTACTTCAAGAAAAATTTCTCTCTCACGTTTATTGAGTTGCCGCTCAGCATATAACTTGTCTCGCAGAGTGGACATGATAGGAAGAATGAGAATAAATCATTTTATCAATTTTAATAGAAAGAGAGAGAGGATGTGATAGTTGTCTTATCATTTCTGTCCGTTGTTCAATTTAATTTTTTGATAATTCAATCGATATTTCAATTCAAAGATTATTATCATTCAACAACTTATTCCAACTCTCCTCTTACAAACAATCCATGAAGCTTTGTTACAAAGAGCAGAACTCCAGTCACCTGACTGAAAATCCATATGAATACAACTAAGTTCCATGTCAAACGACTTCAAATTATTATAATCTTGTGCAGTGCGATCTGCCCAAATCACCAAGTTCTCAGAAGGAGCCACACCAGCCAAGAGAAGACTTCCTGTCGTGTTGAACATGGAAACCACAAATCGGTTTTCCAGTTCAGAATGGATTGATAATAGAGTAGAGCAATCCCGTTGGCAGGCGTCTTGAGCATCAGTGAATGTGAATTAGAAGTTTAGTTTTGTGTAGCAATGATTGTTGTAGTTAAAGCCACAAGTGTCTGGAATTTTGGCAAAAAAGTTGGTGGAAACTCGCAAATAAAGGGGTAGCGATCATCCTTACATAATCCATTCCCCCATTGTCCTGATTCTTCTACCACTTCTAGCACATAGAAAACACACTTTCCAAAAGCAATATCCAAAAGCAAAATCCAAATCCAAAAGCAATACCTCACAAGTTCTTCTTCTTCTAGCTCATCTCAAAACTAAAAACGTAGATTTCAAGTTTTCCAATTACAAACTCACCTGCATCATTTTCAGGAACTTCCTCTTCTAGCTCAATTACTTCTAGGCCTTGATTGGCTTCATTTTTAGCTTTGTATAGACTTGGGACTCTTAAAATTTAAGAATTTTCAAAACATTTTCAGAAACTTACCACCCTCTTGTCTTGGCATGTTAGTTCTCACTTTGCAGGCAAAAATTATAGTCTTAAGCAATTTGACTTAGTAAGAATTAGGAATTAATCTTATCATTACAGAATAATGTAGATGGTCTTTGCTCTCTGTTTGTGAAAATTGTTTCAAATTTTGACATATTTATTCACAAACTATCAGAACATTTCAAGCCGGTCCGACGTTTACAAATATACCAGGGCCACCTAGTACAGTAGTCTGCAAATCATAATCCATCAATTCCTGTATTATAATTAACATCTAGAAATAGGCAATTCCCATTTTCAAATTTGTAAATAACTTGTCACGGGCCGGGCCGGGCCCGCAACCAAAAATCCTCCGGCCCGGCCCGCTTGGCCCATTCGGCCCGTCAAAATATTGAAAAAACATTTTTCGTCGTTTTCCCATTGTTTTTTCGTTTACTACTTCATGGCAAACATATTATTGATTAGAAATTATAAAAAGACAACAAGTGAAAACGGAAATTGTCAGAATAAGTACCATCTTGTTTGCGAGGGTCGAATTACTAAAATGTCTGAAAATTAAAATTCGGCTCATCTTGACTGTGACTGATCAGCCGAAGATTTTTTTTTAAATTTTCAGATATTTTAGTAATTCGACCCTTGCAAACAAGATGGTACCATTTTTAGATCCCATAGGGCCCATTTGGGTCTTCTTCATCCCACGCCTTATTTTGTCACTATAAACTTTGAGCCTCTCAAAGTCTCTGTGATGATCAGCCGATGATCAGAATCAGGATCAAGAACTTGCTGGAGGCTTCTGAAAGTAGTCTTATCGAATCCCCCGACCTCGATTTAGTATAAACCAAAGAAAACATTTAATTTCCAAGACTTTCAATTCTATTTTTCAAAAATAATTTTTTGCTGCGGGCCCTGCGGGCCGGCCCGGGCCCTGAAATTTTCAGCGGGTCGGCCCGTGATTTGGTAAGTATGTGTCTATGAAAACTATACATACTAATGGTCAAAGACACCTTTTTCATTTAATCGCTTCCTGCCGCTCAAAATTTAAAAAGAAAACTTTATATATAACAAAATTATTCACGCAGCTAATCACGAAGCAATTATTAACTTGAAGGTCTTTCTGATTAACAATTTGAGTGGGATTATAGATTATAAACAAACAGAAATGATTTTAAAACCTAGACTCTGACAGCTGAAACGTTTTGATAAGCTGGAAATGGAATCCATGTGCCAGGCGGGCTGAAAAAATATATGCTTAGAAAGATCCCCACCTCCTCCCAATCTTACGAAATACTATACATTCTCACATCAATCTTCTCGAACCAATCCGTTCTCGCATATTCATAATCGATATCAATTTGATAGGTGACATTATTTTTCAACACGGGGTGTTTCAACAAAGCATTTCCATTTGTTGATTTTGTCTGCCCGGTTAGCACAACTTTATTCTGATCGTCAGTGATAGTGAGATTCAGCGCTTTAAAATTGGTATCTCGTGCTGAAAGCTTATTTAATTAGTCAATCACCATATAAGTAATTACCATGATTCTGATAAGTGACCACCAGACCCATCGATCCGTTTTCATTTCCTTGTGGTGGTCTTACAAACGATGGAACTTTTATAGAACCTTTTCCAGATACTTGATAGCTTCGTGATACAAATACATGGACTCTAGACACTATCCACATTGTTTCATAAACTTCATTTTCCAATCTACTAGCTATTTGGTAGTCACAAAATCCATTTGTTGTGTGCGCCAGCTTGCACATTATACTTTGATCCTTGCTTCCTATATAAGCGGAGTCAATTACAGGAAACACGGATATGTGATTTAGTCGAAGTTCCTGGATTAGATCTGTGACGTCCACAGTGTCCGGCAGTCGTTTCATGAGGATGTAAACTATGGCTCCGCACGTTGGTTGCTCAAGGAATTTCTGGAATTTCAAGTATTGGTTTACAGTATTTTCATTTTGATAATATTACCTCAATCACGTTGAGAACATTACTTCCGTCTTTGATATTTGGAAGTTTCAGTTTCGAATCTGGTAATAATGCATTAACGGAATCGGTAAAGTTGCTGAATTATTAATTAGTCGATTAATTCGAATCTTTAATTTCCAAGCTCACTCTTTCGAACCATGAAAATGAATAGGGTCTTCTTTAATCGTGTCAAATCGATTATTTGCAAACGTTGTGATTTTCGGGTTCACAATGAATGTCTTTATGTCACCCAGAGCCTTCTGAATCAAGCTAGATTGGAGGTCGTTGGAGTAGGCAAACAGGAATGTTGTGTTTGTTATTAGAGAGCATCCTGGAAAAAATCCAGGGATCTCCTACTCGAGATTTTAGATATTTGTGTTACGATTGGACGGCGATGTAGTAGACAATCCCGAAGCCGTGGTATTGGTGATTGGTCCTGTAGATAACACGATTCAGCGGAGACTCATGTAACATAACTTACCATTAGTAGGTAGATGTTTCGATGTAGTTGAGTGTTCTGCAGTTACATTAGTCACTAGAGGTACTGTAGAAGAATCATACAACTCACTTGATGGCTTTGTTGTAGTAGCTAACTTCGTTACTGTAGTTGAACCAATTGTAGAAATACTCGGCACTACAGTACTACTTGCACTTTGATCTCCATGTTTTGGAACTACAAAGAATAGAATAAGGAATACTACAACGCCTAGAATGAGTAGGCCGAGTAGCACGAAGGTTGCTATTTTGCAATACTTGAACACTCGATCTGGCGATTTTTCAACTGAAGCTATCGGAGGGGTTTCTGAGATATAAAAATATTGTTTAAATAATTCTTGCACGAAACTCACCAATTATTTCTGTCGTCGACATGTTAGTTGTTAGTTGTACATAAATTCTTAAAACACATTCGTATCAGGGAATTGATTGAATTATTTAGGATTAGCAGCGTTATCAATTTTTAAAATAAGCCTCTTTTGTAACATCCGGGGCACCACATCCAAAATAATTGTTAGAATTTTGTTATCAATTTTCGTGGTTTGCAGATAAAGTGTTAGTGGGAAAGACGCTTCATAAACATCAACTTTTATTAGTCAGACATTTCGTACCAGTCGGTCTCTTACAAAAGAATCTAGCCGTCTTATAACAATAATCAGTAAACCAAAGCCTATCAACTTTAGTATTATAATTGATATCCGTATACAGACAACCAGAAATTTGTGTATGAAAAAATTGAAAATTGCTATATGTCACAGGAGAGAAATCAGACCACACTATGATATCAGGAGCCGGACCGACTCCTCCTAACCACCATCTTGCTTGTATATCGGAGATTGTGATTAGGTAACGATTTTCTAGGGCGGAGTGGATGGATACCAGATCTGCGCACATGTTGGAGCAGGATCTGACGGCATCTGCAAAGGAAGCGTTGACATCGCTAGGGAAGTAGCAGTTGTGGTTATAGTTGTAAGGGCACGGATCTGAAATTACATAGTATGTATATTCAGAAGCAAAGAAATTGGTACCTTCACTAGTCTGTGGCACTTCACACATAACCGCTCTCCTTTGCTCACAATCACTGCTATACCATTTCTTGTCATCTTTTTTCATATAAACACAAGCTCCTTTTGTAACATTCGGATAATTGTTTCCAAAATTATTGTATTCTGCTGCAGTACCTCTATCATAAGACCAATTGCAGGAGGCTGCTACTGTAGACTCGTTACAAGTCATCCCAAGCCAAACTCGATCATTGGCGTTTTTTACTATGAGGTAGGTTTGAAGATGGTCGTTTTCCTAAAGAATAATCGGGAAAAAGTAAATAATATGAAAATTCTTACATATTTATCATAAATCTTTATCAATGACGCCCCATTGTACTGCAGACATTCGGTGTCCGCACCAGATTGATCCATAAACTTATGCACATATTTCCAACAATTATTTCCTACTGAGTCAAATCCATCTGGACAAATTGGAGAACACTTTGTGTGTTGTGAATAAATAATAAGAAATATTGAAATGTATTTCATTATGAAACAAAAAATTCATTAACAATACATATTTCTCTTATCGTTGATGATATAATCCTATTTCATTGATAAGAAAGAATAACTTTCGCAGTTTAATATTGTGTGGTTTTAAATTTAATTGCAATATTAAAATATGAACGGCTTGAGAATTTTAATTAGATATTTCAATTTTGATTGAATTTTAAAAAACTAGATACAGTCTCATTTACCTGAAGGGAACAACTTTCAATCATCGTATGGGGCGCAGAAGTCCACCGCTCTGAAGGAAGAAATCGTGACCGCCCAATTTGTTGACAAGAATCATTGAAATTGTGAATAAACTTTAATTTAAAAAATAATGTACCCCTCAAACTGAGTCTGCTTTGGGTGTTATGTCTTCGGAGGTAAATGAAGAACCATTTACTACGACGGTGATGAAGTTTTAGACACGTGTCTTTGAAAATTGCATAGAACTTCTAATAGGCTATCCCAATTTAGGCAGAAAAGAAGCAACGTTGCAGCAAAACAAAGTTAATTTATTTATCACATTTTCCAAGTGACATTTCAATACTGAACTTAGTGGATTTTCGTCTTAATAGGCTTATATCACTAATACTGTCAATAAAAAGCAATTGGTATTATTGTAATACGGTTATTATAGTATGCTTCAATTTTTCTTTTTCTGCACCCAGATCCCAAATCAACTGCTGTATGGTACCCAGAAAACATTGGTTATCCCAATTCCGGCAGAGAAGAAACAGCGATACAGAAAAATAATCATTTTTGATTGATTCATTACATATTCCACATGACATTTCGATACTGAACTTTGTGTCTCTTTTCGTCATAATAGGATTATATCGTAAAAACTGACAACAAAAAACAATTATTATTGTGCGTTTTCTTCAGTTTGTCTTTTTCTGCACCCAGATCCCAAATCAACTGCTGTATGGTACCCAAAAGTCGACGGCGCTAAAATTAGCATGTATTCCAAGTGAAGTGCTAACTGTTCTTTGTTCTTACCTAACACTGTATATTCTTATCTGAAGAATATTGATTTCGTCATCCGAGTACTCAAATCCAAGTGTCATGTTGTAAGGGACAGCATCCAATGTGAATGGACCTTTTTTGATATACGTGGTTTCACCCTAATACTTTAATTTCATCTCTTGGAATATAAAATGATTTGTTACATATGTAGCAGCATGTGATTCTGAAGTTTCTTTGAAAAATCCTGAACTTGATGATTCACTATTGTACCATGTCAAATGCACCATTCTGAATTTTTCCAAGGCTCCTACAATTCCATTTGTCAATTAAACCAAGAATGTCAATGGTACCATGGTCCTGTAGAGTCATGCAAATGTGATAGTCTCCGGCCAATGAAGAATTAAAGACTGGGAGAGTGACAAATCCGGTCGCTCCGACTTCTGCATTTACTGAATAAACCAAGTATAAGGGCCAGATTGATGGCAACCAAGTTGGGGTCTAAATCAATAAATTTTTTAAAGCCTAAAATGTTTTCTCATACCTCCCGGAGCATATAATCTTCTGCAAAAATACAAATTCCATTAGTTTTTGTTGCCAATGTGTACAATACCTGTTGATTCATCCCACCAGATGGTTTTTCTGATATCACGAACGTGACCGAAATGTGAAACTTTTTCAGTGAAGACACTAAATCAGAGACATCGGTATCGTTAGGAAGTCGCTTAACCAGAAAATACAGTTTCGCTCCGCAAAGGGTTACATCGGTCATGAACATATCCTGAAACATGTTAATTTTTTGAGAAATCGTGTCAGACTTTACCCGAATACACGTTAAAATATTGCTTCCAAAATAATATCTCGGATAGGACTCTTTTGCATTTGGGAGATCACTCTTGATGTCGTCTTCAATAGCCCTAAAAATGGAACGCTTCAAAAATAACCATGTTATGGATTACTCGATGCTACTAGAATAGGCGTGATTCTTAAAATCCGAATTTACATCAAATCGAGCGTATGAATACGTATCATATAAGCCTTGCGAGATATTTCTTAGAGTATGCCATGTGTTAAGAACTTGATCGGCTGTCAGATCATTAGAATACGCAAAGAAAAATGTAGAAGTTTGATTTGGTGTGCAATCAGTGTGGCCTAAAAATGAAAAGATCTTCAGATACGGATATGAACTCACCGAAAGGGATTGTCGTAGTGAAAGAAGACTTTGAGGGAGTCGTAGTTTCCAAATAACCACTGTGACTTCTTGGGAGAAAAACAATAAGAATAACTGTAGTTATAATAACAGAAAATATTAAAAAACTGACAACTCCAAGAAATATAATTTTACGTAATCGATTCTTCATGATAATGGATACGATTCCCGAGGAATGAGGTTTGCTGGAAAAAAACAATAAACTGAAGATAAAGCAGCTTATTCAACAACAAAAAAAAACTAACTGTGAAGGTTCATCATAAGATTCTGGAATTTGTGAAGTCATAACTGGGAAACAACATTAAACATGAAGTAGTAATATTATTGGTGTTTCTGTAATCAATTCCTTCCTCTATAATCCTCACGGGTAGAAGTAATTGTGACCGCCCAATTTGTTGGAAATATATTAGTCACAGCACTCTCAATTATGCAATCTTATCATATGGGAACTGATGAAAGGTAATACACTTCTCTCTGCCAAATGTTGATTTTATTTAAATTTTCATTATATCAAGAATCAAAATTAAAGTTCTTGACCAATGTCACGCAAATTCATTAAGAGTGAAAGGCTTGAAAAATTCATCTATCATAGGATATGCCAATTCTGGCAATGAAAATGCAACGATACAGAAAAAATAATCATTTTTGATTCATTCATTACATTTTCCACATGACATTTCGATACTGAACTTAGTGTCTCTTTTCGTCATAATAGGATTATATCGTAAAAACGGACAACAAAAAACAATTATTATTTTGAGTTTTCTTTAGTTTGTCCTATTCTGCACCCAGATCCCAAATCAACTGCTGTATGGTACCCAGCAGTCGACGGCGCTGAAATCAACATGTACTTCAAGTGTTAACAGTTTCTAAGTTTTTACCTAACACTGTATATTCTGATCTGAAGAATATTGATTTCGTCATCCGAATACTCAAATCCAAGTGTCATATTATAAGGCACAGCATCCAATGTGTATGGACCTTTTATGATATACGTGGTTTCACCCTAAAACTTTGATTCTACCGCTTGAAATACAAATGTAACGTTACAAATTTAACAGCATGTGATTCTAAAGTTTCTTAAAAAAAATCCTGAACTTGAAGATTCACTGTTGTTCCATTTTAAATGAACCATTCTGAATTTCTGCATGGCTCCTA
Organism: Caenorhabditis remanei; assembly: GCF_010183535.1. Lineage (NCBI taxonomy): Eukaryota > Metazoa > Nematoda > Chromadorea > Rhabditida > Rhabditidae > Caenorhabditis > Caenorhabditis remanei. Next base: position 20,895,127 of record NC_071332.1, on the reverse strand, counting down.
CAATTTCAGTTATCAATTAAACCAAGAATTTCAATAATACCATGGTCCTGAAGGGTCATGCAAATGTAGTAGTCTCCGGCCAACGGAGCATTGAAGACAGGAAGCGTGACAGATCCGGTTGATCTGACTTCTGCATTGGCAGAATACACCAAGTATAGAGGCCAGAATGATGGTACCCAAGCTGGCGTCTAAATCAGTAATTTTTGAAAGTCTGAAGTTATTTCTCTTACATCTTGAAATTTATGATCTTCCGCAAAGATACAAAATCCATTAGTTTGTGTTGCCAACGTGTACAATACCTGTTGATTCATCCCACCCGAAGGTTTTTCTGATACCACGAACGTGATTGAAATATGAAACTTTTTCAGTAAAAACACTAAATCAGAGACATCGGTATCGTTAGGAAGACGTTTGACCAAAAAGTACATTTTTGCCCCGCAAAGGGTCATATCACTTGTGAACATAGTCTGAAACATGTTGATTTTCAGGGAAACCGTAGCAAATTTTACCCGAATACACATCAAAATATTGCTTCCAAAGTAATAACTCGGATAGGACTCTTTTGGATCTGGGAGATCGCTCTTGATGTCGTCTTCAATATCACTGAAAATTCAAAGGTTCAAAAATAACAGTTTAGTTTCTGAATTACTCCAAGCTGGTGGAATAACCGTGATTTTTTAAATCCGAATTCACATCAAGTCGAGCGTATGAATATACATCATAGGAGCTTTGGCAGTTGTTTCTGAGAGTTTGCCACGAGTTTAGAACTTGATCGGGTGTCAGATCATTGGAATATGCAAAAATCAACGTCGTCGTATTTCGTGGTGAACAAGATGTGTTTTCTATAAACTAGCCTATTTTCTTTGTCTTTTCTGACTAGGGAAGGCCTCCAGGTGACCATGGAGTTACCGGACGTGACCTATATCGTTGGAAAGCTGAGAAGACGGGGCCGAACCCACACCCTTCCTCATGCCACACCGCCTCACAACCGCCTACACCATGCTGCTGATATTTTTAACGCGTCGGAAAGACAATGACCTGTCAGAGGGTCCAAACTTTGACCTCGTTTTTCTCGAATACCAGGCCTCGAGGGCAAAAACTGAGTATATATTTGGAATCAGCGTTTTCTCAGCTTTCAAATGATATAGGTCACGACCCATAACTCCACGATAACCTGGAGGCCTTCCCTAGTGAGAGACATTTTGAGAAAACTGAATAAGATTCCTTACTATTCATAGGTCCTGCTGTTGGTGCTGGTAACGTGGAACTAACAAAAATGTCTTCATGTTTTTTGTCCAAATGAACAATGAGAAAAAAGACAAATAGGAAAAACGCAGCAAAAACAACTAAGTTAACTAATGCGATCAGCATCAGTTTACGGAATCGATTGGTCACGGTGTAACGGAGAATTCCAAAGTGACGTTGTTTGCTGGAACACAAAAGACATCAGAAAAATATATAAGAGGACTCACTCCACTAATCCAAACTCTGATGGTGGGTTAGTGTCAATTATTTCTACAGTAGTTGACTCTTCATTTATCCCGGGAGGAGTGGATGAACCAGACGCCGAATCAGTGTTGATGGTACCTGAATTTTTAAACTAAACAGAACATCAAATACTCTTACCACCTCTACGAGATTGAAATTCTGCATAAACATGTTTAATTCTTGAGATCATTACAGAAATAAGACCAAAATGTGGCAGAGGAAAGTGTAATACCTTTCGCCAGTTCCTGTTCGGTTAGATAACATACAGTGACTAATGGTTTCATCAAATTGGGCGGTCATAGATGCTTCTTCCCTTGTGGATTACAGCGGAAGAAATGTATTAAAAAAACATCATTATTATTAGTACCACGTGTTTGCAGTTAGTACTTCTTAAGCTGCAAATGAAGCAACATAGTCAGAGAGTTTTTTTCATAATAAAATTGTTTCCTACATTACAAAACAACGGCTTTGTAATATTCCATTCTTTGTTTTCTCAGTGTTTATATCAATTATGCCTAGTTGAATTTTAAGTGCCATTTTCCAATCTGTTGTTTGTCTGGTTCTCTAGAGAGGCTAGGTCATACTTGGCGTCACGTTGATTGGCTGATAAATAGTCTGAGTCAGACGGTGTAAGATACTTCCCAATCTGTCTGCTGAGGAGACGGTGTGTGAACGAGTTTTATATTTTTTTGAATCTTTGCAAAAAATCATTTGTTTTAGGGCGAAAAGAGACCAGTAGACGATCACCAATACGATGGGCCGACTACCTGAGAAAACAAATTTTATTGCGACAAGGAAATCAACTGATCGAACCTTGAAGCAAAAGTGTCAAAAATCGGAAAAAATGAATTGCTGTGATCCGCGCCCATACCAACTGAGCGAAGAATGGATTGACTAAGTAACTAAGTAAGTATATATTTTCTGATTTATACCTCAACTTGCCTACCATCATTCTGGCCTTTATACTTGGTTTATTCAGTCAATGCAAGGGTCAGATCAACCGGATCTGTTCCAGGACTCCTAAACACATTTAGGAAGGTTCAGTTGGTTTGGCATAAGGATCTTCGAATTCAGTATAAGTTCCTAGGATAAAAAACTGAAACTCTTCCGACCAGTGTTCACTGAGTGAAACTTTGAATTAACTTTCAAATATTTTGTTTCAGAGCTTTTGGACTTCTGAGTTCCTTATGATGATCAATACTACTTTTTCAGATAACATAAATAGTGTTGGTGATTGTAGCAAGTTTTTTCAGTAAAGTATTCAATCAATGAAAGTTCTTTGTAATTGTTTTTTAGAGTTCTTAGAATGGTTAATGGTTCTCTTTGAACCTGAGATAATTCCAACCATTAGAAATTACACTTTTGTTGAATCACGTGTTATTTTTGAATTGTTAAATAAGATTTACTTGCTACAAGCGATTCTGCAAGTATGCCATTTTTGATTACACGCATTTCACAAATCTATACAGAGCGGCAAGCCAGATTGGGTTAGTTTTTTATAAGAATTTATTTTTTCTAAGAAATTTTTTCAGAAGCCCTGCAAAATGACTGTCTACAAATGAGTTCAGTCCCCTCGTCATCTTCTCCCAGGACTCATACTGCCGAGGGTTCTAGAAATGACTCTCATTCTACAGAGAAAATAAATATAATTCCTCGTATTCGAAAAATATATGCTGATAGGCAAGCCAGACAAAGTATAACATTTAAAAAAAAATTAAATTACAATTTCCACTTCTTTCAGATACTTTGCAAATTCAATCTCGGCAAACTAATACAGTATCTGAGCTATCACATGAAAATCCTCGAACTCAAATTAATTCAGATTCTGAACCATATTCCATCACCCAAAATACAGAACCGACCAGAGTGGTTGTGTCAGAAACTAGTCCGGAGACTGAGTTTGAACCTGCAAAGTGAGCTTTAAAACCCAAACTAGAGTCAATCAATTGTTTTTAAACGAAATTGCTTCCAGCAAACATCATCACTTTGGAATTCTGCATTACATCGTAAACAACCGGTTTCGTAAAGTAATGCTGGTATTATTTTTAAATCTGCTTCTTTTTGCCATATTCTTTGCTTCAATATTTCTCTTCTTTTATTTACAAAACCGAAATGAACATGAGGGAAGTGTTTCTACTGAACCATTTAGTACTACAACTTCTCCAGATATTAAAGGTGAGAATTTCAATATAATTATTAAAAATTTCCTTTTTCAGACAATACAAATTGTCGACCAAATGAAAAATCTACATTACTCTACGCTTATTCAAATGATTTGACTGCGAAACAAGTTCTGAACACGTGGAAGACCCTATCAGCCAACTTAAGTGAAAAATCTTACAACACATTTGCACAGACTCGGTTTGACACCGCGATGTATAAAAACATAACTTGGGCAAGAGATATCATGTATTAATTTTTTCGAGTACGCATTTAATTTCAATATTTTAGTGGATTCAACAGTTCTCTATTGAGCAATCTTCCGAATGTAACAGAGGCCATTACAGATCCAAAGAAGGGGAGTGATATTTTCCAAGTTCTTAAAGTAGGTCAGTCCTTAATCTCTAAAAATTTGATCAATACATTTCAGTATTTTTTCGATATGGAAGTGGAACATTGCGGAGCGACAATATTTGTTCTGATGAAACGTCTCCCAAGTGACACCGACATTTCTGATTTGGTGTCTACTCTCCAAAAATTTAATGTACAAACTACAATTGTTATATCGGAGACACCTTTGGGTAGATCATATCAAGACTCAATATACAGACTGGCTAGTGAGACCAATGGAATCTGTTTGTTTGCGGAGGATGATAGGTTTCAAGAAGTAAGGATGGCTGATAGAATTTATGTATATTGCTTTTTGACAAGCAGACACCCACTTGGCTACCATCTATCTGGCCTTTGTATTTGGTGTATTCTGTAAATGCAGAAGTTACAAAATCTGGAAACGTAACACTTCCGTTTTTTAATTCTACATTGGCCGGAGACTATCACATTTGCATGACTTTGCAGGACTATGGTATTATTGATACCTTCTAATAAACGAAACATTTACATTCCAGGACCCCTAAACACATTCAGAATGGTCACCTTAGCATGGCATAATGCAGGATCATCGAGTTCGGGATCATTTGAAGAGACTGTTGAGTCACATGCTGGTTATGTAAGATCACACAATTCTTTTTTTTTTGGAAAATTTCGTCTAGCTTTAGGGAAACACTACGTATATCAGGGAAGGTCCATACCCATTCGATGCTGGCTCTTACCACTTGACACTTGGATTTCAGTACTCGGAAATCAAAAGCAATATTCTTCAGATCAGGATATACAGTGTTAGGTTATTAAAATGAACTGATAACATTATAATTCAAAAATTCGAATTGCAGCCCCGTCGACTTCTGGGTTCCATCTGCAACCTGAATGGGAGAACATACAATGTTGGTGTGAAAGTTATTGTTTCTTATCGGTATACATAATAGGATTATAACATTGTCATAAGAAAAATGCTTATTTCCAGTAAATTATTTTTATATAACAATGTGAGTTATCAAAAAAATTAATGCTCAAAGCCATGATGAAAAATCTCTCAATTCTTACTTTCGAAATCATAATTATTTAATTGTTTTAATTTTCAAAGACAAGAATTGATCATGATCGTGTTTTTCTTTTCAATAACCTCCCATCAAAAATCGTTATCCTCTCTGTATCGTTGCTTCAATTCCGCCATAGTTGGGATTTCCAACGTGGTAGTTGATAAAGCCCTGTAGCAACCTTCTATCCTTTTAGTGTTGGATGGCTCGTTCTGAAATTGATTCTGTAGAATACCAGTTAAACCCCCTTACTCACCTCCAACAAATAAATTAGCCTCTCAGCTTCTTCAAGAATTCCCTTCACAGACTCTTCGACATCTAACAAAAACGTCTTTCCAGTTTCCTCGTACATTCTTCTCATCTCCACTTTCTCCGCTATCATAACCGATTTCTGGTTGGAAACTGCCGATAAGAAACTGCTTGGATCTATTTTATACGCCGTTTCTACCTCCTTGAAAGAGTTTCTCAACTTGTTAAGTCTATCCGTCCAATTCTTCTCCATAATCTCATTGCAGAATTTCATCTGGAGAACTTTTTTGATTTGATAGACCTGTTCCTCCATTTCCTGTCTTCTAAACTCTCCTTTTTCTCTGAGAATTTTCAAATCTTCCTCCAATTTCTCTTCAATTTCCTTTCTTTGCTTTTCAACCTTCTCCTCTTGTTCAAATAGCTCTTGTCTTCGAGTTTCTTCTTCAGCATTGAAGTTCAGTTGTTTGGTTTGGTAGGTTTGGTCCATATTGGAAATTTTTTCTTGGTATAGGGCATGAGATTCTTGGCGAGATTTTTTCAACTTGTCGAGTTCCAATTTTCCAAGCTCAATTAGTCTGGCGGTTTCTAGAGCGGCGGTCTGTAATCTGTCTGTACATTTGTCTGTCGAGATGTCCAACTCACTTTATCCTTATAAAACTGATCCATCTTGCTTTTCTCTCTAAGTTCTTCTAGGACCCGCTGGCTTTCCATTCTCCGTCTCTCCAATTCTTCCTGATTTTGCGTGCTCATTGCTTGCAACTCTTTCATCAATTGCTCACTCTTTGCTCTTTTTTCTGCCGTTTTTTTCGCCAGTTCCTCTTGTTTTTTCTTATCTTCCAATCTGGAATTTTTCAATTATTTTTCAAGTTTGTAAGTTATATCTGGTATAACTAACTCTATTTTCTTCCTTATTTCCCCCAATTCCAACAACTTTTCACCAAAAGTTTGGGTATTGGAACTTGTTCCAACTACAGCACCAGGAGCTGAATCCAAAAATGAATTGATAAAAGCTTTGAGCTCATTCCAATAGTGTCCAAGATCCTGGAATCCAAATCCTCTAGAACAAATTGAAAATTTTAAAAACTCACCGGTCTAAATTCAAGTAGAAAGTCAACAAAACTTATGAAAATTTCAAAAAGGCTGACAACTTCAAATCCTTCATTTGTAGTACGTCCAGTTCCCGGGAAGCTTTGACTGGGGACATGGGTAGTACGGGAAGACAAACCATTCTCGATCGTAGGAGTGGTCTCAGATGATGTAAATAGTCGGCTCATTCTTCAATTTTTTATTTAAGTAAAAAATATTAATTTTTGAAAAAAAATGCAAGGAATAAATAAGCGAGTGGCGTGTAACAAACAAGAGAGAAGAATGATGATAAGGAAAAGAAGAGGAGTGCGTGACAACAACAATTTAGACTGAGCAATGGGTTTTTTCTGGAAACAAATAAATTTGAAGACTGAGCAATATTCAAAAACAGATTTTGAGTTATTCTCACATATCAAACAAAAAATTTTGTTGTATCAACAATCTACAGCACCGTCCAAAAGATTGTAAACTTCGGCCGTTTTCAGTTGAAATTTGGCAACTTTGTGAGTCATGGTAATAATGATTGTTCCATCAAGTAGATTTCAAGGTAGAGCTTGAGAAATTACTTTGTCGATATGTAACTCGCCCGTACAAAAAAGTTTTCAGCTACAAAAATAAAGCTCTACCTTTGTTCTTTATAATTTATTAAAAATCTACTTGATGGAACAATAAATATAACCATGACACACTCTCAAAGTTGCTCAATTTCAACTGAAAACGGCTAAAGTTTACAAACTTTTGGACGGTACTGTAGATCGTTCTCTTCCATTTCACTGGCTTTTATGTTTTCTATACCCGAATGTATAATAACACGAATTTGATAATAACTTTCATTTCGTTGTAACTTATACCGAAAAAAAACATATATATATATAAGCAATTTATTTCAATTCAGCAGTTATCTTGTTTCCACTATCCATTCTTGGAATCAGGGCATCGTTTTCATTTTCTTCTTTGCTCCCAACCTCCAAATCGTCCAGCTTAGAAATCAAATCTTCATTCAACTTTGCAGTGTTCAAGTTGTCGGTTTCTGTGCCTCTGTAATCAAAAATTTGTTTTGAAAAGAACAATCCAGGTATGTATATACTTACCTCTTCATAATGTCATTGTAGATCTTCTTTGATCTCTTTCTTAGATTTTCGTTTGCCATGTCTGCAGCCTAAATATCATATATTATTTTCAGAATGCTACCTAAATAATTATGAAACCTTGTCCTTCTCCAGCTGCTCCAGTCGATATGTCTCCCTCAACTCTTCAATTTGTCTTTCACTTTCACGTTTTCCCCTCTCGAAATCCTCAGCATATTTCTCAGTCTCTGCTTTAAATACCTCCATTTTTTCCTCCAATTCAGCTCTCCTTTTGGCCATTTTTCTTTTGAAGTCTTCCGAAATTTTTAGTTCTTCTTCCCTGAAAATATTGAATGATAAGGTATTCCATATGGTAAAAACAGTTATTACGTATGTGCAGATATTTCACTCTTGGTATTCACACTTGAATTTGAGCATGTCAATGTTGGAACAGGAAGATCTTTAATTTCAAATGTGTGTTTTGGTCCAATGAGTCTTCGGAATAGACGGCATAAAAAGTTGTAACCAGTGTACAAGATTGAGTCCGCTGGTATAAAAGCAATAAGACTCTGTAACATGGATAAGATAATCTTTTTTGAAAAGTATGAAAACTCACTGATATCTGCTTCCGATAGTATTCTATGAAGCCGTAGAGCCGGTGAAGAAAATGTTCATGCTGAGAATCAGTGCAATTCGATGACATGGTCAGATACCATCAGATGAAGCAAAATGTAAAAAAGACTGCAGAAGAATTCAAAATTAAGAGTGAGGAATGAAAAAGTGTCAACAAGTGAATGTAACACACAACACTTATCAAACCGGTGACGAATTGAAAGATAGCAATACAATGTGTTTAGATACTTTTACTTAATACAAGAAAACTGTTTTTCTGTTTCATTATTTTGCTAACTAGGGAATGGTCAGGACTGACTTTGGAGTTCAGCAACGAGACCTAGCAGAATCGATAGAGAATCGAATTCTAATGGGAAATCAGTTTTCAAAAACTGCTGACGACCCTCCAGAATCCAGATATCCTTGTCTGAAAATCTGGGTCAAATCCGAAGTTAATACATGTGCTTCGCGCATGTTTTTCCCAAAATTCACCCCAAATATGATGGCACCTGATGACCCATATTTTCCAACTGTCGGTGGTTGAGGGGTTAACGAGTCGGTGCGGTGGGATACGCTATGCTGATTCGACTCTCCCCCTCGCCAATTTTTTTTTGTTTTTTTTTAATTCTTTTTTTTTCAAGTTTTCAAGCAATTCTTTTTCAAATTTGAGCCAATTTTTTTATATCTAGACCAGGACGGATGAACTAGTTTGGTAAAAGATATAAAAAATTTTATTGCATTGGCAAAAAAAAACGCGAAGCTACTTGTTTTTACACAGGTGATGCTCCAGAACGAGGCAGTGATCGAAACAAACATAACATTTACAGCGTGCACAGTGGAGACAGGAGAGCTCGGTGCATCCTCGTTTGAAGCAATTCTGAAGTCCGACTCCATCTCCATAGCAAAACGCGGCAGGGGTCTCATCAGATCAGATCAGGAAGTCTGGGCGGAAGTTGAGAAAATTTTTTATATCTTTTACCAAACTAGTTCATCCGTCCTGGTCTAGATATAAAAAAATTGGCTCAAATTTGAAAAAGAATTGCTTGAAAACTTGAAAAAAAAAGAATTAAAAAAAAACAAAAAAAAATTGGCGAGGGGGAGAGTCGAACCAGCATAGCGTATCCCACCGCACCGACTCGTTAACCCCTCAACCACCGACAGTTGGAAAATATGGGTCATCAGGTGCCATCATATTTGGGGTGAATTTTGGGAAAAACATGCGCGAAGCACATGTATTAACTTCGGATTTGACCCAGATTTTCAGACAAGGATATCTGGATTCTGGAGGGTCGTCAGCAGTTTTTGAAAACTGATTTCCCATTAGAATTCGATTCTCTATCGATTCTGCTAGGTCTCGTTGCTGAACTCCAAAGTCAGTCCTGACCATTCCCTAGTAAGAAACTTGTAAATCCTTTATTGAAATACACTTGTAACAATACTAATTAGTTTTTCAACTGTGGAATTTTCTGCAGTTAAACAGTAAAAATCGCAATTGGTTGATAGACAGTTTTATTAAATTTTGGAAGTAAACAGAGTATTTTCAAAACTAAAATTTTTCAATTAAGAAAATCGATAGTCAATATTAGCGACTTTTTGAAGCAGGATATCATGTTCATTTTCAAGTTTTCATCACAGTGTTATTGTCTTCTGAAAAACAAACAAATTTTATTTACAAATGAGTTAAACAGTACCGCTCAAAAATATATGAATTTTTGCTTTTCTCAGTTGAAAATGCCTAACTTTAAAAGTGTGTCATAGTAAAATTGACTGTCTTGCAAAATAAATTTCTATGGGATCAAACAGAACAAGTCAAGAACTCCATTTTTGTAGTTGTCAACTTTTTTGTACGGACACACCCTAGAGAGTTATAGTAACTTTAAGTAAACTGCTCAAAAATTGCACTATTTTGCACTGAAAACGAACGATTTGAGGGAGAAATTACTTTGCCGATTTCTGAAACATAAAACTTGTTTGAAGTATACCTAGTTTCAGATGCTCCTACGTTTCAGTGAAGACGTTTTCAGCTTGAGCGGATTCATCCTGATCGTCTGGTTTCAGTGATTTTGGACTGCTTGGTTTGAGGTTTTAATTGCATGGTTTTAAATTTCAGGAAAGAACGCACAATTTTCAAAAGGGAATAGAGAGCATATATGATGAATATGGTTTTAATCCTATTCTTTATTATAGCATGAATTAAAATCTGTAATAATGAATCAAGTTCTTGCAGTTCTGAAATCAAGATAACTTACGAATAGTTCCTTTCTTGAATATTTTAAGAGACCCAAAAGTTAATATATCATGTCTTCCTGTAGATCGCTTGAAGGCAAACAAATGGGAGAAAAAGTAAAAAGACTTGACTTCGGTTTGAAGGTCAGAAAATAAAGATGAGCAATGGGAAGTGACAACAAGTCAAGTTTCAACTGGATGAAAAACAAAGGTCGTGACTACAGTCCAAAAAAATTTTATAATAATAAAAATCTGGTGTAAATTTTATACATACAATTATAAAAGCACCATTGTTGCCAATTTAAATCTGCTTCACCCAATTAAGCGGCTTCCATATTTTGGCAGCTAGTCGATTTATAATTTTCTGCCGTCTTTCCAAAATATCATCCTTTTGTTTCTGAATCCTTGCCAATATCTGGGTTCTCAAGGATTTGGTTTGATTTCTTCGCAGTTTCGGGAGCTTGATGATTCGTTTTGTGTGAATTACAGGGTTTTTAGTAGGGGTCTGAAAACACCACACAATTTTTATTTGAAAAAAGTTGTCAATTAATTACTCACCTTAATTTCAGGAGCTTTCTCTGTGATAAGCTCCTCGGGAATCTCAGTCATGATGTAAGTTTCCTCAGTTTCCTGACTGCAAATTTCTCATTTTTCACCCTGAAACCTTATACAGTCAAAACTCACTGAATCTTCTCCATATCCCTCATCAAAATATCCATGATATGCGGGTCTATTGTCGCAGAAAACATAAATTTCGATTTACTTTCTAAGAATAAGCCAATCAGTAAGCCAAAGGCCATAGGAGCACCATGGAGAAGGATGTAGGACAAGTTCATGACTTGCAAAAGTTTTGCAAATGAAAAAAAGGAAAGCAGAGGGGGAAAACTGGATAATGAAAGCTGAGTAAATAAGGACGACAGGAAGTGGCCAATAAGGTCACACGGAATTTATTTTGATCAAGATTACTGTTTATCAATCACATCTTTTAAAAGTTTATCATAATCCTCATACTCAGAACTTTGTAGTTTTTTTTGTGTGAACTTTTTGTAAGCGATAATTCCTATTGCTGCTCCATCAATAGCTCCGGAAAACAGACAAGCAATTGATTGGGTTGCTCTCTAAATATCAAAAATGTGGGTACGAAATCTCAAGAACTCACATCCATAACAGATATACAGGCAGGTCGGAGAAAAAATGGACTGAACAGTTGTATTATGTAGTCATTTGTTTATTAGCGGAAATTTTAGTCTTAACAATAAACAAAAAGATGGAAATTGATGATAGAAATGCTGAGTGATAAGAATGGTAAATGAGTAACATGACATTTATTTAGGGAACTGCGAAAAAAAAAGGAATTTCTCAAAATAAAGTTAACTATTAACCAGATTCTTCAACTTTTCATCATAATCGTCATATTCCGATGTCTTATTTTTCCCACGTCGCAATGTCAGCACGCCAATAAGTCCTCCAATAACTATTCCAACAACAATACTGACCACAACAACTACTGTTTTCTGGAATACGGTTTTTATAACTGCGCTCTACCGAATCTTTAAGAAAATAACATTATGATGAAGACTTACAGTCATTTTTCGAATATTTAGTACTGAAGCAAGAAGGTATTTACAGGAAAACTGATGGTCTGTGTGAAATTGATTGAAAAATTTATGATAAGACAGAAGGGTGGAGTTGACAGAGTTGTTCCATAATTGATAAAGAATATAATTTCAAAAAAAGTGTTTGCTGAGAAGAAACTGTAAACTCATAATGACATAGACATCTGAACAGACCAATAAATAAACTAGACAAACTATTTTTTTCATTTTTGCTGAATAGTCTTAAGATATGACGGAAGGAATATTACACAGCTAGTTGATAAGTAGTGCTTAAATGTAGGCAAAAGGACGAACAGAAGTACAGACAGACAAATATGCATATCACGGGTGACCCAACGAACAGGTACTCATGCATGTATTTCAATTGACAGGTAGAAATACGGACAAACGGACAGACTTAATGACAGACATAATGACATCCAAGAAAGCAGACCAACACGCAGGTATACACACACCCATTGATGGGAGAGGACAAACAGACACACAGACAGACACCGGTTCTCGACCCAAAAAAGATTACTTTTTTAATCAAAAATTAGAGAAAAAACTTTTTTCAATCAATAAATCATTTATTAAAGCTTGTATTTTATTAAAATAGTCAACTTTTTCATTTTTTTCAATCAGTTTTCCACAGTCTTCCTGTTCCGCTTCCCTTCACTTGTCGGCGGACGGGGTTTTCTCTCCTTTTTGGTTTCCCTCAATTCATCCAGCAGCTTCTTGATTGTCTCCTTTTGCTTTGTCAACTCGGCGAGCACCCTCTCTTGGTCGGCAACGAAGTTCGGACCACCCACTGAAATATTAGAGTAATTAGGATGGAATTTTTGAGATTTCTTTTAAAAACTTACATTCCTGACACCTTGCAAAAACCGCCATCAATTCCTCTTTCTCTTTTTCTCTCTCTTTTTGTTCTTCCTCTGTTAGGTAGTACCTTTTTTCGGATTCTGCTTTTTCTACAGCTTCGGTCGCCGCCTCTTTTAGAGTACTGACTTCTTTTTGGGTGCTACTTTCAGCAATTTCCTCGTCATCGGAGATTTTGTGGACCTCGTCCACTACTTCAACGTCATCTTTTTCATCTATTTTGGTTTTCTTGGCTTTATCGGATTCCGAGGAAGCGGGTTCTTCAGCTGGACGCTTTTGTGAAGGTATCGACATGGTTTAGGGCTGAACTTAAAAGAAATTAGTGAGAAAAGAGAATGTGAATGAGGAATAGAACGATTGATACGAATAAATTCTTAAAATATATATTTTTCAGGCAGAAACTAGAATTTTCTACAAAAATGACTGGTAACATGGTTTAGGAGTAACTTTTGGCAGAAATAATTGAAATCAAGAGTTTTCTGTGCAGAATTTCAAAAAAACTAGTTATAAAGAGTATAATTACAGAAAATTTAGCAACAGAAAAAAAATCAACAAGAAAATAAAAGATTAGAAAACCATTGATAATTCAAAAAGAAAATGTTCAAATTTTCTTAAATTTAAATGTCAAAAAACTTGAATCAAAAGGTTTTCATATGAAAATTTTCCAAAAATTCGGTTAGACAACTAATAGAGTAAACAATTTTGAAAATTCAAGCAACAGAAATTGAAAACTTACAAAAATATATTTAAAACAGAGATCTTTGGTTTTCTAAGATTTACTTAATGTTAGCTAAAACACTCATGATTTCGGGTAAAACTATGAAAATTTTTTCAAATTTTATAGGTATGTCTAATTTTATTGAAAATTCATTGTAACAATATTCAAAAAAGGTCAAAATACTTCGGAACCATTTATTTCATTTCCTAGGAACTCTGACAAGCCTTCTCCACACAAAAATCGATATCCAAAAGAGCTCCGAACAGCCACACAAGCACACATTCACATAAATGTATTCACTCCTCGTGGCTCTCTACTACACTCGCTACGCACTAGTGGACAGAACAGCAGATGGCTCAGAAGACGAGGGGCAAATGGAGCAGAGGAGAGAAGGAAGAGACGGAGGAGCAAAAAAGAATGAAAGGGGAAAGGAGAAGACGAATTCAACAGAAAAAAGAGGAAATTGGAGACTATGTTAGTGCTATTTTCAGACATGAGAGACCTGAGATGGCCGTAAAACTCTGAAGCTTTGAAATCATTTTTATAAAATTAATTGAAAATCCCGTAAATCCTATGAAAAACCAGGTGAAACTACAAAAAATGCAGTTGTAGAATTTCCGGCTCATAGTTAGTCCCAGTCATTTTCAGACAACTCAAAACTCCGCAAGCTTTAATTAAAGCCAAAACAGAAAATGTAACAAAATAAATGGGCCATAAAAAGGAAAGGCAGCTGGTGGCAATGGGAATGAGGGAACATTGTTGACAGCCGCTCGGTCAAGAAGGGGGAAACGAAGCGAGAAGACGAGGGGGGGGAGGTTGCTGACAGATGGCGAAACATTTATGTCTTCTGTGTAGGTTTTCGCGGTTTGTTTGTCAGATTTAACGTTTTTATGTCATATTTTATAATTAAACTCTGAAAAACTCAGGTTCAGTGAAAACAATATTGAACATATCGAAGAGCATCGCAATATCCATTGTGTCCTCTCGTTTCAGTTGAATATTCTGGAAAACTTTTTGTTGTGGAGCTTAGTACCACCGGGCCGGGCCGGCCTGTAACTAGCTTAAAACGCAATATTATAGGCTGAAGAATTTACCGAAATGTAGATCTCGACAAGATCTATGTTTCTAATATAATACGAACCAGATGACTACTTGTCAATGCACCGGGGCCGGGCTAGTATGGTTTTGGTAACTTTCGCGAGTTTTGGGACTTTTTAGGCCGGCCCGCGGTACATTATTAACCAGCCATCCGACCAGTATTATATCAGTGACATAGAACTCTCCAAGGTCTACATTTTGGTATATTTTGCGGCTCATAATATTGAGTTTTCAACGAGCTACGCAATTTTTCGCCAAATTTTAACCAAAAATCAAAACGAAACTACTCACCAACATTTGATTGACAATCTGCATCATTTTGGCCAGCCTTGACGCATAATTTTTCTTTTTCTCCACTACACTCCGTTCAGAACTCCTGGAATCTTCCTCTACAGAACTCTCCACTCCTTCTAGACTTCTACTCGTCCACTCCTCATACTCCTCTTCATAATACTGATGCAAATTATTGGAGATCTGTTCCAAAAACCTCTCAGCAGCCGCCTGAGTCTGTCCCTGTAGTCGTCTTCCAGCATAATTCCATATAATTTGACATAGGATGAATGTGATCTCAGTTTCAGTCAATTTCAGTTCAAGGAACGGTTTCACGATTATATCGTAGTACTGGATCATTTTTCCACCGAATACACTAAAAAAATGGCTTAATTATTTATTTTTCTTTACTTTTCCTTCCTCAACTCACTTATTAAACCTCTCAAATCCATGATCCGACACATTCGAGTAATCTATATAATAGCTGCCTAGTCGAGCCGCTGAATCATGAGAATGCAATAGAATCTGGAATTATTTGTAAGTTTTTGGGTCAAAAGTCAAAAATCAATTCCAAAAACTCACTTTCTCATCATAACACCTCTGTCCAAATATCTCCGCAGTCATTGTGTACCTCTCGAATCGCCGCCAAACTGCCCACACTATTTTGAAGATTGCTATCTGGAATATTGAGATTTTTTAGAATCCCCAGAATCTGATCCTTACCCTCTCATGAGTCGGCAACTTTCTAAACTCATCCGAGTGCATCAACCAACTAGCCGTATCCCTCATTTGCACCTCCCACCAGGAAAACATCTCGTAGAATTTTATATTCACAAAAAATTCCGGATTCCAATTTTGCTTTTCTCTAATTTTTCGTAATGAGTAAACCATTCGTTGCAGAGGGTTCAAGTGGGATATCGAGTCTTCATCGGGCAGGAAGTACTGTAAAAAAAAAAGAATTTTTGTACTGTTAAAGTACTGAAACTCTCTTACGGTCTCTAATATTGCCCTTGACTTTTTAATAATCGCATTCACATCTATCAACATCGCTGGCGCTCGTGTCTTGGGATTTATCACACTGTATTCCACTCGGTTCCCGATTTCACATTCAGGTTGGGATGACGTCATTTGGAGGGATACTGTAGAGGAAACTGAGGGGATTGGAGAGGAGTCTTGAGAGTCTTCATCGTCTTTGATTACCTGGTCAGTGCGGACATCTGGAAGTAAGGAACTTGTGATGGACTTCACAAACAAATTCCGGATTCAAATAGCTTACTTTCCGTTGTCATTCCCAGATCAATACACTTCTTGAATCGACAAAATTTGCACATTAGCTTCTCATCTGCAGCACCAATTTCACACTTCCCGCTCCTCTTGCTACATTTATATTTTCTATTCAACACAACTGTCCTCCTGAAAACAACAACACTCGGATATTCCGTTTCAGAAACTTTTGACCTACCGAAAAAAAGCGGCACACGCCCTGCAAGTTTCGACTCCAAAGTGCAGACCATGCCCGGTTTTCAGACAGATTTTGCATTTAACATTGAAATACGTCATTTCGGCTGAGGATGTGGGTGCGTTCATTCTGAAAAAAAAGAGACATCTGGATACACAGATATACGGACAGGCAGGAACAAGAAAAGTAGTTATTGAGGCGATAGAGACGGTCAGAAAAATTGAAAATGGGACATCGGGGCGTCTGGATATTGGGACAGACAGATACCTAGACATCGGGATACCAAGGAATTCGGACAGACAAGCGGATATCTGGACAAACATACAGCCTGACAGACAGAACGCTGGGGAAATGGGAGCTGGAATGTTATAATGCAAAAAATCGTTTTATGAGAATAAGGACATCCTGAAACTTTTACGGTTTGTATCAATTAATTTACAAGAATTCCAAGGCAATTGAATAAACTATACCAAAAATCTAAAAAGTGACATGCTCTTCATACAAAATCTGTTGTAAAACCAAGAAAAGTACAATGACTAACGAGGAAAAGTGTTTCAACTGATAAAGTCACAGTGAGGATTGAAAGAGTTCAAAAAATCAGTTCAATGAACATTTGGAATCACATGATTATTTTATAAACATGTTATGTTTAGTTCAGAAAATTGAAAAATTCACGATTAAAGTTATAAAAAATCGAAATTTCTTGGAAAACCCCAGTATTAAAAAGTATAAACCAGTCGATTTCCTGTCTCGGGTGAGAAGAGAACAAATTGACATACATCATGAGAAATAGAGATAGAAAAGTAAATAAAAGAGGGAAAAGTGAAATGAAATTGACGCAGGTGGTTGAAGAAAGGGGGGGAGGATGGTTTGTTAGTCATCAGTGAGGGAGGGAAAGGGTATTAGAACAGACAAGTGTAGTATGTAGTCTGTCTTAAAATTCGTAATCAGTGGTGGGAGAGAATGGCGGTGAAGGTATAAGAGAGGTGTGGCGGTTTACTGTCTAAAAATAAGAAAACGTTAGAGCCAGAAATCGTACATATCTTGAACTGAAAGTGTCTTATATCAGAATCTGTCTATACGGATACATTGCTAAAATATACTCGAGTTACAGCACCGCTCCAAATAACCAACTTTGACAGTATATTTCGGTGTCACCTGATTTTCCGATAAATTCAATTTTCTTTGGGCTAAACAAAGCAAAAATAGGACATCATTTTTGAAGTTGACCATTTTTTTGTAGGGACACAGTCTTTTTTGAAAGTTACAATTTGTCAAAATGAAAAGCTCCAAAATTCCGCTAACATGCATTAAAATTAGTCGGTTTCAGGAAGAAATGACTGCAACTTTCAAGATATCGCTCCTACAAAAAAAGGTCAACTACAAAGATGATGTGCTATTTTTGCTCTGTCTAACACATACAAAATTTAGTTTGTCGGAGAATCGTGTGACACCAAAATCCACTGTCAAAGTTGGGCATTTTCCACCGAAAACAGCCAAAGATGATAACTTTTTGAGCGGTGCTGTAATTTTTGACAGTGTGCCACGATACCAGTAATTGCCCAGTAGCGCTCAATTTTGCAGGAAAGGTAGATCAAATAAAGAGCTTCATTTTTGTAGTTGACAACTTTTTTGTACAAGCTCACTTTTTTAGGTTACAGTAATCAGATATTCAATTAATGGCAAAATCCGACAGATAACCTCTACAAATAAGTTTTGAACAATAAAAAAACCTTAGGTGTATCTATAGCCTCAATGGAACAATCAAGACCATAATTACACAATTTCAAAATGTTCCGTCTGTTCAGATGTCTGTTTGTCCCTAAACTTGCACTAACCGACATCTCAGTGGTGATCTTTCCGGGAAGACCTTGACCAATAATTTATCAAAGTACCCGAGGTATACACGGAAGTCACAAAAAGAAACTGATGAAATCCGAAAAGACAAATGGGTCATAGTGATCTTTAGATCGATTTTGTATACTTGATTTCCAAACGGACAAGACCTACAACAGTTTCTAGTAAATTCACTTCCTTGTTGTGTTCTTTTTCGCTGAAGACTATCGAGTACAACAGTTCCTGGTGTTATCTTTTGTCCCCTCCCTTCCAAAAAGAGATATATAAAGACCAAGATCCCCATGATTTCATCCACCATCAGAAATGAAGTTGGCTGTTCTTGCTATCACTCTATTCGCAGTTGGCGTCGTCCTCTCTCGTCCAGTCTCCGTCGAAACAGAAGTGGAGGGAGAGGATCGTGTGAAGAGAGACTATGATCCAAGAACCGATGCACCAGTCAGAGTTCCAGTGGATCCAGAGGTGGAAGGAGAGGATCGTGTCAAGAGGGACTACGACCCAAGAACCGATGCACCAGTCAGAGTTCCAGTGGATCCAGAAGTGGAGGGAGAGGATCGTGTCAAGAGAGACTACGATCCAAGAACCGATGCACCAGTCAGAGTCCCAGTGGACCCAGAGGTTGAGGGAGAAGATCGTGTCAAGAGAGACTATGATCCAAGAACCGATGCACCAGTCAGAGTTCCAGTGGATCCAGAAGTGGAGGGAGAGAATCGTGTCAAGAGAGACTATGATCCAAGAACCGATGCACCAGTCAGAGTTCCAGTGGATCCAGAAGTGGAGGGAGAGGATCGTGTGAAGCGTGACTTGTCCTTCAGCCCAAACACTGAGGCGCCACTCCCAGCACCAAAGAATCATCCAGTAAAGAGAGAGAGCGATCCAAATGGTCATTAAATAATTGGATAATGTTAATGTCTGATTTTGTGTCATGTACCTGTAATAAATGTATTTTTACCAAGACTTCTTAAAGAGACGAAGCACAAACTGATTTTTTCAACTGGAAACGGAAATTTGAATCTTTCAAAGTTTTCTAACTATGACTAATACACTTTTGAGTACCTGCGCCTCTTTCCCTTTTCTTTTCTCTCCCTTTATTTACTTTTCCACATCTATCATGTGCGTATGTACACTCTTATGATAATAAACTTTCATTTCTATTTTCCACTTCTTTCTCGACAAAAAAGGTTTCCAAAATGTCCACCGATCTCTCCTACTTCGCAGTCAAATGCAAAATCTGTCTGAAAACCGGGCATGGTCTGCACTTTGGAATTGAAACTTGCAGAGCGTGTGCCGCATTTTTTCGGTAGGTCAATAATTCCTGAAACGGAATATCGGAGTGTTGTTGTTTTCAGAAGGACAGTTGTGTTGAATAGAAAATATAAGTGTAGAAAACGAGCTGGTAGATGTGAAGTAACGGCGGATGATGAGAAGTCAATGTGTAAATTTTGTCGCTTTAAGAAATGCAGAGAGTTGGGGATGAGCACGGAGAGTGAGTCTTCATTAGAAGGATTTATAAGTATCCCAGTTTTTTTTGAAGATGTCCGCACCGACCATGCTATCAAAGACTTGGACTCCCCATGTAGCTCTACCACTTCTGAAGTACAGAAATGGTCAGAACCAGATGATCGTGTGGCCTACAATATTATGCACCCCAAAACGAGAGGACCTGCATTGCTACTAGATATCAATGCGATCATTAAAAAATCGAGGGTTATTTTGGAAACGGTAGGTAACTTACTAACTACATATTTTAATAGAATAATTATTTTTTACAGTACTTTCTTCCCGACGAGGATTCAATATCCCACTTGAACCCTTTGCAACGAATGGTTCACTCATTACAAAAAATCCGAGCGAATCAGAGTTGGAATCCAGTATTTGTGGAAAAAGTGGAATTTATTCAGATGTTTTATGGGTGGGAGGTGCAAATGAGGGATACGGCTAGTTGGTTGATGCACTCGGATGAGTTTAGAAAGTTGCCAGGGCATGAGAGGGTAAGGATCAGATTCTGGAGATCATAACTTTCTCATTTTTTCAGATAGCAATCTTCAAAATAGTGTGGGCAGTTTGGCGTCGATTTGAGAGGTACACAATGACTGCGGAGATATTTGGACAGAGGTGTTATGATGAGAAAGTGAGTTTTTGGAACTGATTTTTGGCTTAAAATCTATAAATAATTCCAGATTTATCTGCATTCACAAAATCAGGCTATCAAAATGGATAACTATTCTATAGACTATTCGAAGGTATCGGATCATGGGTTTGATCAATTTAATAAGTGAGTTCACAAAGCAAAACTAAAGATAAATAATTAATTAATTGATTTTTTCAGTGTATTCGGTGGAAAAATGATCCAATACTACGATATAATCGTGAAACCATACCTTGAACTAAAACTGACTGAAACTGAGATCACATTCATATTATGTCAAATTATATGGAATTATGCTGGAAGACGACTACAGGGACAGACTCAGGCGGCTGCTGAGAGGTTTTTGGAGCAGATATCCAATAATTTGCATCAGCATTATGAAGAGGAGTATTTGGAGACACCAGATGATCCCACAACTGGAAGGCAAGGTGGAGAGAATAGGGAAAATAGAAAGAATTATGCATCAAGGCTGGCCAGAATGATGCAAATTGTTAATCAGATGTTGGTGAGTCCTTTAAGCTCCAAGAGGCTCCGCCCATTTGAGAAATATTCCAGAACGTCCAACTCCAACTGGAAGACTCGTTACAAGTGGCATTTTTATTTGACATGTTCAATATTGTGTTCACCGAACCCGAGTTTTTTAGAAGCTAATAAATTATCACATAATCAAATTTCTTCGGATTTCTCCTCGGCTTCTCCACAAGATGATCCATAAAATTGTAGAATTTTTGAGGAGTTTCCAATGGGATTTCTAATGGAATATCTATGATATCAAGGTGAAATTCATCGTTATCCTCATAGAATTCGTTCAAATCATACTTCACACTTTTCGGGTCGAGTTGACTTTTTCGAAGATGAGTGTCGTCTGGAAACAACAGCATTTTGGGAGAAACGGTGACATCCGGACAGAGAGACACACAGGTAATTGAATAAGAAATATAACTCACTATGTCGATCCCATGGGTATTTCTTAAAGTCCTTTGTGTATACTTTCCTCCAATTTCTTGGTTCTTGAACAACATGATAGGTGACAATTTCCATTGTCGTGGGAACCCATTTCACTTTTTTCTTGGCGGTGCCGTACTAAAAATATCTTGGGATTCTAGGTCATTAAAAAATCAATAAACTCACATATCTGCCAGCTCCTCCAAACATTTCTTTGTTATACTCTCCATCTTTTGAAATTTCAAACTGTTCTCTGATCTTTGAGCTTGCCATAGCAGTGTAATAGTGTGGTGGGAACCATTTCCCTGAAATAAAAGAAAACCGAAGTCTTTCAATTTCAGATTTTAAAAAACTTACAATTATCAATCCACGGATGAACTGAGATTCTTTGGAAGAACATTAAATCCAAGTTTTGATTTAACTCTTGTAAAACTTCCATAAATTTCTGATCAATCATCCGACCAACTTCCCATCTCTTTTGTTTATTTAAGGAGTAGATCATAAATGGAGATATATCTGTGTCAAGAGAGCCACTGAAGTGCTGAAACATACATTATGACAATTATAAGAATGGAATTATTTTTTACTTGACATGTGCTCGGATCGGCGTGAAGAATTTTGAAGAGACACCCGTTCTTTAGCATTTGTCCAACTTTCCAGTTCAGAAGTGTGTTAAAGCGGTATTTACAGCGGTGTTCTGGCATGAAGTCTGGAAACAGGAAACTAACAATTAGATGATTTTTTAATAATAATCAAGAACAAAGACATCCGGATAGAATTGATCCCCTAAATAATTATCCGAGCATTTGGACTCACTTAGACTAGGTAAGGAAGACGTGACCTATATCATTGGAAAGCTGAAAAAACGCTGATTCTAAATATATATTCAGTTTTTGCCCACGAGGTTTGGTACTAGAAAGAAACAAGGTCAAAGTTTGAACCGCTGGCAACTCACCTTACCAAAGTGCGATTTTCCTCGTCGGCCAATTTCTGAATACCCCGCCTTCTAATTATTGGAATAATCATACTAGACTCTCAAGTGGGTTGAAATACTGAATATCCGGTCTATAATTATTTCACACAGCCTAAAACCCAGAAATCCAGCTACCGTAGTTTCGTATCCGGATTTAGACAACAAGAGAGATTAGCTCAAAAGCTCCGGAAGCTGAGGATTAGGAAACCAATGGAATGAGTGAAAAATGAAAGAATGCAATAGGAAAATTTCTAAACAATACTAGAACCGATAATTAATAAAAAACTATAATCTAATTTGTAAATAAAAATGTCTCCCACAACACAAAATCTCGTCCTGCTAAATACACTCATATGTTCTCGAAATATTGCGAAACCTTTCACCAGCCGGCGTCTCGGTTGCCAATTCTCTTGTTTGTGTTTTTTGGTTTTCCCCCTTCTTTCTAGCCAGGTCAGTGTCTCCCTCTCTCTGGAAATTCGTCACTATTTGGAAATATTAGTCATTTCCCTTATCAGTAGAGTATAAAAATCGTGACCTTCAGGTTTTTTATCACTATTTTTCTAATTTCCTCCCCTCCAAATGCTCCATAAGCCTTCTAGATCCAGGCTCGCGGAGCACATCATGTCTCATCTTAGGTCTTGGGGAATCCTGGTGAAAACTTTGCATATCCCAAATGAAAAATGGAAATTCTTTGATGGAGATGATGATTTCTACCCATTCCTTCGATATTCATTGAATAAAAAGCGACGATGGGAGATAGATTTTTTGGAGGATTTGGCTGAAACTCAAGAGTTTTATGGAGAGAATGTAGAGGTGTTGTTTTTGGAGAGGTCTCGAACGGAAGCGTATGATTGGCCACGTAAATCTAAAATAATACATTTCTAATTAATAATTCGCAATTTTTCAGATTACTACGAAACAACTCTTCCAGGACAATTCAGAATTCGGGCGGTGCATCAGCTCGCTGATTGCGAATCGCGCCACAAGCAGAAGGAAATCTACAAAAAACAAGAAGTAAATTCAATTTTCGGGCAGGATTTTAGGAATTTTGATGCGTCGAAAATTATGGAGAATAAAAGTGTGGTGGCCTATAATTTCATCAGGTCGCAAGAGAATTATTTGAAGATTTTCAAGAAGAAATTGATAAGGAAGAAGGATAATGAATGTGAGTAAGCTTTTATACTTTGGGGAGGAGGAAGTCTGAGTGTCCGCGTGTCCAGATGTACGAATTTTTCGAAATAATTCTTAAAAATAAAACTATATCGATAGAGAAAAATTCGGACCTTCTAATGATATAATAATTTCGCCGATCAGATCAAAACTGATAAAGTTGTGATAAAACCATTTTGAAAAAAAACCTAGGTTTCAGTCTCGTCTGGAAACTGCTTTTTCAAAGATTCCGATGCCAAATTTCCTGAAAAGTTCAAATTTTCTGTTGTTCCTATGCTCCTGTTATCCGAATGTCCCGATTTCCGGATTTTCTCCAATTCCCATCTTTAAAAATGTTTTACTTCCAGGGCCCCACACCACCGGTTGGCAACGGGTAAAACGACGGGAAGCAATCGACATGGAGATCAGAAATCTGCATAACGATTTGGAAGATAATTCTGCAACAGAAAGTTCGGAATTTGAGATTGAATCTGAATCAATTAGTGATCGAAAATTGTGAGTTGCGGGAATGTTGACTGAAAATATCTGAAATTTGAAAGAAAAAATTTCAGCTACAACTTGGAGGAGCATATCAAAGAGAAGCGGGTTAAACGACGGTGCTAATGTCTAGGATTTGAGCAATTTATTAATTTTAATAAAACTTCATAATTCTGTCTGTCTGTCTATCTGTTCGTCCAGATGTCCGCTTGTCCTCGGTCCCCCATACTCCCATTCTCCGAGTACCACACCCTTCTGCCTCCTTCCCTGCTAATCTCCTTTTCCTTATTCATTCAATATCCCCCACTGAAGAATTGCACATATTCGTACTAACATCACCCTTTAATAATTCTCTCTCTCTCGCTTCCGTTGCTGCCCCCGGTGGTCTTTGATCGTCTAGACATTTAGAAATGAGAGCGGCAGATGGAGTCGTCTTGGTTGCCAAGGGAGATTAGACGGCGAGTTCTTGGAAAAGGGCGATAGAGAGAGGAGGCGACGGGAGGATTAGTAATATGGGAGGGGATAAGCTTGAGGAAAAAGGGATTATGCTTCACTGCGATTTATGAGAAGAGAGAGCTACGGTAGTTGGAGCTCAGCGCAACTAGTGAGTGGTGGAGGCGCGTTAGAGGCGGAGAAAAGCTTGCTAGAAACTTTGCTGAACTTAGTCTAAAATTCAAATATGCATTTTTAATACCTGAAACATACAAAACAACACTTTTTTAAATAAAAATTGATTTATTAAAAAATATTAAACCGCAATGATAGTCTCTAAGTCGGTATTACACTTATTTTTCCAGAAAGGGACGTCGAAACAGCCTTTGAAGGTGTTACTGCCTGAAAAAAAGATTATAAGGGACTGGTTTAAGGGTTTTTGAAATGAAAACTTACATTTTAAATATCCTCATTGCACATGTTCGCCTTGCAGCTGCGGCTTTGGAGGAGGATCCCAAAATGTCTCACTGAAAAAAATAGGTATGACTGGAAAGCTGAGATTGTGAGGGTTCTGAATCGTTTTTCAAATGTTTTATAAGTACAAAATTTGTGGAAGTAACCTTGGCTGAATGTAATGCTAAAAAAATAAGGAAAGACTTACAAATAGGCTGTGCAGAATTTCTTCTTTGAAACCGATGAAGGAGAGGAGATCTGAAACTTTTTTATTTTAATTATTCACAAAATTTCAAACGGTTTAGGGCTTTTAAAAATAAAAACTTACATTTTAAACATCCATGTTGCACATGTTAGCTTTGCAACTGCGGCTTTGGAGTGGGATCCCAAAATGTCTCACTGAAAAAAATAGATATGATTGAAAAGCGGATATTGTGAGGAGACTGAATTTGTTTTCGAATTTTTTAAAAGTGCAAAATCTGAGGGAGTACTCTGGTCTGAAGGTAATGCTAAAAAATAGGGAATGACTTACAAGTACGCAGTGTAGAACCCGATTGAAGGAGATCTGAAACTTTTTTATTTTAAATAATTTACAAAATTTACAATTGACTTACTTTTTCAACCCGTATGAATACCGGTTTTCACAACCCGTGGAATACCAGTGATAAAAATATACCCAATTAATTAAAATTCAATAAAAATCATGTTGATTAAATATATTTTAGCACCGCTTACACGCAGCGCAAGTTTAGTAGACTACATACACACGTCCACATGATAAATGCAAAATGAGATATTCGTCCTTCTCACTTTCCGTGTCTGAAGAGAGGGGCGTCCCGCCCACTTTGCTCCGTGAGAAGAGTTGAAATTTTCTTGCTTCGATGGTTCTTTTGGAGAAGAATATTGTGTTTGTGTATGTGTGTGGGAGAGCAAAGTTCTGATGAAAATTGATAAAATAACTCTCTTATCAGTTTCTGATACGCCTGGACTAAAA
This sequence comes from Caenorhabditis remanei, assembly GCF_010183535.1. Taxonomy (NCBI): domain Eukaryota; kingdom Metazoa; phylum Nematoda; class Chromadorea; order Rhabditida; family Rhabditidae; genus Caenorhabditis; species Caenorhabditis remanei. The sequence continues at coordinate 20,869,340 of NC_071332.1, read as the reverse complement.
ACTGGACAACATGAATGACGGGCAGTTAGATAGATGCTGGGACCTCCGGATTCGTGGACGTCTGGAAATTTGGAAATATGGAAATTCGGTGACCAAAGTTACTGACACCTGGACATTTGGACAAGCAGAGAGGCATCCGAGCTCTAAGACGTCTGAAAATTCAATAATTGTGGTCATCTTCAATCATATAGAGGGCATCCGGACAAACAGACAGACTTTTGGAATCCTAAAACTGATTTCTTCATTGTTCAAAAACCCAGTTATTATTTTTTTGACACCTTTATCAATAACTCCATTCTAATTTTTAAATTTTCAGAACTTCCGGATTTTCGGACACGATAAGAAGTATCGGCTCCGGGTGTTATTGGGAAATTAAGGCATTGCAAGTTCGATAGGTTTCGTGATCTTCTGTAGCCAATCCATATTTGTGACTGAGAAGAAAACTCCATAAATTAGCTGTATAAGAATACAAAAATTCTGGAAGTTAAGAAAGAACACTTAAATCATTATATGTTCTTATAAATTTATTGCTGAGTTTTCTATTTTCTCCAATGTGACATATTTGTTAGTTAAAAATAGTTATTGAACTGCCATTTATAAGGACCGAAAAAAACACAGAGATATATGGCTATCCCAATTTTATCGGTGCTCCAAATTCTGCCAGAGAAGAAACATCGATACAAAAAATATTCATTTGTAATTTATTTATTACATTTTCCACATGATATTCGAATACCTTACTGTCTATTTTGATCTTAATAGGCTTATATCATTAAAACTGTCGATAAAAAACAATTATTATTATTATTATTGTTATCTAGTTTTCCTAGTGTGCTTCAATTCGTCATTTTCTCCACCTTGGTCGCGAATCAATTGTTGTATGGTACCCAGAAGTCGACGGCGCTGAAGTTTACATTTATTGCAAGTCAAATGCTAACAGATAATTGTTTTTACCTAACACTGTATATTCTTATCTGAAGAATATTGATTTTGTCATCCCAGTAACTAAAATCAAGTGTCATGTTGTAAGGTTCAGCATCCAATAGGACCGGACCAAAGCAGATATACGTGGTGTTACCCTGAAACTTCGTTTTCATCGCTGGGAATGCAAATGTTACTTTACATATCTAGCAGCATGGTTTTCTATAGTTTCTGTGGAAGATCCTGAAATTGATGAGTCATTGTTGTAAAACTCAAACACAATACGGAACCAGTTCAAGATTCCTGCAATTTAATGTGTCAACAAGATCACGAATTTCAATGTTACCATGGTCTTGTAGAGTCATGCAAAAGTAATAATATCCAACCAGCGGAGAATTGAATACTGGAAGAGTGGTAAATCCTAAATATGCCACTTCTGTATTGAATGAGTACGCCAAATATGAAGGCCAAACGGATGGAAGCCAAGTGGGTGTCTTATGCAAAAACTTGTATTTCGGAACTGGAGAAATAATCCATACCTTTTGAATCCAATCATCATCCGTAAAAATACAGAGTCCATTAGTCTCACTTGCCAATCTGTACATTGGTTTTGGTGACAACCCACCTAATGAGTTCTCAGATACAACGAATGTGACATGAGCATGATATTTTTTGAGAATGGATACTAAGTCATCGATATAGGCGTCTGTAGGAAGGCGTTTCGTGATAATAAAAAGAGTTGCGCCACAATGAGTCACGCCTTTTTTGAAGAAAAACTGAAACACATACAAGTGTATTGTTTTGTAATATGAAAACCTACATTAATCATAGAAAATACAGAACTACCTTTTGACGGGTCTTTAATCGACTCTGTTGAATTTGGAAGATTGGATAATAACACATCAGATATTTCACTGTAAGAAATAACTTAATTCGATCTAATTGCTTACTAACCTGAAACTGTTGTTCGAAACGAATGTCAAAATAACTTCATTCAAGTTGTTCATCACGTCAAATCGTCCTAAAGCATAGGTTTCAAAAAAGAAATTTGAGTTCACTGAAATGGATTTCCAGGTGTTCAAGACTTGATCTGCTGTGAGATCATTGGAATACGCATAGAAAAATGTAGACTTTTGATTTGGTGTGCAATCAATAGGATCTAAAAATCAAAAAATATCTTAAGATACGAATTGGAACTCACCGAAATGTCTCGTCGTAGTGGCAGAAGTATGAGAGTAAGCTGTTGTAGCAGTTCTTGTAGTTAAAGTAGTTGGTGTAGAAGTAGTTGGTGTAGAAGTAATCGTGGTGTCCAAATTAATATGCACCGTGGAACTAATATGCATGTCTTCATGTGTTTTTTCCAAAGGAACAATTAGAAAAAAGATAAATAGAAAAAGCGCAGTGAAAACAACAACTAAGTTAACTAATGCTATCAGCATTAGTTTACGGAATCGATTGGTCACTATGTAGCGGAGGAGTCCAAAGTGACGTTGCTTTCTGGGACATAAAATACATTGGAAAGATATATAAGATAACTCACTCCACTGGTCCAAACTCTGATGGTGGGTTAATGTCATTTATTTCGACATATGTTGGTTCTTCTATTATTCCAGGAGCTGATGAAACAGAAGCAGAATCGTTGTTAATGGTACCTAAATTTTAAAATTAAAAAAGAAGATCCAATATTTACTTTTACCACTTTTTCCAAATTGAAAATTTGCATAAATATTTTTAATTTTTGATATCATGACAGAAATAAGACGAAAATGTTGCCAAGTAAAGTGTAATACCTCTCGTTAGTTACTGTCCAGATAGATAACATTCAGTGAAATAAAAAATAATGGTCTCATCAAATTGGGCGTTCACAATTTCTTTTTATCTTGTGTAGCGGAAGAAATTGGCCGTAAAAACACCATTAATATTAGGACCTTGTGCCAACTGAGTCAGAGAGTGTTTTACGAACTAAGGCACTAAGTATAAACGATGTTTTTACGATCTATTTCTTCTGCTATGCAAGATAAAAAAGAAAGAATGCATGAATGTGTTTGATTATGTGTGAAAAAACACTTTAAATGGAGTTTTCAAAAGGTATGTTCGTTTTATAGCCAGAAAACATCGAAAATTGAGAAAAAAAGAATATAAAATTTTGAGTTTAAAAAATTAGAAAAACTAGTTTTTGTAAAATTGTTGACTTTTGAAGCTATGGCACAGAAAGTAGAATGTCGATTCAACATAATTAACTTCAAGAAAAAAAATGATAAGCATTTTTTCGAATTTTCAAATCACGATCAGGAAAAATCGATTACCAAAAAAATCAAAATCGGAGCTATTCCGAAAAACAGATTATTTTATTGCTGAACTTTTCAATTACCTTTGAAAAAAAGTTTATCTATAACGGAGTTGTTTTAGCTAAGATACATATGAAATATACAGGTGTACTTACGTATGATCGCTACTGTAGGTTCATTTTTAACCCTTTTATGACAATCCGGGACTCGCGGGACGGATACGCTGGACGTCTTAACTTGTCCCATTTCGAGCGCTAGTTCTAATAGATACTTACTGGTCGTAGCTCTAGAAACCAGCAGACTCATTGCGCTTGGAAAACTGGAACTCAACAGTTTGGAAAAATCTTGCCAAGAATCTTATGCCCTATACCTACATTCCACTGTAAGAAAGAACTTAACTCAATGAAATCGTCTCTTTAACCCGACGTTTTCGCTAAAAGATATGGTTATGACGCACTCTCAGAGTCGATCGAGCATTAGACCATGTTCACACGAAAAAAGTCGGTCATCTCCGATTTGGCAATCCTTTCGATCAGAGATAGTATCAAGTGTCCTCAGCAAATTGAGGTACTTTTTGGCCGGGTCCGTCACCTGGGTACCTAGGAAAATCAAAAAATCATTATTTCTGGAAAATTTTTCCTGAAGTAGTTAGGTATGAAATCTTAACGGGAAATTGTTGTAGAAACTATTTTAAGCATTTTTTGTATTCAGAAGAAAATTCCAGCTCAACTTCATAGTGAAATTTCCGGCGTATTTTCATGAAGTCGTTTTTATCTCGGCACGAGAAGACAGCGTTTTTTTATTTAAAATTCGGAATATACATAAAATTTAGTATCGGAAACATGTTGTGCTCTAGACCCTAATAACAGTTTTTTTGGTGAAGTATGAGAAAAACTTGGATTTTAATTTTCGAGGCTTCCGGTAAATCATTTTCGATGTTCCAAAACAGTGGTTTTTTGTATTTTTTTATTTCGTCATGTCATTTAATTTCATTCCCGACAAAATTTTCGTTCATACCACAAAAAAATATTCGAAAAAATGGAATTTTCGGATTTTTATAAAAAATTTTCCTTAATCAAATTATTCAAGCTGAAATATTAAGGATCACATTATGAAATTAAAAGAATATGATTGGAACATAATTTGGGTTTATGAAACAGATAATTTCCATCATCGGCGCACTTGGAAGTTGGAGAAAAGATACTTCATACTTGCATCGTTATTTGACAAAGGAATGTGTTGAATATGACAGGAAAAATAAGATCTTAATCCGATGGATTTCATCGGATGGGAATATTTGAAAAGCAAGATTTCAAGAATCTTCTACAACATGACCGAGACCGCCATTCAGAAGATATGGAAAAAAGTCGACGTCGACTACCAACGGCGCACAGGCGATTTTTTCAATGGACGTCTGAAAGTCGGTATCGAAAGCCAAAGTATCCAGCTTTGAATTATTTTTGTAAACTGAATTTAATTCGTACATTCCAACTATTAATAACGTTTTTTGTTGATTCAAGAGTTTCCCCGCCGAATATCCAAGAATTAAGAGCGTCGTATACTTATTCGCCACCATGTAGTGAAAAGCTTTCTTGGAGCCGGCCAGTATTATTTACTTTGTAAGTCGGCTCCTCAATATCGCTTCCCAATATCGGTTGAAGTATGTAAGCTTCTGAATAGAGCGTGTCGTTCAGGAATAGTTCGTTCTTCATGTATGAGCTTGCATCAAACATGATTCGTAGCTTCGTCGTTAGTGATATTTCCAACAATAATTTCCTACTGAGTCAAATTCATCTGGACAAATTGGTAAAGATGTTGTTTGTTGTGAATAAATAACAAGAATCATTAAAATTTATTTCAATATGAAAAGAAATAATTCATTAACAATAGATATTTATAGACAACAGATAGAATAGATAACAATTGATATTATATAATCGTCTTACATTGATAAGAAATAATAGCTTTTGCAGTTCAACATTATGTGGTTACATATTGAATCGCTAAAACTGAATATTGAAATAAAAATGATTTCAGAATTTGTATTCGATATTTCAACTTCGATATTGAAATTGAAATAAGATGTTACAGGCTGTAAGTTACAGTCTCAATCACCCGAAAAGAAAAAATTTCAATCATTATAGGGAATCCAGAAGTCCACCGCACTGGAATAAAATTTTATCCGGAGCTTTTTCAAAAATTTACTCACTTGTAACTGTATATTCTGATCTGGAGAATTTCAGTTTGTTTACCTAATAACTGATACTGAAGTGACATGTCATAAGGGACTGCATCCAAGTTGTGCCATCCTGTGGTATATGTACTGTTTCCCTGAAATGAAGAGTAAATATAAAAAGTTTTAAAAAAAACTTGCCAGTACTGAATAATTATGAGATGCGACAGTCTCTTCAAACGATCCCGAATTAGATGATCCTGCATTATACCAAGTTAAGTTGACCTTTCTGAATGTGTCTAGGGGTCCTGAAATACAAATTGTCAGTAAATTCAGAAATTTTAATGTTACCGATGGAAGCTTACCATGATCCTGTAGTGTCATGAAAATTTGGTAATATCCAACCAGCGGAGAATTAAAAATAGGAGGAGTGGTTAATAGCCAATTTGCTACTTTTGCATTGAATGAATACACCAAATATAAAGGCCAAATAGACGGTAGCCAAATGGGTGTCTGATTCCAACAATTAGTACTTTGAAACTAGATGAATGATCCAAATATCCAGAATTTTTAACTTTCGCATTGAATGAATACACCAAATATGAAGACCAAATGGGTGGAAGCCAAGTGGGTGTCTGATGCGAAAAACTAGTATTTCGAAACTAGACGAATGATCCATACCTCTTGAATATTATCATCTTCCGTGAAAATACAAACTCCGTTAGTTTCACTTGCTAATCTGTACAATGGTTCTGGTGACGACTCACCAAATGAGTTATTAGATACAACGAATGTGACATAAGCATGATATTTTTTGAGGATGGATACTAAGTCATCGATATAGGCGTCTGTAGGAAAGCGTTTCGTGATAATAAAAAGAGTTGCTCCACAATGTGTCACGTCCAAATTGAAGAAGAACTGAAAGACATACAAGTGTATTGTTTTGTAATATGACAACCTACATTAATCATAGAAAATACAGAACTACCTTCTGACGGGTCTTTAATTGACTCTGTTGAATTCGGAAGACCGCTCAATAACGCACCATCTATTTCACTGTGAGAAAAATATTTGTTAAGTTATATCGTCTCACTAACCGAGAATATTTGCCCGAAACAAATGTCCAAAAACCTTCATTCAAGTCAAATCGCCCTAACACAAAGGTTTCATAAGCCCGTTTAACGTCGTCTGGAATTGTGTTCCATGTGTTTAAAACTTGATCTGCTGTAAGATCATTGGAGTACGCAAAGAAAAACGTAGATTTCTGATTTGGTGAGCAATCAGTACGGTCTAAAAATTAAACAAGATCATTAGATACGGATAGGAACTCACCGAAAGGATTTGTTGTAGTGGGAAAAGATTGTGAGTGAGGTGTTGTTTCAGTTCTTGTTGTTAATGCATGTTTATTGTCCAAATGAGCAACCAAAAAAAAGACAAATATGAAAAGAACAACCACTAAGCTAACTAATGCTATCAGCATTAGTGTACGGAATCGATTGGACACTATGTAGCGGAGAATTCCAAAGTGACGTTGATTGCTAGAACATAAATGAATTAGAAAGATATATAAGATAACTCACTCCACTTGTTCAAACTCTGATGGTGGGGTAGTGTCATAGATTTCGTCATATATTGGTTCTTCTATTATTCTGGGAGCTGATGAACCAGAAACAGAATCATTGTTGATGGTACCTGTGTTTTCAAATTAAACAGAAAATCAAATATTCTTACCACCTTTTCGAGATTGAAAATTTACATAAATATTTTTAATTCTTGATATCATGACAGAAATAAAACCAAAATGTTGCCAACGAAAGTGTAATTTCTCTCGATAGTTCCTGCCCGGTTAGATAACATTCAGTGACTAACAGTTTTACCAAATTGGGCGGTCAACATTCTTTTTCCCGAGAGAGTTATAGCGGAAGAAATTTTTTTTGGAAAAACATCATCAATATTAGGACCTCGTGTTTGCTATTTTGACTTCTCAAAATGCAGATGACCCAACAAAGTCAGAGAGCTTTTTACTAACAAAGACACTTTGTATCAACGATTCTTTTACAACCAATTTCTTCCGCTATACAAGATAAGAAAAAAATGTGAACCGCCCAATTTGATAAAACTATTAGTCACGGAATGTTATCTAACCGGACAGGAACTATCGAGACGCACAACCTTGAAGAAACTGTTTTTATTATAAAATTGCTTCATACATTAAGAAAAATCGGCATCGTGAAATTTCATCCTTTGTTTTCTTCAGTTTCCTTATTTTTTCTGTCATCCTAACGGCTGTTCTCCATCTGATCTTTACCACGAAAACAATTATCATAATTCTGGAAAATTTATGACAAATGTACCAACCAGGAGAAAAACAAAACAACTGCACCACTGTACACGATCATTTTTTGTAGTTCACGCGTTTTTATTTATTTACTCAAACATCACTGTTTTTTATGTACCAATAAATGACAGTTCAATGAAGATTTTTTACAAACTAATAGGTCAAAGTGGAAATGTTGTATTTTCAAATCAAAGAACAGTAGTTTTTGTAAGTTTTCATAATTCGGCTACACTTACCACATGCTGGGTGTAGAAGCGTTTTAAAACTGTAGATTTATCTGTAATCCCAGCACCGAGAAGCATCAAGTCTAGAAAGTGTATAAAAACTACAAATTTTAACGTAAATGCTTGTTTTTTTGCAAAAATCTAAAATATTTGAAATATGAACCTTCTTATATAATTATATTCCATTGATAAGAAACAATAACATTTGCAGTTCAACATTGTGTGCTTTTATATTCAACCGCTGCAATTTGAGTATGAAATTGAAAATGGTATGAAAGTTTTTATTGGATATTTCAACTTTGATCAAAACAAAATAAAAACATTTTATAGTCTTATTCATTTGAAGAGAATAAGTTTCAATCATTATAGGGAACCCAGAAGTCCACCGGTCTGAAACCAAAATTTCCGAAGGTTTTTCAAAGTTTCACTCACTTGTAACTGTATATTCTGATCTGGAGAGTTTCAGTTTGTTCACCTAAAAACTGATACTGAAGTGTCATATCATAAAGGACTGCATCCAAGCTATGCCCTGTTGTGGTATATGTGCTGTTTCCCTGAAATGAAGAGTTAATTTAAAAACAATACAAGTTTGCAGTTACAAAATCGGTATGTGACTCAACAGTCTCTTCAAAAAATCCCGACTTTGATGATCCTGCATTATACCATCTTAAGTTGACCATCCAAAACGTGTCTAGCGGTCCTGGAATACAAATTGTCAGTAAATTCAGACATTTTAATGTTACCGATGGAAACTTACCATGATCCTGTAGAGTCATGATAATGAGGTAATATCCAACCAGCGGAGAATTGAAAACTGGAAGAGTGGAATATCCAGAATTTTTAACTTTCGCATTGAATGAATACACCAAATATGAAGACCAAATGGGTGGAAGCCAAGTGGGTGTCTGATGCGAAAAACTAGTATTTCGAAACTAGACGAATGATTAATACCAGTTGAATCTTATTATCATCCGTGAAAATACAGAGTCCATTAGTTTCACTTGCCAATCTGTACATTGGTTCTGATGACGACCCACCAAATGATTTATCAGATACAACGAATGTGACATAAGCATGATATTTTTTGAGCAAGGATATTTGGTCAGAGATATAGTCGTCTGTGGGAAGGCGTTTCGTGATAATAAAAAGAGTTGCTCCACAATGAGTCACGTCTTTTTTGAAGAAAAACTGAAACACATACAAGTTTATTGTTTTGTGATATATTACCGACATCAATCATTTTAAATACTCCACTACCTTTTGACGGGTCTTTAATCGACTCTGTTGAATTTGGAAGATTGGATAATAACACATAAGATATTTCACTGTAAGGAATAACAGGTAGCAAAAAAAGCAAAAAACTATTTTTTACTACTAGCAAAAAATAGTTTTTTGCTTTTTTTGCTACCTTGTGAATAGGTCCATTAATTCGATTTAATTGCCTCACTAACTTGTAACTGTCGCTGGAAACAAATGTCAAAATAACTTCATTCAAGTTATTCATCACGTCAAATCGTCCTAATGCATAGGTTTCAAAAAAGAAAAATGAGTTCTCTGAAAAAGATTTCCAGGTGTTCAAGACTTGATCTGCTGTGAGATCATTGGAATACGCAAAGAAAAATGTAGACTTTTGATTTGGTGAGCAATCAGTATTTTCTAAAAACTCAAAAATATCTTCAGATTCGGATAGGAACTCACCGAAAGGATTTGTCGTAGTGCACAGTCTCAAACCCCGAAAAACAACTGCAAGCGAAAGTTCTCAGTGGAGCGCAAAGGCCGCGCGCTACAGTAGTCGGAATAAATTTTTTATTAATTTTTCAACTGAAAATTTTGATTTTTTGTAAATTACGAAATATAAAGGAAGGAAATCGTGCAAATTGTCCATCACAAAAAACGAGAAAGGCAAAAACAACATTTCGGAAAAAAGAAAACTATTTTTGGAGCAGAAATAAAGGCGCTGATACAGATCGAAGTTTTGGCCTGAAAAATCAGTTTTTTCATTATTTCTCGGAAATTATTCGGCAAAAAAGTGACCCATCCATCAGAAATGAAGATCTATTTATTGCGGATTTTTTGAGCTATAATTGAGATGGAAACGTCAAGAAATGAAGAGCTGGATACAGTTTGAAGCCAAGAATTCGCCAAAATATTTTCAGTGGAAAATGGTGTTTTCTTTAAAAAATTATCAAATACAACTCACACAAGACATAATATCATGATTTTTAGAAGAATAATTGTTTTTTCCTAATGTATTTATCACATTTACCTTTATTTTTGTGAAATTTTCTTGTTTTTTGCTCAAAAATCTCGTGTTATGTGATGTGAAATCTCAATTATTCGCTGAAATCTATGATTTTCCAGAAGTTCAAACAATTGGGTACATTGTATACCGGTTCCAGTGCCAGAAAAGTAGAATTCGGTCGAACTGGTTAGTGTGAAAACAAATGTGAATCATAGTTTAGTGGGAACGATTTCAGAAATATGGCACCACCACGAAAAAATGCAGCAGCTAAAAAAGAAATAGCAAAACAAGCGTCTCTTTACAAACAAGCAAAAACTGTAGAGAATCAACACGAAGCTGACAAAGAAATCTTGTTTCCAAAACTGCAAAAAAAAGTGTTTTATTTGAAAAAGGAGGTCGAAGAGCTGAAAGAGAACCTGGAATTGGCAAACAAGAAACTTCAAGATGCAGAGATTGAGATACAGCATTTAAAAAATGAAAAACTTGTTATTCTCTCTGAAAAAGACCGTGAAAATGAGAAATTATTATCTTCATTTATCGAGAAGCAGAAGGAAGGCAACGATCTCCAATCTCGAGCTGACCAACTGCAGAAAAGAGTTGATACACTGATCGAAGAGTCGCCAAGTCGTGGAAAATGTCTGAAACAATACAATTTGATTAAAACCAACGACACTAAGAAAGATCGATATGACAGAATCCTGAAAATGATTTCTTCTTTTGTGGGACCGCTTAATGTTGTTTCGTTTCTGTACGACTTCGTGAAAATGGCCAATGAAGATGATGCATTGGACTTCTCGTTGAAGCTATCACCATGGGACTCCTTCTTCACGGTAGTGAAGCATCAGTTGTCAGATGGATTTTTAAAAGATTTCAAAAAATTCACACGAGATCATTTGAATCTTGACATCTTCGCTTCTCGTCATCAAATTGAGGAAGTTAAGAAGAAGTTTTCTGCCTCCAAGTACTACACGTTCGAGCGCCAGACGGTTATGAAGCCATCACGAAGTGGAAAACAAGTGTTGGCAGAATGCGCTCTCGTGAAGGCAAGTGATGTCCATGAGCTGCTGTCCAAAAGGTTGGAAGTGTTGAGTCGACATGGACGTCTTCTTTTTGATGACGGAACTGGAGACAACATCGTTATTGGAGTCGGTGGAGATAAGGGTGCTGACACAACCAAACTTGTCATCGTGATAGAAAACGTGGATTGTCCGAACAATCCTCATGCCGTTCTTCTCATTGGTCTCTATACTGGAAACGACAGTCATTCCCTTTTGAGAAACAATTTCGCTTCGGTTTTCGACCAAGTGAATAATCTCCATAGTGTTAGGTATTTTGATGGAACCAGCCATGTCGAGAAAGCTGTTGTTATGAAGCCACTGGGAGACTGCAAATTCATTTCGTCAATGTAAGGTCATCCAGGACAGAACTCAAAAACTCCCTGCTATGTGTGTAATTTAGCTTGGTCAACGCATGGTGCCGACACTGCACGTTTAGATGATTTTGATTTCGAGTTAGCTGGCGACGTCCGTACATTGTCAGAGCTGAAGAAAACTGGAGTCCCACTTCTCAACGTTGATCCACTGAACTCTGGTCCTCCGGGAGTACACACGATCTTAGGCATCTGTCAATATTACTGTATCGATTGGTTGATTGCAATGGCCATCAACTTTGACACCGGATCATCGTCTCCTGCTAATCTGAAAAAACAAAAGAAGCACTTGAAGAAATTGGTTTCGGAAGTTGAAGAACTTGCATGCTTAGTAGATTCCCTGGATAATTCTACCGAACGTATCCAAGAAATCGTTACCATTCTCGAAAAAAACAGCAAGAAATCTAAGCCTAAACCACAAACGCCTTCTCATTGTTCTTCCTTTTGCTGTGTTGTTGGTACATCAAAAAAATCTTCCTTCCGAGATGCTTCGATATTCCAATGCGTTTCTTGCAAAGCTGCGATTCATGACGTTTGTGCACTTTATGTCACTGAAGAAGATCGAGTATTGAAGGACCAGTCAAATGTGCAATGCTTAGATTGTCGTCATGGCATCATTCTTTCAGTTCCCGATCGCCTCTCTCTTGCCCTTGAGATTCAGAAGACGTTGGCCGAGCAGCTCCGTCAATCACAGGATTTTTTGGAAATCGCTGAAACTGAACGATTCGAACTGGAGCAGCAGCTGAAGGGATCCCGTATTTCGACTGAAGTTTCCACTCGACAACTTCTTGAAGCGGCTCTCAGAAGTATTGGATGCGATAGTCGCATCTGGTACCAAGATCTGACGGGAAACCAGGCTAGAAAGTTCCTTCGCCCTGCTTCAATCGACAAAGTTCTCTCGGTTTTCAACAAAAACAGCAAAAGGGCTCCAACTGCTTCGGAAACTGAACAAATTGAGTTGATGAGAGATGTGATGATGGATCTCGCTTCTTTGATGTCGGCTGCTTCAAATTCCGTAAAAGATGACGATGAAATCGATGAAATCGAAACAGTTTTAGAGAGATTCATTCAGAATCTTCGACGTGCTCAACCAGATGCTTCTGTAACTCCAAAGCTCCATTTATTGTCGGCCCATCTCATCCCGTATCTGAAGCGTCATCGTAGTTGGGGGAGAGTCACAGAACAAGGAATCGAGAGCTTGCACGCGCTCATCAACAAGCTCAACGTCCGATTCGCGGCTGTCCGTGATCCAATTCATAAGGCAACTCTCATTGTTGATCAATTAGCTCATTTTAATCTCATTTTCGATGTTGGATCTTCTTGGTTCAAGGAGGAGTAGACGTTTTTCTTCAAATAAATTGTTGTTTCCAGCAAGATAATTACGACGAAATCTGAAAATAACGGGCGGAGAAGTATTTAGAGTTGATTCTTTCTAACCGCAAGCCAAATGACGAGTAAATTCGTTGAAATATCTTGAATATTGATGTAGCTGTTGTATCGACTCTGAAAAAATTTTATCGGAGAAGAATGATCCGTTTTGTGATCGTTTCACTAACCGCTAAACAAATGTAAATCGCTATTTTCCGGTATTTCTCGTCTTTCGAAATTGTCGTGGACATAAATTTGCACGATGATTACACTGAAACATCAACAACTTTGTCAGAAAATGAAAAAATACACGAAAAATCAATATTTCAACGAAAAAGAGTGAAAAAACAACATTGGTACGTTAAAAAATAACTTGCCACCGGCTGGGGTATGCGTGTGCGCTCCATTGGACTTGCAGTTCTTTCTCGGGGTTTGGGAGACTGTGTAGTGGGAAAAAATTGTGAGTGAGGTGTTGTTTCAGTACTTGTTGTTAATGCAGAAGTAGTTGATGCCGAAGTAGTTGGTGCAGAAGTAGTTCGTACAGAAGTAGTTCGTACAGAAGTAGTTGGTATAGAAGTAGTCGTGGTTTCCAAATAATTATGCAACGTAGAACTAACAAAAACGTTGTCATGTTTTTTGTCCAAATGAGCAATCAGAAAAAAGACAAATATAAAAAGAACAACAACTAAGTTAACTAATGCTATCAGCATTAGTGAACGTAATCGATTGGACACTATGTAGCGAAGAATTCCAAAGTGACATTGATTGCTAGAACATAAATGAAATTAGAAAGATATATAAGAGGACTCACTCTACTTGTTCAAACTCTGATGGCGGGGTAGTGTCATAGATTTCGTCATATATTGGTTCTTCTATTATTCCGGGAGCTGATGAACCAGAAATAGAATCATCGTTGACGGTACCTAAATTTTAAAATTAAAAAAGAAGTTTAAGTATTTACTTTTACCACTTTTTCCAAATTGAAAATTTGCATAAATATTTTTAAATTTTGATATCATGACAGAAATAAGACCAAAATGTTGCAAAGAAAAGTGTAATTTGTTCAGTTAGATAACATTCAGTGAAATAAAAAATAATGGTCTCATCATATTGGGCGTTCACAATTTCTTTTTATCTTGTGTAGCGGAAGAAATTGATCATAAAAACAGCATTAATATTAGGACCTTGTGCCAACTGAGTCAGAGAGTTTTTTACGAACTAAGGCACTAAGTATTAACGATGTTTTTACGATCTATTTCTTCTGCAATGCAAGATAAAAAAGAAAGAATGCATGAATGTGTTTGATTATGTGTGAAAAAACACTTTAAATGGAGTTTTCAAAAGGTATGTTCGTTTTATAGCCAGAAAACATCGAAAATTGAGAAAAAAAGAATATAAAATTTTGAGTTTAAAAAATTAGAAAAACTATTTTTTGAAAAATTGTTGACTTTTGAAGCTATGGCACAGAAAGTAGAACACGATCAGGAAAAATCGATCACCAAAAAAATCAAAATCGGAGCTATTCCGAAAAACATATTATTTTATTTCTGAACTTTTCAATTACCTTTGAAAAAAGTTTATCCATAACGGAGTTGTTTTAGCTAAGATACATATGAAAGTATACAAGTGTACTTACCTATGATCGCTACTGTAGGTTCATTTTTAACCTTTTTATAACAATCCGGAACTCGCGAGACGGGGACGAGGGATGTCTCAAGTCGTCCCATTTTGAGCGCTAGTTTTACTAGACGCCGTCGCTCTAGAAACCAGCAGACTCATTGCGCTTGAAAAACTGGAACTCAACTGTTTAAAAAAATATTGCCAAGAATCTTATGCCCTGTACCTACATTCCACTGTAAGAAAGAACTTAACTCAATAAAATCGTCTCTTTAACCCGACGTTTTCGCTAAAAGATATGGTTATGACGCACTCTCAGAGTCGATCGAGCATTAGACCATGTTCACACGAAAAAAGTTGACCATCTCCGATTTGGCAATCCTTTCGATCAGAGATAGTATCATGTGTCCTCAGCAAATTGAGGTACTTTTTGGCCGGGTCCGTCACCTGGGTAACTAGGAAAATCAAAAAGTTAGGTATGAAATCTTAACGAGAAATTGTTGTAGAAACTATTTTAAGCATTTTTTGTATTCAGAAGAAAATTCCAGCTCAACTTCATAGTGACATTTCCGGGGTATTTTCATGAAATCGTTTTTATCTCGGCATTGACACGAGAAGACAGCGTTTTTTATTTAAAATTCGGAATCTACAAAAAATTTAGTATCGGAAACATGTTGTCCTCTAGACCCCAAGAACGGTTTTTTGGTGAAGTATGAGAAAAACTCGGATTTTAATTTTCGAGGCTTCCGGTAAATCATTTTCGATGTTCCAAAACTGTGGTTTTTTGTATTTTTTTATTTAGTCATGTCATTTAATTTCATTCCCGACAAAATTTTCGATCATACCACAAAAAATATTCGAAAAAATGGAATTTTCGGATTAAAAAAAATTCTTTAATCAAATTATTCAAGCTGAAATATTAAGGATCGCATTATGAAATTAAAAGAATATTATTAGAGCATAATTTGCGTTTATGAAACAGTTAATTTCCATTATCGGCGCATTTGTAACTGACAATTTCATGTTGAAATTTGGCGAAATGTTTAACTTGGAAGTTGAAGAAAAGGTACTTCATACTTGCATCGTTATTTGACAGAGGAATGTGTTGAATATGACAGGAAAAATAAGATCTCAATCCGATGGATTTCATCGGATGGGAATATTTGAAAAGCAAGATTTCAAGAATCTTCTACAACATGACCGAGACCGTTCTTCAGAAGATATGGAAAGAAGTCGACGTCGACTACCTGCGGCGCACAGGCGACTTTTTCATTGGACGTCTGAAAGTCTGTATCAAAAGCCAAAGTATCCAGCTTCAAATTATTTTTGTAAACTAAATTTAATTTGTACATTCCAACTATTAATAACGTTTTTTGTTTGTTGATTCAAGAGTTTTCCCGCCGAATATCCAAGAATTAAGAGCGTCATTCGTAGCTTCGTCGTTAGTGATATTTCCAACAATAATTTCCTACTGAATCAAATTCATCTGGACAAATTGATAAAGATGTTGTTTGTTGTGAATAAATAACAAGAATCATTAAAATATATTTCAATATGAAAAGAAATAATTCATTAACAATATATCTTTTTTTATAAACGCATTTTATTCAGAAAATGCAGGTAAATGTTTTTGTCTCTAATTGTTGGGTCGTGATTCATCGTGAAATCACTTGTTTCCCTTCTTCTCCTCATTATTATTTCCACTTCAGAGTGGTTGTACTAACCTCCACGCACTCTGTTTTTCCTGTTTCTTTAACAAAATTCATCACCAATTGCTTCCCGGAACTCGGTGGATCAATCAGTTTTCAGATTACCGTGACGTAGACTGGCATGGTTCTTCCTATTGAAATTCAAGGAATTTATAGACAACAGATAGAATAGATAACAATAGATATTATATAATCGTCTTACATTGATAAGAAATAATAGCTTTTGCAGTTCAACATTATGTGGTTACATATTGAATCGCTAAAACTGAATATTGAAATAAAAACGATTTCAGAATTTGTATTCGATATTTCAACTTCGATTTCTTCGATACAGTCTCAATCACCCGAAGAGAAAAAGTATCAATCATCATAGGGAACCCAGAAGTCCACCGGTCTGAAATCCAATTTCGTCCAGAGCTGTTTCAAAGGTTTACTCACTTCATACTGTATATTCTGATCTGAAGAGTTTCAGTTGTTTCACCTAGGTACTCATACTGAAACGTCATGTCATAAGGGACTGCATCCAAACAGCCTCCTGCCATGGAATATGTACTGTTTTCCTGAAATGAAGAATAAATATAAAAAGTATTCGAAAAAACTTGCCAGTATTGATAAAGCATGAGATGCGACAGTCTCTTCAAAAAATCCCGAATTCGATGATCCTGCATTATACCAAGTTAAGTGGACCATTCTGAATGCGTCTAGGGGTCCTGAAATACAAATTGTCAGTAAATTCAGACATTTTAATGTTACCGATGGAAACTTACCATGGTTCTGTAAAGTCATGAAAATGTGGTAATATCCTACCAGCGGAGAATTGAAAACTGGAAGAGAGGAATATCCAGAATTTTTAACATTCGCATTGAATGAATACACCAAAAATAAAGGACAAATGGATGGAAGCCAAAAGGGTGTCTGATTTAAAAAATTAGTACTTCGAAACTAGATGAATGATCCATACGTTTTGAATATTATCATCTTCCGTGAAAATACAGACTCCATTAGTTTCACTTGCCAATCTGTACAATGGTTCTGACGACAATCCACCTAATGAGTTCTCAGATACAACGAATGTGACATGAGCATGATATTTTTTGAGCTTAGATACTAAGTCATCGATATAGGCGTCTGTAGGAAGGCGTTTCGTGATAATAAAAAGAGTTGCTCCACAATGTGTCACGTTTTTTTTGAAGAAGAACTGAAACACATACAAGCGTATTGTTTTGTGATATGACTACCGACATCAATCATTTTAAATACTCCACTACCTTTTGACGGGTCTTTAATCGACTCTGTTGAATTTGGAAGATTGGATAATAGCACATTAGATATTTCACTGTAAGAAATAACTTAATTCAATTTAATTGCCTCACTAACTTGTAACTGTCGCTGGAAACAAATGTCAAAATAACTTCATTCAAGTTGTTCATCACGTCAAATCGTCCTAATGCATAGGTTTCAAAAAAGAAATTTGAGTTGTAGTAAATGGATTTCCAGGTGTTCAAGACTTGATCTGCAGTGAGATCATTGGAATACGCATAGAAAAATGTAGACTTTTGATTTGGAGAGCATACAATAGGATCTAAAGATCAAAAAATATCTTAAGATACGAATTGGAACTCACCGAAAGGTCTCGTCGTAGTGGCAAAAGTATGAGAGTAAGCTGTTGTATCAGTTCTTGTAGTTAAAGTAGTTGGTGCAGGAAAAGTCGTAGTTTTCACATAATTATGCAACGTAGAACTAACAAGAACGTTGTCATGTTTTTTGTCCAAATGAGCTATCAGAAAAAAAACAAAGAGGAAAAGAACAACAACTAAGTTAACTAATGCTATCAGCATTAGTTTACGGAATCGATTGGTCACTGTGTTGCGGAGAATTCCAAAGTGACGTTGTTTGCTAGGATATAAATCAAATTAGAAAGATATATAAGATGACTCACTCCACTGGTCCAAACTCTGATGGTGGGGTAGTGTCAATTATTTCGACATATGTTGGTTCTTCTATTATTCCGGGAGCTGATGAAACAGATTCATTGTTAAGGGTACCTGAATTTTAAAATTAAACAGAATATCAAATACTCTTACCACCTTTTTGAAACTGAAAATTTTCGTAAATATTCTTAATTCTTGATATCATGACAGAAATAAAATCAAATTGTTGCAAAGGAAGATGTAATACCTCTCGTTAGTTCCTGTCCAGTAAGATAACATGTGACAGTTTGATCAAATTGGGCGTTCACCATTTCTTCTTATCTTGTATAGCGGAAGAAATCGATTGCATAAATGTCAGGACCTTGTGTTTGCAGTTTTGACTTTTCAACCTGCAGATGAACCAACTAAGTCAGAGATTTGTTTACTAACTAAGGCACTATGTATCAACGATTCTTTTACAACCAATTTTTTCCGCTATACAAGATAAGAAAAAATGTGAACCGCCCAATTTCATAAAACTATTAGTCACTGATTGTTATCTAACCGGACAGGAACAACCAAGACGCAGAACCTTCAATAAACTGTTTTTATTATAAAATCGCTTCATACATTAAGAAAAACCGGCTTCGTGAAATTTCATTCTTTGTTTTCTTCAGTTTCCTTATTTTTACTGTCATCCTAACGCCTGGTCTCCTTTTGATCTTTATCACGAAAACAATTATTATGTTTCTGAAAGACTTTCCACATATGTATGCACCAACAAAGAGAGAAACAACAAAAACTAGACCTCTTAAAACTACAACGAAGTAGTTTGAGGAAGAAAATACGTAGAGTTCAAAAATACATCGAGCATCGGTTATCAGAATTCTGGCAGAGAAGAAACATCGATACAAAAATATTCATTTGTAATTTATTTATTACATACATTTTCCACATGAAATTTGAATACTAAACTTACTGCCTGTTTTGTTCTTAATAGGCTTATATCATCAAAACTGACCATAAAAACAATTATTACAGTGATCTAGTTTTTGTAGTATGCTTCAATTCTTTATTTTCTCTACACCCTGGTCGCAAATCAATCGTTGTATGGTACCCAGAAGTCGACGGCGCTGAAATTTACATTTATTGCAAGTCAAATGCTAACATTTAATTGTTTTTACCTAACACTGTTTATCCTTATCTGAAGAATATTGATATTGTCTTTCGAGTAACTAAAATCAAGTGTCATGTTGTAAGGTTCAGCATCCACTGGGGTCGGACCACTGCTGATATACGTGGTGTTACGTGATTTTATCGATTTTTTTGCTTTCAGGATGCTATATTCCTCAAAACTGCCACCATCGTCACTGTTCCCCGTGTTTGCCGTTTTTTTTTTCTTGTTTTGCGGTTAGTTTAATTTCAGAGCAGATATTTTCTTCTCCGCCAAACGTTTTCGTTATATAATAGATTTCGCCAGTCAACATCACGAAGACTCGTAAATTCAACGGATGTCGGAAAATGCATCAAAAAGGCTTCATTTACAACGAAAATGAGATGGAATTTAGAGTTCATCCGAAGCATCGTCGTCCCACTGCCAGTTTCCGTCGTTGACATCCATCACAAGATTTTTTGCGGTTAGTTTTTTTTAGCAGAGCAGGTGTATTCTTCTCCGCTAAAAGTTCTCGTCACAGGTTTCGTCGCCGAAGTTTCTCCGCTCAAAATGAATACTCTTCTCCCCTCAAAACGACTACTCGATAAAATCACTTTAATTTTGTTGTTATTTTTTGCTGTTATTACTGTTGAGATATGAATTGTGAAACTTTTTTTTAAATTGTTTGAATATTTGAAAAAAACTTCAAAGAATGTTCAATGAATATAAATTATTTGAAAAAATAATTTAAACATTTATTTGACCACTCTAACAATTTCCAGATGATATAAAGCAACGTTAAGTACAATTTCCAGTAAAATTTAATTAAAAAAAGGCAATGCAATATTTTGAATGTAAAACTTGCCATGCACCGCGCACGGGGCGAAGCCCCGTCTTCCGGAGCCCGCCGGGAGGCGGGGGACGCTAGTCAAAACTGACCGTAAAAACAATTATTATAGTGATCTAGTTTTTGTAGTATGCTTAAATTCTTTATTTGCTCCACACCCTGGTCGCAAATCAATTGTTGTATGGTACCCAGAAGCCGACGGGGCTGAAATTTACATTTATCGAAAATGAAATGCTATAAGTTAATTGTTTTTACCTAGCGCTATATATTCTGATCTGAAGAATATTGATTTCGTCATCCAAGTACTCAAATCCTAGTGTCATGTTGTAAGGAACAGCATCCAATCCGAATATAGATTTTGTGATATACGTGGTGTTCCCCTATAACTTCGATTTCACCTTTTGGAATACAAATGTTATATTACATATATAGCAGTATGTGATTCTAAAGTTTCTTCGAATGATCCTGAATTTGATGATTCATTGTTGTTCCAATCCAAGTGAATCATTCTGAATGAATCCAAGACTCCTACAATTTCATTCGTCAGGAAAATCACGAACTTAAATGATACCATGGTCTTGAAGAGTCATGCAAACGCAGGCATATTCAATCTCCGGAGCATTAAATACTGGAAGAGCGACAGATCCAGATTTTGCAACTACGGCATTGAATGAATACACCAAAAAATATAAATACTGAATGGATGGTAGCCAATCGGGTGTCTGACGCAAAACTTGTATCTTAAAGCAAGAGGAATGATCCATACCTGTTGAATCCTATCATCTTCCGTGAATATACAAAATCCATTAGTTTCGCTGGCCAACTTGTACAATGGTTCTGATGACAATCCACCTAATGAGTTCTCAGATACAATGAATGTGACATAAGCATGATATTTTTGGAGCATGGATACTAAGTCAGAGATAAATGAGTCTGTAGGAAGACGTTTCACGAGAACTAAAAGGCTTGCTCCACAATGTGTCACGTCCAAATTGAAGAAGAACTGAAAGACATACAAGTGTATTGTTTTGTAATATGACAACCTACATTAATCATAGAAAATACAGAACTACCTTCTGACGGGTCTTTAATTGACTCTGTTGAATTCGGAAGACCGCTCAATAACGCACTATCTATTCCACTGAGAGAAAAATCTTTGTTAAGTTATATCGTCTCACTAACCCAGAATAATTGCTCGAAACAAATGTCCAAAAACCTTCATTCAAGTCAAATCGCCCTAATACAATGGTTTCATAACCCAGTTTAACGTAGATTGGAATTGTGTTCCATGTGTTTAAAACTTGAAATGCTGTTAAATCATTGGAGTACGCAAAGAAAAATGTGGAATTCTGAGTTGGTGAGCAATCAGTACGGTCTAAAAATTAAACAAGATCTTTAGATACGGATAGGAACTCACCGAAAGGATTTGTCGTAGTGGGAAAAGATTGTGTGTAAGGTGTTGTATCAGTTCTTGTTGTTAATGCATGTTTTTTGTCCAAATGAGCAACCAAAAAAAAGACAAATATGAAAAGAACAACCACTAAGTTAACTAATGCTATCAGCATTAGTTTACGGAATCGATTGGTCACTGTGTTGCGGAGAATTCCAAAGTGACGTTGTTTGCTAGGATATAAATCAAATTAGAAAGATATATAAGATGACTCACTCCACTGGTCCAAACTCTGGTGGTGGGTTAGTGTCAATTATTTCAACATATGTTGGTTCTTCTATTATTCCAGGAGCTGATGAAACAGGATCATTGTTAAGGGTACCTGAACGTTTAAATTGAATAAAAAATCAAATACTCTTACCACCTTTTCGAGATTGAAAATTTTCATAAATATTTTTAATTCTCGATAACATGACAGAAATAAGACCAAAATTTTGCCGACAAAAGTGTAATGCCTCTTGGGTAGTTCCTGTCCGGTTAGATAATATTCAGTGATTAATAGTTTTATCAAATTGGGCGGTCATAGTTGCTTCTTCCCGAGTGACTTATAGCGGAAGAAATTGATCGTAGAACCATCATTAAGATTAATTGTTTGCAGTTTTGACTTGTCAAAATGCAGATGACCCAACAAAGTCAGAGAGTTTTTCACTAACTAAGACACTATGTATCAACGATTCTTTTACAACCAATTTCTTCCGCTATACAAGATAAGAAAAAAATGTGAACCGCCCAATTTCATAAAACTATTAGTCACTAAATGTTATCTAACCGGACAGGAACAACCGAGACGCAGAACCTTCAATAAACTGTTTTTATTATAAAATCGCTTCATACATTAAGAAAAACCGGCTTCGTGAAATTTCATTCTTTGTTTTCTTCAGTTTCCTTATTTTTACTGTCATCCTAACGGCTGTTCTCCTTCGGATCTTTATCACGAAAACAATTTTCAAAATTCTGAAAGATTTACCACAAATGCACCAACCAGGAGAGAAACAAAACAAAGTGCACTAACTACAACGAAATTTTTCGTTGGGTCTCATTCAATATCTGAAAGAACTTAATTGACTTAGTTGTTATAATCAATTAAGGTCACTATATTCTCGAAACAATATTTTTTTATAATTGGTGTTTGCGCACTTAAGTTTCGGATCTTAAAATCCATGAGCCACTCCCTCATTCTCCTGTCTCAGGTATTTTTTTTTAGAAGAGCTCGGGGAGTTTGTCGGCTCTATTACAGTTTAGATGTCCTTTGAAAACTTGAACGTCCCAAAAAACACTTAGACGTCCCTTAAAACACTTAGACGTCCTTTGAAACACTTAGACGTCTTTTGAAACATTTAAACGTCCTTTCGGATCCCAAATATGTTCAAAAATGTTTAAACGTCCCAAAAAACATTTAGACGTCCCAAAAAACGTTTAGACGTCCCATTAAATATTGAGACGTCCCTTGAAGTCCGAAAATTTGGTTTTAAATAATTAGACGTCCCAAAAAACATTTAGACGTCCCAAAAAATGTTTAGACGTCCCTTCAACACTAAAAGCCACTGAAAGTGTTCAAGGGACGTCTAAATATTTTTTGGGACGTCTAAATGTTTTTTGGGACGTTTAAATGTTTTTGGGACGTTTAAATCTTCAGAACTATACTTTGGGATTACAAGGGACGTCTAAACATTTTATGGGACGTTTAAACGTTTTTTGGGACGTCTAAACTTTTGAAAGGACGTTTTAAAAAAATTAGAGTTTGAAAGGACGTTTAAGTGTTTCAAGGGACGTCTAAGTGTTTTAAGGGACGTTTAAGTGTTTTAAGGGACGTTTTAGTTTTTAAAGGACATCTAAACTGTAATAGAGCCAGTTTGTCCAATATCATTGCCGGATAGAGGGTGTGGCTTATTTTTATCGCGGAATTTCGACAATGGTTATTATAGAAAATTCGAACAATAAATTAATATTGAGTCTTCATCATTTTTTATTCTAAAATAATAATTCACTGGCAATGAACATTTTTCTAATGACAAATTGTGTTATCGGGAAATTAAGACAAAACAAGACAGTTTTCGTAGGACACAAATAAACAATAGGTATTGCTGAGTTTTTTATTTTCTTCGATTTGACCTATAAGTTTATTGAAAATCGTTATTGAACGGACATTTATCAAGACAGAAAAAACAGAGATGTATGAATAAATGAACAAAAACACATGAACTACAGATAGTGAAAATGTTTAAATTCTGTAGTTCGAGGAAGAAAAGACGTAGAGTTTAAAATAACATCGAACATCGGTTATCCCAATTCTGGCAGAGAAGAAACATCGATACAAAAATATTCATTTTTAATCTATTTATTACATACATTTTCCACATGAAATTTGAATACTAAACTTACTGCCTGTTTTGGTCTTATTAGGCTTCAATCATCAGAACTGACCATAAAAACAATTATTATAGTGATCTAGTTTTTGTAGTATGCTTCAATTCTTTATTTTCTCCACACCCTGGTCGCAAATCAATCGTTGTACCCAGAAGTCGACGGCGCTGAAATTTACATTTATTGCAAGTGAAATGCTAACAGCAAATTGTTTTTACCTAGCGCTATATATTCTGATCTGAAGAATATGGGTTTCCTCATCCGAGTACTCAAATCCAAGTCTCAAGTAGTAATAAACTGCATCCAATGTGAAAGGGCCTTTTCTGATATACGTGATTTTACCCTAAAACTTTTATTCTAACTCTTGGAATACAAGTGTTGTGTTACATATATAGCAGCATGTGATTTTGAAGTTTCTTCGAATGATCCCGATCTTGCTGGCTGCTCCAAATATCCAAGTGAATCATTCTGAATGTGTCCAAGGCTTCTGCAATTCAATGAGTCAGCAAAATCACGGTTTTAAATAATACCATGGTCCTGTAGAGTCATGCAAATGTGATAGTCTCCGACCAATGGAGCATTAAAGTTTGGAAGCATGAGAGATCCAAAACTTGAAACTTTTGCATTGAATGAATACACCAAATATGAAGGCCAAATGGATGGTAGCCAAAAGGGTATCTGATGCAAAAACTAGTATTTTGAAGTTAGAGGACTGATCCATACCTCTTGAATCTTATCATCCTCCGTGAAAATACAAAGTCCATTAGTTTCGCTTGCCAATCTGTACCTTGGTTGTGACCCACCAAATGAGTTCTCAGATACAATGAATGTGACATAAGCATGATATTTTTGGAGCTTGAAGACTAAGTCATCGATAGAGGTGTCTCTAGGATAAAGTTTTGTGAGAATAAAAAGAGTTGCTCCACAATGTGCCACGTCAGAGTCGAAAAAGAGCTGAAACACATACAAATGTTTTTTTTGTGATAATATTACCTACATCAATAATATCCAATACTCCACTACCTTCTGACGGGTCTTTAATCAACTCTGATGGATCCGGAAGATTGTTCAGTAACAAGCTATTTGTTACACTGTAAGAAAATACTTAATTCGATTTAATTGCCTCACTAACTTGAAACTGTTGCTTGAAACAAATGTCACAATACTTTGATTCAAGTTGTCCACCATATCAAATCGTCCTAATGCATAGGTTTCAAAAAATAAATTTGAGTTGTTTGAAAAAGATTTCCAGGTGTTCAAGACTTGATCTGCTGTGAAATAATTGGAATACGCAAAGAAAAATTTGGAATTCTGATTCGGGGAGCAATCAGTACGGTCTAAAAATTAAAAAAAAATCTTTAGATACGGATAGGAACTCACCGAAAGGATTTGTCGTAGTGGCAGAAGTAGTTGAGACAAATATGAAAAGAACAACAACTAAGCTAACTAATGCTATCAGTATTAGAGTACGAAATCGATTGGTCACTATATAGCGGAGAATTCCAAAGTGACATTGATTGCTAGAACATAAATGAATTAGAAATATATATATAAGATAACTCACTCCACTTGTTCAAACTCTGATGGTGGGGTAGGGTCATAGATTTCGTCATATATTGGTTCTTCTATTATTTCGGGAGCTGATGAAACAGAAACAGAATCATTGTTGACGGTACTTGTGTTTTCAAATTAAACAGAAAATCAAATATTCTTACCACCTTTTCGAGATTGAAAATTTGCATTAATATTTTAATTCTTGATATCATGATAGAAATAAGACCAAAATGTTGCCAACGAAAGTGTAACTTCTCTCGATAGTTCCTGTCCGGTTAGATAACATTCAGTGACCGACAGTTTTATCAAATTGGGCGGTCAAAATTCTTTTTCCCGGGAGAGTTATAGCGGAAGAAATTTTTTGTAAAAACATCATTAACATCAGGGCCATATGTTAACAGTTTTGACTTCTCAACCTGCAGATGACCCAACTAAGTAAGAGAGTTTTTTACTAACTAAGGCACTATGTATCAACGATTCTTTTACAACCAAATTCTTCCGCTATACAAGATAAGAAAAAAATATGAACCGCCCAATTTCATAAAACTATTAGTCGCTGAATGTTATCTAACCGGACAGGAACAACCAAGACGCAGAACCTTCAATAAACTGTTTTTATTATAAAATCGCTTCATATATTAAGAAAAATCGGCTTCGTGAAATTTCATTCTTTGTTTTCTTCAGTTTCCTTATTTTTTCGGTCATCCTAACGCATGAACTACAGAAAATGAACATGTTTAAATTTCGTAGTTCGAGGAAGAAAATACGTAGAGTTCAAAAATACATCAAGCATCGGTTATCCCAATTCTGGCGGAGAAGAAACATCGACACAGAAAAATATTCATTTGTAATTTATTTATCACATACATTTTCCACATGAAATTTGAATACTGAACTTAGTGCCTATTTTGGTCTTAATAAGCTCATATCATTGAAACTCTCGATAAAAAACAATTAATATTATTATTGTGATCTAGTTTTTGTAGTATGCTTCAATTCTTTATTTTCTCTACACCCTGGTCGCACATCAATCGTTGTATGGTACCCAGAAGTCGACGGCGCTTAAATTTATATTTATCGCAACTGAAATGATAACAGATAATTGTTTTTACCTAACACTGTATATTCTGATCTGAAGAATATTGGTTTTGCCATACGAGTACTCAAATCCAAGTGTCATGTTGTAAAGGACATCATCCAATTTGAAAGGGCCTTTCCTGACATACGTGGTGTTCCCCTAAAACTTTGACATCATCTCTCGGAATACAAATTTTATGTTACATATATAGCAGTATGCGATTCTAAAGTTTCTTTGAATGATCCAGAATTTGATGATTCGTTGTTGCTCCAATCCAAGTGAATCATTCTGAATTTGTCCAAGATTCCTAAAATTCAATGTGTCAGCAAAATCACGAATTTATATGATACCATGGTCCTGTAGAGTCATGCAAATGTAGTAATATCCAACCAGCGGAGAATTGAAAATTGGAAGAGTGGTAGATCCAGAATTTGCCACTTCTGCATTGAACGAATACACCAGATATGTAGGCCAGATGGATGGTAGCCAAGTGGGTGTCTGATGTAAAACCCAGTATTTTGAGACTAGAAGAATGATCCATACCTGTTGAATGTTATCATCTTCCGTGAAAATACAGAGTCCATTTGTTTCGCTTGCCAATCTGTACAATGGTTCCGGTGACGACCCACCTAATGAGTTCTCAGATACAACTAATGTGACATAAGCATGATATGTTTGGAGCTTGAAGACTAAGTCAGAGATATCGTTGTCTGTAGGAAGTCGTTTAGTAATAATAAAAAGAGTTGCTCCATAATAGGTCACTTCACTTTCGAAAAAGGCCTGAAACAAATACAAATATATTATTTTGTAACATGACAACCTACATCAATAAAAAATAACACATCATTACTTTCTGACGGGTCTTTAATCGACTCTGCTGATTTCGGAAGACCGTTTAATAAAGCATCATATATTCCACTGAAAGAAAAAACTCAATTCGATTTAACTGTCTCACTAACCTGAAACTGCCGCTGGAAGTAATTGAATAAATATCATTCGTCACGTCAATTTGTCCTGATGAATAGGTTTCAAAACAAGAATTTAAGTTCTCTGAGGTGAAATTCCAGGTGTTCAAGACTTGATCTGCTGTGAGACCATGGGAATACGCGAAGAAAAATGTAGACTTCTGATTTCGTTTGCAATCAGCATAGTCTAGAAAATCAGACTAGCGTCCCGAGCCTGACGGCTCGCTCCGCCAGACTCGGCTGCGCCTCGAGCCCGGTGCTTAGCAAGTTTTACACTCAAAAGTTTGTTTTTAATAAGTGGCAAGTGAAAGCTGAATATATTACCAAGATTCAAGCTTTTGAGTTCAAAACAATGAATTTTCATGTGTTCGATTGAAAAACTCGGCATTTTTCTTTGATTAGATCTCGAAAGGTTTAGATCGGTGTCAAAAACTCAAAACAATTGAGTAAATCCAGTTCCCAGGACAGGAAACCGAGTGAATCCCATATTACCAAAAACAACAAAATTCGGGTTACTGAAAGTTTTACCGACTAAAATTGCTTTTAATTTTACATGGTTCGATAAAGGTTTTTTTCTACACATTTCCTTTTTCGGATCCAAAAATTTTGCAAAACTGAGTGAGTTACAGTCGGCTAATGATTTGGTCAAAAAAAACTCTTTGAATCCAATAGGTACAGTACCGGACAAAAAGGTATCAATTTTTGCTGTTTTTAGTGGAAAATGCCTCTTTGACAGTGTATTTCGGTGTCACCTGATTGTCCGATAAACTCAATTTTGTATGGACTGAACAGAGAAAACATAGCGCAGCATTTTTGAAGTTGACCACTTTTTTGTAGGAACACTGTCTTTAAAGTTATAGGTTGTCAAAGTGAAAATCTCCAAAATTTTGCTAATTTGCATTGAAATTAGTCGATTTCAGGGAGAAATTACTTTAACGACCTCTAACTTTTCTGGTTGTGCAACTACGAAAAAATGGTTAACTACAAAAATTATTATGTTTTATTTTCGCTCTGTCTAACCCATACAAATTGAAATTTGTTGAACAATCAGGTGACACCGAAATACACTCTCAAAGTTGGTCATTTTTAACTGAAAACAGCCGAAGTTGATACCTTTTTGTCCGGTACTGCATGACGTAAGCGATTTCGGTGGGCGGAGCTTTGCCGTGTGAGCTCAATATTTTTTCTTGATTTTTTAAACTTTCCTTTCGATTTTCTGTTTGCGCTTTAGATTGACGGACCATTCTGCATAAATAAATTAAGAAATGAGAAAAATAATTTAAGAAATGATTTTTGAAAAAGTAAAAAAAACCTTGAAATTTAAAATTCCATTATCCATTCCGTCACGTCATTTTTACGTCATTTTTA
This sequence comes from Caenorhabditis remanei, assembly GCF_010183535.1. NCBI lineage: Eukaryota > Metazoa > Nematoda > Chromadorea > Rhabditida > Rhabditidae > Caenorhabditis > Caenorhabditis remanei. The sequence goes on along the minus strand of NC_071332.1, from coordinate 20,840,342 downwards.
CATTTGCTCATTTTTTGAGGTTATTTTAGTTTAACTCGAAGCCATCAGATCCGATTTGAAATCTGATTTTTCAGCCATCTTCCCCGTGCCAAGTTACATAATTGTACCAAATTCCAAAACTGTCGGTTTAATACAACTCGAGTTATGAAAAGAAAAGTGAAAAATTCGAGAAAAAAAGTTGAGCTCACACTTTTATGGCTGTAAATCTTATTTTTCCAGATATCCAAATAATTTTTACATGTCTCGATAGCCAGATTTTCAGAGATCTTAAGTCCAGAAAATCCCACAGAAATGTTCAAAGCTGGCGCCGTAAGAAATAGGAAACGGCGAAAATCGAGAATTTCTCAAGCCATTTATTTTGGAGGAAAAAGTTGCTCTCGGTTTTGTGCCCATAACTTTGGTCTGAATACTCCGAACACACCCCCTCCGAGTCGCCACATCCGTATTAACTTTTGAAGTAAATTAAAAAAAGAATTTTTTCAAAATCTCAACAACGAAAAAAGTTATTCAAAAAATGACTGCACCTCAAATTTTTTGACAGAATTATCGACATTTTTGGCGAAGCTCCGCCTACCGAAATCGGCATCCTCATACCAACGTGATTTAAAGAGAGGGGGTGAAAAATAAAATCTTCAGATACGGATAGGAACTCACCGAAAGGTCTCGATGTAGTGGAAAAGGGAGCTGTTGTAGTTTTTGTTATTGGTTTAAAAGTAGTTGGTGTAGAAGTAGTCCGTGTAGAAGTAGATGGTGTATGAGTAGATGGTGTAGAAGTAGTTGGTGTAGGAATAGTTAGTGTAGAAGTAGTTGATATAGAAGTAGTTGATGTAAAAGTAGTTGGTGTAGAAGTAGTTAGTGCAGAAGTAGTAAGTGTAGAAGTAGTTGGGGTAGAAGTAGTTGGTGCAGAAGTAGTCGTGATGTCCAAATAAGTATGAGGCGTAGAACTTATAGGAATGTCTTCATGTTTTTTGTCCAACCGAGTAATCAGAAAAAATAGAAATAGGAAAACCCCAGTGAGAATAACTAAGTTAACCAATGCGATAAACATCAGTTTACGGAATCGATCGGTCACGGTGTAGTGGAGGATTCCAAAGTGACGTTGCTTGCTGGGACATAAAATATATTAGAGAGGTATACAATACTGGCCATACAGAATGCGACCACTAGTTATTTCGACTCACACTAATAAAGTTTACTACCGCCATTCAATGAAGTAAGCTTCGAAAAACAACTTGTTGCATTCTTTATGGCGAGTACTGTATAAGAGGACTCACTCCACTTGTTCAAACTCTGATGGAGGGTCAGTGTCAATTATTTCTACAGTAGTTCGTTTTTCTTTCATTCCGGGAGCTGGTGAAACAGAAGTGGAATCAGTGTTGAAGGCACTTGAAATAAGACCAAAATGTTGCAAGGAATGTGTGATGCCTCTCGATATTTTTTGACCGGTTAGATAACATTCCGTGAATAATAGTCTCATCAAATTGGGCGTTCACGATTTCTTCTTATCTTAAAGAATAGAATAAATGGATCGTAAAAACACCATTAATATTAGGGCCATGTGTGAGAACCAACTGAGTCAGAGAGTTTTTTATTAACTAAGGCACAATGTATTAACGATTTTTTTAATAACCAATTTCTTCCGCTATAAAAGATAAGAAGAAATTGTGACTTCAATAAACTGTTTTTATAGTAAAATCGGCTTCGTGAAATTCCATTCCTTGTTTTCTTCAGCTTTCTCATTTTTACTGTCATCCTAACGGCTGATATCTTTCTGGTCTTTATCACAGAAACAATTATCACAATTCTGAAAGAATTACCACATATGTACCAGCCAGGACAGAAACAACAAAAATTGCACCGACTACAGCGGAATCTTTCGGTCAATATCTGATTAAGGTTCACTTTTAAAGACAGCATTAACACTAATATAGTAATCAACATTTTTCTACGCGTTTTCCAAAGAGCTCGCTGCTAACTGTTACCCTCAAAAGCTGAGCCCACTAACCGAGTGACACGTGCGACATACCCACATTTGGACGACCATTGCTACGTGTCACCGTCGGTGTAAGCTATTTTTGCAAATCTTGCAATCAATTAGTATCGGAAGTAAGCCCACAATGGCACCGGATCCTAGAACTCTATAACCATGATGCTCGACCTTTGGGAGTACAATAATAAAATTTTGTATGGTCTTGTTACTGTCTCTCTCACCTCTTGAAGTGGTTTGGGCTCACCAACCCTATAAACCTCTTCAGAACTGCTACAGTTGAAGGTTCTAGACCTTCTACCGGATCAACAATCGTATCACATGAAGTTCCTCTAACTCAAACTAATTCAAATTCTGAACCATTTTCAATCATACCAAAAACAGATGCAACCAGAGTGATTATGTCTGAAACTAGTCCGGAGACTGAGTTTGAACCTGAACACTGAATCTTTTAAATCAAGAAATGGCATTCGTTTATTACTTAAACATAGCATACCTATTTCGACAGTAGTTATTATTATTATTATTATTATTATTATTATTATTATTATTATTATTATTATTATTATTATTATTATTATTATTATTATTATTATTATTATTATTATTATTATTATTATTATTATTATTATTATTATTATTATTATTATTACTAGCGTCCCGAGCCTAACGGCTCGCTCCGCCAGACTCGGCTGCGCCTCGAGCCCAGTGCTTAGCAAGTTTTACTTTCAAATGTTGGTTTTTAATAAGTGGCAAGTGAAAGTTGAATTTATTACCAAGAATTTAAGCCTCTGAGTTCGAAACAATGTATACCCGTTGGTTCCGCAATTTTTTTTTGTGTTCGATCGAAAAACCCGGCATTTTTCTTCGTCTCAGTGTTGAAAACGCTATCATGGAGGGCGTCCGGTTTCGATATTTTTGATTGAACTTTTTGGTTCTATTCCAGTTTAGATGTCCTTCGAATATTCAGACGTCCCTTGAACACTTTCAGTGATTATTACTGTTGATGGGACGTTTAAATATTTTTTGGGACGTCTAAATATTCACAACTATATTTTGGAATTTCAAGGGACGTCTAAACATTTGAAAGGACGTTTCAAAAATACTTGAGTTTGAAAGGACGTTTAAGTGTTTCAAGGGACGTCAAGTGTTTTTTGGGACGCTCGAGTTTTTAAAGAACATCTAAACTGGAATAGAGGCGACTTTTTGGTTCCATTAGATCTCGAAAGGTTTAGATCGGTGTCAAAAACTCAAAACAATTGAGTAAACCCTGTTCCCAGGACAGGAAACCGAGTGAATCTCATTTCACCAAAAACAGCAAAATTCGGGTTACTGAAAGTTTTACCGACTAAAGGTGCTTTTAATTTTAAATGGTTCGATAAAGGTTTTTTGTATACATTTCTTTTTTCGGATCCACAAATTTTGCAAAACTGAGTGAGTTACAGTCGGCTAATGATTTGGCCAGAAAAATCTCTTTGAATCCAATAGGTTTGAAGTGAGCGATTACGGTGGGTGGAGCTTTGCCGTGCGAGCTCAACTTTTTTTCTTGCTTTTTAAAATTTTTGTTTCGATTATCTGCTTACGCTTTAGATTCGCTGACCATTCTGTATATATAAATTAAGAAATGAAAAAAATATTAAGAAATGAAATTTTTTAAATTAAGAAAAAAAATAAATTTTTTTTTAACCTTCACGTCATTTTTACGTAATTTTTAAATTTGCTCCTTTTTTGAGGTTATTTGAGTGTAACTCGAAGCCATTAGATCCGATTTGAAATCTAATTTTTTAGCCATCTTTCCCATGCCAAGTTACATAACTGTACCAAATTCCAAAGTTCTCGGTTCAATACAACTCGAGATATCGAGAGAAAAGTAAAAAAATCGAGAAAAAAAGTTGAGCTCACACTTTTATGGCTGTAAATCTTATTTTTCCAGATATCCAAATAATTTTTACATGTCTCGATAGCCAGATTTTCAGAGATCTTAAGTCCAGAAAATCCCACAGAAATGTTCAAAGCTGGCGCCGTAAGAAATAGGAAACGGCGAAAATCGAGAATTTCTCAAGCCATTTATTTTGGAGGAAAAAGTTGCTCTCGGTTTTGTGCCCATAACTTTGGTCTGAATACTCCGAACACACCCCCTCCGAGTCGCCACATCCGTATTAACTTTTGAAGTAAATTAAAAAAAGAATTTTTTCAAAATCTCAACAACGAAAAAAGTTATTCAAAAAATGACTGCACCTCAAATTTTTTGACAGAATTATCGACATTTTTGGCGAAGCTCCGCCTACCGAAATCGGCATCCTCATACCAACGTGATTTAAAGAGAGGGGGTGATTATTATTATTATTATTATTATTATTATTATTATTATTATTATTATTATTGAAAATTCAAACGATAAATTAATATTGAGTCTTCATCATGGTTTTATTATAAAATAATGATTCATTGGCAATGAACATTTTTCTTATGACAATATTATAATCGTATTATGCATACCGATGAAAAACAATAACATTCACACCAACATCGTGCTTTCTCACCTTCAGTTTGCAGGTGCAACCCAGTAGTCGATGGCGCTGTAACCATCATAAGGAACCCAGACGTCCACCGATCTGAAACCAAATTTTCCGGAGCAATTTAAAAGGTTTGCTCACTTCACACTGTATATTCTGATCTGAAGAATGTTGCTTTTGTCTTCTGAGTACTCAAATCCAAGTGTCATATGGTAAGGGACAGCATCCAATGGGTACGGACCTTTTCTGATATACGTGGTGTCTCCCTAAAGGTAGACAGACATTTTAAAAGTGGAGGAGTTATGAGATCTTACATAATGAGCATGAGATGTAACATTCTCTTCAAACGAATCTGATGTTGAGGATTTCTCATTATACCACGCTAAGTTGACCATTCTGAACGTGTCTAGTGGTCCTGAAATGAAAATGTTTTGCTTATTAGAAAGTGTCAATAATACCATGGTCCTGCAGAGTCATGCAAATGTAATAGTCTCCGAATAATTGAGAATTAAATGGTGGAAGTGTCACGGTTCCAGATTTTGTAACTACTGCATTGAATGAATACACCAAATATAAAGGCCATATGGAAGGTAGCCATGCGGGTGTCTGAAAAGCAATATACATAAATTCTAGAAGTTACGCTTACATCTCGAAACCTTTCATCCTCCGCAAACAAACAGATTCCATTGGTCTCACTAGCTAGTTTGTATATTGAATCTTGATATAATCCACCAAAAGGGTTCTGTGATATAACAATTGTAATTTGAACCCGAAATTTTTGGAGGGTAGAAACCAAAACAGAGATGTCGGTGTCACTTGGGAGACGTTTCATCAGAACAAATATTTTTGTTCCGCAATGTTCTATTTCACTATTGAAAAAATCCTGAAATTTATTGTTCAAATTTTAAAAGAATAATGACTAATATACATTAAGCACTTGGAAAAGATCACTGCCCATTTCTGGATCTAAAATGGCCTCTGTTTCATTTGGAAGATTGCTCGATAGAGAACTGTTGAATCCACTAAAATACTGAAGTTAAATGAGTACACGAAAACATTAATACTTGACATCTGTTTTCCAAGTTATGTTTTTATACATCGCAGTGTCAAACCGGGTCAGCGCAAATGTGCTGTAAGATTTTTCACTTAAGTTAGATGATAGGTTTCTCCATGTCTTCAGAACTTGTTCCGCAGTCAAATCATTTGAATATGCGAACAGGAATGTAGACTTTTCATTTGGTAGACAAAATTCTAAAAAATGAAACAAATCTTTATAATTATATATTAAAGTTCTTACCTCTAATATCTGGAGAAATAGTAGTTCCGGATGGTTTAGCATTCCGATTTTGTAAGTAAAAAAAGAGAAATATTGAAGCAAAGAATATGGCAAAAAGGAGCAGATTTAAAAATAATACCAGCATTATTTTACGAAACCGGTTGTTTACGATGTAATGCAGAATTCCAAAGTGATGATGTTTGCTGGAATCAATTTTGTTTAAAAACAGTTGATTGAGTTTAATTTAGGAATTATTTTAAATCAAAAGGTATGCGATTTTTTAATTGAAGAAGGATAGACGTTTTTTGATTTAAAATACACTCACTTTGCAGGTTCGAACTCGGTCTCCGGACTAGTTTCTGACACAATCACTCTTGTCGGTTCTGTATTTCGAATGATGGAAAATGGCTCAAAATCAGAATTAGTTCGAGTTCCAGGACCTTCATCTGATACGATTGTTGATCCGGTAGAAGTTCTGGAACTTTCAATAGTAGTTAGTTCTTGATTTGGTATGGAAGGAGATGGTTCAGATACTGTATCAGGTTGCCGAGATTGAATTTGCAAAGCATCTGAAATAAGTGAAAATTATAATTTGATTTAATTGGAAACTGTACTCAGTCTGGCTTGCCGATCTGCATATATTTTTTGAACACGAGAAATTATATTCATTTTCTTTACAGAATGAGACTTATTTCTAGAGTTATCGACAGTATGGGCGTTGAGAGAAGATGACGACGATGGAAGTGAACTGATTTGTTGACTGTCATTTTGCAGTGCTTCTGAAAACATTTTTAGCAAATAATAAAAAGTTATAAACAACTAACCCAATCTGGCTTGCCTTTCAGTATAAATTTGTGAGATACGTGAAATTAAAAATGGCATATTTGAAGAATCGCTTAGAGGAAATGAACCTTATTTAAACAATACTGAAATAAAACGTTATTCAATGAAAGTTTATTTTCTAATGGTTGAAATTATCACAGGTTCAAAGAGAACCATTAACCATCAAAGGAGCTCTCAAGAACTATTACAGAAAAACTTTCATTTAATTTTAAACATTTTACTGAAAAACCTGCTACGATTACCAACACTAATATTTTATCTGAAAAATGCATTGATCATCATATCATCATAAGGAATCCAGAAGTCCACTGAAGATCCTTCTGAAACAAAAAGTTTAAAAGTTAGTTCAAAGTTTCACTCACTGGACACTGTAGATTCTAGATAAATTACTGCATTCGATTTATGTAGTCCATCTCTGGTATATGTAGTCAGAACTTTTGAAGATTCCATGAAGCTGTAGAGGCATGCAAATTTGATAGCCTCAGACCAATAGAGAATTGAATAGTATAAAGACCATATTGATCGTTGTTCCAAAGACTGACTCCCTTTGGACAAAACACGTTTTGTTCATTTAGTATATGTGTAACCTACATTAAAAAGACTCAAAGCAACATTTGCTTCTAATGGATCAATACTTTACAGTGTTGAATTCGACTCCTTCCTTCATAATACTGCAAGAACTGATTCTATCGAGCCATAAGAGTTTTACTCACCTAAAACTACAGCACATGACAATTGTCTTGAACATTATATTCCAGTTGTGTATGTGTCGAAATCCATTTTTCTGGAAAGACTTTTAGAATTATGGTATTTGTTTCTTGTGGTAAAGATTAGAAGGAAAACTTCCGTCCGGATGAGTAAAAGTGAGGAAACTGAAGAAAACAAAGGATGAAATTTTACAAAGCAGATTTTTCATCGTAGATAGATATTTAATTATAAAAATAGTTTGTGCTAGTTAGTTCATCTACAGCTATGTACACGAGGTAGTAGTATTAATTGTGTTTTTATAATACATTTCTTCCGCTATAATTCACAAGGGAAGAAGCATCTATGATCGCCCATTTGATGAAACTATAAGTCACTGTATGTTATCTAACCGAACAGGAACTGGCGAAAGGTATTACACTTTCCTTTGCCACATTTTGGTCTTATTTCTGTAATGATATCAAGAATAAAAAATATGCATGCAGAACTTCAATCTCATAGAGGTGGTAAGAGAATTTGATCTTTTGTCTGTTTAATTTTAATAATCAGGTACCATCTCCAATGATTCTGCTTCTGGTTCATCAGCTCCCGGAACAAATGAAGAATCAATTACTGTAGAAATAATTGACACCAACCCACCACCAGAGTTTGGAGTAGTAGAGTGAGTCCTCCTATATCTTTTTCTAATTTATTTCGTGTCCCAGCAAGCAACGTCACTTTGGAATTCTCCGATACACAGTGACCAATCGATTCCGTAAACTAATGCTGATCGCATTAGTAAACCTAGTTGTTTTTGCTGCGTTTTTCCTATTCTTCTTCTTTCTGATTATTCATTTGGACAAAAAACATAAAAACATTTCTATTGGTTCTACGTTACCAACACCAACGGCAGGACCTATGAATGGTAAGGAATTCTATTTGGATTTTTAAAATCTCTTTTATTCAAGAGAAAGAAAAATGAATAGTTTATAGAAAGCGCAAATTGTTCTCCAAAAGATGCGACGACGTTGATATTTGCATATTCGAATGATCTGACACCTGATCAAGTTCTTAACACGTGGTACAATCTCAAAGAGAACTTGCAAAGCTCAAATTATGATATATATTCATACGGTCGATTTGATGTAAATTCGGATTTCAAGAATCACGCTTATTCCAGTAGCATCGAGTAATTCAGAAACTAACACGGTTTTTTGAGCGTTGTATTTTCAGGGATATTGAAAACGACATTAAAAGTGATCTCCCAAATGCAGCAGAGTCCTTCCCGAGTTATTATATTGGAAGCAATATTTTATCGTGTATTCAGGTAAAATCTGACATTGTTTCTTCAAAAATCGACATGTTTCAGTTAGTCTTCAATAGTGATATAACCCGTTGCGGGGCAAAACTGTTGTTTTTGGTCAAACGTCTTCCTAATGATACCGATGTCTCTGATTTAGTGCCTTTACTGGAAAAATTTCACGTTTCTATCACGTTTGTGGTATCCGAAAAACCTTCCGGTGGTATGAATCAACAGGTATTGAACACGTTGGCAACAAAAACTAATGGATTATGTATATTTGCGGAAGATGATATGTTCCAGGAGGTGTGGGAGATCATTTTAGACTCTGAAAAAAATCCTATTTAAGACCCCAACTTGGTTACCATCAATATGGCCTTTATATTTGGTTTATTCAGTCAACGCAATAGTCAGATCAACCGGATCTGTCATTCTTCCTGTCTTTAATGCTACATTGGTCGGAGACTATTACATTTGCATGACTCTACAGGACCATGGTATCATTTAAATCCGTGATTTTGCTGACAACTGAAATTGTAGGAGACTTAGACAAATTCAGAATGGTTCATTTGGAATGGAAGAGCAGGGAAATTTTAAATTCAGGGTCAGGGTTTCTCGAAGAAACTTTGGGATCACATGCAGCCACATATGTAACATAACATTTGTATTACATGAGATAAAATCAAAGATTTAGGGAGAAACCACGTATACCAAAAAAGGGCCGTTCACATTATATGTTCTCCCTTATAATATGACACTTGGATTTGAGTATTCGGATTACGAAATCAATATTCTTCAGATCAGAATATACAGTGTTAGGTAAAACCAATAACTGTTATTACTTAACTTGAAATTTATGTTGATTTCAGCGCCGTCGATTTCTGGGTTCCATACATCAATTGACTTGCAATCAAGGAGCAGAAAAAGACAACTTGAAGAAGTACAGTATGAAAACTGCATCACAATAATTATAGTTTTTTTATTGTATTAGTGATATAATGCTATTATGACGAAAACAGGCACTAAGTGCAGTGTTTAAAGATTATGTGAAAAATGTGACGAATAAATCAACAATTATTATTTTTCTGTATCTTTGCTTTTCTCTGTTTATTCTCTGCCAGAACTGGAATAACAAATGCGACGTTTGATGCATTTTTGCAAGTACAAACTATAAAGTTTTATAGCACGTACCAAAAATTTTACCACCGTTGTAATAATTGGATCATCAGTGATCTCGGAAGACATAACACCCCAAGCAGAGATAAAAGACTATTCACAATTTCAATGAGTCATGTCAACAAATTGGGCTGTCACAATTTCATCTCCCCGTGAAGATTATAGCGGAAGAAATTAATTATAGAAATATCATTAATGTTTGCTCTTCATGTTTGAAATTGTATCCTAGTTATGACTTCACGAATTCCAGAATCTTGTGATGAACCTGCACAGTTAGTTTTCTTTTTCTGAATATGCTGCTTTGTCTTAAGTTAATTTTTATTTCAGAGAACCATATTCCTCTAGAATCACATCCATTATCATGAAAAATAGATTTCGTAAAATGATATTCCTTGGAGTTATCAGTTTTATAATATTTTCTGTGATCTTAACTACAGTTCTTCTCATTGTTTTTCTCCCGAAAAGTCACAGCGATTCTTTTGAAACCACGACTCCCTCACATTCTTCTTCCACTACGACAAACCCTTTTGGTGAGTTACTATCCGTATCTAAAAATAATTTTTGATGTTTTAGACCGTACTGATTGCTCACCAAATCAGAATTCAACCTTTTACTTTGCGTATTCCAATGATCTGACACCCGATCAAGTTTTGAACACGTCGCACACTCTCATAACTAACTTTCGAAACTCCTATGATATATATTCATACGCTCGATTTGATGTGAACTCGAATTTTATCTATAGTTATTATTCCAGTAACTTCAAGTAGTTGAGAACATTCCTGTTTTTTTCAATCGTTTTATTTTTAGGGCTATTGAAGACGGCATCAAAAGTGATCTCCCAAAGGCAACAGAGTCCTATCCAAGTTATTATTTTGGAAGTAATATTTTATCGTGCATTCGGGTAAAGTCTGTCATGGTTTCTCCTAAAATCTACATTTTAAGTTTTTCTTCCTGTTTGATATAGCCCATTGCGGTGCAAAAATGTTCTTTTTGGTTAAACGACTTCCTAATGATACGGATGTCTCTGATTTAGTGCTATTACTAGAAAAGTTTCACATTTCAATCACGTTCGTGGTATCAGAAAAACCTTCCGGTGGAATGAATCAACAGGTATTGTACACGTTGGCAACAAAAACTAATGGATTTTGTGTATTTGCGGAAGATCATATGTTTCAAAATGTAAGAGAGATCATTTTAAACTGAAAAAATCCTATTTAAGACCACAACTTGGCTACCATCAATTTGGCCTTTATACTTGGTTTATTCAGTAGCAGCTGAAGTCAGATCAACCGGATCTGTCACTCTTCCAGTCTTCAATGCTCCGTTGGAAGGAGACTACCACATTTGCATGACTCTCCAAGACCATGGTATTATTAAAACTCGTTATTTTGCTGACAACTGAAATTGTAGGCGGCTTGGGCAAATTCAAAATGGTTCATTTAAAATGGAACAACAGGGACTCATCAAGTTCAGGATTCCTTGAAGAAACTGTGGAATCACATGCTGCTATATATGTAACATAATATTTGTGTTCCAAGAGATGATATCAAAGTTTTAGGGTGAAACTACGTACATCAGAAAAGGGCCGTACACATTGGATGATGTCCCTTATAGCATGACACTTGGATTCGAGTACTCAGATGACGAAATCAATATTCTTCAGATCAGAATATACAGTGTTAGGTAAAAACAATTAGCTGCCAGTACTTCACTTGAAATACATGTTGATTTCAGAGCCGTCGACTTCTGGGTTCCATACATCAATTGACTTGCAATCATGGAGCAGAAAAAAGAACTCTACAATAGTAATACTTACATTTTTATTGTCCGTTGTAAAGGCATAATCCTATTATGACGAAGAGAGGCACTAAGTTCTGTATATGTGGAAAATGTAATATGAATTAAAAATTATGTTTTTCTATTACATTTTTCTGTATCGTTGCTTTTCTCTGCCAGAATCGGGATAACTGAAATTCGATGATTTTTTTTGCACAATCTTCATGCACAATTCCAATGAGAACAACTTGGGCGGTCACGACTTTTTCTTCCCGTGGGGATTACAGCGGAAGAAATTGATTATAAAAACATCATTGATACTTGTACTTCGTGCTTGAAATTGCGTTCCAGTTATGACTTCTCAAATTCCAGAATCTTATGATGAATCTGAACAGTTAGTTTTATTTGTCTTCAATACAATGTTTTATTCAGTTAACTGTTTTTTCAGAGAACCATATTTCTCAAGAATTGCATCCTTTATCATGAAAAATAGATTGCATAAAATTATATTCCTTGGAGTTTTCAGTTTTATAGTAGTTTCTGTGATTTTAACGCCTGTTTTCCTCATTGTTTTTCTACCAAATAGTCACAATGATTATGTGGAAACCACGACTACTACTTCAAAAACTATTTCTGCACCAACAACAAAAACTGATACAACACCTCACTCACATTCTTCTTCCACTACGACAAATCCTTTCGGTGAGTTCCTATCCGTATCTGAAAATCTTTTTTATTTTTAGACCATACTGATTGCTCACCAAATCAGAAGGCTACATTTTTCTTTGCATACTCGAATGATCTCACAGCAGTTCAAGTCTTGAATACCTGGAATTCCATTTCAGAGAACTCAAATTTCTTTTTTGAAACCTACGCTTTAGGACGATTTGACATGGTGAACAACTTGAATCAAGATATTGAGACATTAATTTCAAGTGACAGTTTCAGGTTAGTGAGGCAATTAAATTGAATTGAGTTATTTCATACAGTGTAATATATGGCGCTTTATTGAGCGGTCTTCCGAATTCAACAGAATCGATCAAAGACCCATCAGAGGGTAGTGCTGTATTGGATATTATTGATGTAGGTTATATTATTACAAAATAATGTACTTGTATGTGTTTCAGTTCTTCTTCAATTTGGACGTGACACATTGTGGAGCAACTCTTTTCATTCTTACGAAACGCCTTCCTGCAGAAACCTATATATATGACTTAGTATCCAAGCTCAAGAAATATCATGCTCATGTCACATTAGTTGTATCTAATAACTCATTTGGTGGGTCGTCATCAGAACAAATGTACAGATTGGCAAGCGAAACTAATGGACTCTGTATTTTCACGGAAGATGATTGGATTCAAGAGGTATGAATCATTCGTCTAATTTCCAAAATTTTAATTTTGCGTCAGTCTCCCTTTTGGCTGCCATCGATTTGGCCTTCATATTTGGTGTATTCAGTAAATGCGGTAGTTATAAAATCTGGAACTGTGGCTCTTCCAATTTTCAATTCTCCGCTGGTTGGATATTATTACATTTGCATGACTCTACAGGACCATGGTGAGCTTCTATCGGTAACTTTACAATTTCTGACTTTATTAATTATTTGTATTCCAGGATTCCTAGACACATTTAGGATGGTCCACTTAACTTGGTCTGATGCAGGATCATTGATTATTTCGGGATCGTTTGAAGAGACTGTTGAGTCACATATTGATTTTGTAACTACAAATGTATTTTTTTTAAATTTGAATTCACTCTTTATTTCAGGGAAACACTACATATACCCAAAAAGGGCCATATACATTAGATGCAATCCCTTATGACATGACACTTCAATATGAATTTCTAGGAGAAACAACTGAAGTTCTTCAGATCAGGATATACAGTGAGAAGTGAGTAAAATTTTGAAACAGATCCGAATAAAATTCAATTTCAGAGCGGTGGACTTATGGGTTCCTTATAATGATTGAAACTTATTCTCTTCAGGTGAATGAGACTGTGACATGTTTTTTTAATCTCAATCAAAGTTGAAATATTCAATAAAAACTTTCAAACCATTTTAATTTTAATATTCAAGTTGCAGCGGTTGAATATAAAAGCATACAATGTGGAATTTCGAAAGTTATTGTTTCTTATCAATGGAATAGGATTATATCATCAACGATAAGAGAATTATAAATATATTTGTTTCATAATGAAATTCATTTTAATATTTCTTCTTATTTATGCACAACAACACACAAAGTCTTCTCCACTTTGTCCAGATGGATTTGATTCACAAGACTAGCGTCCCCCGCCTCCCGGCGGGCTCCGCAGTACTCGGCTGCGCCTCGTGTGCGGTGCTTAGCAAGTTTTAAATTCAAAAATTAGCTTGCTCGATTTGAAGAAAAATGGAAGAACGTCCAGCTTTTGAATTCAAAACAGACACACCGACTGATACTATTTTCCCCGTATTCGATCAGAACATTCGAAATTTTTACAATATTTCTTTTCATATTCATTTAGAAAGTTCATACAAAAACAAAAAAAACAAAAACGAATAAGAAGGTTTCGAACCCCCAGCCCACCGATTCTCACCCCCGCCCTCTTCCACTGCGCCACTTGTGCACAGAAAAACGTGGTCATGGAGAGAATAGAAAAGAGGGGAGATCCTCGCAGCAGTACAATGACACATACAATGACAAAATGGTCAGTGTATTCGAAAAAAATGTCAGTGGAGATTCAGGTTTCTCCACAGAATCGTCCGGTGTCAATATTTTTTGATCGGACTTTTTGGTTCCATTAGATCTCCGAAAGTTTAGATCGGTGTCAAAAATCCAGAACGATTCAGTGGATCCAGTCCCCAGGACAGCGAATAGAAAAAATCCCAACATGACCGAAAAACCGCGAAAATCACAAAATCCGGTTTTCTGAAAGCTTTATCAGCTAAAAGTATATTGAATTTTACATGGATCGATAGAGATTTTTTTTCTACACATTTCCTTTTTTTCGGATCCTGAAAATTTTCAAAACTGAGCGAGTTACAGCCGGTCAAAGTTTTGGGCAGAAAAAGGGGGATCGATCGATAATTGCTCATTTTTTGACTGTTTTTTGAGTATAACTCGAATGCATCATCTCCAATTTGAAATCTGTTTTTTTAGTCACTTCCGCCATCCCCAGTTACATAACTCTACCAAATTTCAAAGCTCTCGGTTCAAAACAACTCGAGAAATAAGAAGGAAAGTGAAAATTTTGAGAAAAAAAGTCGTTTCCTTTCTTTTATGGCCATAAATCATATTTTCACAGATTTGTGAATAATTTTTATATGTCTCGATAGCCAGATTTTCAGAGATCTTAAGTTCAAAAAATCCCCCAGAAATGTTCAAAGCTGAAGCCGTACGAAGTAGGAAACGGCGGAAATCGTGAATTTCTCAAGCCATTTATTTGAGCAAAAAAAGTTGTTTTTACTTTTGTGCTCATAACTCTCTCCCAAATGCTCCAAATCTATCCCCTGACAGTCGCCACATCCGTATTAAGTTTTCAAAAACAAACGAAAAAGAATTTTTTGAAAATCTCTACAACGAAAAAAGTTATTCAAAAAATGAGTGCGACTCAAAGTTTTTGACAGACCATTCGACACTTTTGGCGAAGCTCCGCCCACCGAAATCGCCCACCTCATACCTATCGGATTTAAAGAGAGGGGGCGACTAGCGTCCCCCGCCTCCCGGCGGGCTCCGCTAGAAGGGGCTTCGCCCCTTGCGCAGTGCTCAGCAAGCTTTGAATCAGATTGCTACGACCATTTTGAAGCAAGTTATGAGCATTTTTCTAATTTATGTGACCAAGCAAGCAGCATTTCATTACCTTTCGAATGGTAGTAAGATGAAGGTTCTACGACAATTTTGAGCCGAGTTAAAAAGAAAACAAAAAATAAGACCAGCGAGAAGGTCGAACCAAAAACCTCTCCAGCGACGCACCGCAACACAACCACTGAGCCACACACACGCTGGAGTGTAGCCACCCAGATGGCGTTTAAGTGGTGGGAAGAGACACGCTTGCTTCGACTCGACCAGTCGTCTCCTCTCAGAAATGTTCTCCAAAGTTTAGGACACTGTAACTCAGGTCAAAATCAATATTTGTTAAATCTGTTTTTTTCTCCCCCTAGATAATTTTCCTGGCTAACACATATCGAAAAACCATATTAGCCGGACAAAAGACACTCCAGAGCTAAGCGATATAAGCGAAAAACACGTTTTCTCCACAGCTCAGCTCCCCCTGGACCAATTTGGCTGAGACTTGATATTCCATTAGATAATTCCGATTTGACCAACATATCAAAAAATCAGAACAACTTTAGTACAAAACATTTTCAGGACAGCAAAAATAGTCCGGTGGAAGCCGACTTCAGCAATGCGTTTTTTTCTGTTTTTCTTCAGACCACCGGCCGTACCGGGCGGGGGGTGATTCAAATTATGAATTTGACGTAAAAAAGTGATTTCTCACCCAACATTACGTCTAGTTACCAAGTTATATGAAAAAATATCGAGTAGAACTCGAGATAATCGAGGTAAAGCAAAAAAATCGAAAAATCAAAAAATCGAAAGTTCTCTCAAAATAAAAAGTTGCCTCCATTCAATCGATTATAACTCGTTTAGAAGTATAGAATCTCAAAAAGGGGGTTCTTAATAAAAGATTGCCCCGAAAATTTGCTATCGATTAAAAAAATAAAATCAAAATTTCATCGAGAATTCGGAAAGTTATGAATGGCTCAAGTTGCGGACAAAAATTTGGACATTTTTAGTCGTTTTTTTCGCCGAATTTTGAGCATAACTCTGCTCTTTTTCACTCCCGAAATATGGAATTTGGCAAAAAGCAAGAAAAAGTTATTAGCTAAGAAGCTAAAAAAAAATTATTGAAAAATATAAAGTTTGAACAAAGTTACACTGGCCAAACTGAAAAACAAAATTGTAGACACGCGCTTAAGCCCCGCCCACTTTTTTTCCCCCCGCCATACCTACTACCCATTGGGAAAGAAGGTGGTGGACAATAATTGCTAGAAGTATGTTCCTAAGTTTATGGTGCGGACAGAGAATGTCTGCAGTACAACGGGACATCTTTATACTAATAATCTTCAACAGATCCGTCTGTCCGTCTGTCGTTGACTCTAGCGCCTTTTGTACTGAGCCCTTTGTAATGAAACTTACACAGATCGCTTGGAAATTTTTAATTTTTAATCCTATATGGAGTTCAGGGAAAAATAGTTATAAAACTTTTTCATTCTTTAAATGAGTTCATTTCTCAAATCGTCTTGAAAAATCATTGAAAACATTAATAAACTATTTTTCTTACTCCTACCGTTACACCCTCTCAATGTTTTATTCCAGAGCAGAGAGGCGACATTGCCGCCGATCAGTCAAAACGTTTCGCCGTTGTCCTATTGACAAGACAGTTTGACGGTGTTCGAAAAATTAGAATCCCACAAACATCGAGTCAGAAACTGATGGCAGTTTACAATAAGAGTCCAGAACTTATCAGCACACTATCACTACATTTTTTGAAGATGTGTATAGGAAAGTCTCAAATTTCCTAAGCTTCAGTAAAATCATGTTCAAACAGAGAAGAGCCAAGTAGAAAAATACCTGACGTAAAATAGTTCTGACAAAGGTCTCATGCCAAAAAAGACATTTCCTGTATTTAGTGATACATATAGTCACTGATAGAAAGTATTACACTTCCCTCTGCCACATTTTTATTTCTATCATGACATCATGAATCAAAAATTTTTTTGACCAATGTCACACAACTTAACGGTTCAATCTTGAAAAGCTTGAAAAATTCATCGAGCAATGGTCCCCATTCTGGCAGAGAAAAATCAACAATACAGAAAAATAATAATTTTAACTAATTCATTACATTTTCCACATATAGAGAACTTAGAGTCTGTTTTGGTATTAATTGGATTACATTACTAAAACTGGCAGTAAAAGACAATTATTATTGTGTTACATCTTTTTGTAGTATGCTTCAATTTGTCTTTTTCTGCATCATGATTGCAAATCAACTGTTGTATGGTACCCAGAAGTCGATGGCGCTTAAATCAACAGTATTTTAAGTGAAGTGCTAACAGTCAATTGTTTTTACCTAACACTGTATATCCTGATCTGAAGAATATTGGTTTTGCTTTTTGAGTACTCAAATCCAAGTGTCATATTATAAGGCACCGCATCCAATGTGAAAGGACCTTTGCTGATATACGTGGTGTTTCCCTAAAGTTAAACGGAAGTTTTCAAAATAGAAGAGTTGTGTGATCTCACATAATCAGCATGTGACTTAACAGTCTCTTCAAGAGATCCCGAGTTTGTTGATCCTGCATTATACCAAGTGAAGTGGATCATCTTAAATGTGTCTAGGGGTCCTGGGAATAAATTGTTAGTAAAGTCGTATATTTCAAAGTTACCAATAGAAGCTTACCATGGTCCTGTAGAGTCATGCAAATGTGATATTTTCCGACCAACGGAGCATGAAAGACTGGAAGTGTGACGTTTCCAGATTTTGTAACCTTTGCATTGAATGAATACACCAAGTAAGAAGGCCAAATGGATGGAAGCCAAATAAGTGTCTGATGTAAAAACTAGTATTTTGAAACTTGGCGAATGATTCATACCTTTTGAATCTTATCATCCTCCGTAAAAATACAAAGTCCGTTAGTTTCGCTTGCCAATTTGTACATTGGTTCTTGTAACGATCCACCTAATGAGTTATCAGATATAACGAATGTGATATGAGCATGATATTTTTTGAGCAAGGATATTTGGTCAGAGATATAGTCGTCTGTGGGAAGACGTTTTGTAATAATAAAAAGAGTTGCTCCACAATGGATTACTTCAGAATAGAAAAAGGACTGAAAAACATACAATTGTTTTGTTTTGTAATAAGAAAACCAACATAGACCATATCCAATACTCCACCACCTTCTGACGGGTCTTTAAACGAATCTGCTGGATCCGGAAGGGTGCTCAATAACAAATCAGTAATATCACTGTAAAGAATAACTTAATTTAATCAAATTGTCTCACAAACTCAAAACTGTCGCTTGAATCAAATGTTGAATAAGTGTCATTCGTGCTGCTGTCTCTATTGTCAAATCGTGAAAACGAATAGGTTTCAAAAAAGAAATTTGAGTTATTTGAAATGGAATACCAGGTGTTCAAAACTTCATCTGCTGTGAGATCATTGGAATACGCAAAGAAAAATGTAGACTTCTGATTTGGTGTGCAATCAGTATGGTCTAAAAAATGTTTAAAATATTTTTAGATACGGATAGCAACTCACCGAAAGGATTTATTGTAGTGTCAGAAGAATGTGAGTGAGTTGTTGTATCAGTTTTTGTTGTTTGTGTAGAAGTAGTTTTCGCAGTTACAGTAGTCACTGGAGGTACTGTTGAAGAATCATATAACTTACTTGATGGCTTTGTTGTCGTAGCTAACTTTGTTGCAGTAGTTGAACCGATAGTAGATATACTCGGCACTACAGTACTACTTGCACTTTGATCTGCGGGTTTCAAAACTACAAAGAATATAATAAGGAATACAAAAAGGCCTAGAGTAAGTAGACCGAGTGAGACAACTAAAACTATTTTGCAGTACTTGAATACTGGATCTGGCGGATTTTCAGCTGGAGCTATCGGAGGGGTTTCTGAGATAGAAAAAAACATTATTAGATCTTATTTTCGCAAAAAGCTCACCAATAGATTCAATTGTAGACATGTTAGTTGTTAGTTGTACTTAAATTCTCAAAACTAATTCGTATCAGTGAACCGATTGAATTATTTAGGATTAGCAGCGTTATCAGTTTTTAATTGTCTTACAGAAGATATGCGTACAGTCTTTGGTCTTTGAGACAGATAACTAAAAGTGTATCACGATCACTGACCTGTGGTATATATTCTGATCTGAAGAATATTGATTTTGCTTTTCGAGTACTCAAATCCAAGTGTCATATTATAAGGCACCGAATCCAACGTGAAAAGACCTTTCTTGATATACGTAGTGTTTCCCTAAAGTTAGACAAAAAATTCCGAAATAAAAGAATTGTGTGATCTCACATAATCAGCATGTGACTTAACAGTCTCTTCAAAAGATCCCGAATTCGTTGATCCTGCATTATACCAAGTTAAGTGGACCATCTTAAATGTGTCTAGGGGTCCTGAAATAAAAATCGTTAGTAATGTCAGAAATTGGAAAATTACCAAGGGAAACTCACCATGGTCCTGTAGAGTCATGCAAATGTGATATTTTCCGACCAACGGAGCATGAAAGACTGGAAGAGTGACGTTTCCAGATTTTGTAACTTTTGCATTGTATGAATACACCAAGTATGAAGGCCAAATGGATGGCAGCCAAAAGGGTGTCTGATGCAAGAAAATAGTATTTTGAAACTAGACAAATGATCCATACCTCTTGAATCTTATCATCTTCGGTGAAAATACAAAGTCCGTTAGTTTCGCTTGCCAATTTGTACATTGGTTCTTGTAACGATCCACCTAATGAGTTCTCAGATATAACGAATGTGACATGAGCACGATATTTTTTGAGCATGGATACTAAGTCAGAGATATAGTCGTCTGTAGGAAGACGTTTTGTAATAATAAAAAGAGTTGCTCCACAATGGATTACTTCAGAATAGAAAAAGGACTGAAAAACAAACAATTGTTTTGTTTTGTAATAAGAAAACCAACATAGACCATATCCAATACTCCACCACCTTCTGACGGGTCTTTAAACGAATCTGCTGGATCCGGAAGGGTGCTCAATAACAAATCAGTAATATCACTGTAAAGAATAACTTAATTTAATCAAATTGTCTCACAAACTCAAAACTGTCGCTTGAATCAAATGTTGAATAAGTGTCATTCGTGCTGCTGTCCCTATTGTCAAATCGTGAAAACGAATAGGTTTCAAAAAAGAAATTTGAGTTATTTGAAATGGAATACCAGGTATTCAAGACTTGATCTGCTGTGAGATCATTGGAATACGCAAAGAAAAATGTAGACTTCTGATTTGGTGTGCAATCAGTTCGATCTGAAAAATGTTTAAAATATCTTTAGATACGGATAGGAACTCACCAAAAGGATTTGTTGTAGTGTCAGAAGATCGTGATTGAGCTGTTGTATCAATTCTTGTTGTTGGTGCAGAAGTAGTTTGTGCAGTTACAGTAGTCACTGGAGGTACTGTAGACTTACTTGAAGGCTTTGTTGTCGTAGCTAACTTCGTTGTTACAGTAGTTGAACCAATTGTAGTAAAACTACTCGGCACTACAGTACTACTAGCACTTTGATCTGTAGGTTTCGAAACTACAAAGAAAAGAATAAGGAATATGATAAGGCCTAGAATACATAGACCGAGTAACACGAAGGTGGCTATTTTGCAGTACTTGAATACTGGATCTGGCGATTTTTCAACTATCGGAGGGGTTTCTGAGAATGTACTATTAGATATTATTTTCGCACCAAGCTCACCAATAGATTCTGTTGTCGACATGTTAGGTGTTAGTTGTACATAAATTATCAAAGCTTATTCGTATCAGTGAACCGATTGAATGATTTAGAATTAGCAGCGTTATCAGTTTTAAACTTTCTTTCAGAAGGTATGTGAACAGTCTTTGGTCTTTAAGATAGATAACTAAACGTGTATCGGGATCACTAACCTGTGGTAGTTTTGCTACTGGTAGTTGTAGTGGTCGGCGGTACTGTAGGCACCGATGTAATTACTGTAGTTATACCTGTTGTAGATTTAAAAGTGCTGCTAGTGCTTGGAACTGAAAATTACAATTGGAGACAATAAGAATAACTTCAACTTACCACTGGTTGGAACAGGTGTCGAAAGTTTTGAAGTTCTGGTTGAAGTCGACGGTGATACAGTACTTGATGATACAGTCCCTGCAGGTTTCAGAATCACAAAGAATACTATGAGGAAAATAGCTATGGATAAGACTAGTAGACCCATTAACACTACTAAAATTGTTTTCCAATGATTGATTATAAAATTTGAACTGCGATCTTGATCACCGAGAGAAGAAGGTTCTAAAGTAAACTATTATTTTCTAGATTTCCTTAATATGTACTTACCATTATCTCGCTCCCACATGTTGGTTTACCTTGGCCTCCCAAAATTTTTGTTTGTAAACTTTTGTAAATAATGAGTCGGAATATTGAATTATGAAGGATTAGTGTTATCAACACCTTTTTTGCAAAAAGGTATTTGAATCTTTTGGTTTAATTTGCGGTGGGGAATAGGATTATTTTTGTTTTATTTTAAAACGTACCTGATGTAGTTTGCTCTGTCGTTGTTGTAGAGGTTGGAAGTGGTTTAGAAGTGGCCATCGTAGTTGTTGCTGCTTAAAATCAGTGGAAATGATAATTCGAGTTTGAAAGCTTACCACTGGTAGACACACTTGTAGAGATGGTACTAGTAGCTGTGGATGAAAGTAGTCTTGTGGTTATTACAGTACTCGGAGCTAATGAAGAATTAATAAAGGTGAATGTTGAGTTCGGATACTTACTACTAGTGCTTGCCAAGGGTACTGTAGAGGTAGTAATTTCTACAGTAGTACTTTTAGGTGTAGTCGACTCTGTTGTACTAATTTCCTTGGGAGTAGTTGATGAGCTCATGGTAGATTCTTCTGTGCTGCTAACGGTGGTAACAATTTGTGTGGATGTATTCAATTCGACAGGTGTAGTCACCGTTGCAGCGGTACCTACAGTAGTCAAGATTTAGAAAAGACTCATGTACCATAACGTACCATTGGTAGGTAGAGGTTTCGGTGTAGTCGAGCGTTTTGCAGTTACAGTAGTCACAGGAGGTACTGTAGACTTACTCGATGGCCTTGTTTTAGTAGCTAACTTCGTTGCAGTAGTTGAACCAATTGTAGTCCCACTCGACACAACAGTACTACTTGTACTTTGATCTGCAGGTTTCAAAATGACAAAAAAGACAATTAGGAAAATAACAAGGGCTAGGATTACTAGACCTAGTATCACGATTAAGATATTTTTCCAGTGTTTCAGTATGAAATTTGTATTGCTTTGAACTTGATCATTCTCTGGAGGTTCTGCAGATAAAAAAGGCATTTTAAGAATTTTCGCGTTAGAACTTAAAACTCACCATAATCTCGTGCCCACATGCTGTTTGCAAATTTCAGAATAAAAGCTTATCAGATTATTTGAATTTAGCTATTGTTAAAGGAATGCAAAGAAACCACCATGCTAATCCGATAACTTAATTATTTGGAATTTGTCTTATCAGTGAACATTTTGGTCTCTTCGTTTTGCGGTGAAATTGTAAAGATTAATATTGTCCTAATGACTTACCGGATGTAGGTTTTTGAGTGGTTATTAGTGGTACCGTAGTTGTAGGAATTGAAGTTCGCCGAGGTGTTGCTGTGGTTTCAGAAATCGCTGAAAATGTCAGTACGAAGTAATGCAAGAAGTGATTATAATTTACATGATCCACTTGTAGACTGAGATTCAGATGTAGATGTGTATTCCATGGATGTAGTTGATTCTAGCGGTAATGTGGTTGTAGTGCCATCAGTAGATACTTCCTTAGTTTCAGATATAGTGGAATGATCATTCTGTCCAGTTGTTGTCGAAGTTCTGGCTGTTGTAGATTGAGTTTGTGAAGTGGATGTAGATTCTGTGGTTTCAGCTGTACTAGAACCTGAAAATTCCAATGGATCACTCACAAACTTGAATGCGAGACTTACCACTGTTGGTGGTGCTCAGAGGTACTGTAGTAGTGAAAACAGTAGAAGATAAGGCTGGTTCTGATACTGTAGTAGTTTCTATAGTTGTACTTTGGAGTGTAGTTAACTCTGATGTACTAATTGTCTTCGGAGTAGTTATTTTTGTAGTTGAACTCATTGTTGTTTCTTCAGTGCTAGATGGAGACGTCGTTGAAATAGATGCAGGCAAGACAGTAGAAGTTGTAGATTCATCAGGAGTTGTTGAGCCTTCTGAAGTCTCAGTAGTTCTGACTGAGGTTGATGAAATTGGAACACTTGTTGTTGAAAATCTTGTACTGCTTGACTGGTCTAAAAATGTTAGTCATCAGACCAAGATAAACAAGAAACTGGAAACTAACCGCTGGTAGGAATGAGCTCAGATGTCGTCGAATATTGTTTAGGCGTTATTGTAGTAGCATCTGTCAAAGTAGACGAAATTGTAGGTGTCGTTACAGTAGTGGTCAGATGTTTTGGTGTTGTGGTCTTCCATGATTCTGTGGTTGTACTAGCGAGGGTGGATTTTACTGGAGTGATTGTTGAAACTCTAGTAGTTTCATAAGTACTACTTGTACTATGATCTGTAAATTACTACAAAGTTATTGGAATAATCTTCATGGGCTTAAATATTGAAACTTACCACTAGCTCTGGCTGTAGTAGATTCTGTCAAATTAGTAGAAAATGTCATCTTATCCGGAGTTGTTCCAGTTGTTGATATTTTGGTAGTACTAGTGGTGGATTCTACTGACTGGGTTACAGAGGGAGGTGGTGTAGTAGGACTGCTTAGATCTGTAAACTCTATTATGAAGACAAACTACAGAAGCTTGTATTTTGAAATTTACCAGTGGTAGTGACATATTCGGGTGTTGTTGATAGCTGTCTAGTTGATTTTGTCAAAGATATGGTGGTCACTGTAGAGGTTTCTGTTGTGGTTTCAGAAGCACTGCTTGTTCTTTGATCTGAAATGTTTTTATATTATTTCGCTTACGATTGAAATAAGAAAAAATACCGCTGGTAAGTGCAGGCTTGGGTGTGGTCGAGGTCTTCATTGCTGTAGTTAATGTAGATTGCGCTACAGTACTGGCAGAACCTTCTGTGGATTTAACACTGTTGCTAGTGCTTTGAGGCGTTGTGGACTTAGGTTTGGTAGATTTTGATTCAGGAGCAGTACTTGTGGTTATCTCCATGTGCACTGTACTTTGAGCTACAGAAAATTGATAACGTATACTGTACAATCAGAAATCACTACCGGAAAATGGAGCAGTTGTTGTTGTACTACCTGACGATGATAATGGTGTTGTGACACTAGTCCTCACTGTAGTCTTATAAGAACTACTTTTTGATACTGCAGTTGACACTCCAGTGGTCTCAGTAGTTGTCTGCGTATCTTAAATTGTAGAAATTAGTTAAAATGTCTGACAAAGACTAGTAGAACTCACCACCAGTGGTTCGAGATTTGGATGTGGTAGGACTCTCACTAGGTTTTGTAGATGTTTCTTGAGTAGTAAACAACGTAGATTTAACTGGTGTCATCGCAGTAGTAGCCAGATGTTTGGATGTAGTAGGACTCTCACTAGGATTTGCTGTTGTGGAAGTAATAGGCATAATAGATGGACTAGTAGGAATTGTGGTTTCACTTGAAGAAATAGCTGATGAGGATGGCTCTGATACTGTAGTAGTTTTTGCATTCAGGAGTGTAGTTAACTCTGACGTACTAATTGTCTTGGGAGTAGTTAATTTTGTAGTTGAACTCGTTGTAGTCTTTTGAGTGCTGCTACTCAGATATTCTGATGATGTAGTAAACAGAGTAGATCGATTCGGTGTTGTAACAGTAGTAGCCAGATATTTGGTTGTAGTGAGGTCTTTAAAAACTGTAGTTAAACCTTTTGAAGTTTTAGAGATAGTACTTCTCTCCGGATCTTAAATGGTGGAAATTTGTTGAAAAGTCTAACAAAAGTTAGCAGACTGAAACTTACAAGCTGTGGTTTGTGATGTTGTAGAACTTTCACTAGCTTTAGCTGTTGTAAAAATAATAGCCATTGTAGATAGGCTAGTAGGAATTGTGGTTTCAGTAGAAGCAACAGTTGATGAGGATGGTTCTGATACTGTAGCAGTTTTCGTACTTCGAGGTGTAGTTAACTCTGATGTACTAAGTGTCGTTGAGCTCAATGTAGTTTCTTGAGTGCTGCTACTCGCATATTCCGGTGTAGTTGAAGGTGTCGTTGGAATAGATTCAGTAGTCAAAGGTTTTGATGTAGTTGAATCTCCCAGAGTCGTAGTGGTTGTCAGATCTACTTTAGTTGAGCCAAAAGTTGTAGATTGTTCTGGTACAGTGACGATTGCAGGTGATGCGGTTAAATGTTTTGTGGTTCCAGAAGTACTCATAGCATAACCTAAACTGATAGTGCAAACTATGAAAAAAAGATTATTGAAACTCACTAGACCCAAGTGCGGATGATGTAGGCTTTGGTGTAGAAGGTTCTGTGACTGTTGATTGTGCAGAGGTTAGCACAGTAATCAGTCCTGCAGGGGTAGAATAAAACTAGGATGCTACCAAAAACAAAGTCTTACTATTGGTAGTTGGAGATCTGAATGTAGTAGAATAGTCAGCCGGTATAATTGTGGTAGAAACATTTAAAACAGGAATCGGATGTGGCTTGGAGGTAACGTTGATAACAATCGGTGAAGGAGTAGTGACTGAAAGTAAAATTGGTTTCAAGAATAACTCAATATCCGTACCAGATAAAGTTTCTCCTTCGGTCAATGTAGAGCTTACTTCATTTGTCACAAAACTTTCAGTTGTTGCATTTGAATTTTTTGTGGTCCCACTTATTGGCAGTACCGTACTACTTGTTATACTGTCAGTTGGTTTCAAGAGAACAAGAAACAAGATCAGGAAAGCAATGAGGCATATTATGAGAAAACCCATTAAGCCGAACAAGATTGCTTTCCAGTACTTTTTCAAAACATTTTTTGATTCACGAGCTTCGGGAAGGGGGTTTTCGAAGAAATCTGGAATTCAAATTTCTGTTTTTCCAAAACTTGTTCACAAACTCACCGCGATAGGGCATCGACATGATACTACCAAATAGTTTCAGAAAATTGAATTAATAAGAATTAGTGTTATCAATACAATAATTCAAGAGCATTTTGTATTTCAAAAGAATGTAGGTCTAGTGGTTTTTGGTTTAAATTATTTGTAGTAGATAAGAAAGAGCGCAACATTTTTTGATTTATTCACTATAATCAAAAAATTATGCAAAGAGGTTCATAAGAAGGATACGGGAGTGTTGAATATTTTCACTGTTCAATAAATTTAATTACCCAACTCAATAATTACTCAACACTCTGACATCAATTTTATAAGTCCTATTGTATCCATACTCGTAGTCAAGCATTATTTGACATGGGAACGAGGAGACCAATTTTATTAGCAGTTTTCGTGGTTTGCAAATAAGGTGTTGGTGGGCAAGACAATTCATTAGCATTAAGGTTTATTAGTTAAACATTTCAGAATAGTCTGTCTCTTACAAAAGTATTTAGACATCTTATAACAATAATCAGTATACCAAACCCCATCCAAAATTTTGAACCTTTATCTACGACGCCACATTCCAACAATTATCTCCAACTGAGTCAAATCCATCTGGGCAAATTGAAGAAAATTTTGTTTGTTGTGAATAAATATATTTTATTATGAAACAAATAATTCATCACAATAACTATTTCTCTTATCGTTGATAATATAATCCTATTCTATTGATAAGAAACAATAACTTTCGCAGTTCAAAATTGTGTTGGCTTTATTTTCAATCGCTGCAATTTGCATATTAAACACAAAATGGTTAAATAATTTTTATTTGGTATTTCAACGTTGATTGAGATTTAAAAAACACGTTATGTACAGTCTCATTCACCTGAAGAGAATAAGTTTCAATTATTATAGGGAACCCAGAAGTCCACCGCTCTGAAACCAAAATTTCCGAAGTTTTTTCAAAGTTTTACTCACTGAACACTGTATATCCTGATCTGAAGAACTTCAGTTGTTTCTCCTAGAAATTCATATTGAAGTGTCAAGTTATAAGGAACTGCATCTAATGTGTATGGCCCTTTATTGGTATACGTGGTGTTTCCCTGAAATTAAGAGTATATTAAAATGAAAAAAAAAACAAATGTTTAGTTACAAAATCAGTATGTGACTCAACAGTCTCTTCAAAAGAACCCGAATTTGATGATCCTTCATTATACCAAGTTAAGTGAACCATCCTGAATGTGTCTAGGGATCCTGGAATACAAATTATTGGTGAAGTCAGAAATGTTAAAGGTGCCAATCGAAACATACCATGATCCTGTAGAGTCATGCAAATGTAGTAATTCCCAACCTGCGGAGAATTGAAAATTGGAAGTGTCACGTTTCCAGAATTTGTAACTTTTGCATTGAATGAATACACCAAGTATGAAGGCCAACTGGATGGTACCCAAGTGGGTGTCTGATGCCAGAAACTAGTATTTCGAAACTGGAGAAATAATCCATACCTCTTGAATCCTATCATCTTCCGTAAAAATACACAGTCCATTAGTTTCGCTTGCCACTCTGTACATTGATTCTGGTGACAACCCACCAAATGAGTTCTCGGATACAACGAATGTTGCATAAGCATGATATTTTTTGAGCTTGTTTACTATGTAATCGACATAGGAAGGCGTTTCTGTAGGAAGACGTTTTGTGAGAATAAAAAGAGTTGCTCCACAATGTGTCACGTCACAACAGAAGAAGGACTGAAACACCTACAAGCGTATTATTTTGCAATATGAAAACCTACATCAATAATACCCAATACTGTGCCACCTCGTGACGGGTCTTTAAACGAATCTGCTGGATTTGGAAGATTGCTCAATAACGCATCAGTTATATCACTGTAAAAAATAACTTAATTCAATTAAATTGCCTCACTAACCTGATACTGTGGCTTGAATCAAATGATGAAACAGAATCAGAGCTGCTGTCCATCATATCAAATCGTGTTAATGCATAGGTTTCAAAAATGAAAGTTGGGTTCTCTGAAATGGATTTCCAGGTGTTCAAGACTTGATCTGCTGTGAGATCATTGGAATACGCAAAGAAAAATGTAGACTTCTGATTTGGTGAGCAATCCGTACGGTCTAGGAAATCAGACAAAACAATATCTTTAGATACGGATAGGAATTCACCAAAAGGATTTGTTGTAGTGTCAGAAGAATGTGAGTGAGCTGTTGTATCAGTTCTTGTCGTAGTATCACCTAAAAACAAACAAATTTCGTATAATTTCTTTGAAATTCTCACCAATAACATCTGGAGAAGTTGAAGTACTGAATGGTTTAGTAGAAACTTCTTCCCTGTTTTCGCTTTGACTTTGAATGTAAAAAAAGAGAAAAATTGAAGCAAAGAATATGACAAAAATGAGCAGATTTAGAAATCCTATGAGCATCATTTTACGAAACCGGTTATTCACGATGTAATGCAGAATTCCAAAGTGACGTTGTTTGCTGGAACCAATTCAATAAAATCAGTTAATTGAGTTCCGCTTAGGAATTTTGTAGAGTTGAAAAGGTATGCAAGATTTTAAGTAAAAGTCTCACTTTGCAGGTTCAAACTCAGTTTCCGGACTAGTTTCTGACACAATCACTCTGATCGAATTCAAATTGGTTTGAGTTCGAGGAACTTCACGTGATACGATTGTTGATCCGGTTGTTCTAGACCCTTCAACTGTATTTGGTACTTGATTTGGTATGGAAGGTGATAGTTCAGATGCTGTATCAGGTTGTCGAGATTGAATTTGCAAAGTTTCTGAAACAAGTAAAAATTATAATTTAATTCAATTTCAAGTTGTACTTAGTCTGGCTTGTCGTTCCGCATATATTTTTTGAATACGAGAAATTATATTCATTTTCTTTGCAGAATGAAAGTCATTTCTAGAGCCATCAACACTATCTGGCCTGGGAGAAGATGACGAAGGGACTGAACTGAGTTGTTTACTGGCATTTCGCAATGCTTCTGAAAACGATTCTTAGCGAACAATGAATTTCTATACACAACTAACATAATCAAGCTTACCGCTCTGTATAGATTTATTGGACACGTGAAAATCCGACTTTACGATTCCGGCAGAAACCCCATTGCGGAAATCTTTATAATGAAATGAAATAAAGTACAATAATGTCTACTCTACTTTATCAAAATAATTTTCAACTAACTCACTAACTCATGCACATAAGCGCAAAAAAATAGAACGTATCCCACTTCCTAACATGGCTCTCATTCATGTTCGAACAGGAACCTATACTAATCTGGTGTCGCTCAGTTTGAATATCTTTTTTGTTTTGTTTTTCATACACTTTAAAACTAAACCTATGGGTGCGGTTTAACAATAGAGGTACTCCACGAGAATCATAAAAATGAGCTACGGGAATTATAACAATGAGTGACCAATGGTTGTCAATTATATGTTGAATAATGAAATTTTCGTGGACAAAAATTACATTGAAAATTTTGCAAAAAAAGATAAAAATTTATGCATCAGCCTGATAGTGAAAACTGTCAGACGTGAAAACTCAAAACTGCAAACATAAGGTGGTAATAATAATGATGTTTCTATAATCAATTTCTCCCGCTATAATCCACTTGGGAAGAAGCAACTATAACCGCCCATATTACTATCAGTCACTGAGTGTTATCTAACCGAACAGAAACTGACGAGAAGAATCACATTTCCTCTGGCACATTTTTGTCTTATTTCTGTCATGATATCAAGAATCAAAAATATTTATGCAGAATTTCAATCTCGTAGAGGTGGTAAGAATACTTAATCTTCTGTTTAATTAAAAAATTCAGGTATCATCAACAATGACTCTGCTTCAGTTTCATCAGCTCCCGGAACAAATGAAGAACCAACTACTGTAGAAATAATCGACACAAACCCACCATCAGAGTTTGGACTAGTAGAGTGAGTTCTATTATTAATCTATCAACGTTAATTTGTGTCTCAGCAAGCAACGTCACTTTGGAATTCTCCGTTACACCGTGACCAATCGATTCCGTAAACTTTTGCTGATTGCATTAGTTAACTTAGTTGTTGTTTTTGCCGCGTTGATTATTTTTGTCTTTTTTCTGATTCTTCATTTGAACAAAAAACATGAAGACATTCATATTAGTTCTACGTCGCATAATCATTTGGAAACCACGACTACTTCTACACCAACTACTTCTGCACAAACAACAAAAACTGATACAACATCTCACTCATATTCCTGTGTCACTACGACAGAACTTTTCGGTGAGTTAAGAAAAAGTTTCGAAAAACAATGCTCCTAGGACTTCTGAATATGCTTATTTTTGTCATATTATTATTTTCAATGTTTCTCTTTATTCACTTTCAAACCAAATTGAACACGTAGAGGATTATTCTATTAGATCATTTAGTACTACAACTTCACCAGATATAAAAGGTGAGACATTCAATAAAATTTCCTAAAGTTGACTTTTTCAGATAATACTGCGGCAAAATCTGTCGGTGAGTTCCTATCCGTATCGAAAGATTTTTTATTGATTTTTTAGACGATACTGGTTGTTCACCAAATCAGAAGTCTACATTTTTCTTTGCGTATTCCTATGATTTGACAATAGATCAAGTGTTGAATACATGGCAATCCATTTCAAATAACTCAAATTTCTTTTTTGAAAAGTATGCATTAGGAATATTTGATATGATGAACAGCAACAATAATATCACGTTTTCAACATTTGATTCAAGAGACAGTTTCTGGTTAGTGAGACAATTTTATTGAATTAAGTTATTTTTTTACAGTGGAATATATGATACGTTATTGAGCGGTCTCCCGAATTCAACAGAGTCGTTGAAAGACCCGTCAGAGGGTGGTGGAGTATTGAGTATTATTGATGTAGGTTTTCATATTACAAAATAATACATTTGTATGTGTTTCAGATCTTCTTCTTTGAGGATATTACCCATTGTGGAGCAACTCTTTTTATTATCACGAAACGACTTCCTACAGACGACAATATCACTGACTTAGTATCCATGCTCCAAAAATATCATACTTATGTCACATTCGTTGTATCTAATAACTCATTTGGTGGGTCGTCACCAGAATCAATGTACAGATTAGCTAGTGAAACTAATGGACTCTGTATATTCACGGACGATGATAGAATTCAAGAGGTATGGAAAATTTCTCCAGTTTCGAAGTACTAGTTTCTGGCATCAGACACCCACTTGGCTACCATCTATTTGGCCTTCATACTTGGTGTATTCATTCAATGCAAACGTTACAAATTCTGGATCTGTGACTCTTCCAATTTTCAATTCTCCGCTGGTTGGGTATTACTACATCTGCATGACTCTACAGGACCATGGTAAGTTTCCATTGGTATCTTTAAAATTGCTGACTTTACTAACAGTTTATATTCTAGGGTCCCTAGATACGTTTAGAATGGTCAAGTTAACTTGGTATAATGCGAAATCATCAAAATCAGGATATTTTGAAGAGACTGTTGAGTCACATGCTGATTATGTGAGATCACACAATTCTTGTATTTTGGAAATTTTTTGTCTAACTTCAGGGGAACACCACGTATGTCAAAAATGGTCCGTACACATTGGACGCTGTCCCTTACAACATGACACTTGAATTCGAGTACTCAGATGATAAAATCAAAATTCTTCAAATCAGAATATACAGTGTTAGGTAAAAACATGGAACTGTTAGCACTTGAAAACTTGTTGATTTAAGCGCCGCTGACTTCTGGGTACCATACAACAATTAATTCTCGATCACGGTGCAAAAACTGAAAAGTTGGAGCACACTACGAAAACTACATCACGGTAATAATTGATTTTTTGTCAGTTTTAATGATATAAGCCTATTAAGACCAAGAGGGACACTAAGTGTTGTATATGTGGAAAATGTAATAAATGAACTAAAAACTATGATTTTTCTGTGTTGTTGCTTCTTTTCTGTCAGAAACAGGGTAACCATTGCTCGATGAATTTTTCACATATTTCCCTATTAAACCATAAAGTTTTGTGATATTGGTCCACAAATTTTTTTAATTCTTGTATCATAAAAATATAAATAAGATCAAACTTTGGCAGAGGGAAGTGCAATGCCTTTCATCAGTTCCTACACGACTATATAGCATGATTAAGAGTACATCTACAAATAATTTCCAATAAATCGGAGGTCACAATTTCTTTTTTCCGTGAGGATTATAGTGGAAGAAATTGATTATAGAAAAATCACTAATACGTGTGTTTCATTCGAAAAGTTGTGTGACAGTATGACTTAATGGATTCAAAAAATTATATAATGAACCTGCACAATTAGTTTTTTACTGAACAAGTTGCTTTATCTCAAGTCGAATGTTTTTTTCAGCAGATCTCGCTCCTCGAGAATTGCATCCCTCATTATGAAAAATTGATCACGTAAAGTGATATTTCTTGGAGTTTTCCGTTTTATAGTATTCTCTGTGATTATAACTACAGTTCTCCTCATGGTTTTTCTCAAAAGTGATATCCGGTGTTTGCGGACTTGACATTCTTCATTCAACATTCAGACTCACAAGAATCAGAACACATTTTGCGACAATAAAAACGTACCTATTTGTCCTATGCTTTCCAGAATTGGTGATTCTCTTGAAGAGGTAGAGGCCCTTGCTGTTCCAGAAGTGGACAATTGGAAGCTTTGCAGCTCAGACTCCTCTTCTGAATAAAAAATTGCTATCAAACTTTCATGTACAAATTTATTTACCTTCAAACCCCACATTCTGATAAACAAGAATTGCTTTTCTAGAGGATTCTGTGTCCCTTGTCACTTCAGAACCAGCGATGACATCGAATAGAGAATCTGCAAAATTTTAGCTTAAAGAGACAACTGAGCAGAGAACTGACCTTTTGGCAAACCAGGCATTGAATTGTGGTTTTTCCTCGAAACTCAAAGGAAACCAAAAGGATTAGTGTTATCATTTCACATTTTTATAATGCTTTTATCTGGTCTTTGTGATTAAATAATTGAGTGGGAATATTGTAGACTATACACAACAAGAAATAATTTTTAAACCTAGATTCTGGTAGTTTAAACATTTTGATAACACAGGCCAACAGTTTGAAAATTCTACCACTTCCGAAGCAACTGCATCTGTATCTTCAAGGGAATCCGATTAGAGTACACCAATTCTGTCAAGCGCAGGACAAATAGGTAAGTTTTTATTGTCTTGCGCTTGGGGGCTTCGAACTTTTATTAGAATTGTTAGGGCTCCTCCACAACAAAACAAAACTGATTCCTACATACTCTTCGCATGGTTCCAGTTCAGAGGCCTATGCAAGCAGTTTGAGGAGTCTGGCGCAAAAAAGTGTTTTCATTCTTCGAAGCCTAAATCTTGAATAAAGAATGTGAAGTCCGCCGGCACCGTATATTACTTTTAAGAAAAACCACGAAGATAACTGTAGTTATGATCACAAAAAAATTTATAAAACTGACAATTCCAAAGAATATAATTTTTCGTAATCTATTTTTACTAACGCCTTATTTGAAACCCCGAAAAACTGATTACAAAAATGGTGTCTCAGTTTTAAGTAATTAATGAGGTAATTGTTGGTATTTCAATTTTTTGAAAAGTCAATACATGGGTCCCATATTTTTCTTATGAACCTCCTTATTGAATAAACCACAAATTTTTGCACTTTTCTTATCTACCACAAATAATTAGTATCAAAAACCACACACACTTTTGAAATACAAAATGCTCTTGAATTATTGTATTGATAAAATTAATCCTTATTAATTTAATTTTCTTGAAAACGCTAGTAGTATCATGTCGATGCCCTACCGCGGTGAGTTTATGCCAGAAAAACCCTTTGGAGAAAAAAAAGAAATTTAAATTCCAGATTTCTCAGAAAACCCCGAAGGTCCTGGATCAAAAAATGTCTTCAGAAAGTACTGGAAAGCAATCTTGTTCGGGTTTATGTGTTTTCTTATGATATGTCTCATTTTTTTCCTGATCTTGTTTCTTGTTCTCTTGAAACCAACTGACAGTATAACAAGTAGTACGGTACTGCCAATAAGTGGGACCACAACAGATTCAAATGCAACAACGGAAGGTAACGGAGAAACTTTATCGGGTAAAGAAATTGAGATATGTAATCTTGAAATCAATTTTCAGTCTCTACTACTCCTTTACCAATTATTATCAACACTACCTCCAAACCTCATCCAGCTCCTTTTTTGGAGGGTTCTACCACAGTTGGCTTTTCAACTGGATATCTAACTACCAATAGTAAGACTTTGCTTTTATTTGTATCCTACTTATATTCTATTTGCAGGACTGATTACTGAGCTGACCTCTGCACAATCGACGACAGGCA
The DNA here is from genome assembly GCF_010183535.1 of Caenorhabditis remanei. Lineage (NCBI taxonomy): Eukaryota > Metazoa > Nematoda > Chromadorea > Rhabditida > Rhabditidae > Caenorhabditis > Caenorhabditis remanei. The sequence goes on along the minus strand of NC_071332.1, from coordinate 20,805,606 downwards.
CAGAATCTTCTACGCCTTTCGCACTTCGGTCTAGTGAGTTTCAATATTTCTAGTTTTCATGGTTTGCAGTTTCATATGTTCAGGTTACAGTACCTCTGGAACCACAAAAAGTTTCACCACAGCACCTGCAATAGTAACTACACCAGAACAATCTACAACTTTTGGTTTAACTACGACTCTAGAAGATTCAACTACATCAAAACCTTTGACTACAAAATCTATTTCAACGTCGCCTTCACCTACACCGGAATATCTGAGTAGCAGCACTCAAGAAACTACAATGAGTTTAACTACAATTAGTACATCAGAGTTAACTACACCTCGAAGTACAACAACTATGAGAACTACTACAGTATCAGAACCATTCTTATCAACTGTTGCTTCAAGTACTACCTCTGAAACTTCAAAAAGTTCAAGCACAGTTTTGAAAGACCTTACTACTATCAAACATATACCATCTTCGTTGTTCACTACTTCGGAAACACCTACAAAACCTAGTGAGGGATCTTACACTTCCAAATCCCAAACAACTGCTGGTAAGTTTCAGTCTCCTAATTTTTCAACTAAATTCCAGAATTTGAGACCTCACTACAATCAAATATCTACCTACTACTGAAACAACATCAGTTAAATATATGCTGTTTACTACATCTACAACTTCAAAACCTAGTGAGAGATCTTCCACATCCAAATCCCGAGTCACTAGTGGTGAGTTCTAGTCTACTAGCTGTTGTCCCACTTTCTAACTAATTTTTGCAATTTAAGATCCAAAGACAAGTACTGACACCACAACAGTGTCAACTACAGTATCACAAGGTACTAGTAGTTCTTGGGCAACTGTAACTACACCGTCAGGTAGCACAACACCAACTTCTCCATTTTCCGATAGTAAGTTTCTCTTGTATATTAAATGTCATCACTTTTTTGTAGCTGATAGTACAGTCCAAACAAAATCTACCACAGTAAGCTCAACTACATTTACTACTGCTCCCGGATCAAAATCTATCAAACCTGAGTCAACAACGCCTCTCAAAACCACAGAACATTTGACTAGTACTGTAGCACAATCAACATCTACTACATTAATGGAGACCTCGACCACACCTAACCCTCCACTAACCAGCGGTTTGTTTTCTTAATAATTGGGTTTATTGGCGTACACCAGTATTATCAAAACATTTCAGATCTAAGAACAAGCAGTGCCCCTGAAACCACAACAGAGACATCTACAGTGACCACCACAGAGTCAACTACACCCAAAAGTACTACTGTAGAAATTACTACTGTGACAAATCCGTCAGTTTCTTCTACAACTGCTTCTACTTCCACAGTACCCTTGGCAAGCACTAGTAGTAAGTACTATGGTAGCAAGGCTTCTGTAGTTGGTGGTAATCTTAGAGTTTACAGGTGTAAGCAGTTCTACTACGCCACCTGTAACTGCAACTAGTCAGTCAGTAGAATCCACCACGGGTAGTACTACCACAGTACCAACAACTCCGGATAAGTCTACAGTTTCTACTATTGTGGCAGAATCCACCACAACCAGAACTAGTGGTAAGCTTCAATATTTAAGCACATGCAGATTACTGTGGTTATTTACAGATCGTAGTACAAGCAGTGCTCACAAAACGACTGGAGTTTCAACAAACACTCCAGTAGAATCTACCCTCTCTAGTATTACCACAGGATCATGGAGGACCACAACACCGAAGTATCTGTCGACTACTGTAACAACACCTTCGTCAACTATGCCTGAGTTTACTACAACAAAGACTAAACAATTTTCGACCACATCTGAGCTCATTCCTACCAGCGGTTAGTTTCCAAACTCATGTTTATCCTGGTGACCAATGTGTTTAGCTTATCAGTCAAGCGGTACAAAGAGAACTGCAGAATTTTCAACAACAAGAGTAACGACGCCATCAACCTCCGTTATAACAACAACAGCATCTTGGGGAACCACTGAAACTACAGAACACTCAACTACATCTGATGAATCCTCTTCAACTTTTACTGTTTCGCCTAAATCAATATCAACGACGCCGTCAACTAGCACTCAAGAAACTACAATGAGTTCAACGACAATTAGCACATCAGAGTTAACTACACCCCAAAGTACAACAACTACTACAGTGTCAGAACCATCCTTATCAACTGTTTCTTCTACTGAAACCACAATTCCTACTAGTGAAAAAACACAAACTCTGTCTACTACTTCTGAAACTTCAAATGTTTTAACCACAGTCTTGAAAGACCTCACTACAATCAAACATCTGCCTACCACTGAAACCACAATTCTTACTAGTCCATCTATTATGTCTTCTAATGTTATCACTACTACAGTACCTCTGAGCAACACTACTATTGAAAAGACGACAACATACAAAAGTTCGCCCATCAGTAGTAAGTCTCAAAGTTTAGCATTCATATTTGTCAGTGATTCATTGGAAATTTCAGGCTCTAGTACTGCTGAAACCACAAAATCCACGTCCACTTCAGCTACCTCTCAGCAATCTACAACAGTATCTACTGATGGCACTACCACCACATCACCGCTAGAAACAACTACATTCTTGAAATACACGTCTACATCTGAATCCCAGTCAACAAGTGGAACAAGTAAATTCTAATCACCATCAATATTATTTTGTACTAACATTTTCAGCCATTCCTGAAGCCACAACCACAACACCCTGGCTATCTTCAATTTCTACCACTACAGTACCACTAACAACCACTGAAAAAACCACATCTGGTTAGTCATTAAGACCGCAAAACGAAGAGATCAAAATTTTAACTGATAAGACTGATTCTAAATAATTAAGCTATCGGATTAGCATAGTGGTTTCTTTGCATTCTTTTAACAATCGCTAAATTTTAATTATCTGATAAGCTTTTATTCCAAAATTTGCAAGCAACATGTGGGCACGAGAATATGGTGAGAAACGCTAACTCAAAATTCCTGAAATACCATTTTTATCTGCAGAACCCCCAGAGAATGATCAAGTTGAAAGCAATACCAATTTCATATTGAAACACTGGAAAAGTATCTTACTCGTGATACTAGGTCTAGTACTCATAGCCCTTGTTATTTTCCTAATTGTCTTTTTTGTCATTTTGAAACCTGCAGATCAAAGTACAAGTAGTACTGTTGTGTCAAGTGGGACTACAATTGGTTCAACTACTGTAACCGAATTAGCTACTACAACAAAGCCATCAAGTAAGTCTACAGTACCTTCCGTGACTACTGTGACTGAAAAACGCTTGACTAACCCTCTACATACCAATGGTAAATTATAGTACCTGAGTCTTCGCTAAATTTTGTTATCTACAGGACCGATCACCAATACCGCAGCTTCGGAATTCTCTACTAAACCATCTAGTATTACTACAGCGAAACTTGTCCCAACTAATAGTAAGTTTTGAAAAACCGTATAACTGAAATTAAGTCTTAACTCTAGGTCACATCACAACAAAGAGCACAGGAAATCCATGGACTACTGTAGCTACATCTAAAACCGCGACTACACCTGTCGAATTAAAAACATCAACACAAATTCTTACGACGGTTAGCAGCACAGAAAAATCTACCATGAGTTCATCAACTATTTCTAAGAAAATTAGTACAACAAAGGCGACTACACCCAAAAGTACTACTGTAGAAATTACTACTTCTACAGTACCCTTGGCAAGCACTAGTAGTAAGTATCCGAACTCAACATTCACCTTTATTAATTCTTCATTAGGTCTTAATACTGTAGAAACCACAAAACCCTCAGCCCCAAGTACAGCTACTAGTACCCCCTCCACAACCGAACATGTGTCTACCAGTGGTGAGCTTTCAAATTCAAAAATATTTTCATTATTATTTGATTTTCAGGAGCAACAACTACGATAGCCACAAGTAAACCACCCCCAACCACTAGAGAGCAAACTACATCAGGTAAGTCACTAATCCTACCGCAAAATTAAAACGAAGGATTCAAATTCCTGTTGCAAAAAAAGTAGCTGATAACACTAATCCTTTATAATTTGATTTCCCCACTCATTAAAGTTTACAACACACTATCATGTGGGCGCGAGATAATGGTAAGTACATATTAATGAAATCTCTAATACAGAATAGTTTTCCAATCTCCAGAATCTCCAGAACCTCCAGCTCGCAGCTCAAATTTCATAATGAATCATTGGAAAACAATATTACTAGTGTTAATGGGTCTACTTATCCTATCCATAGCAATTTTTCTTATAATATTCTTTGTGATTCTAAAACCTGCAGGTCATACTACAGTATCACCGGCGACTACAAGAAGCTCCATCGGAACTACAAAACTTTTAACCGCTGGTAAGTCGAAGTTTTCTAATTGTAGTCTCAAACTAAAAATTTCAGTTTCAAGCACTACTTCTAAATCCACAAATGGTTTGACCACTGTTATTAAATCCACTTCTACAGTACCACCGATCAATTCTACTACCAGAAACAAAACCACAGGTCAGTCAGTGATTAGCTTTAGTTATCTCAAAGACCAAGGACTGTACATCCTCTGTACAAAAGACAATCGAAAACTGATAACGCTAATCCTATTCAATTCCCTGATACGAATTAGTTTTTAAAATTTATGTACAACTCACAACTAACATGTCGACCACAGAAAATATTGGTGAGTTTAGTGCAAAAAATAATTTCTAATAGTACATTCTCAGAAACCCCTCCGATAGCTTCAGTTCAAAAACAAAAATCGCCAGATCCGGTATTCAAGTACTGCAAAATAGTTTTCGTCGTGTTACTCGGTCTACTTACTCTAGGCCTTATCGTATTCCTTATTCTATTCTTTGTAGTTTTGAAACCTGCAGATCAAAGTGCAAGTAGTACTGTAGTGCCGAGTATTTCTACAACTGGTTCAACTACTGTAACAACAAAGTTAGCTACTACAACAAAACCAGCGAGTAAGTCTACAGTATCTCCAGTGACTACTGTAACTGCAAAACCCTCGACTACATTAAAGCCTTTACCTACTAAAGGTTAGTTATATTACATGAGTTTTTATTTATTTATTTATTTACCGTAAATACTGTATTATAACGGCACCTGTAATAGAACGGCACCTGTATTATAACGGCACCCCATCTCTACTCAGAATCCCTTAAAATTTTTATCAGGGGTTTTTTCTCGGTTCTGATTAGAAGCAACGTGTTTGGTCACTTCTAGATCAGCAAATATAAAGTCCAAAAAGGTTTTTTGTTCAATTTTAATGAGTTTCTGAAACCACAAAATTTCTCTCGGAGGCAGTTGAAAAATATAACGGCATGCCGTTATAATACAGTATTTACGGTATTTACTTCAAGGGATAAGAGACTATAAGATACAAAGAAGACTTGAAACATATCCCTCACGAGATAGTCTCAAGTAAAGAAAAAAAATAGGACTAATAAGGTGCAGTCATAGAAAGAATAACGGGGGGAAGGCAACAATTGAAATGACTACAACGGGTTAGAACTGAGATATGGAATTGAGATCAAGGGGAATAATAGGAACTAGGCAATTAAAGGCAGGGAATAGAAAAAAACTGTTACAATTATGCAACAAGAAGGGAGCAAGAAATATTAGAACCGGGTGATTGCGGAATCAAGTAAAATAATAAATTGTGAGGGAGAAAGAAAAATATTTACATTGTAGGTAATGGCATTCCAAAACGGAACAGTAAAAGAGAAAAAGAGTTTCTGCTGAATCTTGTTACTTACAGGACCGATCACTAATACCGCAGCTCCGGAATTGTCTACTACATCGCCTTCCGATGGTAACACAAATATCCAAATCTCGATAAGTGGATCTCATTTCCAGTATGCTCTCCAATAACTAATACAACATTCCTGTTTGCCTACTCCAACGACCTCACATCTACCTTGATTAAGAAGGCTCTTGGTGACGTTAAGAAATACATTGTGAACCCGAAAATTACAACGTTTGCGAATAATCGATTTGATACGACTACAGATGACCCTATTCATTTTCATGCCTCGAAAGAGTGAGCTTCTAAACTAGAGATCTAAATTAATCAGTTAATTAATCATTCAGCGACTTTGACAAATCCGTCAATGCATTATTACCTGATTCAAAACTGAAACTTCCGAATACCAAAGATGGAAGTAATGTTCTTAACATGTTAAAGGTAATTTTATCAAATAGGAAATCATGGGAACCAATACTTCCCTATTCCAGAAATTCCTTGAGCAACCAACTTGCGGAGCCATAGTTTACATCCTAATGAAACGACTGCCGGACACTGTGGACGTCACAGATCTAATCCAGGAACTTCGAGAAAATCACATATCTGTGTTTTCTGTAATTGACTCCGCTGTTATAGGTAGCAAGGATCAAAGCATAATGTGCAAGCTGGCTCACACAACAAATGGATTTTGTGACTACCAAATAGCTAGTAAATTGGAAAATGAAGTTTATGAAACAATGTGGATAGTGTCTAGAGTCCATGTATTTGTATCACAAAGCTATCAAGTATCCGGAAAAGGTACTATAAAAGTTCCATCGTTTGTAAGACCACCACAAGGAAATGAGCAAGGATCGATGGGTCTGGTGGTCACTTATCAGAATCATGGTAATTACTAATTGGTGTGCTAATTAAACCTAATTAAATATGGTTTCAGTACGAGATGCTAATTTCAAAGCACTGTCTTTTAAGATCAAAAATGATCAGAATACAGTTGTGTTACCCGGTCAGGCAAAACCAACAAATGGAAATGCTTTGTTGGCGCACCCTGTGTTGAACAATACTGTCACTTATCACATTGATATCGATTATGAATATGAGAAAACGAATACGATTGAGAAGATTGAAGTGAGATTTTATAGCATTTCGTAAGTTTGGGAGCAGGTGGGGGATTTTTTGAAAAACTTTTTTTCAGCCCGCCTGACACATGGATTCCATTTCCAACTTATCAAAATGTTTCAACTATTAGATTTTGAGTTTTAAATTTACTTTGATTTGTTCATAATCTATAATTCCTAATAACCGCAACGACCAATTATTTAACCGCAAAGACCAAATAAAAGCATTAAAATTCATGAAATGATAACACTAATCCTTGTGGTTTCCCCCGATTTATCACGATTCAAATAGGTCTTTCAACTTGATGCCCAGTCTACCAAAAGGTATGTTGTTTGCTCACTTTTCTCACCAATCTTAAATTTTGCAGATTCTCTGTTCGATGTTATTGCTGGTTCTGAAGTGACAAGGGATACTGAATCCTTTAGAGAAGCAGTTCTAGTTTATCAGAATGTGGGGTGTCCAGGTGAATGAGTTTGTAAATGAGAGTTTGATGGCAATTTTTTGTTCAGAAGAGGAATCTGAGGTGCCAGGCTCCCAGTCTCAAGATGTTACCACTTCTGAACTAACCTCTGCATCTTCAATAGAATCAGATCAGAGTACATCAATTCTGAGAAGCATAGCACAAGTAGGTCAGTTTTAATTGTCACAAAGAAGTGTTTTGATTCTTGTGAGCTTTCAGAAGAGGAGTCTGAGGTGCCAGGCTCCCAGTCTCAAGATGTTACCACTTCTGGACCAGCCTCTGCATCTTCAAGGAAATTAGATCAAAGTACACCAATTTTGGGAAGCATAGGACAAGTTCTGCCCAGAATAAGAGAAGACATAGAACCCAATGAACCAACTAGGCCTTCTGAACCTTCAATAAAAAAACTTCCACGTTATGAAAATCTAGAAAATTTAGGTAAGTTTCTATGACACATTTAATTTCAATCACAATTTGGAAACATTTTCAGAACTATCAAATGAAGCAATCAGTTCTTCTGAATTATCTCGAGTGAGAGCCTCTACCTCTTCAAGAGAACCACCAATTCTGGAAAGCATAGGACATGTAGGTCAGTTTTTTGGCTCCTAAAATTATCAGAATGTGGGGTTTCAAGGTGGATAAGTTTTTACATGAGAGTTTGATGGCAATTTTTCTTTCAGAAGAGGAATCTGAGCTGCCGGGATCCCAGTTTCAAGATGTTACCACTTCTGGACCAGCCTCTGGATCTTCAAGGGAAACAGATCAAAGTACACCAATTCTAGACAGCATAGGACAAATAGGTCAGTTTTAATAGTCCTAATAAAATTTTAATTGAAATTATTAGCCCCGCCCGTTTTTTTCAGACCAAGAACCCAATGGACCAACCAGGCCTTCTGAACCTCCAGCAGAAAATCTTCCACGATATGACAATCTAGAAAATTTAGGTAAGTTTATATTATACATTTAATTTCAAACGCAATTTGAAAACATTTTCAGAATCTTTTCGAGTAATCAGACAACTTGTTCCGGTTTATCAGTATGTGGATTGCCGAGGTCAGTTTGAACTTAACTCTTTAATAAAATCTGTCATATTTTCAGCAGAAGAACCTGTCAGATTCCGTCCTCAACCTGAAGAAATCCCTGTAGAAACTCCGTGTCTAGATTTCAGTGTCAATTTTGTGTTAGACTACTGGAAAATCATTTTGATAGGGTTGTTGATACTTGGTGTCATAATTTTTTTGATTATATTTTTTACCGCGTCAAAACATAGTAGTGTAGCACCTACTTTTGGTACAGTAACTACTACTGTTACGGAGTCAATGCAATCTACAATCTCTACAACGTCGTCTATTACAAGTGTTGCAGCCAAACTTACTTCTCCACCTGTTGATGGTAAGCTTGAATTACAAAGAAATTTCTAGTACCGTTTACCAAGAGGAAGTATGAAACAGACAGAGTTATTTTGTGATAACACTTATCTAACATTGATCAAATTCGAAAAACTCATCAATAACGGAAGAAAATTAGATACAAAAAGAAGGAATTCAGAGAATTCTCAATACCTAATGTCGTCCGTAGAAATTAATATCGAAGTTGTTCCTTCGGAAGATTCAGACGAATCTATATTCACCTACTGTAGAGTATTTTTCTTTGTAATGCTAGCTATACTTATTATATGTATTGTATTGTTTGTTGTGTTCATCTCTTCAAAACCTGCAGAGCCAAGCACAATTAGTACACGATCCAAGACCACCATTACTACCACATCCTTACCGGTCCAAAGTTAGTTAGAATTTTTTAAATATTTAAAAACTATATTTTCAGATTGCACTCCTAAAACAGATACAACTTTTCTGTTTGCGTATTCCAATGACTTGTCACCTAGCGTGGTTGAGAAGGGACGTGACTTGATTCTTCAATATATTCAAACTTCAAAAATAGTGAGCTTCGCAAATATTCGATTCGACACCACTACCGATGATTTGATTTATTTCCACAGTTCCAAAGAGTAAGCTTTATAATATTCAGAATTCTAGTAATGCTTCTTTCGTTTCAGAGAATTTCAGAAATCGGTCACAAACAATTTACCGGATTCTAAACTAAGTTTCCCTAGTACAAATACTGGAAGTAATGTTCTCAATGTTCTCCGGAAATTCCTTGCTAATCAAGAGTCTCCACTTTGCGGTGCCATAGTTTATATATTAATGAAACGGTGGCCGAATACCCAAGATGTTTCCGAGCTCATCTCACAGCTCCGCCAACGTCACATTTTTGTGTATACTGTATCTGACACCAGTCAATCGGGCGGTGAAAATCAAAGTCTGATCTGCGAAGTGACCCATGGTACCAACGGGTTTTGTGACTTCCAATCAACTGGTTATATGAAAGATGATATGTACCAATCTCTTCAATGCATCTCAAATACTTTTCAAATCGTTTCACAGAGCTATGAAGTAACCGGAAAAGGAGTCATACGCGTACCATCTTTTGTGAGACCGTACCAAAATAATGGGCTAGAACCTATGGCTCTGGTTATTACTTATCAAAATCATAGTAAGGGTTTGACTAATAATCCAATACAACCTATAATAAGTATTTCAGAACGTGACTCGAACTTGAAAGCAGTAGGGTATACTATTTTCGACGACAAGAATGAAAATGTGTGGATGAATTCCTTGAAATATTGGGATGGAAATGTTTTCCTGGATCATCCTGTGCTCCAAAACAATGTCACCTATCAAATAGTTATCAACTATGAATATGGAGACGTGAGGGAGGAGAATATTGAAGTCAGAGTGTATAGTAGTAGGTGGGTGTGAGCTGTTGGATATGCATATATAATATGCTAGAAATTTCAGCGCAGTGGACTCTTGGTTGCCGTTTTCTTGTTATGCACATCCTTGTTGAATAAATGGTTTAAAGATTTTTTCTTAGTTTTCATCAACAGTATAATTTTCACTAGAGGAAGTTGAGACACTCACTGTCATCACTTATAAGATAAGACGACTGTTGTACTCTCTAGACTCCAAAAAATTCTAGTTGACCGTCGAATCAATAGACGTGGAAATTTGTGTAACCTTCTTGGATTGTTTGGAAGAGGAGAGTTGCTGAATGTTAATAATCTTTGAATTGAAACATCGATTGAATCATCAAAAAAGGAAGAAACGGACAGAAATGATAAGACAACTATCACATCCTCTCTCTATCAAAATTAATAAAATTAATTATTCTCATTCTTCCTATCATGACTACTCTGCGAGACAAGTTATATGCTGAGCGGCAACTTAATAAACGTGTGTTTTCAGTCACTGTGATTTTAAAACTGTTCAAGTTTCAGATGCTTTTGGAAATAGACCATCAGTATCTAGAATTGAAGATGAGCCAACATCCAATGAAGATCCTACAACAGAGATGGAGCCAATCAAGTGGGTTGTTTGCATTTTTTCATATAAAATAATATTATTTCAGTAAGCAGAATTATTTCGCTTTGCTAAACCAAGTGGGCGATAGTCAGTTTCGAAAAGTTATTCTAGTAGGATTACTTAATATTGTCATAATTGGTGTCTTTGTCGCTATACTTTTCTCTCTCTTTTTCTTAAATCACAAAGATCCGCATACTCCTCCTGATAATTTGTCCACAACAGTTTCGTCTGCTACTACTGTATCTGCCCACAGTACTAATACCACACTACTAATACCAACTACTTCTGCACCAACTACTTCTTCACCAACTACTTCTTCACCAACTACTTCTGCACCAACTACTTCTTCACCAACTACTTCTGCACCAACTACTTCTTCACCAACTACTTCTGCACCAACTACTTCTTCACCAACTACTTCTTCACCAACTACTTCTGCACCAACTACTTCTTCACCAACTACTTCTTCACCAACTACTTCTTCACCAACTACTTCTTCACCAACTACTTCTGCACCAACAACAAGAACTGATACAACAGTTCACTCACATTCTTCTGTCACTACGACAAAACCTTACGGTGAGTTCCTATCCGTATCTAAAGATCTTTTTTATTCTTAGACCATACTGGCTGCTCACCAAATCGGAATTCTACATTTTTCTTTGCGTATTCCAATGATCTCACAGCAGATCAAGTTTTGTACACCTGGAATTCCATTTCAACGAACTCAAATTTCTTTTTTGAAACCTATGCTTTAGGACGATTTGATATGGTGAACAACTTGAATCAAAGAATTATGGCATTTGTTTCAAGCAACAGTTTTGGGTTAGTGAGAAAATTTATATGAGCTAAGTTATTTCTTACAGTACAATACATGATGCGTTATTAAGCGGTCTTCCGGATCCATCAGAGTCGATTAAAGACCCGTCTGAAGGTAGTGCTGTATTGGATATTATTGATGTAGATTGTCTCATTATAAAACAATACACTTGTATGTGTTTCAGTTTTTCTTCAAACAAGACGTGGCCTATTGTGGAGCAACTCTTTTCATAGTCACGAAACGTCTTCCTACAGACACTTATACCTCTAACCAAGTAACTTTGCTCAAAACATATCATGCTTATGTCACATTCGTTGTATCTGAGAACTCATTTGGTGGGTTGTCATCAGAACCAATGTACAGATTGGCAAGCGAAACTAATGGACTCTGTATTTTCACGGAAGATCGTATGATTACAGATGTATGGAGTAATCGTCTAGTTTCTAAATACACCGTTTTATGCATCAGACACCCACTTGGCTACCATCCATCTGGCCTTTATATTTGGTGTACTCGTTCAATGCTGAAGTGTCATATGTAGGAGATACCCTTATTCCAATGTTCGATTCTCCGCTGTTTGGATATTACTATATTTGCATGACTCTACAGGACCATGGTAAGATTCTTTTGGTAACATTAAAATGTCTGACTTTACTGGCAATTTGTATTCCAGGATCCCTAGACACATTCAGGATGGTCCACTTAGCATGGTTTAGTCAATGGTTTTCGGGATCATTTAAAGATTGGGGAGCATTTACAGAGACTTTTGAGTCACATGCTTGCTATGTAAGATCGGAAAATTCTTCGGCTCTATTACAGTTTAGGCGTCCTTTGAAAACTTGAACGTCCCTTAAAACACTTAGACGTCCCTTAAAACACTTAGACGTCCCTTGAAACACTTAGACGTCCCTCAAAAAACTTGGACGTCCTTTGGGGACCCAAAAGTCGTCCGAAATGTTTAGACGTCCCAAAAAACATATAGACGTCCCTTAAAACATTTAGACGTCCTTTGACGTCCCAGAATTAGGTTTCGAATAATTAGACGTCCCAAAAATTATTTAGACGTCCCAAAAAATGTTTAGACGTCCCAAAAATAGTTTAGACGTCCTTTGATATCCCACATTATGATAAATAATATTTAGACGTCCCAAAAAATAATTAGACGTCCCAAAAAATGTTTAGACGTCCCAAAAAATGTTTAGACGTCCCAAAAAACATTAAGACGTCCCAAAAAATATTTAGACGTCCTTTGATATCCCAAAATTTGGTTGTAAACTGATCGGTACTATGTGTCTATTTTTTCTATAACTTGGAGTTTCTTTTCAGTAAGTGTTTAAAAAGTAGAATGTTAAAAATGAATTTAAAACATTTAATCGGATTCTTCTGGATATTCATTTTCGTGGTCAGATACATCTTCTGCGCTTTCGTCGAATTGTGACACACGGTGTAGAACTACCGATCCGTTCACTAGCAATCTTTCAATATTTGCCAAGGGCATGCGGAAATCGAAAGTTTTGAAATAATCATCGTTGATCATAATCTGGAAAAAGAATTGCTCATATGAAAAATTTAGCAATTAAGACTGACATTATTCTTCCACAAATGTTTAAAAAAACTCACTTCAAAATCCACGATCCTGGCGGAAATAGAAATTTTGAATGGCACGTTTTGTTTGATGATTAATCGTCTTCTTTCTTCGAAGTCGTAAAACCCTTCTTCGAAATAGGAATTGAATACAATTGCCTGAAATAAGGAGCGGCATTTTTTTGTTGTCTCAGCTTCTCTTAGGCTTAGGTTTCTTTAAAATTCGGAAAATAAAATTGATTAATAACCGTTTTTGTCCTTTTTTTCCTAAATTTCTAAGAAGCCTAAGCCTAAAAAAATGGTGAAAAGTGAACATTGGAATTTGCACACTTACTTTTTCTTTTGGACGAAACGAATTATGTAAGGGTTGGCAGCGAGTTAAACAAGCAAACTGAATGTCAAATCTGAAAAGAAACTCCAAGTTATAGAAAAAATAGACACATAGTACCGATCAGTTTACAACCAAATTTTGGGATATCAAAGGACGTCTAAATATTTTTTGGGACGTCTTAATGTTTTTTGGGACGTCTAAACATTTTTTGGGACGTCTAAATATTTAAAACCAAATTTTGGGATATCAAAGGACGTCTTAATATTTTTTGGGACGTCTAAATATTTTTTGGGACGTCTAAATGTTTTTTGGGACGTCTAAATATTATTTATCATAATGTGGGATATCAAAGGACGTCTAAACATTTTTTGGGACGTCTAAACATTTTTTGGGACGTCTAAATAATTTTTGGGACGTCTTAATTTTTCCGACAATTTTTCGGATTTCAAAGGACGTTTAAATGTTTTTTGGGACGTCTAAATGTTTTTTTGGGACGTTTAAACATTCCAAAGGACGTTTCAATTTACAGGAAAAAAATTTGGGCCTCAAAGGACGTCTAAATGTTTCAAGGGACGTCTGAGTGTTTTAAGGGACGTCTAAGTGTTTCAAGGGACGTCTAAGTGTTTCAAGGGACGTCTAAGTGTTTTAAGGGACGTCTAAGTGTTTTAAGGGACGTTCAAGTTTTCAAAGGACGCCTAAACTGTAATAGAGCCAATTCTTCTATTTCAAAAATGTTTGTCTAACTTTAGGGAAACACCACGTATATCATGAAAGGTCCGTACAGATTTCATGCTAGTTTCTACAACATGGCAGTTGATGTTAAGTACTCGGATAAAAAAATAAATATTCTTCAGATAAGAATATACAGTGTTAGGTAAAAAAAAGAAGCTGTTAGCACTTGGAATACATGTTAATTTAAGCGCCGTCGACTTCTGGGTACCATACAACAATTGATTTGCGATTACGGTGCAAACTGAAAAATTGAAGCACACTGCGAAAGCTACATCACAATAATAATAATTGTTTTATGTTATCAGTTTTCGTGATATAATCATATCAAGACGAAATAAACATTGAGTTCTGTATACGTGGAAAATGTATTAAATTAATTAAAAATGTTTTTGAAGGACGGAGAGAGAACGGCCGATCTGAAGCTCTCTCTGCCTTCCTAAATAAAGACAGTCGACTGTAACCTCTGTTTTCTGTATGTTGAACGGAAGAGCCAGGCAAAGTCCTTCTCCGTTTACACTGAAAACTCAATTTGCACTGATGGTTTTCCACAATAAATGCATCAAACTCTTGCATCAACTCATTCAACTGCTATACAGCTTGCAGTAATTCTGGGGTTCCACAAATTTTTGATGGTAAGTGAGAATGTGAAAAAGAATAAGCCACTTGCAGTATTCCAGACACTTGTGACTATAACTACAACAATTATTGCTACACAAAACTAAACTTCCAGTTCACATTTACTGATGCTCAAGACGCCTGCCAACGGGATTGCTCTAGTCTATCAATCCATTCTAAACTGGAAAACCGATTTGTAGTCTCCATGTTCAACATGACAAGGAGTCTTTTGTTGGGCGGTGTGGCTCCTTCTGAGAACTTGGGGACTCGCGCAGATCGGACAACAGAAGATTATAATAATTTGAAGTTGTTTGACATGGAACTCAGTTGTATTCATATGCATTTTCAGTCAGATGACTGGAATTCAGCTCTTTGTAACAAACCTTCATGGATTGTTTGTAAAAGGAGAGATTGAACTTTGAAAATCTTTTTGAATTAAAATATCTTATCGAAAAATAAACGGGAAAAAGGGAATGATAATACAATTAACACTCTCTTTCTCTATTAAAATTGATAAAATTATTGATTCTCGTTCTTCCTATCATGACTTCTCTGCGAGACAAGTTATATGCTGAGCGGCAACTTAATAAACGTAAGTTTTTAGTCACAGTAAATTGAAAAGTGTTCAATTTCCAGATGCTTTTGGAAATAGGCCAGCAAGTTCTAATGAAGATCCTACAACAGAGATGGAAGAAATCCCGTGAGTTGCTTGGATTTTTCTACACATGTATTATAAAATAATATAATTTCAGTAAGCAGAAACATTTCGCTTTGCTGAACCGGATCGTTGATAGTCAGTTTCGAAAAATTGTTTTGATAGGATTATTTAATATCATTATACTTGGTGTTTTTGCCGTGGCACTTTTCTTTCTCCTTTTCTTGAATCACAAAGATTCGCATACTCCTTCTGATAATGTGTCTACAGCAGTTTCATCTGCTGGTACAACCGCATCTGGTCCTACAAAAAGTTTGAGCCTTACTACTAATACAGTTTCTTCTCGTACTACTGTATCTGCCCACCCTACTAATACAAAACCAACTGGAACTACAACAACAATAACACGAAACCCCTCAGGTACTACACTCCCACTTCAAACTATTTTCTAAAACCAGATCCATTTTCCAGATTGTACTCCAACAACACCTGCGACATTACTCTTCGCTTATTCCAATGATATTTCGACTAGTCTTATTCAACATGGCCGTAGCTGGATAACTGATTATTTCACATCACTGAAAATTGTATATTTTGCGAATGTTCGATTTGACACTACTACCGGTGACCCTATTTATTTTAATACTAATAAAAGGTGAGTTTAAATGTAAAATTACTAATTTTTAAAAAATTTATTTAGTGACTTTACGGATTCCGTCTCAGCAAACTTGCCTGATTCAACGCTAAGCTTTCCCAGTCAACGTACTGAGAGTAACGTTTTAAATGTTATTAGGGTAAGTAGTATTACTATTAGAATCTTCTATAATATTACCTTTCAGAAATTCCTTTCCCACCAAGAATATCCACTATGCGGTTCTATACTCTACATATTAATGAAACGACTCCCTAACACCAAAGATGTCTCTGATCTCATCCAGCAACTCCGCAAACTTCACATTTTTGTGTATACTGTAACTGACACCAATTCATTTGGTGGTAATGATCAAGGTCTTTTGTGTGAAATCACTCACGCCACTAATGGATTTTGCGACTTCCAGTCAACTGATATGAGGAATGAAATTTATCAAACAGTTCTTGAGATCTCGAGGACCTATCAATTTGTGTCACAGAGCTATCTAGTATCCGGGTCAGGAGTTATAAATGTTCCATCTTTTGTCAGACCTGTCCAGGGAAATCAAGACGGGACCATGTCTCTAGTTATCACTTTTCAGAATCATGGTGATAATTCATTTATTGACTAACTTAATTTTCCTTTCTTAGGTACCGATGACAATCTGAAATCTGTGAGCTTTACTATGCTTGACGACCAAAACAACGAGGTTTTGTCTGATCATTATAAATCAACAAATGGAAATTCTTTTCTGAGACATCCTGTACTGAAGAATGATATTACATATAACATAGTTATCAATTATGAGTATGGAGAAGAGAGGAAGGAAATTATTGAAGTACGGTTTTACAGCTTTTCGTGAGTGGCATGGATTATAGTAGATGAAAACTATTAACTACATTTCAGACCGGTTGATTCATGGGTTCCGTTTCCTACATTTTGATTCTCCCTACAAATGTTGAATTAATAGGATTATGTAATGGGTATTAAATAATTGAAAAGGGAAATACTTTCAGAAGAATGAAGTATTTCATTACTATAACTGTTTTATTAGTATTTCTTTTTAATCTAATGGAATCCTTAACAATATGTCCGAATGGTTTCGACCCATCCACTCAGTTCATGAAAATGGAGAGCTGCTGGAAATATATGCCTGATCTTTTGGATCAAGCAGCAGCTGATGCTGAATGTTTGAAATACAATGGAGCAACATTGGTGATGATAAGCAGTTGTGAAGTAAGATATAATTTTAGTGCGAGAAAAAAAATACGGTTTCAGACCACACATGCTTTACAACAGTATCTCAGGGATAAAGGAGTGAGTCGTATCTGGACAGGTCTCACATGTAACCAAACAGGTGTTCCTACATCTTGCTATTGGTCGGACGGCCGACCATCCACTTCAGTACTTCAAGCAGATCCAGGTGCCAACGATTTTGCACCGGGATCTCCGAATGTTACAGTAGGGGAATGTATATCTTACGAAGAGAGTAGTCGACATTGGATTAGTACGAATTGTGGAGTGAGCATGACATTTGTTTGCGAAGTGCCGCCAACTAGTAATGGTAAGATAGGGTCTCGGACATACAAATATGTAGTTTTGCTTTTAGATAACTGTACTTATAATTACAATCACAACTGCTATTTCCCCAGTAACAACAGTCTCACTTTTGGAGATGCTCAGAAGTCTTGTGCTCAAAATTGTGGAAATCTTGTTTCAATTCACTCAGAACTCGAAAACCGATACGTCGCATCTCTATTCTCTGAACCAGGGACTATTAAGATTGGAGGCGTGGCACCCTCCAAGAGCACCATAATCCGGAGTGACTATTCCAACACCGTATTCAATAATTTGCATACTTTGAACAATGGAAATTGTTTATTTATGGATGTAAATTCTGATGATAGTACTGATGGGTTATGGTACACTGATAATTGTTCTAGAGCTTCTTGGTATGTTTGTAAACGACCAAATAAATTGAAATGCTCTAATACTTGATTAAAATTTTTTTATTTCTTTGATAATAAAAACATTTTTAATTTGACATTTTATCTGAAACACTTATAGAAAAATGACTCAAATTTGCTTCACTATAAATCAACAAAAGGAAATTCTTTTCTGAGACATCCTGTACTAAAGAAGGATGTCACTTATAAAATAGTTATCAACTATGAGTATGAAGAAGAGAGGAAGGAAATTATTGAAGTACGGTTTTACAGCTTTTCGTGAGTGGCATGGATTAAGGACTATAAAAATTATTTATTACATTTCCTACCGGTTGATTCATGGGTTCCGTTTCCTACACTTTGATTCTCCCTGCAAATGTTAAATTAATAGGATTATGTTATGGGTATTAAAGAATTGAAAAGGAAACACTTTCAGAAAATGAAGTCTTTCTTCCTTACCATAACTTGTGTATTCATATTTTTCGTTTTCAATCCGACAGAATCCTTAGCAGTATGTCCAGAAGGTTTCAATGCAACCACTCAGTACAAGAAAGTGCACACTTGCTGGAAATATATACCTGATGAACTGGATCAAGCAGCAGCTAATGCGGAGTGTTTGAAGAACAATGGCGCAGCATTGGTCATGATTAATAGTTGTACAGTAAGATAAAATTTTTAGTGCAAAAAAAAGAAGATTTTTAGACTACAAATGCTCTACAAAAATATCTCAGGGAAAGAGGAGTGAGTCGTATCTGGATTGGTCTCACATGTAACGAAACAGCGGTCAAGACATCTTGCTATTGGTCGGACGGACGATCCACTTCATCAATTCAAGCAGATCCAGGTTACAATGAGTTTGCACCGGGATCACCGAATGTTACAGTAGGGAAATGTATATCTTACGAGGAGAGTAGTCGACATTGGATAAGTACGAATTGTGGAGTGAACATGACATTTGTTTGCGAAGTTCCACCAACTAGTAATGGTAAGATGGGTCTCGGACATGCAAATATATAGTTTTGTTTTCAGATTCTTGCACTCATAATTACAATCATAACTGTTATTTCCCCAATAACAACATCCTAACTTTTGGAGAAGCTCAGAAGTCTTGTGCTCAAAATTGTGGAAATCTTGTTTCAATTCACTCAGAACTCGAAAACCGATACATCGCATCTCTATTCTCTGAACCAGGGACTATTAAGATTGGAGGCGTGGCACCCTCCAAGAACACCATAATCTGGAGTGACTATACTAACACTGTATTCAATAATTTGCATACTTTTAACAATGGAAATTGTTTATTTATGGATGTTAACACTGATGATAGTACTGATGGGTTATGGTACACTGATAATTGTTCTAGAGCTTCTTGGTATGTGTGCAAACGACCAAATAACTCGAAATGCTCTTTATAATAATCTCATTTCTTTGATAATGAAATTTTTTAATTTGACATCCTATTTAAAATACTTATAGAAAAATGACTCAAATAATCCTTCCTTTTTCGAACTGAGACCAAAAACCACAAACAATTTACAAATTTATTTAATGATAAGACTAATTCCAAAAATGTTCTGATAATACACCGCATTCTTCTCGGGAAGTGAGTGCAAACATGCCGAAGCCAACGGGTGGTGAGTTTTTGAATTTAACTTTTTTCTAAATGTTTATTTTGCAGGATCCCAATTCCATGTTACCCTTGAGAGAGAGGCATCAGCAAAATCTGAAAATGTAGAAGACTCTCATAGAGTAGAGCTAGAAGAGGAGAACTATCAGCATGTAATGAATCCTGGTAAGATTTTTATTGGGGAAGCAAAGCTTCAGTTCCGATTTTCCAGACGATCCAGATGAATCATATAACCACCCTATTCGATTTGTTAGAAATCCTAGACTGTCAAGAGAAGCTAGAGGAGAGCCTCCAGAATATGAACTGGGAAGAGAGACTGAATTAGAAGAGGAGGAGCCTGTGAGATTCCGTCAGCCAAGACAAGAGGAGGAGCAGGAACCAGCAAATCCCCCAGAGGAACCCCCAGAGGACCCTCAAAAAACTCCATTCCTAGACGTTGCTGTGAATTTTATACTTGACTACTGGAAAATGATATCACTCGGGTTGCTGGCCCTCCTTATTCTTGGCCTTGTTATTTTCCTTATTGTATTTTTCGTGACCTTGAAACCAGCGGGACATGCTACAGTGGCTCCGAACTCCACTACTTCTACAGTAACCGGGAGTACTGTCACTACTGTCACTAAACCAACTGCCGTTACTATACCTACTGTAAGTACTACTACTACTACCACTACAGTAACTCAGGCACCCACTACTACGACGAAAACAACGACAGGTACAAAGTTAGCTCTAAATTCATATTTATGAAAACTTCAGCCACCACTGCTGTTACTTCATTACCCACAACTACTACTACTCTAAGCCCGGCGCCTACTCCCACTGCAGGCACATAACCATACTTCTCACATCAGTTTTCCAATATCTCACATTTCAGACCCCAACTCAATCTGCACTGATGGCTATACACTTGTCTATAACAAATGCCTAAAGCTAATCACTCAACCTGCCACACAAGCAAGTGCCTATGAGATATGTAGTAAGACAGGTGCTAGCCTAGTAGTCATTAAAAGCGGAGGAGAAAACAGAGAAATCGGGGAGTTTTTGAAATTGCAAGGTTTGCGGAAAATCTGGATAGGACTTCAGTGCAATGAAAATGATAAATCGAGCTGTCTATGGGATTTTGGTCAAGGCGACTTGACTTCGTATAGTAATTTTGTGACAGGTAAGCCTAAACCGTAATTAGTTGATAATTACCTCAAAAAGTGTTCAGGGTCCCCAAATGTGGGGTACGGCAATTGTGTATTCTATCTGTACAATGAGAGCTTGCCAGATGCTGGTCAGTGGGGGAATGGAAATTGTGATGTGGATCAATTGTCGTATTTGTGTGAGGTGCCACCAACTATTAATGGTAAGAACATTTTAATTCTGCTAACTCGATTCTATTTTCCACCCAACCCAGAATATATTTTTCCAGACTACTGCGACTTCAACTACAACAAGCACTGCTACACCCGCATTGACTATGGCTTCACATTTACTGATGCTCAAGACGCCTGCCAACGAATATGCTCTAACCTGCTATCTATCCATTCAGAACTAGAAAACCGATTTGTGACGTCCATGTTTAATATCACCGGATATCTAATGTTAGGTGGTGTTGCCCCGGCAAAAGATCTTGTTATGTGGATAGACGGCACTCCAAGAGATTACAATAACTTGAAATTGTTCATAGCGGACCAGAATTGTATGTATATGAATTATATAACTGGTGACTGGAGTTCAGTTGATTGTGCGAGTGCTGCATGGCCTGTATGTAAGAGAAAAGCCGGTGCAAGATGTTAAATAGGTTCATTTCGTAACAATTATAATATTCTCCGTTTACAAATAAATCTTGGCAACCTAGAACATACATCTACATACCAAAAGCCATCAGTATCATTATCTGTATAAACATTCCTGAATAAACAGTTGATAATTGTGCCTGTTGACAGAGCAACTCCACTAATCACCAATCACTCCAGGGGTCTTGAATATGTTCGAGACAAATACATTTTCAAACTCGGAATGGATAGATAGCAGGTTAGAGCATATTCGTTGGCAGGCGTCTTAAGCATCAGTAAATGTGAAGCCATAGTCAATGCGGGTGTAGCAGTGCTTGTTGTAGTTGAAGTCGCAGTAGTCTGTAAAAGAAATTCCAGATAGCAGAATCATAACTCCCTAATCTAGGATCCAGATACTGGAAATGCTATCTTACCATCAACAGTTGGTGGCACCTCACACAAATACGACAATTCGAAATTCAATTCAATTTTTGTAAACCAAATGTAAAAAGCTGTGAGATTAGCAATTCTGCAATAATTAGAAAAGAGCTTATTGTGAAATTTTTCAGGAAGGCAAAAAACCTCGAAAAAACACCAATTATTACCAAAATTCCAAACTTTCAGCATAATTCAGACAAATTCAATAAAATTTAAAACTACAAAAATTTCCAAAAATACATTTCACATAATGAAACGTTTGTTTTTATAGTGTTTCATTCGAAAAAAAAAACTCAAATTTTTGACAGCAAAAAAATTTTTTTTTTCCAAGATAAAAATTCTCCGGGTGAAAATATTAACACAAACAAAAAATGCCAGTACAAAAAATGCTCTCACGAAAAGATTTCTCAATTTTTCCCCAACGGAAAAAAGCACTGACAAGAGATCTAAATCTTTTTCTGAAACTAATTTAATTGATTCATTGAATTCCTCGAATTCAACTATTATTGAAATGTGTGCTCTTCCCCCAAACCCCCACTCCCACTCCCAATCTATCTGATTCTGTCGCTAAACTTCACAACTTAAAGAAGATCAACATTGAGGAGTTCAGCAAACTGATACTAACGATGGCTAACGTAATTGGGGTGTTGCAAGAGCTAAATAACACTCTTTTTGCTGAGGTGAGAAATTTTACTACTGAAATTTCCAACTTAAAGAATACTGTTGCCGCTGCCCCAACTAACAACAAGAAGACATTTGCGGACATGGTTCGAAAATCTCTTCCTGTTCCTGCTGCTCAAGTCTCAGTTCTTCGTGCCGCTGAGTTGGCACAAACATGTGATGCTTGAAAGAGCTGTGTCATCGTGCGCAACGCTGATCTCGCCTCAGATACTTCCAAAGACAATGATTTTGGTGCCAAAGTTGCCAAAGAATGCAGAACTGCCGAACCTGTTTCGGTTTTTCCAAGAAAACTTTTAATGGATCATACAGATCAAGGGTAGAACTTCATTTTTGTAGTTGACAGTTTTTTTGTACGGACACTCTCTAGCAAGTTACATATCGACAAAGAAATTTCTCCCTCAAATCAACCAATTTCAGTGCAAAATAGTGAGATTTTTGAGCTGTCGTCTTAAAATGACCATAACTCTCTAGGGAGTGTTCGTACAAAAAAGTTGTCAACTACAAAAATGGAGCTCTATTTTCAATCTGTATGATCCATTAAAAGGTTTCTTGGTGTGACAATCAGAATTACTATGGCACACTCTCAAAGTTGGTAATTTTCCACTGAAAACAGCCAAAGTTCATACCTTTTTGTCCGGTACTGTAAGTGGTGACTGGAATTCAGTTGATTGTGCGAGTGCTGCATGGCCTGTATGTAAGAGAAAAACTGGGGCAAAATGTTAAATAGGTTCATTTTATAATTATAATAATATTCTCCGTTTACAAATAAATCTTGACAACCTAGAACATACATCTACATACCAAAAGCCATCAGTATCATTATCTGTATAAACATTCATGAATAAACAGTTGCCAGTGTTAAAACTTTGAATATTATTATAACCAGAAGACAATGAAAAGTCTGTCCAAATAATAGTATCCCTTGATAGAGAAACTCCACGATTAAAATATCTCCAGGGGTCTTGAAGATATTTGAGACAAATACATTTTCAAACTAGGAATGGATTGATATCAGATATTTTGAGTGCAAACTTTTTGAGCGTCCCCAAAAATGTTGTCAAAACAACAATGAAGCTCTACTTGTGATATGTATAGTTCGCTAACCTTCAATATTGTGAGACTATCAGGAAGGCCGTGTCACAGTCACAAAGTTGACCGTTTCCAACTAAAAACTTCAAGTGTCGTTGGAAGCATGAAAGATAGGATGATTGAAGTTATTCAGAACAATGGAGGAGAGACCAGTTAATTGTGCATTGTTTTTTTGTGTTTTTGAATAATTAATAATGTTTTGGAGCTCTTTCATACTAGTCATATGCGTGAAAAATCGAGAAAATCGAGAGTATCTTATCTTTATAAAAAGTGTTTTTTTGAGTTTACGTGCTCAGAAATAGGTTTTTTGTCTAGAAAATTGTTTATAGGGTTTTTCAAAGATTCTGAATCGAACTGCGTTCACAGTTTTTTTCAGATCACATCCCATTTTCTCGGAACCTTCATTTTAAGGGGGTGTTTTAACATTATTGGACGCACTGTAGATGTAATAACTATTCAGTAAATCATAGAAATGGAGGTCACATTAAAAAGTGAGGCATACAGAAACGGAAAAGTGAAGCCACGAAAGATATTTGTTTATCAGTATGTTTCTAACTGTGATTATGATAACACATAGAAGGATGTTTAGATATCAACGTATTGTTTTAAACCAAAAAAACCAAAATTTCAAAGGACTTTTTAAGATTTATAAGCTTCAACACCGATATTTGCTTTTAAAATTGTGAAATGAGGCACAATTGTTATTTCACTAACATACTGCTGACGGGTAGTGTGAGGAGAGTGGACAGAATTAGTAGGAATGCCATTATAATAGAAGAATATGAGAAAACAAATAAAAAGTGGTAAGGATAGATAGTGAAGTAGGTCATGTTAACAAGTAGGGCGGACAGCGACGAAATAATTGAACTATGTATGAGCGATACTTGTTTATCACTATGCTATTAACTTTATGTGATAATGTGCGCTGAGAAAACTTTTTGTGTTTTTCAAAATTGATTTATTAACTTTATGTGATAATTGGGTTCAGACAACAGTTTGAGTTAAAAAAGCGTTTGAAAAAAAACGACTTTCAAAACTTGAAAAAACGGAAAATAATGATGAAAGTTTAAGAACATATTGAATAAAAGGGTGATAAACGCTCTGATGTTACTAGTTATGTAGGGAAAACCCTTGGGGGCCATCGGATTGCCTTTATTAGCCAAACAAGAGTGTATCCAATAGAAAAACGTTGGCTACGAGCAACTGCTGTATTCACAACGAAATCTAACAATTGATGTACTGAAAATATCAAATCGAGTTGTTATCTCCCACCGCCCAAAAAACCTACACTGTTCCCATGAAATTTAATGTTCCATCAGTTCCGCAGGCAATATTCGCAGCCAACATTTCCACGTCATTAACTTCCACAAGCATGTCATCACTTCCTGTTGTGGTCATAGCCTGGAGATTTAGAACTTGTTTCCTTACAGTTTCAGTCTTCAACTTACGTAAAGAGTAATTGAAACGCAAGATACACCATTGAACTGACAAACAACTTGGTATGTTTTGCATGTCTGCCCAGCGGGGGTTCTATCCCTGCAAAACATTGATGTATAGGGCAAAATGACATTAAAACAATTAAAAATTACATTATTTGAAAGGCTGTACCGGGTGGGTCCATCAATGGTCTAGTAGCTTCTATGTCACATGATGCGCAAGCTGAAACACAAGTAAAATGCTAGAAAAAATTAAAACTGTTCTTACGAGGTACACATGTATCAAAAGTGCATACGAGTTTGGTGATTCCTGTGCTGAAAACTACATCTGCTATTAAATTGACACTGAATTTTACTTACACTGAGCCACTGGAGTAGGTACCATCAGCCTGACAAGTGAGCAATCCGCTGACTTGATTCGCATTCATGGCACTGGAAATAGTAGAAGTCCCAGCAGCATTTGTTGCCTGGAAGTGTTTCCCGAGTCAAAAAAATCTTGGAAGTTTCTTGTGACATACAGATAAAGTTACTCCTGTACACACTTGATCATCGGTTCTTCTGCATATCGCATTGGTTTGTGTGCACCCATCGGCTCCTACTGTATTTCTGAAACCGTTTCAATATTTTTATTTTTTGTTTTTTGCAGTTGAAAATCCCACGTATTCTCAAAAACCGTGTTGGCTTCCATAACTGGTGCGATCGCAGCTATATCACATTTTGTGCACACTGAAATTAAGTCCCAATATTCAATAGAATTTGGTGGATTCTACTTACACGTGGGAGCCATCGAGAGAGGTGCTGTTGTTACAGGTGCAACAGTTACAGTTGCAGGGGTAGTCATCACAGAAGAAACCATTACAGGAGTCACTCTTACCGCTGTAGTCGTTGATGGGCACGATGACGCAGTACATTGTGTAGTAGTTATCGGAGAAGCTTGAGTAGTAGATAGAGTAGCAGATATTGTACCAACAGATACGTCTTCTGGAGGTATCATTCGAATACACATTTGAACAAAAGGTATTGTTAGGAGAAAAGGGAAAACTAGTGGGAATAACATGATAATAGAAGAAAATGAGGACACAAATAAAAAGTGGTAAGGATAGATAGTAAAGGAGGTCATGTTAAAAAGTAGGACAGACCGAAAGTAAAAGCATGAGATACTTGTTTATCTCAATGCTATTTACTTTATGTGATATTGTGTGAGTAAACTTTTTGGGTTTTTCAAAATTGTTTTGTAAAATTATTCCTATGAGGAGATAATAATCAGGCTTGCAAAATTCCGGCCCGGGTTTGAATTTTTGAACTTTTTTCACTACAATTTTTTTCCAAAGAATTATTTTCTGAAAAGTTGTCATATTTTTCCTAAAGATTATTTCTCAAAAACCTTCAAAACCTACAAAAAATCGTTCTTAAGAAATTTTTTCGAAAAAAAAATTGAAATTTTTTCAGTACTGAACTTCCGGCCCGTCGCTAGTCTAATATTAATGTGGGGTAGAGCAACCAGCTGAATTCGGTGACCTGGACAGAGACAGACTTTTCATCTCTTGAGGCGAAAATTAAGTTCCGAGCTATCTGGACAAGCAAAAGTTGTGCAGACTGAATTAAGCTAAATGAAATTATTTTCGGACTCATAGAACTTACAATTAGGCAAAAGGGATATGGTTATAAAAGCACAAGAGTGTTTAGTATTAGTTTAAATTTAAAAACCATTGAATTGTTGTCGTTTAAAGTATCCAACTTAATTATTCGCGGAAAACGATGTGTAGTTTTTTAATGTTAAGGAGAATAATTTTTTAAGCTTTGTAAGACTACGTTTCAGAAAAATTTAGCTTCGGCGTCAGCAAAATTTTATTGGGAGTTTGAATTGGAATAATTTAATATATGCCAGATACAACATAAAATAATGATAAAAAGTTTAGGAATATATTTAACAAGAGATAACCAAAGGCACAGATGGTTCTAGTTTTGTGTGGAAAACCAATCATCGGATTGCCTTTGGTGGCCAAACAAGAGGGTATCCAATAGGAAAACGTTGGCTACGTGCAGCCGATGTATTCACAACGAAATCTAACAATTGGACCCCTGAAAATTTCAGATCAACTTTTCATATCTTCACACCCAAAAACCTACATTCCCATGAATGTTAATTTTGCATCATTTCCGCAGTCAACTTCCGCTTTTGCGCCATTTGAATTGGTCATTGTATCGATAACCTGTTCTCCTCCTGTCCCAATTTCAGCCTGGAGATTTAATACTTGTTTCATAACAGTTTCAATTTTCAACTTACATAAAAATTTATTGTAGCACACAAGTTACCGAAGTAAAAACAAGCAACAACGTATGACTTGCATGTTTGGCCATCAGGGGTGCTATCACTGCAAAATATTGATGAATAGGGAAAACTAAAACTAAAAGCATTAAAAAGTTACCTATAACCGAAAACTGTACCGGGTGGGTCCATCAATGGTTTAGTAGCTTCTATGTCACATGATGCGCAAGCTGAAACACAAGTAAAATGTTACAAAAAATAAAACCGCTCTTACCAGGTACACATGTATCAAAAGTGCATACGAGTTTGGTGATTCCTGTGCTAAAAACTATATCTGCTATTAAATTGACACTGAATATCGCCTACACTGAGCCACTGGAGTAGGTACCATCAGCCTGACAAGTGAGCAATCCGCTGACTTGATTCGCATTCATGGCACTGGAAATAGTAGAAGTCCCAGCAGCATTTGTTGCCTGGAAGTGTTTCCCGAGTCAAAAAATCTCGGAAATTTCTAGTGACATACAGATAAAGTGACTCCTGTACACACTTGATCGTCGGTTCTTCTGCATATTGCATTGGTTTGTGTACACCCATCGGCTCCTACTGTATTTCTGAAACCGTATTAATTTTTATTGTTTCGTTGTTTACATTTGCAGAGCCCACGTATTCTCAAAAACCGTGTTGGCTTCCATAACTGGTGCGATCGCAGCTATATCACATGTTGTGCACACTGAAATTAAGTCCCAATATTCAATAGAATTTGGTGGATTCTACTTACACGCGGGAGCCATTGTGACAGTTGCTGTGGTTACAGTTACAGGAGAAACCATTACAGGAGTCACTCTTACCGCTGTAGTCGTTGATGGGCACGATGACGCAGTACATTGTGTAGTAGTTATCGGAGAAGCTTGAGTAGTAGATAGAGTAGCAGATGTTGTACCAACCGATACGTCTTCTGGAGGAATCATGCCAATACACATTTGAACCATAGGTAGTGTGATGAGAGTGGACAGAATTATTCGAAATATCATGATGATTGAAAACACAGCTTGAAAACACAGCAAAACATGGAAAGGAAAGAAAGTGATTGAGGTCTTGTTAAAAAGTAGGACAGACCGAGACGGGAAAGTGAAAGCATGAGATACTTGTTTATCACTATGCTATAAACTTTATGTGAGAAGAGGGTTGAGAAAACGTTTTGGGTTTTAAAAACGACTTCCAAAACCAACGAAAACAACGACTTTAGGGTGAGAGCTTTTATTCTCTGTAAGACTCGAGTAGGGGGCGTAATCCTGTCCTAGGGCGTGTAAATTAGCTACAAACTTTCAAACTTTCAAAAAACGCTTATGAGGACATGTGCAACACGTATGCACAATATTGGGTCGCAACTCCTGGTTACTATAGTACGGTAGGTGCTCATAGGTCGAAAAATGAACTTTTTAAAAATTGATCGGGGAAAGCTGGAATTTTTTAGCATATATTGAATAGAAATAAAGTAAATATTTCAAAAAGTTTGAAAATTTTCGAAACTTTTTAAACCGAGTTATGATCAAAAAACACACTTTTTTGACTGAGTTTTCGAGAAAATCCAAAATTAGGATTCTTAATCGGAATTTTCCCATTCCAAAACTATTATTTTCACAGTTGCTATTATTTTCCCTATTCATAAAAAATTAATTTAAAAAACCTCGACCAAAGGGTTGAAATTAAATATGGAAATAACGAATAAAATTGTTTTTTTTTAAAGATTTTTGAATTTTTGTTTTAGAAATGCACACTCCGTGTTATTTCTAACATTTTTTGTATTAACACTTGATACTCAACTCTTCACCATCACATATAAATCTTGAATATATTTTAACACTTTGATCCCGCGATTTGTGATTTCCAGGTGTCGCGTAGGTGCGGCCAATGAAAATTTTACAATCTATTCAAATTTTCGATGATTAATTGCGTCTACTGCTCGATAAAGATATGTTTCAAGGAATTTATTGTGGACTGTCATCGCTGTGTTCTGTATTAATAAATGTCCTCCAAATTATTCTATTTTAAAATTTTTTTAAAAATTTTCGAAAAATTTTCCATAAAAAGTTGTTGTTTTCATTCGCAAAACCACTTCATTTTGATAATATCTTTGCTATTAACTATAAATGTTTAGGACAACACAAGAGTGTTTAGTATTATTTTGAATTCAAAAGCCTTTGAATTGTTGTCTTATAAAGTATCCAACTTAATTTATTTGCGGAAAACAACACTGTTAATGTTAAGGTCAATAATGTTTTACACTTTGTATGACACAGTCTCAGAAAAAGAGAGTTCAGGTGTCAACAACCGTTGAATTCACAACGAAATCTAACAATAGGTCCTGTCATTCCGAATGTTACTTTTCCATCAGTTCCGCAGTCAACATTTCCAGACACACTATCCGAACCGGTAGCTGAATTGATAGTCACTTCTCCTCCTGTACCAATCTCAGCCTGTAGGTTTAATGCTTGTTTCCTTACAGTTTCAGTCTTCAACTCACGTAAAGAACTACTGAAGAACAAGTCATAACAGTGGTACGACAACCAACAACGATTCTCTTGCATGTTTGCCCAGCAGGGGTAATATCGCTGCAAAGTATTGATGAATAAGGCAAAATAAGCCTAAAAATGTTGAAAATCACAATAAATCAAAGTCTGAATTGGGTGGATTCATCAATGGTTTGACAGCTTCTGTGTCACATGTAGCGCAAGCTGAAACACAATTAAAATGCTACAAAAAATAAAATCCGCTCTTACCAGGTACGCATGTATCAAAAGTGCACAAAAGTTTGGTGATTCCTGTGCTAAAAACTATATCTGCTATTAAATGGACACTGAATTTCACTTACACTGAGCCACTGGAGTAGGTACCATCAGCCTGACAAGTGAGCAATCCACTGACTTGTTTCACATTCATAGCACTGGAAATAGTAGAAGTCCCAGCAGCATTTGTTGCCTGGAAGGGTTTCCGAGACAAAAATTCTGGGTAATTTCTCTTCACTTACAGATAAAGTGACTGTACAGACTTGATCATCGGTTCTTCTGCATATCGCATTGGTTTGTGTGCACCCATCGACTCCTACTGTATTTCTGAAACCGTTTCAATATTTTTATTTTTGTTATTTACGAGCTCACGTATTCTCAAAAAGAGCTCACGTATTCTCAAAAACTGTGTTGGCTTCCATCACTGGTGCGATCGCAGCTATATCACATTTTGTGCACACTGAAATAAAGTCCAAATATTCAATAGAAATTGGTGGATTCTACTTACACGTGGGAGCCATCGTCACAGTTGCTGTGGTTACAGGTGCAACAGTTACAGGTGCTGTGGTTACAGGTGCAACAGTTTCAGTAACTGTGGCTACAGGAGAAACCATTACAGGGGTCACTCTTACCGGTGTAGTCGTTGATGTTTGGCATGATGACGCAGTACATTGTACAGTTGTTATTGGAGAAGCTTGAGTAATAGATTGAGTAGCAGATATTGAACCAACCGATACGTCTTCTGGAGGTATCATTCGAATACACATTTGAACAAAAGGTATTGTTAGGAGAAAGGGGAAATTAGTGGGAATAACATGATAATAGAAGAAAATGAGAACACAAATAAAAAGTGGTTAGGATAAATAGTAAAGGAGGTCATGTTAACAAGTAGGGCGGACCGAGACGAAATAGTGAAACTAAGAGCGATACTTGTTTATCACTATGTTATTAACTTTTTGTGATAATGGGGTTGAGAAAACGTTTTGGGTTTTTAAAAACTACTTTGTAAAATTAATCCTATCAACTATTTGCACAAGGATTTTCCCCGTGTGGTCATTATTTGATTCTAACTATACTTGCAAATTTACGGCCCGGCCCGGCAAGGCCCGAAGGCCCGGGCCGGTGAGCTATTAATGTCTATTTTTTATTTAGATTTCTGCAGATTCCCAATTTAACATTTCTCAAAAGGAAAAGGGTTTGAATGACTTGGAAGAAAATGAATTGAAGAAAGAGGTTTATCAGAATGTAGGGTTTCAGGGTGAATTTTTATTGGATTACTGTGGAGATCAAAACGGAAATTTGTTGTTTATTCAGTCGAGACCTGAGAATATTTATGTGCAAACCATCAAAGAAATCAATAGCGATTATATCTGGCTAGGAGGGTTCGCTGCCTCAAGAAGTATTGTGTCATGGATGGATGGGACACCGATGAATTATAATGGTTTGTCTGCAACACAAAACTATATATTGATAAAAATCGGTGAGAACTGGGCAACTACAGAGTGTTTCAAAACGTTCCCTTGTATTTGTAAAGTTCCTATCCCTTTGCGTTAATGCTCTTAGGTGCAGATCAATCTGAAATGATTGCAGGATCTCCAAATGTTGGATGTTTGTTCTACAATGTGTCGGATACATTAGGTACGCCATGGGTTGGAGAGGACTGTGACCAAAAGTTGGATCCGGTCTGTAAAACTAGCTCAACAACGGCAAGTATGAATTTTTTGTCGGAATAATTAAAAATAAGTATTGTTATTCAAGCCAAATGAGAAATAACTTTGGAAGCTATTGTTACTACTATTAAAGTCAGGAAGCAAGTTTTTCGAAAGCCCTGGATGTTTGTAAACTTTACTGTTTGAATATGGTAACCGTCCTTTCCAAAGTTGAAAATAAATTCCTCCTCTCGATGGATGAAATCAAAAGTGACTCAATTTATCTTGGAGGATTAGTAGTTACGAAGGACAAAATATCGTGGGTAGATGGGTCTACAATGTCATCTTGTTATGTGGATAGACAGCACTCCAAGAGAGTACAATAACTGGAAATTGTTCATAACGGACCACAATTGTATGTATATGAAGTATATAAGTGGTGAATGGAATTCAGTCGATTGTGCGAGTACTGCATGGCCTGTATGTAAAAGAAAAGCTGGGGCGAGCTGTTGAATATATACATTAATTTATAAAAATAAAAAAATTATAATATTCTCCGCTTACAAATGAATCTAGACAACCTAGAACATACATCGACATACCAAAAGCCATCAGTATCCTTATCTGTATAAACATTCATGAATAAACAGTTTCCAGTGTTAAAATTTTGAATATTATCATAACCAGAGCTTGAAAAATCCGTCCAAATAATAATATCTTTTGACAGAGCAACTCCACCAATCATAACAACTCCAGGGGTCTTGAAGATGTTTAAGACAAATACATTTTCAAATTCGGAATGAATCGATATCAGGTCCGCGTTATTTTGAGTGCAAACTTTTTGAGCGTCCCCATAAGCCAGAGGAGTGGAATGAGGGAAGTAGCAATAGCCGTAGTAGTTGTGATCGCAGGAAGGGTCCTCCAAAGTCTGTGGTAATTCACACATGTACTGCATCGTCTCTTGACAATCAACACTACTCCAGTTTCCAGTTTTCGCATCCATATATACACAATGCCCTTTGCTGATATCTGGAGAATCTGATAAAAATCGATTTGTCAGCAATGCATTCCCTTGTCCATAATCCCAGAGGCATGATTCTGGAGTGGAGTGATCGCAATACAAGCCTAACCATAATCGAGTCACACCGATACCTTGCATGTATTTTGAGATAAAATCGTCCGCCTGAAATTTCAGGATTTGACAAAATCAGGGAGAGGGGCTTACAGCATTATGAATAGTTAGAATCGCAGCACCATAATCCATCTCACATCTTGTTTTTGCATCTGCTTTTGTCAAGGATTCCGGCAATATTTTATAACAATTGTTGTAAATTTCGCTGAATCCGTTTGTGCAAATTGAGGAATTAACATTAGAAAAGAGGGAAATCAGAAGAAAAAAACAGAAAAGTTCAGTATTTAGTTTCATGCGGAGAGGAAAGGTTTATAATCTCAAACATTAATTTTCTTATCTGTTTTGCCAAACTAAGCTTATTAAATATCGTTTTTGTTAATGGAATAAATTTTTAGTCATTTTCGAGAGAGGTCAAAATGTCATGTTTATAATACAGAAAGATCACAAAACACATTCACAAAATGATTCAAATATAGAGTAGATTGCAAAATTTGCTTTTTTAATCGCAATGCGCCAGTGAAGCTTAAAATCAAGTTTTTCATTGAGAATGAATCCGAGATCTCTGACTGTTAATTCGCGTTTTATTGGCTTGTTTTGGAGCCGATATGCTACTTTAGAAGGATTTTTTTCCAATGCTCAACACATACGTTTTAGTTTTATTTAATTCCAACTTGGCATTATCAGACCATTCGGTGATGGAGTCGATCGCTTTTTGGAGATCTTGGGTTTTATCGGTTTGGGATTTACTGAATGAAGTGAAAATTTTTAAGTCATCGGCAAACTGCATTGCCCTTACTGTTTTGGGGAGGGTGGTGGCAATTTCGTTTACAAAAATACAGAAAATATATAGAAAAATCATCAGTACTAAATCACAAATTTCAAAATATGAATGGCTGAATCTGTTTGTTTTCCAGTTTTGACTTATTTTCAGAAATGACATTGAAGTTATAGCAAAAGGTGTGCAGACTGAATGAAGCTACCACCGTAAAATTTGTTTCAAACTCATGAACTGACATTAAGGGAAAACGGAATTGTGAGAAGGATGGCGAGATTTAGTGGGGGAATCATGATGGACGGAAAAATGAGAACACAAAAAAATTGGTAGGGATAGATAGTAATGAAGGTCATGTTGAAAAGTAGGGTTGGCCGAGACGGAAAATTGCAATAATGTTAACTATATGTGGTTCTGACTACTTAGGACTGTTTAGTATTATCATAAATTTAAAAATATTTGAATAGTTAACTTATAAAGTATTCAATTAAATTTATTTGCAAAAAATAACGCTATTAATGTTAAGGACAATAATCATACTTGTCAACGGGCCGAAACGGGCCGGCTCGTAACTCGCGTCAAAATGAATATTATGAGCTGAAAAATATACCAAAATGTAGATCTCGACAATTTCCAGATGGCTATTCGTTAATGTGCCGCGGACCGGGCTAGAATGGCTTTCTTGGCCATTTTCGCGTTCTTTGGCACTTTTTCCCGGCCCGCGGCACATTAACGAATAGCCATCCGGCCCGTAGTAGGCCACGGAGATAGAACTCGCTGAGATCTTCATTTTGGTATATTTTTCAGCTCATGATATTCATTTTGACGCGAGTTACGAGCCGGCCCGTGTCGGCCCGTTTCGGCCCGTTGACAAGTATGACAATAATGTTTCAAACTTTTTAAGGCAACGTTTCAGAAAAAAGGTCCGGACGTCAGCAACCGTTGAATTCACAACAAAGTCTAACAATTGGTCCCTTGAAAGTTTCAGATCAAATTTTCATATCTTCACACTCTAAAACCTTGTTTTAAGGTTTTGCTAGAAATTATCAATCGAATATCAAATAAAATCAGACAGTACAGACCAATGGAAGTTTGGTTACACGGGAAGACAAGAAGATAAAAAATATGAGAATCCAATAACAAAAACTGCCTCAAGTCTGAAAATGATCCAAAGAATGATCTCAACATATAACTTTATGCTCTCTATAGAACTTACTATTGATTACCCAATTTTGGAACTAATGATCATGGAAAGTTACGTAGATATAGATACTGTCTTAAATCGCTAACATTGAATTCGACAAAATTATCTTCCCAAACACTCAGTATCAGAATGCAAGTATGATAATTTTCTTCTATTAAATCCAACAAATTACTAACTTTCCTGTTCCCCATATTAGTGCTTCTTTAGTGCAATAATATATTTTCGTTCACTTAAGACTACAAAACTGTGTTTTGTGATTTTTCTGTTGCTTGTATCCTGAACATACCATTTTGAACCCTCTCTTTATCTTTCCTTATCATATCTCTAACCGGTCGATCTCTGCGTGTTCTCCCATCATTTATTTATGTTCAGCTAATTTAATATAGAAAAATCATCAGTACTATACCACAAGTTTTAATTATGAGTGACTTAAAGTGTATTCCAGTATTAACTATATGGTGGTGACAACACGGAAGTGTTTAATATTGTTTTTAAATCAAAAAGCTTTGAATTGGTGTTTTATAAATTATTTTATTCAATAGTTGCCCGCGTACGAATACGGGGTGATAGGTTCCGGATAAAAATAAGACGACAAATACACAGTTTCTTACTAAATAAGGTTTATTGCAAGAAATTAGAATAAGAGAGCGTAAAACTTACAAAACAATAGTCAACAGCACAAACGCTAAAATCAGAACTCCCCCTGAAAGCCAGCCGACTTCAGAAACTACTTGTTGCCACGTGAACTGACGCGCTGAGGTTACGGTAGGCGCGTGAGGCTTTGGCGGAGTGTCGTTGCGTATTTATTGTGAGGACTCGGAGAACTACAGGGTTATGAGGGTACCTTGCCACCGGCAACTCAATTTATTTGTGGAAAACAACTTAGCATTTTTTGAAGGAAAATAATGTTTTAAACTTTAAAAGACAACGTTTCAGAAAAAAAGAGTGCAGGCGCTAACAACCGGTGAACTCACAACGAAATCTAACAATTGGTCCTCTGAAAATTTCAGATCAACTTTTCATATCTTCCCTCCCAATAACCTACAATCCCATGTATCTTAATGTTCCATCAGTTGCGCAGTCAATTTCCGCACTCACACTATCCGAAATGGTCGCAGAAAATACAAACTCTTCTCTTCCTGTATCGAGCTCAGCCTGGAGATTTAATACTTATTTCATTAAAGTTTCAGTTTTCAACTTACAAAAAGAGTAATTGAAGGACACAATTCAGTATCGTGAAAACAACCAACAGCGAATAACTTACATCTTTGCCCATTAGGGGTTATATCACTGCAAAGTATTGATGAATAGGGCAAAATCAGTTCAAAAATATTATAAATTACATTGTCATGAAAGATGTACCGGGTGGGTTCATCAATGGTCTAGCAGCGTCTATGTCACATGTAGCGCAAGCTGAAACACAAGTGAAATGATACAAAAATTGAAGCCGTCCTTACCAGGTGCACATCTATCGAAAGAGCATAAGAGTTTGGTGATTCCTGTGCTGAAAACTATATCTGCTATTAAATTGAGTCTGAATTTCAGTTACACTGAGCCACTGGAGTAGGTACTATCAGCCTGACAAGTGAGCGATCCGCTGACTTGAATCGCATTCATGGCACTGGAAATAGTAGAAGCCCCAGCAGCACTTGTTGCCTGGAAATGTTTCCCGAGTCAAAAATTCTGGGTAATTTCATGTCACTTATACCTCGGAAATTTTCTAGTAACTTACTTCTAAAGTGGCTTCTGTACATATTTGATCATCGGTTCTTCTGCATATCACATTGGTTTGTGTACACCCATCGGGATCAACTGTATTTCTGGAACCTTATCAACTATGATTATTTTGTTGTTTACTTTTGAGGAACCTACGTGCTCTCAAAAACTCTACTATCTTGTACAGATGGTGCGATCGCAGCTATATCACACTTTGTGCATACTGAAAGAAAATTTATATATTCTCTAGAAATCTAAATCTCGATTTGACTTACAAGGTGCTTCTGTTGCAGGGGATGTGGTTACAGGTGTTGTTGCAACAATAGCTGTGGTTACCGGTGCAATAGTTACAGTAGCTGTCGTTACAGGGGAAACAATTACTGGAGTCACTCTTACCGCAGGGGAAACAATTACAGGATTCACTCTTACCGCTGTAGTCGTTGATGGGCATGATGACGCAGTACATTGTGTAGTTGTTATCGGAGAAGCTTGAGTAGCAGATATTGTACCAACCGATACGTCTTCTGGAGGTATCATACGAATACACATTTGTACAATAGGTATTGTGAGGAGGGTAGACAGAATTAGTGGGAATAACATCATAATAGAAGAATATGAAAGAACAAATAATAAGTGGTAAGGATAGATAGTAAAGAAAGCCATGTTAAAAAGTAGGGCGAACCGAGACGGGAAAGGGAAAACATGAAATGCTTTTTTATCACTATGCTATCAACTTTTGGTGATAATGGGGTTGAGTAGGGCAGACAATAACGCAAAATTGAAACCAGGAAAGATATCTGTGTGTTAACTGTTATGATAACACATATCATCATAGTTGCCAAGGCCCGGCCCGGGCCGGGTCGGTCTTGTCAGCAAAATCAGGGCCGGCTTTAAGGCCCGGGCAAATTGGCGCAAAAGTCAAATTTTCAAACGTTTTGAATTTTTTTGAATTTTTTCGCGAAAAAGTAAAATTTCCGACTATCAGTCCGAATTAGAAGAAATTCTGAATAATAGTCGAAAATGCTCACATTTTCGATGAAAAATTGAAAAAAAATTGAAAAAAGATCATTTTTTTGTAGCCGGGCCTTGACAACAATGCATATCAGGATGTTTAGGTATCAACGTATTGTTTTTAATCCAAATTTGCAGGTTTCCAGTTTCTCACTCCTCAAGAGGAAAGAGTTTGAATGCCTTGAAATTGGAGGAGGGGATTTATCAAAATTTAGGTTTTCAAGGTGAGTTTCATTTTTATTGTTTTATGTACATCAGAACATACGAGTAGGCAAACAAACTTTTCATGCTAATTTCCTAGCGAGAAGCAGAAAAAATTCACTGTAACACCTAGAAAGTTGATGTTGGGAAGGACCTGAATTGACTGGTTTAATTTATTTACGAAAAACAACACAGAGTTTTCAATGTTAAGATCAATAATGTTTTAACTTTGTAAGAGAACGTTTCAGAAAAATTTTATCGGGAGTTTGAATCGGACTTATTTTATATACGCCAGATAACTGAAAACAACAGAAACTAATGATAAAAGGTTAATGAAGAGATTTAATAAAAAACTTTAAAAAGACTCTGATGTTCCTAGTTAAGTGGGAAATTCCTTGGGGGCCATCGGATTGACTTTAGTATCCAAACAAGAGGGTATCCTATAGGAAAAAGTTGGCTACATCATGCAATTGGTGTATTCACAACGTAATCCAACAATTGGTCTGCTGAAAATATCGAATCAAGTTGTTATCTCTTCCCGCCCAAAAACCTACAATCCTATGAAGGTTAATGTTCCATCATTTCCGCAAGCAAGTTCCGTAGCCATCATTTCCACGTCATTACCTAAGGCAATCGGGTCTTCAATATCATTACCTAATTGTCTGATTGTGGCCTGGAGATTCAATCCTTGTTTCCTTACAGTTTCAGTTTTCAACTTACGTAAAGAAGAACTGCAGCGCAAGATACACCATTGTAATTACATTGAACTTGGTATACTTTGCATGTCTGCCCAGTGGGAGTTCTATCGCTGCAAAATATTGATGAATAGTGAAAAATGACATTAAGACAATTAAAAATTACATTATATCAAAGTAAGAATTAGGTTGGTCCATCAATGGTCTAACGGCTTCTATGTCACATGATGCGCAAGCTGAAACACAGTTAATATGATATAAATAATTAAAACCGTTCTTACGAGGTACACTTGTAACAAAAGTGCAGACGAGTTTGGTGATTCCTGTGCTGAAAACTACATCTGTTATTCTGAATATGACACTGAATATCACTTACACTGAGCCACTGGAGTAGGTACCATCAGCCTGGAAAGTGAGCAATCCGCTGACTTGATTCGCATTCATGGCACTGGAAATAGTAGAAGTCCCAGCCGCATTTGTTGCCTGGAAATGTTTCTCGAGTCAGAAAATTTCGAAAATTTCTTGTGACATACAGATAAAGTGACTTCTGTAGAAACTTGAGCATCGGTTCTTCTGCATATCGCATTGGTTTGTGTACACCCATCGGCTCCTACTGTATTTCTGAAATCGTTTCAATATTTTTATTTTTTTTGTTATTTGCAGTTGAGAATCCCACGTATTCTCAAAAACTGTGTTTGCTTCCATCACTGGTGCGATCGCAGCTATATCACATGTTGTGCACACTAAAATAAAGTCCCAATATTTAATAGAATCTGGTGGGTTCTAGAACATTAACCTTCATAGGATTGTAGGTTTTTGGGCGGGAAGAGATAACAACTTGATTCGATATTTTCAGCGGACCAATTGTTTACGTTGTGGTACAACGGCTGCACGTAGCCAACGTTTTCCTATAGGATACCCTCTTGTTTGGATACTAAAGTCAATCCGATGGCCCCCAAGGAATTTCCCACTTAACTAGGAACATCAGAGTCTTTTTAAAGTTTTTTATTAAATCTCTTCATTAACCTTTTATCATTAGTTTCTGTTGTTTTCAGTTATCTGGCGTATATAAAATAAGTCCGATTCAAACTCCCGATAAAATTTTTCTGAAACGTTCTCTTACAAAGTTAAAACATTATTGATCTTAACATTGAAAACTCTGTGTTGTTTTTCGTAAATAAATTAAACCAGTCAATTCAGGTCCTTCCCAACATCAACTTTCTAGGTGTTACAGTGAATTTTTTCTGCTTCTCGCTAGGAAATTAGCATGAAAAGTTTGTTTGCCTACTCGTATGTTCTGATGTACATAAAACAATAAAAATGAAACTCACCTTGAAAACCTAAATTTTGATAAATCCCCTCCTCCAATTTCAAGGCATTCAAACTCTTTCCTCTTGAGGAGTGAGAAACTGGAAACCTGCAAATTTGGATTAAAAACAATACGTTGATACCTAAACATCCTGATATGCATTGTTGTCAAGGCCCGGCTACAAAAAAATGATCTTTTTTCAATTTTTTTTCAATTTTTCATCGAAAATGTGAGCATTTTCGACTATTATTCAGAATTTCTTCTAATTCGGACTGATAGTCGGAAATTTTACTTTTTCGCGAAAAAATTCAAAAAAATTCAAAACGTTTGAAAATTTGACTTTTGCGCCAATTTGCCCGGGCCTTAAAGCCGGCCCTGATTTTGCTGACAAGACCGACCCGGCCCGGGCCGGGCCTTGGCAACTATGATGATATGTGTTATCATAACAGTTAACACACAGATATCTTTCCTGGTTTCAATTTTGCGTTATTGTCTGCCCTACTCAACCCCATTATCACCAAAAGTTGATAGCATAGTGATAAAAAAGCATTTCATGTTTTCCCTTTCCCGTCTCGGTTCGCCCTACTTTTTAACATGGCTTTCTTTACTATCTATCCTTACCACTTATTATTTGTTCTTTCATATTCTTCTATTATGATGTTATTCCCACTAATTCTGTCTACCCTCCTCACAATACCTATCGTTCAAATGTGTAAACAATACCTATTGAACAAAAATGTAAGACGTATCGGTTGGTACAATATCTGCTACTCAAGCTTCTCCGATAACTACTACACAATGTACTGCGTCATCGTGCCCATCAACGACTACAGCGGTAAGAGTGAATCCTGTAATTGTTTCCCCTGCGGTAAGAGTGACTCCAGTAATTGTTTCCCCTGTAACGACAGCTACTGTAACTATTGCACCGGTAACCACAGCTATTGTTGCAACAACACCTGTAACCACATCCCCTGCAACAGAAGCACCTTGTAAGTCAAATCGAGATTTAGGTTAATAATGTTTTAAACTTTTTAAGACACAGTCTCAGAAAAAAAGAGTTCAGGCGTCAGCATTCGTCGAATTCACAACGAAATCTAACAATTGGGCCCCTGAAAATTTCAGATCAACTTTTCATATCTTCACACTCAAAAACCTACATTCCCATGAATGTTAATTTTGCATCATTTCCGCAGTCAACTTCCGCTGATGCACTAGTTGCACCATTTTCCTCTGTTTTGATAAGCTGTTCTCCTCCTGTCCCAATCTCAGCCTGGAGATTTAATATTTATTTCATTACGGTTTCAGTCTTCAACTCACGTAAAGATTTATTGCAGGACAAGGAATCATGTTACGACAAGTAACAACGTATCTCTTGCATGCTTGGCCATCAGGGGTACTACCACTGCAAAGTATTGATGAATAAGGCAAAATAAGCCTAAAAATGTTGAAAATTACGTTATATCAAAGGAAGAATCGGGCGGATTCATTAATGGTTTAACAGCTTCTATGTCACATGTTGCGCAGGCTGAAACACAAGTGAAATGCTACAAAAAATAAAAACCGCTCTTACGAGGTACACATGTATCAAAAGTGCACATAAGTTTGGTGATTCCTGTGCTGAAAACTATATCTGCTATTAAATGGACTATGAATTTCACTTACACTGAGCCACTGGAGTAGGTACCATCAGCCTGACAAGTGAGCAATCCGCTGACTTGATTCGCATTCATGGCACTGAAAATAGTAGAAGTCCCAGCAGCATTTGTTGCCTGGAAGTGTTTCTCGAGTCAAAAAATCTCGGAAATTTCTAGTGACTTACAGATAATATGACTCCTGTACAAACTTGATCATCGGTTCTTCTGCATATCGCATTGGTTTGTGTACACCCATTGGCTCCTACTGTATTTCTGAAATCGTTTCAATATTTTTATTTTTTTGTTATTTGCAGTTGAAAATCCCACGTATTCTCAAAAACTGTGTTTGCTTCCATCACTGGTGCGATCGCAGCTATATCACAGTTTGTGCACACTAAAATAAAGTCCCAGTATTCAATATAATCTGGTGGGTTCTACTTACACATGGGAGTCATCGTGACAGGTGTTGTTGTTACAGTTCCAGTAGCTGTCGTTACAGGGGAAACAATTACTGGAGTCACTCTTACCGCAGGGGAAACAATTACAGGATTCACTCTTACCGCTGTAGTCGTTGATGGGCATGATGACGCAGTACATTGTGTAGTTGTTATCGGAGAAGCTTGAGTAGCAGATATTGTACCAACCGATACGTCTTCTGGAGGTATCATACGAATACACATTTGTACAATAGGTATTGTGAGGAGGGTAGACAGAATTAGTGGGAATAACATCATAATAGAAGAATATGAAAGAACAAATAATAAGTGGTAAGGATAGATAGTAAAGAAAGCCATGTTAAAAAGTAGGGCGAACCGAGACGGGAAAGGGAAAACGCAGATATTGTACCAACCGATACGTCTTCTGGAGGTATCATACGAATACACATTTCAACAATAGGTATTGTGAGAAGGGTGGACAGAGATAGTGACAGTATCATGATATTAAAATAATATGAGAACACAAATAAAATGTGGTAAGGATAGATAATAAAGGAGGTCATATTAAGAAGTAGGACGGGCTGCGACGAAATAGTGAAACTAAGAGCGATCACAGGTGAGTCGCGAACGACCCGTTACGGATGCACCGCAAGTCGCGCGCGGTCCGCATAGGAATCATATGTGGGTCCGTATGCGATCAGTAACGGATCGGTTCGCGAACGGATTGAATGTGACGGCGAGCGCTTCCTTCCTTCTATTTTTGTTCTCATTTACTACAAAACCCCGATTTTTCCAGTCAAACCATTTAAAATGGATATTTTATTTTGTTTATTCTGAAAAAGATAACATTTAATACATAAATACATAATACATAAATAAATACATAAAAATCACATAAAATTGGGATAATTAGGTTCACAAAAATAGGTTCGAATCTGGGACGGAGACGGCGGATGACTTCTGATTTGACCGTTCTTGTAACCCTGAAATCGGAATATTGAGAGTACGGTACAAGCTCCTATTACCGCATTGTTCCATTCGAACTCTGCACCATTTCCCTTGTTAACTGGCGAATTTCTGAAAAAAATTTATTAAAATATTATTTTGTATTGGCGATACTTACTTCCATTGTTAGTCGTTTATCCATTTTATGCAGCTGGCGGAGGCCCGAACGTCCATCTTTTCCTTCTGTCGCCGTTAATCATTTTCTGAAAAGTAATAAATTTAGGATAATTCCATGGAAAGTCAAATGTATCGAAGGCTTCCGATGCTCATGCGAGTAAAATTTTTAAAAGCAATATTTTGAACGATCGCGAATGAAAAAATCACAAAATTAGAAAACAAACAAGAAAAATAAATAATTCAGCAAGAAAAAATTAGATGGACGAGGGTGCAGTCTTTAGTCCCTCAGACCTCAGCCATCGGTAACGGATCCGTACGCGAATCCGTATACCATCCGCGCGCGAGTCAATTGCTTTTCCACGCTAAAGTGCAGAGCCGTATTCTATCCGTTCGCGATTTTTGGAAACGGACCGTACGCGACTGGCCAGTCGTGAAAATAGCCATAACGGATCAGTTACGGACCAGAAACCTGGTCCATCCGCATACGGTTGAAGCGCACTTTACCTGTGATACTTGTTTATCTCTATGCTAATAACTTTATGCGAAAATTGGGTTGAGACAACTTTTTGGGTTTTTTAAACTACTTTGTTAAATTCATCCTTTAACTATTTGCTCAAGGTTTTTCCTCTCGCGGTCATTATTTGATTCTAACCAAATTCATGACTCAAAAAGGGGTTGTAAGTTGCGTTAATAAATGTAACTTGAAAGAATAAAAAATGTATGTAAGAGAAAAGCGGGGGCAAGATGTTAAATAGGTTCATTTTGTAACAATCAAAATATTCTCAGTTTACAAATAAATCTTGACAACTTAGAACATACATCTACATACGTTTATTTTTCGAATGAAAAACTATTTTAAAAAACCAATTTTTCATCATGAAAATTGTATTTTTGGACATTTTTGTAGTTTTAAATTTTATTAAATTCGTCTGAATTATGCTGAAAGTTTTGAATTTTGGTAATAATTGGTGTTTTTTCGAGGTTTTTTTGCTTCCTGAAAAATTTCACATTGAGCTCTTTTCTAATTATTGCAGAATTGCTAATCTCACAGTTTTTACATTTGGTGTACAAAAATTGAAATGAATTTTGAGGTGTTTTTTGCATGTTCTTAAAATTTTGATCTAGAGACAACTCAGAATTCAAGAGAAATGAAAAAATGTATTCACTGTTGTATTCACAACAAAATCTAACAATTGGTTCCCTGAAAACTTCAGATTAAATTTTTATGTTTTCAAACCTAAAAGCCTAC
Organism: Caenorhabditis remanei; assembly: GCF_010183535.1. Lineage (NCBI taxonomy): Eukaryota > Metazoa > Nematoda > Chromadorea > Rhabditida > Rhabditidae > Caenorhabditis > Caenorhabditis remanei. The sequence continues at coordinate 20,761,348 of NC_071332.1, read as the reverse complement.
ATTCTTAGGTATATTAATGTTTCATCATTTCCGCTGTCAATTTCTGAACTCACACTATTTGTATTGGTAGCTGAATTGATATTCTGTTCTCCTCCTGTACCCATCTCAGCCTGGAAATTTCATACAGGTTTTTTACAGTTTTAGTCTTTAACTTACGTAAAGATTAATTGCAGGACAAGTTTTAGTCTGGTGAATACAATGAAGAACTTGCATGGTTGCCTTTCAGGGGATATATCGGTAGAAAGTATTATTAAGTATTATGTGATTCCTGTGCTGAAAACTACAATAGGTGCAGCAGTAACAGTAGGTGTGGTTACAGGGGCAACAGTGCGCCTATTACTGAGCACGTGACCTCAAAAAAACACTTTTTTGGCCGTCCAAAAAAGATTAGGGATCCGCGATTTTTTCGATTTTTCACACATTTGACTAGTATGAAAGAGCTCTAAAACATATTTATTATTCAAAAACACAAAAAAAAACAATGCACAATTCAATAACTGGTCTCTCCTTCATGCTTCCAACGGCATTTACAGTTTTTAGTTGAAAACGGTCAACTTTGTGACTGTGACACGGCCTTCCTGATAGTCTCACAATATTGATTATTAGTGAGGACAGATCACAAGTTGAGCTTCATTTTTGAAGTTGACAAGTTTTTTGTACGGGCACATCCTAAGAAGATATCAATTGTCACAGTAATTGCTTGCAATTGTTGCCGCTTTTCAGTGCTAAAAGGAGAACTTTTTGAGCTGTTTACATAGACTGCCTATAACTTCTTAAGATGTGCCCGTACAAAAAAAACTGTCAACTACAAAAATGAAGCTCTACTTGTGATCTGTATAGTTCACTAACAATCAATATTGTGAGACTATCAGGAAGGCCGTGTCACAGTCACAAAGTTGACCGTTTTCATACTAGTCATATGTGTGAAAAATCAAGAAAATCGAGGGTTTCTTATCTTTTTTGTACGGCTAAAAAGTGGTTTTTTGAGGTAACGTGTTCAGAAATAGGTTTATTTTGTCTAGAAATTTGTTTGTAGGGGTTTGCATTCACAGTTTTTTTCAGATCACATCCCATTTTCTCGGAACCTTTATTTTAAGGAAGTTTCTTAACATTATTGGACGCACTGTAGATGTAATAACTATTTTGTAAATCATAGAAATGGAGGTCACATTAAGAGACACTCAAGCCACCAGGCCATGTTACACATGCACCAAGTAGATCCGTTCCGGCTGATTTTTCAATATGTTAGTACCCTGGGAATTCTAAGAATTTTATATCGTACCCCATTAGGCAACTTCAACTTGGTGCATGTGTGACATGGCCTGTAGGTCTATTCTCGAGGCAGTCAGAGATTGTCTCTTAAAGAGTAAGACATACAGAAACGGAAAAGTGAAACCACAAAAGATATTTGTTTATCACAATGCTTTTAACTGTGATCATGATAACACAAACAGTGCCAGCCATAATCTTATTCCGATTTGGTTTTTCGGCCATAACTTTTTTCAAATTGGTCTGATTGACTTGAAACTTTGGGAAAACTTTTATTGTAGAGTATTCGTTTTATTTAATCAACATTTTGGGTGAAAAATCATATTTCACAAGTTTTTTGTGAAATTTTCGAAAATCACAAAAATTCGAAAAATCGCATTTTTTACTTTCCATGACCGGCGTATTAAAAATAGAGTGTATAATTAGTGTTTCTAATAATTTTCTAATGAAAACAACCTTAGAAACACTAATCATACACTCTATTTTTAATACGCCGGTCATGGAAAGTAAAAAATGCGATTTTTCGAATTTTTGTGATTTTCGAAAATTTCACAAAAAACTTGTGAAATATGATTTTTCACAAAAAATGTTGATTAAATAAAACAAATACTCTACAATAAAAGTTTTCCCAAAGTTTCAGGTCAATCCGACCAATTTGAAAAAAGTTATGGCCGAAAAACCAAATCGGAATAAGATTATGGCTGGCACTGTAGAAGGATGTTTAGGTATCAACGTATTGTTTTAAACCGAAAAAACCAAAATTTCAAAAAACTTTTAAGGTTTATGAGCAACAAAATCGATCTTTGCTATTAAAATTATGAAATGAGGCACAATAGTTATTTCACTAACATACTGCTGACGGGTATTGTGAGGATGATAGGGAGAATAATTGGGAATAACATGATAAGGCTCTATTCCAGTTTAGATGCCCTTTAAAAACTTGAACGTCCCATAAAACACTTAAACGTCCCTTAAAACACTTAGGCGTCCCTTGAAACACTTAAACGTCCTTTCAAACTCTAATTTTTTAAAAACGTCCTTTCAAAAGTTTAGACGTCCCAAAAAACGTTTAAACGTCCCATAAAATGTTTAGACGTCCCTTGAAATACCAAAACAAAGTTCTGAAGATTTAGACGTGCCAAAAAACATTTAGACGTCCCAAAAAACGTTTAGACGTCCCAATAAACATTTAAACGTCCCAAAAAATATTTAGACGTCCCTTGAACACTTTCAGTGGCTTTTAGTGTTGAAAGGACGTTTGAACATTTTTTGGGACGTTTAAATGTTTATTGGGACGTCTAAATTTTTTTTGGACGTCTAAGTATTTAAAACCAAATTTTCGGACTTCAAGTGACGTCTCAATATTTAATGGGACGTCTAAACGTTTTTTGGGACGTCTAAATGTTTTTTGGGACGTTTAAACATTTTTGAACATATTTTGGATCCGAAAGGACGTTTAAATCTTTCAAAGGACGTCTAACTATTTTAAGGGACGTCTAAGTGTTTTGTGGGACGTCTAAGTGTTTTTTGGGACGTTCAAGTTTTCAAAGGACATCTAAACTGGAATAGAGCCCATGATAATAAATATAGTTAAACTATGAGCGATACTTGTTTATCACTATGCTATTAACTTTATGTGATAATGCGCGTTGAGAAAACGTTTTGTGTTTTTCAAAATTGCTCTATTAACTTTATGTGATAATTGGGTTCAGACAACTTTTTGGTTAAAACAACGTTCAAAAAAGCGACTTTCAAAACTAGAAAAAAACGGAAAATAATGGGAAAAGTTTAGGAACATATTGAATAAAAGGGTAATAAATGCTCTGATGTTCCTAGTTATGTGGGGAAAACCATTGGGGGGGGGGGGGCATCGGATTGCCTTTAGTTGCCAAAGAAGAGGGTATCCAATAGAAAAACGTTGGCTACGCGCAATTGCCGTATTCACAACGAAATCTAACAATTGATGTACTGAAAATATCAAATCGAGTTGTTATCTCCCACCGCCCAAAAAACCTACACTGTTCCCATAAAGTTTAATGTTCCATCAGTTCCGCAGGCAATATTCGCAGCCAACATTTCCACGTCATTAACTTCAACAAGCATGTCTTCACTTCCTGCTGTGGTCGTAGCCTGGAGATTCAATACTTGTTTCCTTACAGTTTCAGTCTTCAACTAACGTAAAGAATAATTGAAGAGCATTGTACACCATTGAACTGACAAACAACTTGGTATGTTTTGCATGTCTGCCCAGCGGGAGTTCTATCCCTGTAAAATATTGATGTATAGGGCAACATGACATTAAAACAATTAAAAATTACATTATTTGAAATTCTGTATTGGGTTCGTCCATCAATGGTCTAGCAGCTTCTATGTCACATGATGCGCAAGCTGAAACACAGATAAAATCATACAAGTAATTAAAACCGTTCTTACGAGGTACACATGTATCAAAAGTGCATGCGAGTTTGGTGATTCCTGTGCTGAAAACTATATCTGCTATTAAATTGAGTCTGAATTTCAGTTACACTGAGCCACTGGAGTAGGTACCATCAGCCTGACAAGTGAGCGAGCCGCTGACTTGATTCGCATTCATGGAACTGGAAATAGTAGATGTCCCAGCAGCATTTGTTGCCTGGAAGTATTTCCCGAGTCAAAAATTCTGGGTAATTTCATGTCACTTACAGATAAAGTGACCGTACAGACTTGATCATCGGTTCTTTTGCATATCACATTTGTTTGTGTGCACCCATCGGTTCCTACTGTATTTCTGAAACCGTTTCAATTCTTATTGTTTCGTTTTTTACATTTGAAGAGCTCACGTATTCTCAAAAACTGTGTTTGCTTCCATCACTGGTGCGATCGCAGCTATATCACATGTTGTGCACACTGAAATTAAGCCTCATTCAATAGATATGGGTATATTCTACTTACACGAGCCGGGAGCCATCGTGACACCTGGGACAGATACTGTTGCTACAGTTCCAGGGGCGATCGTCACAGGAGAAATAATTACAGGAGTCACTCTTACCACTGTAGTCGTTGATGGGCACGATGACGCAGTACATTGTGTAGTAGTTATTGGAGAAGCTTGAGTAGTAGATAGAGTAGCAGATGTTGTACCAACAGATACGTCTTCTGGAGGTATCATACGAATACACATTTGTACAATAGGTATTGTGAGGAGGGTAGACAGAATTAGTGGGAATAACATGATAATAGAAAATAATTAGAACAAAAATAAAAAGTTGTAAGGATATATAGTAAAGGAGGTCAAATTAAAGAGTAGGACAGACCGAGACGGGAAAGTGAAAGCATGATACTTGTTTATCACGAAGCTATTAACTTTATGTGATAATGTGCGTGGAGAACTTTTTTGGGTTTTTCAAAATTGCTTTGTAAAATTATTCCTATGAGGAGATAATAATCAAACTTGCAAAATTCCGGCCCGGATTTGAATTTTACAACTTTTTTCACTACATTTTTTTCCAAAAATTTATTTTCTGAAAAGTTGCCATATTTTTTTCTCAATAATATTCCTCAAAAACCTTCGAAACCTAAAAAAATCGTTCTTAAGAAATTGTTTCCAATAAAAAATTGAAATTTTTTCAGTACTGAACTTCCGGCCCGTCGCTAGTCTAATATTAATACGGGGTAGAGCAACCAGCTGAATTCGGTGACCTGGACAGAGACAGAATTAAGCTAAATGAATTTATTTTCGGACTCCTAGAACTTACAATTAGGCAAAAGGGATATGGTTATAATAGCACAAGAGTGTTTAGTATTAGTTTAAATTTAAAAACAATTAAATTGTTGTCTTATAAAGCATTCAATTAATTATTCGCGGAAAACGATGTGTAGTTTTTAATGTTAAGGAGAATAATTTTTTAAGCTTTGTAAGACTACGTTTCAGAAAAATTTAGCTTCGGCGTCAGCAAAATTTTATTGGGAGTTTGAATTGGAATAATTTAATATATGCCAGATACAACATAAAATAATGATAAAAAGTTTAGGAATAGATTTAATAAGAGATAAACAAAGGCACAGATGGTTCTAGTTTTGTGAGGAAAACCAATCATCGGATTGCCTTTGGTGGCCAAACAAGAGGGTATCCAATAGGAAAACGTTGGCTACACGCAGCCGATGTATTCACAACGAAATCTAACAATTGGACCCCTGAAAATTTCAGATCAACTTTTCATATCTTCACACCCAAAAACCTACATTCCCATGAATGTTAATTTTGCATCATTTCCGCAGTCAACTTCCGCTTTTGCGCCATTTGAATTGGTCATTGTATCGATAACCTGTTCTCCTCCTGTCCCAATTTCAGCCTGGAGATTTAATACTTGTTTCATAACAGTTTCAATTTTCAACTTACATAAAAATTTATTGTAGCACACAAGTTACCGAAGTAAAAACAAGCAACAACGTATGACTTGCATGTTTGGCCATCAGGGGTGCTATCACTGCAAAATATTGATGAATAGGGAAAACTAAAACTAAAAGCATTAAAAAGTTACCTATAACCAAAAACTGTACCGGGTGGGTCCATCAATGGTTTAGTAGCTTCTATGTCACATGTAGCGCAAACTGAAACACAAGTAAAATGCTACAAAAAATAAAACCGCTCTTACCAGGTACACATGTATCAAAAGTGCAGATGAGTTTGGTGATTCCTGTGCTGAAAACTATATCTGCTATTGAATGGAGACTGAATTTCACTTACACTGAGCCACTGGAGTAGGTACCATCAGCCTGACAAGTGAGCAATCCGCTGACTTGATTCGCATTCATGGCACTGGAAATAGTAGAAGTCCCAGCAGCATTTGTTGCCTGGAAGTGTTTCTCGAGTCAAAAAAATCTCGGAAATTTCTAGTGACTTGCTGATAAAGTGACTCCTGTACACACTTGATCGTCGGTTCTTCTGCATATTGCATTGGTTTGTGTGCACCCATCGGCTCCTACTGTATTTCTGAAACCGTTTTAATTTTTATTGTTTCGTTGTTTACATTTGAAGAGCCCACGTATTCTCAAAAACTGTGTTGGCTTCCATAACTGGTGCGATCGCAGCTATATCACATGTTGTGCACACTGAAATTAAGTCCCAATATTCAATAGAATTTGGTGGATTCTACTTACACGTGGGAACCATTGTGACAGTTGCTGTGGTTACAGTTACAGGAGTCACTCTTACCGCTGTAGTCGTTGATGGGCACGATGACGCTGTACATTGTGTAGTAGTTATCGGAGAAGCTTGAGTAGTAGATAGAGTAGCAGATATTGTACCAACCGATACATCTTCTGGAGGTATCATACCAATACACATTTGAACGATAGGTAGTGTGAGGAGAGTGGACAGAACGATTGGAAACATCATGTTGATAAAAAACACAGCTTGAAAACACAGCAAAACATGGAAAGGAAAGAAAGTGATTGAGGTCTTGTTAAAAAGTAGGACAGACCGAGACGGGAAAGTGAAAACATGAGATACTTGTTTATCACTATGCTATTAACTTTATGTGAGATGAGGGTTGAGAAAACGTTTTGGGTTTTAAAAGCGACATCCAAAATCAACGAAAACAACGACTTTAGGGTGAGAGCTTATATTCTCTGTAAAAATCGAGTATGGTCACTGTAGGTAAGGGGCTAGAGCGTGTAAGTTAGCTACAGCTTTGAAACTTTCAAAAAACGTATGTGAGGAAATGTGCAACACGTATGCACAATATAGGGTCGCAGCTCCGGGTTACTGTAGTACGGTAGGTGCTCATAGGTCGAAAAATGAACTTTTTAAAAAATTGAACTTTTATTTGTACGATACACAAAAATTTTATTTGGTGGGACAATTACACCCTCTCACACCCATGACACCCTCTCTAAGTTAGTCATTCCAACTGGAAACGGACAAAGTTGTTAGAATTCTGACCATCACTTTGCTTGTTTATTTCTACCAGTCGGTTCAGTTCGCCATCACCCTTCTATGTGTTACAGTGGATTGTAATTAGTCCGAAAATGGACGAAACGTTTGGAATCCTCTATTTTTTCTGAATCCGATGATTTCAAAAAATTGTTCACGTCGTCACTTTTCAGAAAACGGTCCATATCGTTTTATGACGTGGATCAATCCGAAAACAGACGACACGTTTTCACTTTTTCGCAAGAAATGATCACTCAAATATCAATAATTCATGCGGAACGGCAAGATAGACGACGTGAGTTGAAGTTATTGAATAAATCATTAATTCAGCGTTTAGGAATAGTTCAAAATGAAACAATACAATCAGACAATGCAGAGTTTTCCATAACAAATTGCTGAGACCTCCCAAGCTCTCACTTCCAGAAAACAACGTCACTTCGGAATCCTCCAATACACTATGAACAATCGATTCCGAAAAATTATGCCGATCGATTTGGAAATGTGCTCCTTATCGTCGCTTTCTTCCTATTCATGTTCTTTTTTGTCGTCAAAATCAAATGTGCAGATCCGGAAGTCACCACGACACTATCTCCCAGTACTACAACTATGATGCAGGGGAGTACGACCCCTGCGGGCCGTAAGAACACACTTTTCTCACTGAATGAAATAATTTTTTAATCAGTTCTAGTCTCCCTAAAGTACACTTGCGCTGATGGATTCGATTTTGTTTATAACAAATACTAGCAGGTTAACATTGATTTACCTGGGCACCAAGAAGCGGAGCAACGTTGTAACGACAAGGGATTCACACTTTTCGCCATTAAAAGTGAACTTGTAAGTACAAAAATCAACATTTTATGAGCATAGATATTAGGAGGATCAAGCATTCCGAGTCTGGATGAACAGCCGCCATCATAGAAGTTGGATAAGGTTGACATGTGACGGTCAAAGCAATAACAAAATTCAAACTCATTTCAGGATACCCTGCAGATGATGTTTGTTTTCAGTACAACATTTCCGGGGTACTTGACAAGCAATGGACCTGTGATCCTTGTGGACTGCCGCTATCATATGTTTTTGAGCTACCACAAACTATTGCAGCAAACTGTACCCATAACTTTAACATGCATGGCTACAACTATTACAGTCAACCTATGTCACTCTTATGTGCAAGCCATCAAAGTAATCAATAACGATTATATCTGGCTAGGAGGGTTCGCTGCTTCGAGAAGTTTTGTGTCGTGGATGGATGGGACACCGAAGAATTATAATGGTTTTTCTGCAACACAAAACTATAATGAGAAAGAATCCTGTCTATTGGTAAAAATCGGTGGGAGCTGGACAACTACAGAGTGTTCCAAAACGTTCTCGTTTATTTGAAAGATTCCTATCCCATTACGTTAATCACCATTCCAGTATGGAATGCGATTACTGCTAGTAGGGTAAGCCGAAACGGGAAAGTGAAAACATGAAAGATACTTGTTTATCACAATGCTATCAACAATATATGGTTTGGGCAACACAAGAGTGTTTAGTATTATTTTAAATTCAAAAACCTTTGAATTGTTGTATATGCGGAAAACAACACTGTTAGTGTTAAGGTCAATAATGTTTTAAACTTTGTAAGACACAGTCTCAGAAAAAAAGAGTCCAGGCGTCAGCAATTGTTGAATTGACAACGAAATCTAACAATTGGGCCCCTGAAAAAATCAGTTCAACCTTTCATATCTTCACACTCAAAAACCTACATTCCCATGAATGTTAATTTTGCATCATTTCCGCAGTCAACTGCCGCTGTTACAGTATCCGAACCGCCAACTGAATTGAGAAGCACTTCTCCTCCTGTACCAATCTCAGCCTGTAGGTTTAATGCTTGTTTCCTTACAATTTCAGTCTTCAACTCACGTAAATTTCATTTGGAGAACAATTTTCATTTAAGGAATGACAAGAAGCAGAGTATCTCTTGCATGTTTGCCCAGCAGGGGTACTATCAGATTCTGTGTCACATGTAGTGCAAGCTGAATCACAAATAAAATGATACAAAAATAAAAACCGCTCTTACCAGGTACACATGTATCAAAAGTGCAGACGAGTTTGGTGATTCCTGTGCTGAAAACTATATCTGCTATTGAATGGAGACTGAATTTCACTTACACTGAGCCACTGGAGTAGGTACCATCAGCCTGACAAGTGAGCAATCCGCTGACTTGATTCGCATTCATGGCACTGGAAATAGTAGAAGTCCCAGCCGCATTTGTTGCCTGGAAGTGTTTCCCGAGACAAAAATTATGGGTAATTTCTCGTCACTTACAGATAAAGTGACTGTACACACTTGAGCATCGGTTCTTCTGCATATCGCATTGGTTTGTGTACCCCCATCGGGTCCTACTGTGTTTCTGAAACCGTTTCAATTTTTATTTTTTGTTATTTTCAGTTGAAGAGCTCACGTATTCTCAAAAACTGTGTTGGCTTCCATAGCTGGTGCGATCGCAGCTATATCACATTTTGTGCACACTGAAATTAAGCCTCATTCAATAGATATGGTAGATTCTACTTACACGAGCCGGGAGCCATCGTGACACCTGGTACTGTTGTTACAGTTCCAGGGGCGGTCGTCACAGTAGAAACAATTACAGGAGTCACTCTTACCGCTGTAGTCGTTGATGGGCATGATGACGTAGTGCATTGTTCAGTAGTTATCGGAGAAGCTTGGTAGCAGATATTGTACCAACCGATACGTCTTCTGGAGGTATCATACGAATACACATTTGTACAATAGGTATTGTGAGGAGGGTAGACAGAATTAGTGGGAATATCATGATAATAGAAAATTATGAGAACACAAATAAAAAGTGGTAAGGATAGATAGTAAAGGAGGTCATGTTAACAAGTAGGACAGACCGAGACGGGAAAGTGAAAGATGATACTTGTTTATCACTAAGCTATTAACTTTATGTGATGTGCGTTGAGAAAACTTTTTGGGTTTAAAAGCGACAAAATTGCTTTGTAAAATTATTCCTATGAGGAGATAATAATCATACTTACAAAATTCCGCCCCGGATTTGAATTTTACAACTTTTTTCACTACAATTTTTTCCAAAAATTTATTTTCTGAAAAGTTGCCATATTTTCCCTCAAGAATATTTTTCAAAAACCTTCGGAACCTACAAAAAACCGTTCTTAAGAATTTTTTTCAAAAGAAATCGGAACATTTTCGGGAAAAAATTGAATTTTTTTCATTACTGAACTACGGCCCGTTGCTAGTCTAATAATAAGGTAGAGCAACCAGCTGAATTCGGTGACCTGGACGGAGACAGACTTTCCATCTCTTGATGCGACAATTCAGTTCCGATCCATCTGGACAAGCAAAAGTTGTGCCGACTGAATTAAGCTAAATGAAATTATTTTCGGACTCATACAACTTACAATTAGGCAAAAAGAGATAGATAAAAGAGATAAAACACGAGAGTGTTTAGTATTATTTAAAATTTAAAAACGTTCGAATTGTTGTCCAATAAATTATTAGGGACATTTCTCTGTTTAAACGACAGAATATAGAGAAGCACCCAACAACGCAGATTAAAACGCTGATTAGCAATCCTTTCGAAGAAGTATCCAGAAATTTTTCTTCTGTTTTCGACGAGAAAAAAACTCTGAGGGGTCTGACAAGGGAATGGTCAGGACTGATTTTGGAGTGAGGAACAAAGCGGCCATTTAGGTGGATGCAAATATACTTCCTAAATTGTCTCACCTTTAAGTTTTCAGCAGCGTCCCTGAGATTTTTATCAAGTACGTCAAAGAGATGTCTCTTTACGCTTCACGTTTAGTGTTTTGACAACGGGTAAGTAGAGGGAATTCGAAGTTTACTCTGAGAAGTGAACACAGTTTAAAGAAAGAGTAAAACTCATCTCAAAAACTTATTTGGATTCAGAAAAATATTACCAGAAGTTCTTACTTACAAACTTAAACTCAACTGTAAATCCAGCGAAATCGCGGCGAAGCCGCGAATTTCCTGTTGGTTCATTCCTAAATGTCTCCGTTCAACTTCTTATTTTGCTGCTTTTCCTCACGACCAAAATATTACAAATCACAGAATAACCAGAATACTTTCCTATTTGATATGCCTGATGTAGTCGCAAATAAGATATTGAAAAACTTGAAATCGATCAACTTACAAATGGTAGCAGATTTATTTATTTATTTATTTATTTTATATACGCACTCGAGGTACGTGAAAAGATGAGTTCAAATGAGTTCAATATCTTCGTGACCGTTATCCTTATAACCTTGACCGTCCTTCATGCACTATATTTCTTTTTCTTATTTCTTGCATTGAAAAAAGTTTCGAATGAGAGAAGCAGGCACCATACCCGATAGATGACAAGCGGAACAGAACAGATTGATGATCTCAGTATTACTTCCTTACGGGACACAAAATTGTACTTCAATTCCCGAAACTTCAACCACTGTCGACTTTTTGCTGCCTCCATCTTCTTTTTACAAATCCTCCTAGCCTTCTTTTCACTCTTCATCTTACGTTTCCTATTTTCCTGTAGTTTCCTTTGCACTGATTCCCATTTTTCTTTTTGTGACCTTATACGACGCTTGATATTCCGCCTCTCATCACTTACAGCTTCTTCCATTTCCCTATTCTCAGCCAATATTGACTTGACGAGTCCACGTAACTCTTGCTTGAAAAAGTCTGCCAACACTCGCTTGATGTTTTCGACGGAACTGTTATAATCATCAGAGCTCTCGGCCATGTTGACGACTTCAGCTTCTTACTTCGTTTTAAACATGACTCCCTCTTGAAAAATAAATGGGAATGAAAAATAAATGGGAATGAAAAATAAATGGGAATGAAAATATGATATATAAGATATGACTAGCGTCCCCCGCCTCCCGGCGGGCTCCGCAAGACGGGGCTTCGCCCCGTGCACGGTTCATGGCAAGTTTTAAATTCAAAAAATTGAATTGCCTTTTAAAATTAAATTTTATTGGAAATAGTACAGAACACTGCGTTTATATCATCTGGAAACTGTTAGAGTGGTCAACGTTTAAATTATTTTTTCAAATAATTTACATTCTTTGAACAATCGTTGAAGTTTTTTTTTTCAAATATTCAAAAAAGTTCAAAAAAAGATTCACAATTTATATCTCAACAGCAATAATAACAAAAAAAAACGTTTTTTTTTAAATTTTTCAAATTCGAAGTTTTGAATTTGAAAAAATCAAAAATCTTTGTCGAAATCTCAGTAGTATTGAACAGAACTGTTTGGATTCTTCCCGATCCAAAAAAGCAACAAAACGATTATAAACAGGAATTTCCCATTGACTTAATTCCAGATTTTGAAAGATTTGTTCTATTCGAAAATCACTTCAATCCAAAAAGTAAAATAATTCTAAAAAAGTTTAATAATAAATTTTTAAAAAGTCACTCATGAGAAGATTCGAACCATCACCTCACAGATTCTCACCCCCGCCCACTGCCACTGCGCCACCGACGCACAGAAAAACTCGGTCATTGAGGGAATTGAAAAAAGGGGAGCTCCTCGCAGATGTACAATGACACATACAATGACAAAATTGTTAGTGTATTCGAAAAAAATGTCAGTGGAGATTCAGGTTTCTCCACAGAATCGTCCGGCTTGAATATTTTTTGATCGGACTTTTTGGTTCCATTAGATCTCGAAAAGTTTAGATCAGTGTCAAAAATTCAGAGCGATTCAGTGGATCCAGTGCCCAGGACAGGGAATAGAAAAAATCCCAACCGGACCGAAAAACCACGAAAATCACAAAATTCGGTTTTCTGAAAGGTTTTTTGTCTAAAAGTATATTGAATTTTACATGGATCGATAGAGATTTTTTTTCCACACTTTTCCTTTTTTTCGGATCTTGAAATTTCTCAAAACTGAGCGAGTTACAGCCGGTCAAAGTTTTAGGCGGAAAAAGGGGGATCGATCGATAATCGCTCATTTTTTGACTGTTTTTTGAGTATAACTCGAATGCATCATTTCCAATTTGAAATCTGATTTTTTAGCCATCTTCCCCATGCCAAGTTACATAACTGTACCGAAATTCAAAGCTGTCGGTTCAATACAACGCAAGATATCGAGAGGAAAGTAAAAAATTCGAGAAAAAAAGTTGTCTCTCTTTTTTTATGGCCATAAATTATAATTTTCCAGATTTCCAGATAATTTTCACATGTCTCGATAGCCAGATGTTCAGAGATATTAAGTCCGAAGAATCCCCCAGAAATGTTCAAAACTGGCGCCGTACGAAGCAGGAAAAGGCAAAAATCGTGCATTTTTCAAGCCAATTTTTTGAGTGAAAATAGTTGCTCTCACTTTTGTGTTCATAACTTTTCCGCGAATGCTCCAAACCCACCCCCTGGCGGTCGCCACCGGCGCCCCAAGTTTTTGTATCACCTCAAAAAAGAATTTTTTGAAAAAGTTGAGAACAAAGAGAGTTATTAAGAAAAATGAGTGCGGACGTTTTTGTGGACATTTTTTTTTGCACAAGCTCCGCCCACTCCAAATCGGCACGCTCATACTTACGCGATTTAAGAAGAGGGGCCGACTAGCGTCCCCCGCCTCCCGGCGGGCTCCGCTAGAAGGGGCTTCGCCCCTTGCGCAGTGCTGAGCAAGCTTTGAATCAGATCGCTACGACCATTTTGAAGCAAGTTATGAGCGTTTTTCTATTTTATGTGACCCAAGCAAACAGAATTTCATTAGCTTTCGAATGGTAGTAAAATGAAGGTTCTACGACAATTTTGAGCCGAGTTAAATAAAACAAAAAAATTAGACCAGCCAGAAACTCGAACCAAAAACCTCCCCAGCGACGCACAACAACACTACCACTGAGCCACACACTCGCTGGTGTGTCTCCACCCAGACGGCGTTTAAGTGGTGGGAAGACGCACGCTTGCTTCGACTCGACCAGTCGTCTCCTTTCGAAAATGTTCTCCAAAGTTTGGGACACTATAACTCGGGTCAAAATCAATATTTTTCAAATCTGTTTTTTTCTCCCCCTAGATAATTTTCTTGGCTAACACATATCAAAAAACCATATTAGCCGGACAGAAGACACTCCAGAGCTAAGCGATATAAGCGAAAAACACGTTTTCTCCACAGCTCAGCTCCCACTGGACCGTTTTGGCTGAAACTTGATATTCCATTAGATAATTCCGATTTGACCAACATATAAAAAAATCAAAACAACTTTAGTACAAAAATTTTTCAGGACAGCCAAAACAGTCCGGTGTAGGCCGACTACAGCAAGGCGTTTTTTTCTGTTTTTTTTTCAGACCACCGGCCATACCGGACGGGGGGTGATTCAAATTAGGAATTTGACGTAAAAAAGTGATTTCTCGTCGAACAATACGTCTAGTAACCAAGTTATATTAAAAACTATTGGGTAGAACTCGAGATAATCGAGGTGAAGCAAAAAAGTCGAAAAATAAAAAAATCGAAAATTCTCTCAAAATAAAAAGTTGCCTCCATTCTATCGATTATAACTCGTTTAGAAGTATGGAATCTCAAAAAGGGGGTTCTTAATAAAAAAATTGGCCTAAAATTTGCTATCGATTAAAAAAATAAAATCAACATTTCATCGAGAAATGGGAAAGTTATTAATGGCTTAAGTTGCGGACAAAAAAGTTGACATTTTTAGTCGTTTTTTTCGCCGAATTTTGAGCATAACTCTGCTCTTTTTCACTCCAGAAATATGGAATTTGACAGAAAGCAAGAAAAAGTTATTAGCTAAACAGCTTTTAAAAAGTTATTGAAAAATATAAAGTTTGAACAAAGTTACACTGGCTAAAGCAAAAAACAAAATTATCTACACGCGCTTAAGCCCCGCCCACTTTTTTTCCCCCCGCCATACCTACTACCCATTGGGAAAGAAGGTGGTGGACTAGCGTCCCCCGCCTCCCGGCGGGTTCCGCTAGAAGGGGCTTCGCCCCTTGCGCAGTGCTCAGCAAGCTTTGAATCAGATCGCTACGACCATTTTGAAGCAAGTTATGAGCATTTTTCTAATTTATGTGACCCAAGCAAGCAGAATTTCATTAGCTTTCGAATGTTAGTAAAATGAAGGTTCTACGACAATTTTGAGCCGAGTTAAAAAAAACAAAAAATTAGACCACACAGAAACTCGAACCAAAAACCCCCCAGCGACGCACCACAACACTGCCACTGAGCCACACACTCGCTGGTGTGTAGCCACCCAGATGGCGTTTAAGTGGTGGGAAGAGGCACGCTTGCTTCGACTCGACCAGTTGTCTCCTTTCAGAAACGTTCTTCAAAGTTTGGGACACTATAACTCGGGTCAAAATCAATATTTTTTAAATCTGTTTTTTTCTCCGCCTAGATAATTTTCTTGGCTAACACATATCAAAAAACCATATTAGCTGGACAGATGACACTCCAGAGCTAAGCGATATAAGCGAAAAACACGTTTTCTCCACAGCTCAGCTCCCACTGAACCGTTTTGGCTGAAACTTGATATTCCATTAGATAATTCCGATTTGACCAACATATCAAAAAATCAAAACAACTTTAGTACAAAAATTTTTCAGGACAGCAAAAATAGTCCGGTGGAAGCCGACTTCAGCAAGGCGTTTTTTTCTGTTTTTCTGCAGTCCACCGGCCGTACCGGACGGTGGGTGATTCAAATTAGGAATTTGACGTAAAAAAGTGATTTCTCGTCTAATTTTACGTCTAGTAACCAAGTTATATTAAAAACTATCGGGTAGAACTCGAGATAATCGAGGTGAAGAAAAAAAATCGAAAAATCAAAAAATCGAAAAATCTCTCAAAATAAAAAGTTGCCTCCATTCTATCGATTATAACTCGTTTAGAAGTATAGAATCTCAAAAAGGGGGTTCTTAATAAAAGATTGCCCCGAAAATTTGCAATCGATTAAAAAAATAAAATCAAAATTTCATCGAGAATCGGAAAAGTTATTAATGGCTCAAGTTGCGGACAAAAAGTTGACATTTTTTTGTCGCTTTTTTCACCTATTTCTGAGCACAACTCTGCTCTTTTCGACTCCAGGAAAATGGAATTTGGCAAAAAGCAAGAAAAAGTTATTAGCTAAGCAGCTAAAAAAAAATTATCAAAAAATATGAAGTTTGAACAAAGTTACACTGGCAAAAGTGAAAAACAAAATTGTAGACACGCGCTTAAGCCCCGCCCACTTTTTTTGGCCCAGCCATACCTACTACCCATTGGGAAAGAAGGTGGTGGACTAGCGTCCCCCGCCTCCCGGCGGGCTCCGCTAGAAGGGGCTTCGCCCCTTGCGCAGTGCTCAGCAAGCTTTGAATCAGATCGCTACGACCATTTTGAAGCAAGTTATGAGCGTTTTTTGATTTTATGTGACTCAAGCAAACAGAATTTCATTAGCTTTCGAATGGTAGTAAAATTAAGGTTCTACGACAATTTTGAGCCGAGTTAAAAAAAAACAAAAAGTTAGACCAGACAGAAACTCGAACCAAAAACCTCCCCAGCGACGCACCGCAACACTGCCACTGAGCCACACATTCGCTGCTGTGTAGCCACCCAGATGGCGTATAGGTGGTGGGAAGAGGCACGCTTGTTTCGACACGACCGGTCGTCTCCTTTCAAAAATGTTCTCCAAAGTTTGAGACCCTATAACTCGGGTCAAAATCAATATTTTTCAAATCTGTTTTTTTTCTCCCCTTAGATAATTTTCCTGGCTAACACATATCAAAAAACCATATTAGCCAGACTGAAGACACTCCAGAGCTAAGCGATATAAGCGAAAAACCCGTTTTCTCCACTGCTCAGCTCCCACTGGACCGTTTTGGCTGAGACTTGATATTCCATTAGATAATTCCGATTTGACCAACATATCAAAAAATCAAAACAACTTTAGTACAAAAATTTTTCAGGACAGCCAAAAATGTCCGGGGAGGCCGACTACAGCAAGGCGTTTTTTTTTCGTTTTTCTGCAGTCCACCGGCCGTACCGGACGGGTGGTGATTCAAATTATGAATTTGACGTAAAAAAGTGATTTCTCGTCTAATTTTACGTCTAGTTACCAAGTTATATGAAAAAATATCAGGTAGAACTCGAGATAATCGAGGTGAAGCAAAAAAACCGAAAAATAAAAAAATCGAAAATTTTCTCAAAATAAAAAGGTGACTCCATTCTATTGATTATAACTCGTTTAGAAGTATAGAATCTCAAAAAGGGGGTTCTTAATAAAAAAATTGCCCTGAAAATTTCTATCGATTAAAAAAATAATATCAAAATTTCATCGAGAAATGGGAAAGTTATTAATGGCTCAAGTTGCGGACAAAAAAGTTGACATTTTTAGTCGTTTTTTTTCGCCGAATTTTGAGCATAACTCTGCTCTTTTTCACTCCAGAAATATGGAATTTGACAGAAAGCAAGAAAAAGTTATTAGCTAAAAAGCTTTTAAAAAATTATTGAAAAATATAAAGTTTGAACAAAGTTACACTGACTAAAGCAAAAAACAAAATTATCTACACGCGCTTAAGCCCCGCCCACTTTTTTTCCCCCCGCCATACCTACTACCCATTGGGAAAGAAGGTGGTGGATATACCGTAAATACTGTATTATAACGGCACCTGTAATAGAACGGCACCTGTATTATAACGGCACCCCATCTATACTCAGAATTCATGAATATGATTATCCCGGAGTCTTTATTGGTTTTGATTAGAAGCAGCATGATTAGTAACTTCTTGATCAGCCGATAGAACTCCCAAAAAAGTTTTTCCGGTAAATTTTAATAAGTTTCTGAAACCACAACATTTCTCTGAGAGCCGGTTGAAAAATATAACGGCATGCCGTTATAATACAGTATTTACGGTATGTAGTATTTTCACCCTCACAATCACCGGAAGACATCCAGTTCTTTTACAAAGAACAGGGTCATCCATTTATAAAATATTTCCAAGTACTCTAGCGCAAAGTGACATTTAAAAATGACATTTTTGGAGGTTTTGCGAGTGGAATTTCGCGAGTATCATCACGATCGGCGCCACTCTAGTCTCAACGCCATTGTCACATAAATTTGATATCACAGTGATCAAAATCTCTTTTCTTTTTCACTTTCTCTTGGTCTCTTGGTCTGTCTGCCCTATTTTTAATATGATCAGTATCCATTTTTATCACTTTTCCGTTGTGATCTCAGATTCGAATATCGCCATGATATCACCGCTTATTTTTCCTTTTCTCCTCACAATACCTATTGTTCAAATGTGTATTCGTATGATACCTCCAGATGACGTGTCTTTTGGCACAACATCTACTACTCAAGCTTCTCCAATAACTACTGAACAATGCACTACGTCATCATGCCAAACATCAATGACAACACCGGAAGAAGAAACTCCTGAAACTTCTGCAGCCCCTGTCACGATGGCTCCCACATGTAAGTAGAATCCACCCATTTCTATAGAATATTGGGATTTTATTTCAGTGTGCACAACATGTGATATAGCGGCGATCGCACCAGTGATGGAAGCCAACACAGTTTTTGAGAATACGTGGGTTTTTCAACTGAAAATAACAAAAAATAAGAATTGAAACGGTTTCAGAAATACAGTAGGAGCCAATGGGTGTACACAAACCAATGCGATATGCAGAAGAACCGATGCTCAAGTGTGTACAGTCATTTTATCTGTAAGTGACGAGAAATTACCCATAATTTTTGTCTCGGAAAACACTTCCAGGCAACAAATGCTGCTGGGACTTCTTCTATTTCCGGTGCCATGAATGCGAATCAAGTGAGCGGATTGCTCACTTGTCAGGCTGATGGTACCTACTCCAGTGGCTCAGTGTAAGTGATATACTCCAGTGTCAATTTAATAGCAGATGTAGTTTTCAGCACAGGAATCACCAAACTCGTCTGCACTTTTGATGAATGTGTATCTCGTAAGAGCGGTTTTTATTTTTTGTAGCATTTCACTTGTGTTTTAGCCTGCGCAACATGTGACACAGAATCTGTTAAACCATTGACGAATCCTCCCGATTCTACCTTTGATATAACGTAATTTTCAACATTTTTAGGCTTATTTTGCCTTATTCATCAGTACTTTGCAGTGATAGTACCCCTGCTGGGCAAGCATGCAAGACATACGTTGTTACTTGTCGTTACATGATTCCTTGTCCTGCAATAAATCTTTACGTGAGTTGAAGACTGAAACCGTAATGAAATAAATATTAAATCTCCAGGCTGAGATTGGGACAGGAGGAGAACAGATTATTAAAACAGAGGAAAATGGTGCAATTAGTGCATCAGCGGAAGTTGACTGCGGAAATGATGCAAAATTAACATTCATGGGAATGTAGGTTTTTGAGTGTGAAGATGTGAAAAGTTGATCTGAAATTTTCAGGGGACCCATTGTTAGATTTCGTTGTGAATTCGACGAATGCTGACGCCTGGACTCTTTTTTTTTGAGACTGTGTCTTACAAAGTTTAAAACATTATTGACCTTAACATTAACAGTGTTGTTTTCCGCAAATAAATTAAGTTGAATATTTTATAAGACAACAATTCAAAGGTTTTTGAATTTAAAATAATACTAAACACTCTGTTGTTGCCCAGTTCTCACCGATTTTTATCAAGAGACATGATTCTTTCTCATTATAGTTTTGTGTTGCAGACAAACCATTATAATTCATCGGTGTCCCATCCATCCACGACACAAAACTTTTTGAAGCAGCGAACCCTCCCAGCCAGATATAATCTTTATTAATTTCTTTGATGGCTTGCACATAAGAGTGACATAGGTTAACTGTAATAGTTGTAGCAGTGCATGTTAAAGTTATTGGTACAGTTTGCTTCAATATTTTGTGTCATCTCAAAAACATATGATAGCGGTTTATTTTATAATTATAATAATATTCTCCGTTTACAAATAAATCTTGACAACCTAGAACATACATCTACATACCAAAAGCCATCAGTATCATTATCTGTATAAACATTCATGAATAAACAGTTGCCGGTGTTAAAACTCTGAATATTATTATAGCCAGAAGACAATGAAAAGTCTGTCCAAATAATTGTACCTTTTGACAGAGCAACTCCACCGATCAAAATAGCTCCAGGGGTCTTGAAGATATTTGAGACGAATACATTTTCAAACTCGGAATGGATTGATATCAGGTCCGCGTTATTTTGAGTGCAAACTTTTTGAGCGTCCCCATAGGCCAGAAGAGTGGAGTGAGGGATGTAGCAATAGCCATAGTAGTTGTGATCGCAGGAAGGGTCCTCCAAAGTTTGTGGTAGTTCACACATGTACGGCATTTTCTCTTCACAATCAACACTACTCCAGTTTCCACTTTTTCCATCCATATACACACATTTACCTTTGCTTATATCTGGAGAGTCTGATAAAAATCGATTTGTCAGCAATGCATTCCCTTGTCCATAATCCCAGAGGCATGATTCTGGAGTGGAGTGATCGCAATACAAGCCTAACCATAATCGAGTCACACCGATACCTTGCATGTATTTTGAGATAAAATCGTCCGCCTGAAATTTCAGGATTTGACAAAATCAGGGAGAGGGGCTTACAGCATTATGAATTGTTAGAATCGCAGCGCCATAATCTCTCTCGCATCTCGTTTTTGCATCTGCTTTCGTCAAGGATTCCGGCAATATTTTATAGCAATTCTTGTAAATTTCGCTGAATCCGTTTGTGCAAGTGGAGGATATGACATCAAAAAAGAGGGAAATCAGAAGAAAAAAACAGAAAAGTTCAGTATTTAGTTTCATGCGGAGAGAAAAGAAAAGGTTTATAATCTCAAACAATAATTTTCTTATCTGTCTTGCCAAACTAAGCTTATTAAAAATCGTTTTTGTTTATGGAATAAATTTTTAGTCATTTTCGAGAGAGGTCAAAATGTTATGTTTATAATACAGAAAGATCACAAAACACATTCAGGTAGTCTCGGCTAAATAAAAAATTATTTTCAGACTCGTAGAACTTACAGTAATTGTCAAAATTCTGAAAGCTTTCGCGGGGGAGTTTTCAGGTGAAAATGTCAAATTGTTAAGGTATCATTGATTGTCCCGCTAAGAAAGTTTGTAAAAGATCAGACAGATCAAGAGTAGAGCTTCATTTTTGAACTTGACAACTTTTTCGTACGGGCACTCCCTAGAGAGTTATGGTCTTAGTAGAACGGCAGCTCGAAAATCGCACTTTTTTGCACTGTTGAGAGAAATTACTTTGCCAATATGTAATTTGCTAGGGAATGCTTATAAAAAAAGTTGGATATTTTTAACTGAAGTTAGAATTAAGGCATATTACTGAACTTGTTTATCCCTATGCTATTAACTTTGTGTAAGAATTCAATTTTTGAATTTTATAGGTATTTGCCATTGGTTGTTATAATCCCTAACAATAATTTTCTTATCAGCGCTGCAAACAAGTTAATCCTATTAACTATTTGTACATGGAATTTTTCTCCTTGCGGTCATTATTTGATTTTAACCATTTAGATGACTCAGGAAGGGGTTTTAACATCTGAAACAAGCGGTGAGCTTTATTTTATATTCTTTAATTTAGATATATATATATATATATATATATATACATTTTTCACAGACTCCCAATTTTACATTTCTCAAGAGGACACTGGTCCGGATGAGTTTCGGGGTAAGTTTTTTTTTTTGAAAAACTGAAATACCAGAAACCCTATATTCTAGAGGATGAGTCTGCAAGATTCAATCGGTCATCGATTTCGATTGAAACCGATTCTCCGGAACTCTCGGAGCCCTCGGAACCTTCAAAAACTCCATTCCTAGATGCCACTGTGAATTTTGTGCTAGATTACTGGAAATTTGTATTAATTGGATTACTAATTGGTCTCCTGCTCCTTGGTCTTTTAGTTTTTCTTATAGTCTTTTTCACAAGTAGAAAGTCTACTGAAGTAACATCAAATTCCACTACCACAGTACCCACTGTTACTACTGTGCCTACGAGTAGCACGAGTACTGTAACTACAGTAAGACCAGTGTCAACTACTGTAGGAACCACTAACACACCGAAGCCGCATGTGTACCCTCCTGCAGGTATTGTACTTTGTTACTTCACCTTGATTAGAGGCAAAACTTAACTTTGATTACAGATCACCAAAATCTCTGTTTGACGGAAGGTTTTTCGTTGGTCAACAATAAATGCATTCTACTCGTGGATACCCCGGACATCCACACAAATGCATCATTAACATGTGATAGCTACACGACTGCCAGCTTACCAGTCATCAAAAATGCACAGGAAAATAATGATCTGGCAGATTATATGGCGGCGAATAACTTGAAGAAAATGTGGTTAGGATTACAGTGTGATGGAAATGACGAGTCGAGTTGTCAGTGGGATTACAAGCAAGGAGATTTGACAGGGTACAGTAATTTTGCTGATGGACATCTCAATGTAATCTTCGGCAAGTGTGTTTTCTACCTGCTCGACCTGAAACAATGGGGAAGTGGAGATTGTGAAGTGGATAGCTTACGATACGTATGCGAGATGCCAACCACTTCAGAATGTGAGTTCATAAAGGTGGTCACCTCCTATCCTTCCATTTCTAGGCACCATTGGCACAAGCTACAACCACTACTGCTACATATCTGACCAATTAGATACGACCTACTCCCAGGCTATCCAACAATGCAAAGATCTCTGCGCCTCACTTGTCTCTATTCACTCTGAATTTGAAAACCGAGTTGTCGCATCATTTTTCGGTGTCACCCGACACACCGGCTGGCTAGGAGGTCTTGCACCGGCTGCTGACATGGTGATGTGGAATGACGGTTCTCCGAGGGACTATAACAATATTGTTCTCTATGATAAAAACACGATATGTATTTATATAAGATTTATAATAGGGGATTGGTATAGTGAAGCGTGTAATGCTAGTGCATGGTATGTGTGTAAGAGGAAGGCAGGTGTTAATTGTTAAGCGAATGAATTTTTGGTCTTATGTCTTATCAATTCTGCGGTGAATCAAATCAAAATTATAACTTTTTGCTGCTATTATAGAAATGATCAACCGAATATCAATAATTTATGCGGAACGGCAAGCTAGACGACGTTAGTTGAAGTAATTGAATAAATCATTAATTCAGCATTTAGGACCAGTCCAAAATGAAGCAATACAATCAGACAATGAAATCGAATCCGCTCCAGAACCCGAAGGAGAGGCCAAGACGGAATTTGAGCCGGCGGAGTGAGTTTTCCATATCTCACCAGCTTCAATCCACTAAACTTTTTTTCCAGAAAACAACGTCACTTTGGAATTCTCCAATACACTATGAACAATCGATTCCGAAAAATTATGTTAATCGGTTTGGCCAATGTGCTTCTTATTGTCGCTTTCTTCCTATTCATGTTCTTCTTTGTGGTAAAAGTTAAATGTGCAGAGCCGGAAGCCACCACGACACTACCTCCCAGTACTACAACTATGATGCAGGGGAGTACGACTCCTGCGGGACGTGAGTACCAATTTTTTTGAAAGAATGTAATATTTGTTACGGTCCCAGCGCCCTTAAAATATACTTGCACTGATGGATTCGAATTAGTTTTCGGGAAATGCTGGCAGATTAACATTGATCTACCTGGCCACCAAGAAGCGGAGCGAATTTGTAACACACGTGGCTCCACACTTTTCACCATCAAAAGTGAACTTGTAAGTACCAAAATCAACATTTAAAGACCTCAGATTTTAAGAGTGATTCCAGGAGGATCAAGCATTCCGAAACTGGATGAACCACCGCCATCATAGAAGTTGGATGGGGCTGACATGCGACGGGCCAGACAATACCACCTGCGTCTGGGATGACGGAGAGAAGTGGCCGTTTAGTTACGTGGCTTTTGAGGATGGTAGGCGAGATCCCCTGGGTTTAAAGTTCCAACTGATTTCAGGGTCTCCTGCAAATGATTGTTGTTTCCAGTACAACATTTCCGGGGTACTTGGAAAACAATGGACATGTGATAATTGTGGTCTGGCACTATCATATGTTTGTGAGCTCCCACAAACTATTGCAGCAAACTGTACCAATAACTTTAACATGCATTGCTACAACTATTACAGTCAGCCGATGTCTCTCACAGACGCACAGGATTACTGTAGAGATCAAAACGGAAACTTGTTGTCTATTCAGTCGAGACCTGAGAATATTTTTGTGCAAGCCATCCAGGAAATCAATAACGATTATATCTGGCTGGGAGGGTTCGCTGCTTCGAGAAGTTTTGTGTCATGGATGGATGGGACACCGATGAATTATAATGGCTTGTCTGCAACAGAAGACTATAATGAGAAAGAATCTTGTATATTAATGAAAATCGGTGGGAACTGGACAACTACAGAGTGTTCCAAAACTTTCTCTTTTATTTGTAAGGTTCCTATCCTTTTGCGTAAATGAATGTACCTTGAAAGGATTAAATTCTCTTATCAGTCACTTGACTTATGACTAAAAATCGAAGAATAGCAGGCAAACCACAATTGGTTTTCATTTTTGCAAAACTGACAAAATGATCAACAGAATTTCTCAGATATATGCGGAACGGCAAGCAAGAAGACGTGAGTTATTTGATCATAATTATAACACATTTTCAGCTTTTTAAGGGCAATTCCAAAATGATTTATCTCGATCTAGTGTGTCTAAAGATTCAATACCAAGTATCGTAGAGGAGAGGACTATAGTAGAGGTGGCTAATGGGGTGTCAAGACCAGATTTTGAGCCAATGGAGTAAGTTTAGGTACTGAAATCTCTTAACAATATATTATTTCAGAAGACAACGCCACTTCGGAATCCTCCGTTACAACATGAATAACAGATTCCACAAAGTTATGCTAATCGGCTTAATGAATGTGGTTCTAATCGTTATTTTCTTCCTTTTCATGTTCTTTTTCGTCGTCAAAATCAAGTGTAGTGGTGGTGAAGGCTACGCTACAGTACCCCCCACGGAGCCTTCTATTACAAAAACCACAAGTTCTGGACGTAAGTCTTGCCGAAACCAGCCAACCAGCCAGTTATTCAATTCATTCCAGCATTGCTCTTTACATGTCCCGATGGATACGATCTGGTCGGGACAAACTGTTTGCAACTCTACACTACACCACTGACATGGTCGGATGCGAGGGATCGATGTCATCTCAGTTCTTCGTTGCTACTTATGATTAAGACTCAACAGGAAGACCAAGATTTCCGCGCCTACATTCACCACCTGTACAACCGTACCTGGTTAGGACTTACATGTACTAAATCGGATAAAACTTCTTGTAAATGGGATGATTTACTACAATGGCCATTTCCATATTCTGCTTTTGCAGACGGTAAGGGGCATACTTGTCAGCCGGGCCGAAACGGGCCGGCTCGTAACTCGCGTCAAAATGAATATTATGAGCTGAAAAATATACCAAAATGTAGATCTCGACGAGTTCTATGTCCGTGACCTACTACGGGACGGATGTCTATTCGTTAATATGCCGCGGGCTGGGCTAGAATGGCTTTTTTGGACATTTTCGCGTTTTTTGGTACTTTTTCCCGCCCCGCGGCACATTAACAAACAGCCATCCGGCCCGTGGTAGGTCAAGGACATAGAACTCGTCGAGATCTACATTTTGGTATATTTTTCAGCTCATAATATTCATTTTGACGCGAGTTACGCGCCGGCCCGTGTCGACCCGTTTCGGCCCTGTTGACAAGTATGGTAAGGGTTAAGGTGTAGATTCAATTAGAAATCATTGCAGGATCTCCAAATGGTGGATGTTTGTTCTACAATGTGTCGGATACATTGGGTACCCCATGGGTTGGAGGGTATTGTGACCAAAAGTTGGTTTCCGTTTGTATAACTAGCTCAACACCGGAATGTATGAAACTTTTAGAATTTATTTAAAATATGTTTTGTAATTCCAGCCAAATGCAAAAATAACTTCGAAAGCTATTGTTACTACTATTACAGTCAGGAAGCAAGTTTTTCAGAAGCCCAGGATTTCTGTAAACTTCATTGTGGGAATCTGGTATCTGTCTTATCCGAAGATGAAAATAATTTCCTGCTATCGATGGATGAAATCAAAAATGACTCAATTTATCTAGGAGGATTACTGGCTACGGAGAACAAAATAATGTGGGCAGATGGGTCTAAAATGTTATACAATAATACGGTTGAGTATAACAAACAAGATTCGTGTCTAATTATGAAAATGGGAAGTAATGGAGGGAATTGGACATCTACAACGTGTTCCAAAACCTATTCGTATGTTTGTAAAGTTTCTGCTCGAGTCAGTTGTAGTGTCTAATTGTAATAAAACAATAATGTAATTCTTTGTTTTTCTCGATTCAATCAATCGATTCCATTTTGTACACATCGTATGATTATTTCAGATAAATGTGCGATTTCAAAACCAGCGCAGGGTGATAGAAAAGTTCGAGTTCAACACCGCATCTCAAAATATTCATATAAAATTACAATAAATAGACAATATAATAATGCAATAATTCTGATCTACATAGTGATATTCGAACCGGGGATAAAACTTCTTAACATGATTAGCCTAAAAAAATGACACTGGTTATTCAAAGTTATATAAAAAGATGGGTAATAATCTGATGAATAACATTTGGGAGAGGAAGACAATTAAAAACAAAAAAGAAATAAAATTATGTTAGGGGCAAACAGAAAAAATTAATGTGTCCAAGCCGAACTCAGAACGTGACTTCATCTCCACAGCTTTCGGATAGTGATAACATCTTTATGGAGCTGCAAATCGAATGCCAAGTAGCAATAGTCAACATCAGGGAAAGTGTAGTGATAAGTGATTGTGCCCGCCTCCCTCACATCATGCTGCCAAACGTAACTATTGCGGTTCGAAAAAAGTGATCTGTCGAGTTCAAATTCGGCTTTCACAGAGCATGAATTGAGAGTACTACGGGAATTCCAGAACATCTGAAAACATGATAATGTTATTGAAACATTGCAAAATTTTTACTCACATTTCTCACAATCAGTTTACATATGGAGTCACGGTCGATGGTATAGATAGTGAAATTGAGTTTATCAAAATGACTGAAATGTTCTGGGTCACAGTAATCGAAAGGGTTCTTCACAATCAACTCCGACGCTTGTTTCCACTGATCCAACGAAGTTAATTAAGTCACTTTTTCCGTCGACCAGTGTTCATAACCGAAAGCAAACGGTCGCTCAAAACACTTGAGTTCAATGCACTTCAGCGTTCCAGGATCCACCAAGGAAAGCATATTGATTGTCATAGCTGGGCCATGAACTTCAATAATCACTTTCTTCGCCACAATCATTCTCCCAATCGAATTGAACAGAGTCTCGAAGCACTTAAGTTTTGAGTACGTTGTTATGTTTGATTCGTATCCAATGCATAGTCGATTCAAACGAAGATTCCTCTTCATCAGGACATATTTCAGCTGTTCGCATGCAATTTTCTGATAATCCACACATCTTATAACTTTAGCATGTCCGTACTTCCAATTATCGATATCAGTTGGCATTGTCCAAGAAGTGGAGGCATAGATCACATCTTCGTTATCAAATCGGCAACGAATGTAGTCGCGGTTGCATTCGATTTCGATAAGTTCACATGGGAACTTTTCTTTTTGATCGACAAGATTCCGCAGAGACTTGCTCACATTTCGCAGAATCATACTGAAATAGAATCAATATTTATTGAATTGAATCAATATGGAAACTCACATCTCTTTCAGCTCTAATTTCTCAACAATTCTTTCGATTATGTGGACCGGCAGCGTGGAAAACTCTGGTCTGAAAATAACTGGAGGTTATTTAAATTTTATCGAGTATCCTAAGTACCGTCTCTCATCCTCCATTCCGAAGTTTCCACACAAAAACTTGTTGTACCAGTACTTGAAGTCCGAGTAACTCATTTTCTCATTTTCAAATATTCCAGACAACTCGAAGAACGATTTTTCGATAGGTTTTTCGAGAAGGACGTCGTGGAGTATGAACGAACAAATGGTCATCGGGTGGTTAAGGAGAGAATCCAGAGTGGTGGTGATGGGTCCAGGAGAGAGCACAGTCTGAAAAAGTTATTTTCTTTAGCAGTTTTTGAAAAGAAAGTTACTGGAGAGTTTCTCGACCCAACACTGGCGTTGTTTGTTCCCGTGGACAATTGGTTACTCATTATTCTAAAAAATAAGAGCATTATACAAAGTAAAAATAGTATGGAATATGATAAAGAAAAAAATAATTAAAATGGATTGCATGCAACCATATAATCATGAACAACATCAATCGAACAAAATTATATAATTGGATTTATTCATTTCAATTATCACACGAGTGCCTTATTTTTCTCCAGTTGTTGTCGATGGTCGATAGCCTCTGCAGTCAACGTCCTGAATTCATCAAAAAAACTTTTTGAAAACTACCATGCCGCTGAGTGCTGTAATTATATTATCTGAAATTATTAATAAAATCTGAAACTTATGTTGAATCAGATTTGTATTGCCAAATCTAAGCAATTTTTTTGTTAAAACCAAAGTGGATTTCGACATAATCGCAAATTGAGTCATCAGTTGATACACACATGACACTGTCGTAGACCATATTCAATCCGTTTTCCATGCCAAAGGAAACAAAACACTTTTCAGATTGACTCGAGAAATTATTCATCTGTCGTCACGTCTCTCAACTAATTCCGAGTAATATCCAGAAGATCACTTGTTTCCTTTGAGTTTTCCAGGTTTATCGAATCGAAATTGTTCTCGATTAGCATTTTTAAACGTCTTCTTGTTTTGATGAAGCCGAATGTCGGGTTGAACAGAATGGTCGCCGACAAATTCGAACTGAAAATGAAGAGTTGAAACACTGTTACTCAAACTTCTGATCATATGATCTCCTGGGTTTCGTAAATCCAATGGTCTTAAGGAATTGGAGCGCGATTTCAGCAGATTTTATTCCATTGAAAACAACGGACTTTGCATTAAGATGACGAATAATTGTGGAGATCTTAAAAACAAGTTTTTGATTTTTAGCTCTCCAGGCGAGAATAATTGAATCGAAGGATGCATAGACGGACATTCAATTGCTCCTGAGGAATATGGGATTCTGGCGAACTGGTTTATCATGTCATTGAGCATTTGGAAACAGTTTCTCCAAGGGCCACTGTAAAACATTGGAGATGCGCCGAGATTTGTGCTCATATTAGGACTGAATTATACTCGAAACAACGGGTGCAGTAGTTTGAGCATTTAAACCAGTGGATATCGTGATAATAGTGACTTGCAGGAAGGTTCTGAAATATAACTACTTCATTTTTAATACTAAATACTAGAAACTCACTCTATCTGCAGCCAAATCCCATTGAATTGATGTTGCAAATGCGGACTGGATTCAAATAACACTTTCTTGCAAATGACAGAGTCATATTCATCAAGGATAACATCTTCTCAATTATATTATTTGATTTCAGGAATGAAAGCCCTTCTCCGCTTTATTAAAAATAAATAATCGCTGGATGCCCAACATTTCGAATAGACAGCTCGGCGGAGAGCTCACAGAGAATCTGAAATACGGTGAATGGGTAATTATTCTAATTTCGGACTTGTCCCACCTGAATGCACTCTTCTAAGCTATTTTTTCCAGCTCCTTCTGTCCAACAGTTGGTGTAAAAATCCAGATTTCGACAAATCACTTCCTCGTTACTTGCTGAAAATAATACATTGATTTTCAGTGTCACTTTGTGTATTATTCCTACCCGGTGCCAATTTTTCCTTTGCTGTGAACCAATGGTGGACGCAATCTAATACAAAGAAGTTTATTCAAAACTTTATAGCGACTCCTTTGCAAACTTGAGATAGGCTGACGAGGCCTATGCCGCGGACTTCTTTGCATCTTTCACTTCAATGAACTTGATAAGGTCGGCACGTTCATCAGGTTTCTTCAGACCATCTTAGTTCTCGGAATGTACTCTTGTTGGGATCAGAAAAATATCCAAACGAAGTCTGTCGATTGCAGACGACTCCCTTGTTCTTGTTGGCAGCAGAGCATTCGAATCCTGACACTTGCCCAGAATATCTTCCGATGACTCCATTCAACGTTGGACATGTATGAGTTGACTACATTGCTCGTAACGTTGTTTGAAGATCTTCTTTCATTTCTCATAGTCGCCTTCTGGAATTGCTCATCTGAATGCCGAACCAGACTTCTTCTTGTCCATGTTTCAAGAGTTTGCATTTTAATCAGTGAATGTGCTGTTTCTGAATTTTCTCGTGAACCTTGAAATGCACAGAACTTGTAAAATGCCGAAGTCACTTTTTGAAAGTTTTCGCCGTTGAGAAATGAAGAAACTCTTTCACTCCTATATCATATTATCAAATGACAGTTGTTGGTGACAAGGATCTGCATAGTTTTAATCCAGCAAGTGACCAATTCGAATAAAAACGCGTATCCTTGTCAATTGGATGTGGTCGCTGGTTTTTCACTATTTCCGGCTTCGAATCCAAGCTATCCAAAAATAATTATGAAAGTGACTCCAGTAATTGTGACTTCGTTTTCCCATCAAAAAGTTGAAGACTTCAGAGATGGCTCGAAATTTTTGATCATATTCGGTTTGAATAGTATTTAAAACAGTGGAACCAGAGGTTTCTGCATTAGTGGATATCTCAATAACATTCGTTTTGAATTGCTCGGCACCGGATTCCAGCAGATGTGGCATTATAGTGCCTTGCGTGAACGTTCTGAAATACAAAAACTCGATTTTTGATGCTAAATACTGGAAACTTACGCAATATGAAGCCAAAGCCGATTGAAATGTTTCGAATGTCCACTGGATTCAAATAATATTTTAATCACTTTATTTCAGGATTGCGCGCACTTCTCCGTATTATTGAAATAATATAACTCCCTTTGATTCTCTTTCCCGGTTGTCGAATAAGCGGCCAGTCCCTTCGTCATAATTAAATCATTTATATTCATTGAAAATCTGTTCGGCGGCGAGCTCACAGAGAAACTGAAATTTATATAATTAGGAAAATGGTGCTGATTTCAGACTTGTCCTACCTGAAGACACTCTTCTGGACTACTTTTTCCAGTTCCTTCTGTGAAAAAATTGATGTAAATATCCAGAACGTGACACGTCGCTTCAACTTAATGCGAAGAATTTTGCTTTTAATGCTGTTGTTGCTGACTGACTCCGGAATATCATTAAAACCTCGATAGCCCGTTCAACAATATTTTCAACACTTGTTTCGTTCACAAAACATGGACGATTTCGATAGATTCCAGATTTATCGCCTTGATTCGCCAATTGGGAAACCCCTCGTATTCGACAATGATTCAGGCGTTATTCTGAAATTTTACGAAATACAAAATGAAGTTTTTTCTATCTCCAACCTGTTGTAACGCGGCTTGGGTTGATTATGAGGCTCGCATCTACAGAAATCAGCGGAAATCGCCTGAAAACAACGGAAATTGGATTGTTTTTTCGAATATAACATTGGTACAACAGAGACGACAGAAATATGCAATTTTGTTTCCGAAAATTAAGAGATATAGTAAAAATCAATAAAGGAATGGAAGTAAAGATGGGGAAAGATTCAAATAGGACGTGGAGGGTATGAGGGAAGAAACATCTGCCTTCTGACCCCCCGTCCCTCCCTTCTGTGCACAATCGATACATCCACAGGCTGGAGGAGGCCACTGGTGTGTACGTCCTTTTTGAATATTGATTTTTACGATATCTTTTAATTTTCGAGAACAAAAATAGATATTTCTGTCTTTAAAATCATAAAAGCTCGTATTTTCTCACTCTATCTGAATCTCCATATTCTTTCTTTTGTACCAATGTTATATTCGAAAAAAACAATCCAATTTCCGTTGTTTTCAGGTGATTTCCGTTGAATTCTGTAGATGCGAGCCTTATAATCAACCAAAGCCGCGATATATCTGGAATCTATCGAAATCGTCCATGTTTTGTGAATGAAACAAGTGTTGAGAATCCTGTCAAACCGGCTATCGAGGTTTTTAATGATATTCCGGAGTCAGTCAGCAACAACAACAGTAAAAGAAGCGCCGTGTTACGGTCTGGATATTTACATCAATTTTTCACAGAAGGAGCTGGAAAAAGTAGTCTAGAAGAGCGTCTTCAGGTTGGACAAGTCCGAAATCAGCACCATTTTCCTAATTTTACAAATTTCAGTTTCTCTGTTACCTCCCCACCGAACAGATTTACAGTAATGCGGAGAAGTGCGTACAATCCTGAAATAAAGTGATTAAAATAATATTTGAATCCAGTGGACATTCGCAACATTTCAATCGGCTTTGGCTTCATATTGCGTAAGTTTTCAGTATTTAGTATTAAAAATTGAGTACTTATATTTCAGAACGTTCACGCAAGGCACTATAATGCCACATCTGCTGGAATCCGGTGCCGAGCAATTCAAAACGAATGTTATTGAGATATCCACTAATGCAGAAACCTCTGGTTCCACTGTTTTAAATACTATTCAAACCGAATATGAGCAAAATTTCGAGCCATCTCTTCGAAATGTCAGACGTCCAGTGTTGATTTATGTTCAACAATGCGGAGAAGTGCTCTCAATTCTGAAATCAATAGATATCATTGAGAAAATGCTATCCCTGATGAATCTGATTCTGACGTCAGCGCTAAATGAGAATTCCGGCGGATGCATGAAAGTGTTTATGCGTAAGTTTCAAGTGTTAAATATCAAAAATCTAGTATTTATATTTCAGAAATTTACTGCAAAGCACTATAATCGAACATCTGCTGGAATCCGGTGCCGAGCAGTTCAAACCATATGTTATTGTGAAATCCACTCGTTCTACTTGTCCCGTTCTACTGTTTCAAAATACTTGTTCCGCTGGTTTTAAATATTATTCATACCGAATATGAGAACACATTTCGAGCTATCTCCGATCAACTTTTTGATGGGAAAACGAAATCACAATTAATTTTGGATAGTTGGATTCGAAACCGGAAAGAGTGGGCGGTTGAAAACCAGAGACCACATCCAATCGATAAGGATTCGCGTTTTTATTCGAATTGGTCACTTGCTGGATTTTAAAACTATGCACATCCTTGTCACCAACAACTGTCATTTGATAATATGATATCGGAGTAGATGAGTTTGTCCTTTCTCAACGGCGAAAACTCTCAAAAAGTGACTTCGGCACGCTCGCTTTTAATTTTACAAGTTCTGGGCATTTCGAGGTTTTTCACGAGGAAATTCAGAAACAGCACATTCACTGATTAAAATACAAATTCTTGAAATATGGACAATAAGAAGTCTGGTTCGGCATTCAGATGAGCAATTCCAGAAGGCGACTATGAGAAATGAAAGAAGATCTTCAAACAACGTTACGAGCAATGTCACAATGTCACGCGTAGTCATCTCATTGCAAACGAAGACAGGTCCAACGTTGAATGGAGTCATCGGAAGACAATCTGAGCAAGTGGCTGGATGTGAGTAATCTGCTGCCAACAAGAACAAGGGAGTCGTCTGGGATCAATAGACTTCATTTGGGTATTTTTCTGATCCCAAGAAAGTACATTCGAGGAACTTAGATGGAGTTCGCCGGTCTGAAGAAAACTGGTGAACGTGCCGACCTCATCAAGTTTATTTAAATGGAAGATGCGAAGAAACCCGCGGAATAGGCCTTGTCTGCCTATGATGAGATCTCAAAGGAGTCGCTATGAAGTTTTGAATAAACTTATTGTATTACAATGCGTCCACCATTGTTCACAGCCAAAGAAGAATGTGCCACTCAGGTAGGTAAAATACAAAAAGGAACACTGAAATTAATGTGTTTTTTTTCAGAAAGTAACAACAGGCGAAGAAGTGACGTGGATAATCTGGATTATTACACCTTCTCTTAACGGAATGAGCGTTATTGCGATATTGCGAATCGAACGGATACCTGATAGTACTACTTGAATTCAGTCTACATACAAAACATTTAGTGGACTTGACTTCAGGTAGAGTAAGTTTCCAGTATTTAATATTCAAAATTGAGTGGTCATATTTCAGAACCTTCCTTCAAGTCACTACTATCAGTCATCTGCCAGAATCCAGTGCTGAGCAATTAAAACATGTGTTATTGCGATATCCACTCCGTGAAATGCTCAAACTACTGGACCCGTTGCTTTAAATATTATTCCTACCGAATATGACCACAAATTTCGAGCTACCTTCGATGTATTCAACTTTTGATGGGAAAACGAAATTCACAATTACTAGAATCACTTTCACAATTATTTTTGGATTCGAAACCGGAAAGAGTGGACGGTGATGAGCCAGTTATCATATCCAGTCGACTAGGATTCGCGTTTTTCTTCAAACTGGTCACTTGCCCGACTTCATTTGCGATTATGTTGAAATCCCCTTTGGTTTTAACAAAGAAATCGCTTAGATTTGGCAATTACAAATCTCATTCACCATAAGTTTCAGATTTTATTAAATAGTTTCAGATAATATGATTTCAGCTCTCAGCAGCATGGTAGTTTTTGGAAAAAAATTCTCACAAAAGTTTAAGGATGCAGTCCTTGATGCAAAGAATCTGAAGTATTGAAAAGCGGAGCGGGATTACAGAATGTCGAATGTGATAAATAAGTGAATAAAGTGAATAAATTCAGTTATTCAGGTTGTTTGTTTTATTTTATTCATAATATAGTACCGGACAAAAAGCTATGAACTTTTTGTTTTTTGACCATAACTTTTTTCAAATTGGTCGGACTGATCTGAAAACATTGGGAAAACATTTATTGTAGAGTGTTTGTTATATTAAAATAACATTCCGGGCAAAAAGTCATGTTTCACAAGTTTTTTCTAAAATTTTCGAAAATCACGAAATTCAAGAAATCGCATTTTTTTATTTCCATGACCGTGTGTATCAAAAATAGTGTGTATAATAAGTGTCTACGGTGGTTTTCTGATAGAAAAGTCCTGATGTTCATTTTTGACCACCGGACCTCTACTTTTGACTGTTACCCACATCTCCCGGGCTGCCAAAGATTGTAGTACTAGTATATGGAGTTTTGAACTTCAAACATCTGTAAACTTGTATATTTTGCAGAAAACAGTGTCGAAGTTTGCTAAGCTATTGAGACAAATGTGGAAAACATTTACTTAACAATCGTATCTTGATATAGCCCTTCAATTAATTTTTGGAGATCTCCAATTGTCAAATGGTGGATATCTGGTATCGATGTCAGACCCGTTCCGGAGCGAAATTATACATTATCCGGTCCCTTTGGTTTTGAAACTTATGGAACTTGTTATTTTAACAATTGTGAATAATCTGAACCATATCCTTAGCAAACTTCGACACTGTTTTCTGCAAAATATACAAGTTTTACAGATGTTTGAAGTTCAAAACTCCATATACTAGTACTACCATCTTTGGCAGCCCGGGAGATGTGGGTAACAAGTCAAAAGTAGAGGTCCGGTGGTCAAAAAATGAACATCAGGACTTTTTCTATCAGAAAACCACCGTAGACACTTATTATACACACTATTTTTGATACACCGGTCATGGAAATAAAAATGCGATTCTTGAATTTTCGTGATTTTCGAAAATTTTAGAAAAACTTGTGAAACATGACTTTTTGCCCGGAATGTTATTTTAATATAACAAACACTCTACAACAAATGTTTCCCAATGTTTCAGATCAGTCCGACCAATTTGAAAAAAGTTATGGTCAAAAAACAAAAAGTTCATAGCTTTTGTCCGGTACTGTATATGGTTTGCGTTGCATTCCACTTCGATTCTTTCTTATCTTATCATTTCCAATCTATTTTTACTTTTCAAACGCTCTTATTTTTTAGAATAATGAGTAACCAATTGTCCACGGGAACAAACAACGCCAGTGTTCCGTCGAGAAAACTCTCCAGTAGTTTTTTTTTCAAAAAACTGATTCAAAAAGTATTTTTTCAGGCTGAACTTTCAACTCCTCAGCATGCACCATTCACCACAACTCCCGATGTTTTCCTCCGTCACCCGATGACCATTCGTTCGTTCATTCTGCACGACGTCCTTCTGGACAAACAATCGAAACAATCGTTTTTCGAGCTGTCAGGAATATTCGGAAGCAGCAGACTGAGCTACTCAGACTTCATGTACTGGTACAAGAAATTTTCGCAAACTTTGGAATGGAAGACGACAGAAGGTAGTTAGGATATTCGATAGAATTTTAAATTATAAATTCCTTTCATTTTCAGACCAGAGTTTTTCCACCCTGCCGGTCCACATCATTGAGAGAATTGTGAGAAATTAGAGCTGAAAGAGATGTGAGTTTCCATATTGATTCAGTTCAATAATATTGTGCTTCTATTTCAGACTGATTCTCCGCAACGTCTGCAAGTCTTTGCGAACATTGTCGACCAGCAAAAGAGATTCCATGTGAATCTATCGAAATTGGATGCGAATCCGACTACATCCGTTGTCGATTCAACTACGAAGAAGTGATCTATGCTTCGACTTTTGGAAAATGCCCATTGATTGCAATGAAATCTAAAGGTATCTGCAGGGGAGAAGAGTCTAAAATCTCCACAACAGACGTGTCAGTTGGCCTATGTTTCATTTCTCATCTTTTTGAAAAGAAATCTAAGGTTATCTGCAGGGGAGAAGAGTCTAAATCCTCCACGACAGACGTGTCAGTTGGCCTATGTTCATATTTCTCATCTTTTTGAGAAGAAATCTAAGGTTATCTGCAGGGGAGAAGAGTCTAAAATCTCCACGACAGACGTGTCAGTTGGCCTATGTTTTATATTTCTCATCTTTTTGATAAGAAATCTAACAAGGGAAGTCTTTGGAGACGCCACTTTCAAACGAGCTATAATTTGGTCATAGTATTTTCGACCACGGGGATTCCATTTCTGGAGTCAAAACCTGCTAAATGTCTCTGTGAGCCGAGTTATGAGCTTTTGAACTTTTTGTATAGATAAGCTTTTTTCACATGAAATTCTAAATCGACAAGTAGTATACGCTAGATTTTCTCTTTTTTGCAACTTACAAACACAGGTAAACCGCTGGGGAACACAAATTCAACTGAGCAGTGGCGTATATACGTCGATTTGGAATTCCATGTGAAAAAGCTTGCCCATTTGAAAAGTTTAAGAGCTCAGAACTCGGCTCACAGAGACATTTAGCAGGTTTTGACTGCAGAAATGGACTCCTCGTGGTCGAAAATACCTATAACCTAATTTATAGGTCGTTTGAAAGTGGCGTCTCCAAAGACTTCCCTTGTAAGGTTATGCAGGGGAGAAGAGTCTAAAAATCTCCACGACAGACGTGTCAGTTGGCCTATGTTTCATATTTCTCATCTTTTGATAAGAAATCTAAGGTTATCTGCAGGGGAGAAGAGTCTAAGATCTCCACGACAGACGTGTCAGTTGGCCTATGTTTTATATTTCTCATCTTTTTGATAAGAAATCTAAGGTTATCTGCAGGGGAGAAGAGTCTAAGATCTCCACGACAGACGTGTCAGTTGGCCTATGTTTCATATTTCTCATCTTTTGAGAAGAAATCTAAGGTTTCTGCAGGGGAGAAGAGTCTAAAATCTCCACGACAGACGTGTCAGTTGGCCTATGTTTATATTTCTCATCTTTTTGATAAGAAATCTAAGGTTATCTGCAGGGGAGAAGAGTCTAAGATCTCCACGACAGACGTGTCAGTTGGCCTATGTTTTATATTTCTCATCTTTTTGATAAGAAATCTAAGGTTATCTGCAGGGGAGAAGAGTCTAAGATCTCCACGACAGACGTGTCAGTTGGCCTATGTTTCATATTTCTCATCTTTTGATAAGAAATCTAAGGTTATCTGCAGGGGAGAAGAGTCTAAGATCTCCACGACAGACGTGTCAGTTGGCCTATGTTTCATATTTCTCATCTTTTTGAAGAAATCTAAGGTTATCTGCAGGGAGAAGAGTCTAAAATCTCCACGACAGACGTGTCAGTTGGCCTATGTTTCATATTTCTCATCTTTTGATAAAAATCTAAGGTTATCTGCAGGGGAGAAGAGTCTAAGATCTCCACGACAGACGTGTCAGTTGGCCTATGTTTATATTTCTCATTTTTGATAAGAAATCTAAGGTTATCTGCAGGGGAGAAGAGTCTAAGATCTCCACGACAGACGTGTCAGTTGGCCTATGTTTCATATTTCTCATCTTTTTGAGAAGAAATCTAAGGTTATCTGCAGGGGAGAAGAGTCTAAATCTCCACGACAGACGTGTCAGTTGGCCTATGTTTTATATTTCTCATCTTTTTGATAAGAAATCTAAGGTTATTGCAGGGGAGAAGAGTCTAAGATCTCCACGACAGACGTGTCAGTTGGCCTATGTTTTATATTTCTCATCTTTTTGATAAGAAATCTAAGGTTATCTGCAGGGGAGAAGAGTCTAAGATCTCCACGACAGACGTGTCAGTTGGCCTATGTTTTATATTTCTCATCTTTTTGATAAGAAATCTAAGGTTATCTGCAGGGGAGAAGAGTCTAAGATCTCCACGACAGACGTGTCAGTTGGCCTATTTTTATATTTCTCATCTTTTTGATAAGAAATCTAAGGTTATCTGCAGGGGAGAAGAGTCTAAGATCTCCACGACAGACGTGTCAGTTGGCCTATGTTTCATATT
Organism: Caenorhabditis remanei; assembly: GCF_010183535.1. Taxonomy (NCBI): domain Eukaryota; kingdom Metazoa; phylum Nematoda; class Chromadorea; order Rhabditida; family Rhabditidae; genus Caenorhabditis; species Caenorhabditis remanei. The sequence goes on along the minus strand of NC_071332.1, from coordinate 20,722,524 downwards.
TCTCATCTTTTTGATAAGAAATCTAAGGTTATCTGCAGGGGAGAAGAGTCTAGATCTCCACGACAGACGTGTCAGTTGGCCTATGTTTTATATTTCTCATCTTTTTGAAGAAATCTAAGGTTATCTGCAGGGGAGAAGAGTCTAAGATCTCCACGACAGACGTGTCAGTTGGCCTATGTTTATATTTCTCATCTTTTTGATAAGAAATCTAAGGTTATCTGCAGGGGAGAAGAGTCTAAGATCTCCACGACAGACGTGTCAGTTGGCCTATGTTTTATATTTCTCATCTTTTTGAGAAGAAATCTAAGGTTATCTGCAGGGGAGAAGAGTCTAAGATCTCCACGACAGACGTGTCAGTTGGCCTATGTTTTATATTTCTCATCTTTTTGATAAGAAATCTAAGGTTATCTGCAGGGGAGAAGAGTCTAAGATCTCCACGACAGACGTGTCAGTTGGCCTATGTTTTATATTTCTCATCTTTTTGATAAGAAATCTAAGGTTATCTGCGGGGAGAAGAGTCTAAGTCTCCACGACAGACGTGTCAGTTGGCCTATGTTTTATATTTCTCATCTTTTGATAAGAAATCTAAGGTTATCTGCAGGGGAGAAGAGTCTAAGATCTCCACGACAGACGTGTCAGTTGGCCTATGTTTTATATTTCTCATCTTTTTGATAAGAAATCTAAGGTTATCTGCAGGGGAGAAGAGTCTAAGATCTCCACGACAGACGTGTCAGTTGGCCTATGTTTTATATTTCTCATCTTTTTGATAAGAAATCTAAGGTTATCTGCAGGGGAGAAGAGTCTAAGATCTCCACGACGACGTGTCAGTTGGCCTATGTTTTATATTTCTCATTTTTGATAAGAAATCTAAGGTTATCTGCAGGGGAGAAGAGTCTAAGATCTCCACGACAGACGTGTCAGTTGGCCTATGTTTATATTCTCATCTTTTTGATAAGAAATCTAAGGTTATCTGCAGGGGAGAAGAGTCTAAGATCTCCACGACAGACGTGTCAGTTGGCCTATGTTTTATATTTCTCATCTTTTGATAAGAAATCTAAGGTTATCTGCAGGGGAGAAGAGTCTAAGATCTCCACGACAGACGTGTCAGTTGGCCTATGTTTTATATTTCTCATCTTTTTGATAAGAAATCTAAGGTTATCTGCAGGGGAGAAGAGTCTAAGATCTCCACGACAGACGTGTCAGTTGGCCTATGTTTTATATTTCTCATCTTTTTGATAAGAAATCTAAGGTTATCTGCAGGGGAAGAGTCTAAAATCTCCACGACAGACGTGTCAGTTGGCCTATGTTTCATATTTCTCATCTTTTTGATAAGAAATCTAAGGGTATCTGCAGGGGAGAGAGTCTAAATCTCCACGACAGACGTGTCAGTTGGCCTATGTTCATATTTCTCATCTTTTTGAAAGAAATCTAAGGTTATCTGCAGGGGAGAAGAGTCTAAATCCTCCACGACAGACGTGTCAGTTGGCCTATGTTTCATATTTCTCATCTTTTTGAGAAGAAATCTAAGGTTATCTGCAGGGGAGAAGAGTCTAAATCCTCCACGACAGACGTGTCAGTTGGCCTATGTTTCATATTTCTCATCTTTTTGAAAAGAAATCTAAGGTTATCTGCAGGGGAGAAGAGTCTAAATCCTCCACGACAGACGTGTCAGTTGGCCTATGTTTCATATTTCTCATCTTTTTGAGAAGAAATCTAAGGTATCTGCAGGGAGAGGTCTAAATCTCCACGACAGACGTGTCAGTTGGCCTATGTTTCATATTTCTCATCTTTTGAAAGAAATCTAAGGGTATCTGCAGGGGAGAAGAGTCTAAATCTCCACGACAGACGTGTCAGTTGGCCTATGTTTCATATTTCTCATCTTTTTGAAAGAAATCTAAGGTTATCTGCAGGGGAGAGAGTCTAAATCCTCCACGACAGACGTGTCAGTTGGCCTATGTTTCATATTTCTCATCTTTTTGAGAAGAAATCTAAGGGTATCTGCAGGGGAGAGAGTCTAAATCCTCCACGACAGACGTGTCAGTTGGCCTATTTTCATATTTCTCATCTTTTTGAAAGAAATCTAAGGTATCTGCAGGGGAGAAGAGTCTAAATCTCCACGACAGACGTGTCAGTTGGCCTATGTTTCATATTTCTCATCTTTTTGAAAGAAATCTAAGGTTATCTGCAGGGGAGAAGAGTCTAAATCCTCCACGACAGACGTGTCAGTTGGCCTATGTTTCATATTTCTCATCTTTTTGAGAAGAAATCTAAGGTTATCTGCAGGGGAGAAGAGTCTAAATCCTCCACGACAGACGTGTCAGTTGGCCTATGTTTCATATTTCTCATCTTTTTGAAAGAAATCTAAGGTATCTGCAGGGGAGAAGAGTCTAAATCCTCCACGACAGACGTGTCAGTTGGCCTATGTTTCATATTTCTCATCTTTTTGAGAAGAAATCTAAGGTTATCTGCAGGGGAGAAGAGTCTAAATCCTCCACGACAGACGTGTCAGTTGGCCTATGTTTCATATTTCTCATCTTTTTGAAAGAAATCTAAGGGTATCTGCAGGGAGAAGAGTCTAAATCCTCCACGTTGGCCTATGTTTCATTTCTCATCTCTTTTATCATCTAAGGTTATCTGCAGGGGAGAAGAGTCTAAATCCTCCACGACAGACGTGTCAGTTGGCCTATGTTTCATATTTCTCATCTTTTTGAGAAGAAATCTAAGGTTATCTGCAGGGGAGAAGAGTCTAAATCCTCCACGACAGACGTGTCAGTTGGCCTATGTTTCATATTTCTC